>NC_133561.1:40007500-41213750 GCF_048773025.1 Camelus bactrianus | reverse complement strand
AGAGGAAGGCTCAGGGAAACTAAAAACTATATGAACAGGATGAAAATAGAAAATACAAAATATTAAAATGCGTGGAAAATAACTAAAGCAGTGCCGAAAGGAAAAATTTTAGAAAAGAGAAAAAGTCTCAAATCAATAATCTATGTTCTCACCTTAATAACCTAGAAGAAGATAAAAGTAAACCCAAAGCAAGCAAATGAAAGGAAATAAAAAGAGGAAATTAATGAAATGTAAAACAAAATATAGAGAAAAATCAATGAATCAAGAAGACAATTCATCAAAAGTTAAAACTTTTGCTCAGCAAATGACCCTGGGAAGAAGGTGAAAAGGCAAGCTATGTGATAGGAGAAATTACACACATCTGACAAAGGACTCATATCTAGTATATACCAAGAATCCTCAAAATAACAAAATTAGAGAGATGGAAACAGATGAGTGGTTGTCAGAGGTCAGGAATGGTGGAGGGGAGGGGGAGTGTGTAATTATAAAGAAATAGCGTAGGAAAGATCTTTGCGATTATGAGACAGTTCTGTATCTTGACTGTAGTGGTGATTACAGAAATCCACACACGGGATGAAATAACGGAGAACTGCACTTACATTGTACCAATGTCAAACCTCTGGTTATGATGTTGTACTATAGTTGTGTAAGATGTAACCTTTGGAGGAAACAGAAAGAAGAGTAAATAGAACTTTCTAAACTCTCTTTACAACTCCCTGTGGCTCTAAAATTGTTTCAAAATAAAATATTTTAAAGACAAAAAATAGTTTTAAATGATTTAAACAAATTAAAAATTAAAACACCTCAGTTAGCTGTAATGATGAATCAAAACTAATGAGATTAAACTCAATAAAGAACAATGTAAACATTTTGAAGATTTTTTTTTAAAAAATAGAATGTGTGTAACCAGAAAAGACATGCTATTCTCCAAGTGCTAAAAAGTCATCTGAGGGCAATCTAAAGAAGCTTATTAGGGACCATATATCTAAGGAAGATTTCATCTAAAGATTTAGATATAAATTCTGGATCTTAAGAACACCTGCTACAGCAGTTGACAATAGTAATTTTTAAAATAAAAATATCCAATATGTTTCCCAAAAGAATGTCATATGTTTTACTAAACCTTTACAGAATAAATAATTCCTATCTTATATAAACTGTTTCAAAGAATAGAAAAAGAAAGCTAAAAAATTAATTTTACAAAGCCAGTAAAATTCTGATATACAAACTGGATTAAACTAGTACAAGAAAGGAAAATTATCTCACTTTTGAATATTGATACAAAAATGCCAAATATATGCAAATACAATTTAGCATGTACTTGATATTTCATAACCAATTAGGGTTTACCTCAAGAATGAAATAAAAGACTGTTCAATATTTGAAAATGTATCAATGTAATTCACCATGTTAGGAGCTTAATTATAAAAGCTATATAATCATCTTTGCAGATATACAAAAAGCCTTAAATGTCAACATCTATTCATAATAAATTTTTTTTAAAAAAACCTCTTGGTAAACTAGGAATGCAAAGGCACTGTATTAACCTGAAAAAGCATTTCTACAAAAACCTATAGTAATCACCAGTGAAACACTAAAATCGTTATTTTTTAAGTCAGAAATACAAAAGGGCCTGCTACTCCCAAGTTCTAGCATGTGCCGCCAGGCAAAAAAAAAAAAAAAAAGTATTGGCATGAAAAGAGACACGATAACCATTATCTGCAGTACATCTTGGATGATTTTAATAGATATTGTTCAAAAAAATATTTACAGAGAGCACATAAAAAATAAGTACAGTAAAAAATGTCCAGCCTCATTAGTCATTAGGGAAATGAAAATAAAAATCACTATGAGATACAACTTCACACCTGCTAAGATGGCTAAAATGAAAAAAAAAGGACAATAACAACTTTTGGAAGGATGTGGAAAAGTTGGAACCTTCAGCTTTGCTGGTGTGAATATTAAATTGTGTACCCACTCTAAATAACAGTTTGACACTTCCTCAAAATTTAAACAAAGTGTTATTCTGTGTGTAACAATTGCATTCCTAGGCATATATCCAAAAGAATAAAAACATATGTCTACACACACACTATACACGAATGTTTATAGTAACCAAAAGTGAAAACAACTCAAAAAGCTATCAGTTGATGAATGGGCAAAAGCAAAATTGAATACCTATATACAATAGAATTTTTTTTTACCAATTAAAAGGAATAGAGTACTGATATATACTACAATATAAATGAATCTTGAAAACATTATAATGAAAACAGCCTCCAATTGTAGGGGTCAGTTTATATGAAAATGTCCAGAATGGCCTAATCTATTGAGACAGAAAATATGTTAGTCTTACCAGGAGCTGAGGGGGTGGGGTGCTAGAAATAACCACTAATAGCTATGGAATCCTATTATTCTAAAGTTTAATAGCTTTCATGACTGAATAATGTTGGGAATATACGAGGAATCACTAAATTGCACATTTATGGGGGTTAATTTTATCATATGAGAATTATATTTCAATAAAGTTGTTATTAAAAATAAGTTATGTATGGAGTACATAAAAATGAAAAATTAAGTTTATTAAAATAAAGCCATATATCACTTTGGCTAATGGAATCTTTATGAATTTTAAAAAATTAGAAATCTAGAAAGAATGATCAATATGTTTCTCTAAAGAAGAAACACTGAATTACAAAACACTGTAAGCTTGAAATATAATAACCCAAACTATGTATGCAAAATGAAAAAACAGATCATCAGTGCATTTGAATCCTACTTACATAGCAGCTATTATATGCCAGATAATCTAAGTAATCCATACATATTGACATATTTGATCTTATAACAAACCAATGACAAGAGACTACTACAATCCTCCCATTTTAGAGCAGGGGATACTGAGAAGTCAAGTCATCTTAGTTTCACTTGGCCCCTAGTTAGCAGAGCCAGGCTCAGACACCAGTAAGTTTCTTCCAGAGGCCGGGCTTTTAAGCCCCTACACACACTGCTGACCTTGTCAATCATGAACTGAAATAGGAATAAAGACAGGAAAGGAGAACAAAGAAGCAAGCAGAGAGAAAAATGCCCAAATCAAAGGAGGTCAAATATCCTGATAGGGCTGAAGACGAGAGGCTAGAAATACAGTGGAAATGCATGGGTAAAGGGAAGAAAAGTTGACAGATCTCCTGAGGTCAGGAAACAACAACCTGCAAACTAGAGTCAAAAGTGGTGTCTTCACTGTCTCAGCAGCAGAGAATGAGGATGACCAGGAGGGGATGATGCACCTGTCTTCTTAAGCTGTGATTTGCACATTTTCAGAATCTCTTACTATAGGTGTTAAAGGTTTTTGTTCATATATTTGTTAATGATTAGGATGTACCCTCTAAGAATTCTTTATTATCTTTTCCAGTTTTTAAGTATTGAGTTTACTATTTTTCATGTTTGTTCTTCAATTTTACTTTTAATGTATTACTCATCTTTTAATTTTTGTGTAGAACATTTTTGATTGGGATTTTTTTCATTCTTTATGTCAACTTTATGATTAGAAAACCCTTTTTCATTCTAATTTAATACATTTCCCAATACATTTCACTCATTCCCTTATTGTTGTAACAATTCCATCAAACCCTTTAACATTTCCTTTCAAATTTTTTTTAAGGAAGTAAGTATCCATCTTTACTTCTTTTTCTAAACTGTAACTAATTGTGTCAGCATCATTTGTTTAAGAAAACTTTCCCTCATCTGTTATTTTTTATCCCTGTATCTTTAAAATATTGTAGTATTCAGGGACTTAGCAATATCCACAAAGCATGGCTCCAAAAATCTTCTCTATTGTGTTTCTGAATTTACCTGTATTCACAACATGTGCATTTCTGTTAAAAATGGCTTCCCTCCAACTGATAGACACAGATTGATGGCAATCAAGGAAAAAAATTATTATGGGGCTGTTGAATCTAGGTCTCGAATGATCAAAATATTCTCTCCATCAAGAAAGTCAAAGAGAGGGTGAAGAGGAGGAGGGGCTGAAGAGAAAGGGAAACATCCTGTGTGTTCTGGCTTCCGTATTTAGCTCAAGAAGAATACATTCTTAATAACTATCAAACAAAATAAAATTTCTCAATGTCATATTATAGAAGATTATGCATATCATGTTTCTGCAGCTCCCAGGGGGAGCTTTTGTGGACTTACAGGAAAAGCCTCATGACCTGGACAATGGGAGAAGATCTGGGGCTTAGACCCTAACAAAGACATCGCCGTGTAACACTACTGTGTGATAACACCCCCAACACCACCGTAGGCTATCATGAAAAACAGGGTTCCTGGGCGAGCACTTAGGCAGTAGAACAGAGATTCCAAACAGAAAGGCCAGAGCCATCCCTCCAGTTAACACCAAGGCAGCTAGTGCACACATGGCTGGGTATCATAAGGAAGAGGTCAAACTTCTGCAGATACCAATTCAGGATGATTCAAGTTAAAAATATTTTGAAAAATCTCACAAGCCAAAAAGAATTCTCGATGACCTGAAGTGTAACAGTAAGATAACCAGTGTGTGTAAGATAGACAAGCACACAGGGATGCAAGTATGAGAAAGCTTTTTCATAAGCAGAACAGCTCAGGGGACCACATCAGAACAAAGATGAGCCCCTTTGCTGGATGGGAATAACTGGAAACGATCATCCAAACACAAAGTATATCTGATATTTGTAATTACATTTATATATTATTTTATCCCAAACTGCATACATGTTTTTAAAGTCTATTTTCTAATAATCTTTTAAAAATAACCCTTAAAACCTGAAATAAACAAGTTTTCCACCGTTTTCCTATATGGCTATCTAGAAAGCACAGCCTTTCGCTATCTGCTATAATCAAGATCCCTTCACCCATTGAAGTGAAAATTATCCAAGAATATAACCTTGAGAATGTTTATTAAATTATCTTAATTTGCTATCTGTGTCATTCTGCAACAGGAAATCCCTTTAATTTAGATATTGTCTCAATCAGAATATTGTGTGATCACTTCTAACTTATATATCTTTCCATGTTTTTTCCTCTTTCTTCTAAGTGGAAGCAGAATCTTCCAGACTCAACTTTACAATCACCATTCCAGACAGCATTTCTGAATAAATCATATTTTAATATTGCCTCCCCACTTTGAATAAAGCATGGATCTTTTCACTACACTTAAAGTAAAACTCGATAAATATTTATTGATCACTTAAATATGTCAGGCACTGTGATTAAGAATTTAAATAAATAAACTTCATCCTTTAAACTATCTTTTTAAAATGCACTACTATTAGCCCCATGTTATATACAAGAAAACTGAAATATACTGATGTTAAATTAAGTTTGGGGGTCATCGACCGCTATGGGCTAAATGTGTGCCCCACCCCACAGTTCATCCGTTGAAATCCTGATGCCTGTGGGAGGTGATTAGGTTGTGAGGGTGAAGCCCCCAGGAATGGGTCAGTGCCCTTAGAAAAGAGACCCCACAGAGATCTCTCACCCATTCCATCATTTGAGAACACAGGAGAAGACTGGCTATGAGCCATAAGGTGAGGCCCTCACCCAGGACATTAACGTGCTCATACCTTGATCTTGGACTTAGCCTCAGATCTGTGAGAAAGACATTTTTGTTGTTTATGTCACTAATGTGGTAGGATTTTGTCACAGCAGCCCAGCAGTATAAGACATACGTCAAAGCAATGGTCTAAGATTGGCATCCAACCAGTCAGACTCTAGAACTGACCTGCTCTTGTGATATTACAATTACTAACCCATCTTCCTCTTTCCCAATTCTCCACTACTTTAGCGAAACATCAAAATCATCTGTTGAGTTTTTCTTTAACACAGATACATCAGTTCTACTCTTTACCTCCATCCTGATTCAGCATTTCTGATCTTTTACTCTTTGATTTTCTTAGCATTCTCCCAATCTTAAACAGATGAAGTCAAATGTGTGATTGTGATGTTTAGTCACCAGGAAGAGCTACAGCCTTAGAATCGACACTTCTTATATTCAGGGACAAAATCTTGACTTATTCAGAACCCTTATTACGTCTCTATAGTCTTGCTGCTAATAGACACTCCATAAATATTTTCTCAGTGATTAAATCTTTATAGGCCTCAACACTATTAAACAGTTGCCTCAGGGTGCTAATATCTGGAAAGTCAATAGGAAATACCTAAAATAATGTATTATACTGAGTTGATTGCTAATTTTATTTTCAAGACAGCACAGAAGGGAACTGGTGGGGGGGAAAGAAAATTTGTAGTACATTTCTAAAATTTTGAAAATTGTATGGCTAGTGCTAATTGACTGTAATATATTGTGTGAGAATAATAATCACAAGGTTTGACAACCTGTAGGTGATGAGCACTTTTCAGTCAGAATGTACAAGGCAGTGAACATCAGGTGTGATTACACCGGACTCCAGCAGCTGAATTTCAGACCTGTATTTAACCATAGGCATTTGTTAAGATGTAAAAGATAAATTCTGTCTGTTACAATGTGGTCAATTGTAAATTTAAGTTTATTTTCCCATTTCATATTAGGTTTGTACTCACGGTTCTAAATTACATGGTCTCCACATATTAGTACACTTTAAATGCAGTTTTCTATGTAACATACATTGCTTTCATATACAGTGACATTAAAGTCGTTTCCTTTCTAAGTTTGTTTATGTCAGTATGCTTTTTACTTTGTAATATTCTGAAAACTATTTTCCTAGCTTTTAATGTGCACACAATATATGTTTATAAAATAGCAATAAAAGTAATTTAGGCAAGCTTCTAATTATTGAAGGTCACAGAAATACTATTATCTAAAAATTTATGTGATTTTCTAAAAATTATGGCAATTTCTTACTGGCCTATTTACTTAGATATTTAATCTTTCATCAATAAATAGCACAGTGAAATATAAATTAAATATATAAATTGAATTTGATAGATACATTACTCTTAACAACTTTCTTTCCTAAAGTAAAAAATTTCATGTATCAATTCAAAGAAACACAGCAGAAAACGAAATGTACAGGAATAAAAATTCTTATTTCAAATTGGTAGTAAACAAAAAGTGAAGCAACTGCGTTATCTGGTAGAAAAGCTACCACCAGGCGGCGCAGCTGAGCCCCCAGCCAGGAGTGGCGGCGCGCTCCGGCTCGCGAGCGCCACGCTGGGTGACTGGGAGCCGGACCACTGCCCTTTGCGCCTGGGCTGGCCGCCGTGGGGCGCCAGCTACCGGCTGGGGTGGGGGCTGGTTTTCTCGCAGGCCATCGGGGAAGGCCGCTGGAGAGAGGGGAGGGAGGACAGGGGGTGGGAGCGGCGGGAGGGCAGCCGGAGAGCAGGGCGAGGAGGCGGTAAGGGGAAGGGAGGGGCCGCGCGAAGCTGGGGCCATGCCGGGAGGGGTGCGGGGAGGGTTGGGACCGAGAGAGAAAGTAACTGCAGGACGAGACCGCAGCGTCTCGGGCCGCGGGCACAGGCGGCGTGGCTGCGCCCGAGACCGCTCCGCCGCTCCCGCTCCAACGTAAGCCCGGCGCGGGCGCCACGGTTCATCGATGCGCACCCCTGTCCCTAACGTGGCTGCGACGCCCAGAAAGTCGCCCAGCCGGGATTCGGACCTGGGAAGGGGCGGCGGGACACGCGGAGCGGGGACATCCAGCGTCAATGCCTGGTGTGGAAGAGGGGACTGCCCACGTGGCCGGCCCTGGCCCCGGGTAGAACCTCTCCAGACAGGTTGGGGGCTCAGGTCCTGGCACACTGGCCTCAGTGCAGGGCTGGCGAGTATCCGGTGTCAAAGCCGGGCTCCCGGAGCTGGGGCTTTGGGCTGACTGGGCCCAGCTTGGTGTCCAAGTCAGAGAGAGAAAAGGTCTCCAGCGGGACAAATGTGCGTCCTCTGCCGCCCACACGCGAGTCCGAATTGGAGCGGGAGGGGCTGGCGCGCTGGTGGTCGTGCCAAGCGTGCGGGATCTAGAGCCCCAGGGGGGCACCTGGGAGACGTGATCGCCCCTCGGGAACCCCGCTGCCCGCGGGCATCCCCGGATTTGGACCGCTCACCGCATACACTCGCAAACAGCCCCCTCCCCCGAAGCTGGAGCGTGCTTCCCTCCCTCGTCCCCAACCCCTGACTTCAGAAAAATAAGCTTCAAATTTTCACTCCGTGTCTCATATGTGCCTGAAGGTATTTAACTGCACGAGTGAATAACAGCATTAGTTTCAATTTCTTTTTAATCCCTGCAACAATAAACTTTGAGAACAACAACAAAAGAAAACTAAAACCAAAAGTATGAAAATTCTATGTGACAATATTATTTGATGGTACATGTAATTAGTTAGATTAATTTTATTTCACTTAAGGAAACAATACTGTAAAAAATTTCTATTAACTTGCATAATAAAAATACATAAAAATATCAGTCACTTTTACAGAACTATTATTCAGTGTTTTACATATGCGGAGTCAGACTTGCCATGAAGCTGATGGAATTTGTTTCCGAGCACCTCATTTGTACAAACCTTTCCAGGGACCTGAAAACAGTCCTAGAATGTGTTTATAAGGTCAGTTATTTTTGTTAAAATTAGAAATATATTTATAATTGTGATTTTTTTCTTATTGTAATTAATATTTTATTTTGTGACTGATAGTTATTTATAATTTGTCTTCTATTTCTTAAATAGAGCCGCTTCAAAATGGAGGGGCTCTAAAAGTTAAAGGGTCATATAGCCTTGAGCTGTATTAGTTAGCTATATGAATCGACTGCATTAATTTGTTTAATTAATATGACAATATGCTTTACACACAAAGAAACAGGACAGGAAAATTAAGGAACTTCTATATGAAGGCTGTTAAGTTAATGATATAATATTCAAAACAAGGCCTTCCGGCTCTTGAGTCCCTGTTCTGAAAGTCCACACTTATAGACATAGATATTAACACAGATGGAACTCCAGACTCAGTCATACATGTATGAGGTATGGCTCAATTTATGTAAAATTCCAAACAGGCAAAAATAAATGGCATGTTTTACAGATACATATATTTACAGTAAAAATACAAAGACTAGCAAAGAACTGGTTAACATAGGACTCATGGTAGGAGTTACCTCTAGAGAAAAAGGAGAATTTAGTGGGGAGGAGCCTCCAAGGGCTTCAAGTGTCTTTGCCATTGTATATTTTTAAATGATTATTAATTCTACAGTTATCAGAGTATTATTTTACTTTAAGTCGTATGTAACTTATAGATACCCTCATGTGTGCAATACGTATAAAAAATTCAATAAAAATTGTCACATATTTCAAAGTACATAGGTTCCCCTAAGTATACATAGAAAATCCCACATCTCTTTCTTATTGCTTTAAATAGACAGGAACTGTATTTTTTAATTTAATGGAATAAAAATAAAACATTTAGATTTTAAGCTATATTTTGGCATATTTCAAAGAGAACACATCTTTATTTTGGTTTCATCATGAAATATTAATAACATAATAACCAAAAATACCTGGAATCTTGGTAACCATGAATAATTAGTGATTTAATCACATGTATTACAGAGACCTGGTTCCATCTAAGGATAGACACATGGAAAGAGTGTCATACTTATCAAACCATAAGAAGAAGCTGGGAAATCTGCAAAATCACACTGCTGCTGAACCCATCAGAGTGCTGACTTTGAATGGTTACCATCAGGGTAAAATTTGAGGAACGCTGGCATGAGCCTCCAGACAGACAAGACACTGGCAATCCCTCACCTGTCCCAGAGCACTGAAAGTGTTAGGTAGTTAGATAAGTGGGGGCACCAGGCAGACAGGTGGAGGAGAGAGAGGATGGTCTGGATGATGGTGGCATGCCTGCCTCCAGCATAAAGGGGCTTTACTTCTTGTAAGTGAGTGCCAGCAAGAAACCAGTTAGAACTAAAAGGCTGGAACTTCATGGTAGTGACAAGGACCTAACCGGAAATGACACAGTGCTCATTGTAATATAATTAGCATTGAGGTTCTGGCCCCTCCATGGGTTTTTCTGTGTTCTTCATGGATAAGGGCATTCACAAAAGGGGACAAACATGACTAAGCACTCCAGGGGCAAGAGCCATCAATCAATCAAAAGACCACCTCTAAGTGAGGGTACAAGAGGAAGGAGCAAAGACCATTGCTGTCTGCACTTGGATCAGCCTGCCTCCTGTTCTTGGAGGGGTACTTCACCTTTCCTAATAAAATCTTTCACTGCACAATGCTTTCATCTCGCATGTGAATTCTTATCTTTTGAGTAAGTCAAGAACTGGGGACTTTTCTTTCCCCCTTTTAGGGTAACAGAAGGAGACAAGGTGGGGATGCAAACAGATACAAAAGTATCAACTAACTCCTTAATGAACTGCTCAAAGCTGAGCACTCCCAGTTGGGAGAGTATAGAGTCCTGGGAGCACAGATGGTCGCAGCCCCTTCTCCATGGACCTCACTGTTTGCTTGTGAAAAAGCCTGGGGGCAGGAAAGAGTGGAGAAAGCCTCCCACAGTTGGTGTGTTCCTGTTGCCCTGGGATGGCACTGCTGAGGGAGAAAACAATTCTTACCTGGATGCTTTCCCCAGTGGAATAATGTCTTAAGAAGCTGAAAATAAAGGGCAGTAAATCCTGTCACTTTCAGGGGGTTGAAAACTCAGAGTTTGGTTAATGGAGACAGGCAGAAATCCTCCTAGTTTCAGAAAATTAAAGATTTCTTTTTACCATGGAAAGCAGGGCAGGATCACCAAGGAAACTTGGCTCCAATGACTCAGAGACACGTGAGCTACCTAAGACTGATGCTAAATGAGGAAAATGTGGAAAGCCTCTTTGTTCCTCATCACCTGAAGTAACCAGGACTAAGAAACAAGCAACAGCAGACCAACCCCGAGCAGAGGGATAAGAGCACACAGGGACCAAGATGCAGGGTCACAGGGAACATCTACAACTGAAGGTGGACCAAGCACATTCCAGAATAAAATTCAGATAGTCTATCAGTCTAGCTCCTGCCCTAACCACAAGGTGACACTGAAGGAACCTGAGGTTGGCCATGCATGGCAGGTAATTGAAACTACCAGCAAAACAGAAACACAGCTCAGTTCCTCAATGAAAGCCTAGCAGGAAAAGAGGTGTGCCTATTTCCAGCCTTAAACATTATTTACTTAGGCTTCTGACCCCCTACATGGAATATGTAGATTTCAACTAAAAGTTATGAGACCTATGAAATGGAAAGAAAAAAGAATCCACTGTTGAAAGATAAAACAAATAATAGAAGTGAAAATCAGACAGGGAATATAAAATCACTATGATTAATACATCACACGCTCCAGTGAAAAGACTTGAAGACATTCATGAATAGATGGGTCATTTCAGCAGAGAAATGGAAACAATAAGAAAATGTCAAAGAGCAGGCTAGGAATAAATTTAAACACATGCCCAGCAAAGGGAATGAAGAATGTCTTTGACAGGCTCATTAGTAGGCCTGACACATTCAAGGAAAGCCTTGGTGGACTTGAATATAGGTCAACAGACATTACTCAAATGAAAACAAAAGAGGAAATTCTTGGAAAATTTTAATAATTTAAATTTAAAAGAACAGAGTATCCAAGAGATGTAAGCCAATCAGTCTGAAATATATTTAATTGAAGTCCCAGAAGGAAAAAGAAACTAAAAGAATGAGGGAAAAAAATTGCAAAATGAATGGTCAAGAATTTTCAACAAATAATGAATTAAAAAACAATCTAGAAATAAATTCATACTGCTAAAGGCCAAAGATGAAGGGAAGCATTAAACTCTGTCAGAGAAAATTACATGATCATCTTTAGGAAATGGGGTGTCTCCCAGGTGTTTGAGACCAGGTGGAACACGAATAAAGTTATCAACGTGCCTAAAAAAATGATGTATAATTTAGAGGATTGAATGATCCGCCAAAGGGGTTAAGAGAAATCAGAGAAGGGAGGTAACAAGGTCAGTTATCCCGTGTAAAGTATGCTTTTCCTGGCTAGAATTTGGATCATCCAGTCATATATAGTGTACAAATCAATGAATCAATTAATTAACTGTATGAACATATATAAATAACTAATAAAGACAATTTAAAATTATATTCTGATGCTATTATATATTCAAATGATAAAACAAAATATGTCTCGGTATTTGTACTCAAATAATATACATTTCTGATGTTTTTTTTAATGTAAGTATAGTCAGTTTACAATGTATCAATTTCTGGTGTACAGCATAATATTTCAATCAGACATATACATACATATATCCCTTTTCATATTCTTTATTACAGGTCACTGAAAAATACTGAACATAGTTCCCTGTGCTAAACAGTATAAGCTTGTTGTTTATCTATCTTATACACAGTAGTGTCAGCAAATCTCAAACTCCCAATTTATTCCTTCCCACTCCCTTTTGATTTGCTTTTCAATAACATTTGCTTCTTTCTTTCAATGTAATTTCAATAATTACCTTTCCAATATCTCAGGTTGACTTTAATATTCTACTCAATTGAGCTTAATATTCATTGACAGATATTTCAAATTTAATAGATTCAACTGACAAATAATACTATGCAAAATGCACCCAACTTTACTACTGTGAATCATGTCTTGAATCAGAAGAGCTCTGGGACCCTGAAGAAAGCAAGCACATCAGTCAAGCACTAATCCAGAGGCAGGAACCATGTGGTACCTTGAATGTGGACATTTTAATTAAAAGTATTAACTATAACAGGGAAACATCTACTAGAATGTAAAGGGTCCTATAGAAAATCTAGAAATAACAGATAAAATAACAACCAGATCTCCTAGAGATGAGATCATGAACCACAGGGAGAGACTCATTTCCTGAAGTGTGGAGAACACCCAGACCTCTTTTTAGAGGGTGGGTATATCTATGGCTCATGAGAGAGTGGAGAAGTTCACCGAGGCCACAAGCCTCCCAGGGAGTACAGGAAGAAATTTTAAATAGGAGGTACCCTGCTGGAAAATCCCCACTAAGAAGCCACTGTGGAGTTGGTGGAGAAATCAACCCCTCAGGAATATCCTGAGCTGCTTATAAGTCAGGTACTTCTGGAGTCAAGGGACTGGAGGAGCTTTGCCCTCTGCTGAGCTTGGAAGTTGACATGGTGCAGGAGCCTGCCTAGGAAAACACAGCAGACTTGGAAGAGAAACCCCTTTCTTACTCTAGTGTCTCTCTGGTACTCTCTACTAACAAAGCATGCCATCTGCCACAGGAGAAACATCTACAGGGTCCAAATATATTATTTCAGAGCAGTCATTTAAGGGTGGTTTGCAGCAGAGAGGCAATGCACTGATAACAAGTATATTACATTTTAATGTCTCTCAAGAAAAATGCATCTGGAAAAAAAAACATGGTCAGCTATCTGGTCTAGTTTGAGCCACAAATTTTTCACTACACGCACTTGCTATTCTAAGTATTTGCCAATAATAAGGGGAAAGAAAGAGACAACACAGAGAAAACATTCAAAAGCATCCCAGAGCTGGTTATGTCAGTGTTTTCAATTTGTGAAATCTCATCAAGCTTTAAAGTTAAGTTTTATGCACTTGTCTTATCATTTATATATTTCAATAAAGACTTTTAGAGTAAACCATATATGTGGCAAAGTTTAGTTTTTGATTATGTAGCACTCCATAGAATTCATGTATTTAGCTCTATTGGCACATGGATTTCTTTATATTTCAATTGTCAATTCAACTGCAAGTACTCTGAATTGAACATAACTGTATTTCCAGGCTCTCAATAAAGATTTTTTTTTTTAAATTGAAGTATGAGTGTATTTTGGAAGGAAAGACTTGTCAATCATGCAAAATATGTGTTTTCTTTGACTTCTTAGAGGTTCCTAGTTTGCCTCTAACTGAAAGTTATAGTCATTATAAATGCCATCAGGAAGCTAGTAATTATTGTATGGTAATGATTTTATAGTAAAAAACCAAATGACCCTCATTTCATTCACTAAGTTCTTTTATTTTAAACTGAAGTATTTTTGACTTACAATATATTTGTTCTGGTGTACAGCATGGAAATTTTATATTTTTATAGATTATACTGCATACAAAGCTATTATAAAATATTGACTATTTTCCTTGTGCTATCCATTAGGTCTTTTTGTATCTTGTTTTATGCATAGTAGCTTGTATTCCATAATCCTCTATAATAGCTTTGCCCCACCCCACACCCCTCTCTCCTGACAACCAGCAGTCCATTCTCTGTATATGTGAGTCTGTTTCTGCTTTGCTATATCTGTTCTAATTATTATTAATTATTATTATTATTAATTATTATTATTATTATTATTATTATTATTATTATTATTATTATTATTATTATTAATTATTATTACTACTGTCTTCACCCTTCATTGGAGAATCAGTCCCTGTCTTAGAAGACAGGTCTTCTACAGTGTTATTAACAAGCGAATCACCTTTTGTGGTAGGCTAATTTCATTCATGGTCTCTTTAATTCTTTTCTAAATCCTGTCATTTACTTTGTAATTTTCTGCTTTTCCCTTTGACAATGGACTTTTCTACATTGCAAGCTCTGGTCAAAACAATGTTAACAATTGTGATATAAGCTGAAAATTAATTGAAGATAGAAGAGTGTACTTTTGATTGTCCTGTTCATGACATGACCTACTCTCTCTTGAATCCTCACCATCAACCTGAGAATGAGCTGAGACTAGCTTCCTGGCAGCTAAGAGACCCCATCAAGCTGGGTTAAGTCACCCCAGCTGAAGCCAGCCAAGTCTGGTCAGTTCACTACTGACTCATAAGTTTATTATACAGGAGAAAGAACCTTCAGCAATGTCATTCCAACTCAATTCAGATTAGCAAGACCTCCAAACTGAGTCAAAACCTTGCAAAAAAAAAAAAAAAACAGGTAGATGTGATTTTAAGTCACTATATTTTGATATGTCATGGGAAAATATCTACATAGCAAAACTTTTCACTTCTGGCAGAAGTTTTCTCTCTCACTCAATGTTTTAAAATTTAAAAACAATGTTTTTTGTTCCTTAGGAAATATTATTCATAGCACTCCTCTCGAGTTTTATGCATTGACAGGGAATTAAGAACCAGAAAAAGCACTGATATTCTTATATGAGATGGTCATGTGAATTTATTATAGTTCAAAAACATTTTTCTTCATCCCAGCAAGAGAAATTGTGAATCTAAATTTCACTATAACTAAGATACAAAATATTACATACTATGAACTTGTAGGGTTCCTTGGGAAGAGTTAAAAGTTTAAAGTTAAAATCTACAAGTGTTGAGTCCACCAAATGAGAGAATTGATTAGAAACTAAGAATGGTTTTTATTAATTATTTTTGGATCTAGAGATTATCATAGTATCTGAAGTCAGAGAAAATCAAATATCGTATTACTTACATGCCGAATCTAAAAATGATACAAATGGACATATTTACAAAACTAAACCAGACTTACAGACATAGAAAACAAACTATGGTTACAAAAGGGGAAAAGGCAGTGGAGGGATAAATTAGGAGTCTGGGATCAACAGACGCACAAGGTATAGCACAGGGAACTATATTCAATCTCTTGTAATAACCAATAATGGGAAGGAGTCTGAAAAATAATATATATATACTAAATCACTATGCTGTACAGCTGAAATTAACACAAAATTGTAAATCAACTATACTTTAATTTAAAAAAATAAAATAAAGCCAGCAACCTCTTGGTGATGGTCATTGTGAAAACAAAAACAAGCAAACAAAAATAAAACAAAAAAGACAATACTGGTGATCTGATTCCCTCATTAACAGATGTTGCAAGAGTTAAGTGAATTTCTTTTCAAAATTATTTAGAAATATTTTACAATAAAAAAGTGATAATTGAATAAGTGTAGGCTTAATCATTGTTACACCAAGTGTGTGTGAACCCATAGGTTATTAAAAAAACAGGGCAAATTTAATGACTGACTATCAGACAATTATGAGAACAGCTGCCAAAACCAAACTGTCCCAAGTCCTGAATCATTGTGAAAACTCAGGGAAAGAACCTATGACTTGACGAATAGCCAATAAATATAATTTATGTGAGAAATGTATTACTATATTTTATGAAGATTTGTATGTGTGTCACTTGGTGATGCCATGTGTTGGGCTCAGCTGTGATTCATGAGTCAAGAGAGAATGGGGAGCGTTGCTCTGCTAATTGCACACACCACAGCTAAAACATACATCATATTCCAAAACAATGACTCTTTTTTTTTATTACTTTTAAAATGTCTGTCTGTTTTGGAGACAAGAATAAACAAGAATTTTAAAAATGAAGAGCACTAAAAACATTCTGTAAGACTATATTTTTGAGAAATGTTTATTGAGCACCTCATCTTTACCAGCTAATTTGAGTCACAGGCAAAGACTGCCTAACTCTCCTTTCAGAAGTTGAATGGGAAGAAATAACTTCCTTTTAACTAATCACAAAGGAAAAGATATAATTGATGTTGAGGACCTGAAAAAAGCCATCTGATTCTTATTCTACTTCTAATCTTAAATAATTTCATCTCTCCAATTTTATGTTTGCTTATATAGCTAAGAAGATACTTACAGTATTCTTGGATGATGATTATTTATCATCTCTAAATGTTTTTTATTTTGACCTCTCCTTTCTGCTTCTTTGAGCTACATTGGATGATATTATCTACCCACATGTGTGCAATAATTTTCCCAAGAAAATTAAGCTTCTTAGAGAAAATCTATTGTTGCTTGGGTTAACTTTACAGCCCTTCAGATCCAATTATTTATTTAGGCCATTAAGTGTTTGAAAAATGAAGACTTAGATTTGAAACCCAATTTGGTCACTGACTGGTTTCAAGAAATTGGAGAAAATTATTTCCTTTCTCTCTGTTTTGATTTCCATATGTACAAAATTGGAATTAAAACATTTGCTCACTTTATCTCACAGATAGGTGTAAGGGGAACATGAAATGCAGTTTCAGAAAGAACTTAGTAAATTACAATGAAACGTGAAGCATATTCTCTTAATGATAAGGAATTAAAAGTTCATAAATTGACATATTTGATTTCTCATGCACTGGAGATTTCTAAATGGGAGTAAACCTGTTAGGGTTGTAAGGATGAAAGTTTTATAATTACTTCTAGCCATTCATTCCAATATCACATCCCTGTATTCTTTGTGAGGTTGGTAAATTTAAGATGTTCTGGGTTCCCTTATAAGTGAAGCTGCATATTCTTTCTTTCTCAGGGAAGGACTACATTTCTAAGTGTCTCTTTCATTTTGGCTGTGAGGGATCAGACAGCTTCATTGTTCAGATGATAGTTTCACATTCAGAGAAAAATAGGAAGGAAAAGAATAACTGGAAATCAAGCTATTTTCACAATTTGGAAAATTTATGCACATTTCTAAAATCATGAAAAATCATACAGTAAAAAGTCATGACCATAAATCTTAAAAGAGCAATTCTAATGGGTTTCTAGACTGAATATATTATAATGCCTTTCTAGGAAATCATTAGTACATATCACTAAAAAATATTTCATATCTTAGGGTAACAGTTATAAGGGGGGAGACATATGGTACAATAAAAGAAAATGTCATGAGTGTTTTTTTTTTGAGAGTTTTAAATTTTATATCAGAAAAGAATATCTTATTGCCTCTCCAATTTTATCTCCTGCCATCAGACTTGGCCCAGGGAGGCTTCATTCAGACCCTCCAGCAGCCCAGGATCCTTGGTATCTTGTGGTCCACATATTTGTCACCTGGGATACACTTTTCAGAATATCTCCTACATATCCTTGAGACATTAAGTCTCTTCTGGGATAACATAAATTAGGTCCCCTTTGTAAAATCTATCACTTGGCATGTTGTTAAATAATTAAAAAAAAAAAAGTCCTGTGTTTGTGGTGAACATGAGATTGTAATATTCTGCTGAATACAATCCTCACTGGTATATTTTTATAGTTGTATAATGGGTATATTTTTGCTGAATATCTTTCAGGTTAAGAAATATTATGTTGCTTTAATTTCCTTAAATCAAACCACTTGCATATTAACACCTCTTCCTTATGTGGTGAGAAATATTTATTCTATTCAGCCAAGTTACTCAATAGGGAGCTGTTTCCTCCTCACTGGCATTTTTACATTTGACCCTTGGGGACTTTCACTGGCTGGTAAGTTAGACAATGCTCTCCCCTACACACAGACTCCCTCCCTGACATGATCTATTCAGCACATCAATCTTAGGTCTCTGCTCTTTTTGAAAGCATCCAAACTAGTTGGCTAATGTCCTATCACTACTATCATTCACATAGACAGAATTGAGTTTGCCAGGCTCCAGGACAAAAGCCTATGTCTAATTTAAGTCCAACTATAGGCAATTGCAAAGGATTTACTTGAGGAAATTCACAGGGGAAAGCTGCTCAGCCCACCCAGACTCAGTGCCCAGCCAATGAATTGCAGTCTCAGAACCCAGGGAACCTAGTCATGCATGTCTTTATGCTTACCTCATTTCCTGGCCCAGGCCCTCCTCTTGGAGGCTTCATCATCAGTGTCTCACTGCAGAGGAGGCTCTCAGGCACCTCTGCCCTGATAACCTTATCAGGGACCCTTGAAAATATTTTTCTCTGTGCTATCCTAGCCCTTACCCTTTGGCTCCCCACAGACCTCAGATCCAACATGACAGGAGAATTTGGTTTGGGGGCTCCCTGGAAAGTAAGACAAATATATTCATTGATCCACCTGACCATTGTCTTGGGCAATATCCTGGGGGAAAGTGAACCACCATGGGTGCTGGCACTTTCTCCTGTTTAACCTCTAACTGTGTCATCTCAACAAGTGATAGAAGGCTTGACTGTTACATTCATCTGGTCTTTTGTCTTGATCAACTACTTCAACATCTGACAGCTTATCTCTCTTTAGCTCAGCAGGCTCTGGGCAAGACCCAGAGATGGTGCACAGCAACAAATGCAGCATGTAGTAATAGAGCCAGAGCTTAGGAAAATACTCTATGAAAATCATCATTTGGGGCCATGCAGCTGTCTTTCAGTTATACTCTTTTTGCGTTTACACATTTTGGAATACTCTAATTCTAAAATTTGAATATTCAAATTAGTTTCTCACCATTGTCCGTTTAAGTCCAGAATAGCCACAATTCCCAGGACACAATGCTTCTCTGACTTTGAGGAGGAGGGTTACCTTGGTCTCTCACTCTTTGCTGTGTAGGATACAGTTGTAAGAATAAAACAGGAATTAACATGTATTAAACAATCCTGTCAAATCTGTGACAGGAAAATCTTCTTTCTGTGTTATCCTTCCAAGGCTTAATTTCTCCTGTATCTTAAGTCAATTGCTCTCTTTCTGGGTCACACCTGCTACATTGCTTCTGTTTCCTGTGTGTTAAATATTTATGCTAGTGGGTTTTTGACAGCATTCTCTCTTATGATCTTCCCCTCCCCTCAACTCCTCTTCTCTTTCCTTATTTTTTGGGGTTTGTGTTTTACAATTGTACTTTGTTTGTTTGTTTGTTTATGCATGTATGCTTTCTGATGGAAAGGATAGTTCACCAACTTCTGGCCACTCTGCACTGTTACATAGTGTGAGAACTTAATGACAATACAATGGGGAAATGGAGAATGTGCACACAATCAGAAAAGTGAATCTTGTATCACTCTTGTTGTCATGCTTTATTCCTCTTGACACTATATTTTTTTATTCTGGAATTTGCCATGCATCAGTGTTTCATGCAGATTGATTGGGTGGGAGCGGTGCAGGGAAAAAGACACCATTTGTAACCTTGACTCATACAACATGTTTCCTTGACTCTGTTGAGAAATTCCAGATCCTTTTTTAAAATATAAACATTTTTCCCTAAGGGAAAAACTAGATTTTGAAAGGAATAAAATCAGAAGAATATATGTCCTATGGAAAAACATGATTGGCAGCTTCAGGTTTAAAACAAGAAAGAAAAGAAAATAGTAGAACAAAATGTATGGTTATCCATATTTTTTTTCTAAAACTCAGTTTCATACTTGTTTCTATTTATTTACAATCCCCAAGTTTGAAATGGAGAATATAACTAGTCTCTTAAAATATTAATTCTCAAATAGTAATTTAATATTTTAAAGAAGAAAATATTTTGAGTTTATTCCTTTAATAATCTTACAACAATTAATTTTTGAATGTCCTAAAAATAGCTTTAAATGCATCTGAAACTATATACATCAGATATGTTATTAGGATCTGATAGACAGCATAATATCAATAGATGAGAAAGATCATCTGCAACACTTCTTGTCTTCCTTTATGAGTATGGAAATGAGATACTGTCAAATATCTCTTTTCAATTATCTATTTTCAAATATCCATTGTCAATTGCTCAAAGTTTTGACATTGTCTGGGGTTTTTTTGACTTGTAATAAATCACAATTGTCACAGATCCAAATTTTTTAAAAAGCAACTTCCTTAGAAAAAAGTGTTCCCAAATTTGTATTATAACCAAATAAACTGACTTTTTTTTTATTTTCTTTGATGTAGGGCAGCTCTCAGAGGGTATTATGCCCCTTTGGAGAATTACTGAGTAACAACACTGATAGAAAGTGAATACTGTTTGGAAGAAATCTGTGAGAATCAGATTTGTATGAGGACAATAAAACATGTTTTACTATTGCATTATTCAGTAACCGTTTGGTTAAAAGTGACATTGATTCAAACTAGTTTAAGCCATAAAAAATTACTTATCAGTCCATACTTTGAGAAGGATAGATACTGTGATAAGGGAAATAAGAATTATCATGGTTCTTAGTGAACTGAAAAAAAATTAATGAGAGATAGAAAGTGTGATATAAGCAAGGTTTTTATTAGTAAAGTAAAAAGGTACTAAAAGAGAGCACACTCCTGAGAATCGGGAGCAGGCCAACCGAGGGGAAAAATGCTTATTTCAGGCGAGAATGGATTCCAGGCTTCAAATATGTAACTAGCAACCTGTATCAATTTCTGCACCTCATTTCTGACTTCTTTCTGAGACACCCTCTCTTCATCATTATGAATGCTGCTCAGAGTTCCAGTTTAACAAAGAACTTATTTTTCAGGACCTCACATGCAGAGATATCCTCCTTTCAAAATTCCACTTTGAAAACTCCACATATGTCTACTTCTACCACCCAGAAAAAAGAATCAATCAAGATAAATCAAATTAATCAAGCAATCAGGCAAACAAGCAATCCCAATTCTGTCTTGCTTAGCTTAAACCACATAATCATCCTTAAACCAATTGCAATCTGTGGAAGATACATTCGAACTGAAATGTTGGTCTCTGTGTTTTGCAGTGACTGTTTCTTGACAAATTATCAAAACTTTTGTTGTGAAAATTCATTTTACTGGTTGGTTCTGTGGGTCAGTGTTTCAGACAGGGAATGGAGGGGAAGCCTTGTCTGCTTCACTTGACATCTGCCAGGGCATCTCAGAGGCAGGGGTCTGAAGTAATCTGAAGTCTCTCTCACTCATATGTCTGCAGGTTGAAGTTAGAGGGAGTTGGACAGCTTAGGGACAGAATAGACAGGAATCCTATGGCATCTCTTCCTTACTCCATGTGGTCTCATCACCTGACCTCACTATGAAGCTTAGGGTAATCAGGCTTTTAATGTGTCAGCTCAAAAGTTCCAGAACAAGAGATCCAGGTGGAAGGAAGTTGTGTTTCCTTTTTCTTTGAGTCACAAGTTATACAGTGTAACTTCTGACACATTATATTCATCAGAAATGAGTCAATAAACCAGTCCATATTCCAAAGACTCATATACTTTGTGAGAATTTGAGAACATGTTTGAAACAACCTCAATGTGCCTAATTTTGGGAATGGTAAATGACACATTTTGGTAGAAATTTCCACAAAGTAGAAGAATAGATAACCAAAAAAAGGGGGTGTATGTGTTTGTTACAACCATGTAAGAAATAAATACATAATAATCACAATCAATTTTAGTTTTAATGGTCCAATATGCTGTAGATATTATCTTATTAATTATAATTTGCTGTTACAGTTGTAATAAAGTTAACAATTATTTATATCATCTCTGAATTATCATTAAGCCTTGTTCATTGTTAGACATTTTAATCAATCTTTCTATTTAAGAGTATTAATTTTCCTTTTTCTATCAATTGGTTAAAATAGATCTTTATTTATTTATTTATTTTTAGGCAAAGTAAACAGGTTTAAATTATTCTTGAGTCCTGTTTAATTTAAGTGGATTTTATCTTGAAAAGGAATATCTGATCATGAGCTTTTATTTTCAATATTAAACTATGGATGATGCTGTGAGTTTATTTTTTCTTCTATCATTTTGTGTTTCAAAAGAAAATGTGAGGAATATGAGTTTGTTTATTTGCTATTTTTAGTATGAAGCTAACCTTTATCTTTGACTTTTCTGTTATATATTTTATGGGATGAATTTCCTTCCTCTCTCCTCTGTGTTTACATGTAGGTGTCTTTAGAATTATATTACATGTAACATAGGGAGCATTTCATTGCACATGCAATGATTTTTAAACATTTTTATTTGTCTAGAAAACATATCCACACTACAATTTTGGCTACCACTTCTTCCCTTTTTGTTCTGTTCTATCAGTAATCACCAGTAATCTGCATTTTAGAATCAACAGTTTACAGGTTCTATAGATACTTGCATATTTTTTCTGTTAATTTTCATCTTGTCCTGTGAATTCAGGGAAAACTTTTCAAATTGTTCCCCATGTCACTTAATCAATAACATTCTTCTGAGAATTCAAAACAATTTCCCAAACATTTTCCAAATTATGGAACAGATCATTTACAGAATTAATACCCTCCTTTAAGTGTTTTGTATTTTGTTCAATATATTTGATTCTGCACTATACTTTCATGGCTCACAAGTTGTTAGTAACTATGTTTTTCTTTTAATATCATTTGAATTGTAATCCCTCCAACATTGTTTATCAAGAGGTGGGTTATGTTAACTTGATCTCTATCCTTGTGACAGTGCCACACCATCTTGAATAATGTAATTTATAGAAAGTTTTGAAATTGGGAAATGTGAGTCTTCTACCTTTGTTTTTCTTTTCCATCTTTGTGGTATCCTGGACCCTTGAATTTCCATATAAATTTTACAGTCAGCTTATCAATTTCTGTGAAAAAGTTAGGTAGAATTTCAATAGGGAATTCACTGAATCTAAATCAGTCTGGGAACTACTGATCCCCCCAAAATATTGTTTGCCAATGTATGAATACAAGATTCCTTTCCACTTATGTAAGTTTATCTTAATTTCTTTAAAAGAGGTTTTACAGTTTTCAGTGTACAAGTCTTATAGTTCTTTTGATAAATAGATTTTAAACATTTTATTCTTTTATATGCAAGATCATAAATGTGTGAAATTTGTCCACTGCTATTGTATAGAATTACAACTAATATTTTATACTGATTTGATATCCAACAATCTTGCTAAACTCATTTGTTACTTGTAATTGTGTTTGAGTGTGTGTGAAATACTTTGTAATTTCTGTATCCACTCACATGTCATCTGTAAGTATATGGAAACATTTTTATATTTAGCAAGGCATAACTCTTATGTTTTCCTTTAGTTCATTAAACATGATTTAATTTGATTCTTGGGAGATATTTGTAGAAGTTGATATAAAGTCTTTGTAAAGTGTATCCCACATCTAAGTTTTCTCAGGGACAGTTTCTTTACTCTTTTTTCCCTATTGTGTAGCATAGTTTCGTGATTCTTTGCATGTCTCATAAATTTGTTTGTTTTTTTTTTTGTTGTTGAAAACTGAACATTTAAAGTAATATAATGTGGCAATTGTGGAAATAAGATTTTTGTTCTTACTGCTTTTTTTTTTTTTTTTTTGGTACATTTCCTGAACAAACCTGTAAAGTCTGTGTTCTATATCACTTGTCACCAGAACTACCTCTTTTATTAGCTTAGCGGTCACCTAATAAGTGCACATATTTTACTTAAATGCGATGTTCAAATAAGTCTCCTGGATATTGCTGAGGGGTTTTATGTGCATGTTAGACACATCTTTAATGCTCCTTCAGTTTACACTATGCTTCATCTCTCACTTTGAAGTTTCAATATCAGCCAGAAGTGAGATATTAAGACCTTCTTAGTTCCTCCTGGGCTTAAAAACTGCCCTATACATGACCTTCCACATTCTCAGGAATATATCAGAGCTATTTAAAAACCCCTATGGATGTCCTATTTTCCAATTTTTCCTTTTAAGTCTTTTGGTCATCTTCCCATTTGCTCCAGGTGTTGTTATTGGCTCAAGCAGTTGTGGTACTAAACAATTATGGCTGATGGTTTTTAACACGTGTCCTGGGGTAAAAATTTCCACTCTACATGCTGACTCGTATCAAATAAAAAGCAGCTGTTGAATTTGGGTTTACAGGGGGCTTCCATGCCAAATAATAATAAAAGATATCTGTAGGAATAAGGCTCTATGGGGTAGTCCAAATCTATTCTACCCTATTGGGACACCAACTTCAGGAAGTGCTTTATATTTGTTTATATTTAAATAGATACATAAAAGTACTTAAAGAATATTATCCTATTAATGCAATGAACAGAGGGTAGCTATTTTAAGATTGTAAATGATATATAACTTTCTGTAAAAGTTAAATGTACTAGAAAAATTTATATGGGTTTTTTTGGTATTAGTTTCAGGTATGCAGCATAGTGATTCAGTATTTTTGCAGGTTTTATTCCAGTATGTGTTATTATAAGATATTAGGTGTAATTCTCCATGTTATACAGTAAATCCTTATTGCTCATCTATTTTATATATTGTAATTTGCATTTGCTCATTCCATATTTTCTTAAGATTGACAATAAGACCAGGTCACCCACTATCACTACCCAAACCATCATAACTTCAGTGAAGTTTAAATTATAATTCCTGACAAATTATTTTTAGTAAATACTCAACATACATACACAAGAGCATCTATTTAATAATAGTTCAATCATTTCAAAAAAAAAAAAAAGAACCTGGAAGACTTTTCCTACCTGAGAAGATGTCATATTTTAAAGAAACAAAACAATGTAGTATAAACATCACAGTAAACAAATCAGCTTCTTGGAATAAATTGGAAATTTTTAAAATAGAAATAAAACACCTATGAATGAATCTATTCTGTGTTAAAAGTATCGCAAAAATTGGACAAAGTGCAGCTTGTTTAAAGGAAGGTATTGGAAAAACTGAATCATGGAGAAGATTATAACTTTGGCTCTCTACATATCAATATACACAAAGAACTATATGGGAATAGTAAAATTGTAAAGGTAATAGAATAAAACCAAGGAAACTATATTCACCATTGTGTTCAGTAAGGGATTTTAATAAAGCATTTGAAAGCACATATACAAGGCCAAAAATTAAAAATTCTGGTCCAGTATTGGCAAATTTAATATTGTTTTTCAATCAAAGGCTCAACTGAAAAATAAGCTGAGATAATAGAGATATGAAGGTATTTGCAAAATTAGTATCTGAAAAATATTTCATATCTACACTATACAAGTTTATATCAACATAATAAAAAACAGTAGAGACCAAATGCGAAGAGGACAAAGCTCACTAATAAGCAAAGGAAAGAGGGGCCTCTGTACATGATATGTCCTTTAGTGTATATTTTCAAGATGTTTATTACAGCATTCTATGTGGAAGCAAACAATTGGAACCATCCTTGTTACTGATTACTAAAAATAACAATGTAAATGTAGGATATGTGTAATACATACGATGCCATAATAGGTAGCAAATGTAGGATATGTGTAATACATACGATGCCATAATAGGTAGCAAATGTAGGATATGTGTAATACATATGATGCCATAATAGGTAGCAAAACAAATATGTATAAACTAGAGGCCCTCAGAGCATTTTGATGGATCTTAAAACATGATGTTGAGCACAAACAAGAAGAAAAATAAAATGTCATTGTATTATCATTTCTCAATCACATTTATGCATGTAAACAATGAAGATATGCAAGAAAAATACATTATATTTAAAAGGATACATATATATTCAACATATGTGTGTAGACACATATATTCAATTATTCATGCCCAAAGCATTAGAATATCTCTGTTGGGGGAACTGGGGATATTGAAAGCATGTAGAAAGTAGAATGGGGAAATATGTACTTAATTCTTGTACTACAAGTCTGCAATAGTGAGAGGAAAAACAAAAATAGAGCTATTCTAACCTAATGGGTGAAACTTAAATCTTAACCTGTGATACACTGGTTTTATACTTTACCTCCTACAATCTCTTTTCACAATCAACCTATTATTTATATAATAAATAAATGTTAAGTTCCTGGATGCTGATGCTCAATATCTTGGATGTGTTTTCCTATAATATCAAGATAATACAGAAACCTAAATCATGGTGTTGTTTTAAAGATTACATGATTTAATAGGTGAAAATATTTAGAACAATGTTTGAGACATATTAAATGCTCAGCAAAATTGCCTTCTTGAAATATTTGATTGTTTATATATATATAAAAAAATTTTAAAATAAATAAAAATATATGTATGCTATAATATGTACAATTTTTAGAATAAATGATATTGCAATGTTATTTCTTCATTATTAAGTGATTAGAAATCTGAATTCAGCATTGTTTCACTTACTTCTAAGGCTTATTGGTAGTCTCAATTTTGAACTTGGTCTTTGAAAAATTTAAGAGTTTTATAGTTAAATATAACTATATACATAATATATTTAATATATGAAATATTTGTAAATAAATGTATATATACTCATTTAAATAAAAAGGTAAGTGTTTAGATCACAGAGCAGAAAACTTAAAAAGAGCCCTGGATTCTTTTGAATGTTAATTTCCAGATTCACACATCCTCAGAAATTTTGCTTTATTTCTGTGTATTCTGTGATGTTTTGGGCATTTTTTTCCTCTGTGAGTCACTTTCACCATTAGGACAGCTCATCTGATGAGTAAAATATATATAGGAGTTCCTAAAATCCCTATGCTACTCCAACCAGTCCAATATTCTGTTGTTCTCAAGGAGTTAGAAAAAGCTTCTTTCCTTACTGCCTTAGCTAAGTGTTCTCAATGTCACATGACATGGATTAGGTCTTGTGGTCATCTCAGAACTGAATTCTGTGGCTAGGAGAATAGGAGTCCTTCACGGAGCTTAAGATTAATCATTCCCATCGAACTCAAGGAGAGAGTGGAATCGGAATGCCCTTTCACAAAAGAAAAATTGAGTGCTCTAGTTAGAATTCTAGGGAGTGAGTCTTAAGTAAAGAGCCAACAAATAGAACCTTTAAAATGAATACACAGTAGTTCCATGCATTCCCTCTAGTGTATTTTTTTCTTTTTTTTTTCTTATTATAAAGGATTATTCAAGATGTGTGTCTCCATTTAATCTGTTTTCCTCATGTTTTTAAAGACTTTCCCAATATATCTAAGTTCTTGGCTTCTCCTTATGACAACATTTCAGATATTGACAAATCCATTGGTTTCATTTGTTCATATTGTTTGTGGAGTATTTAAAGGCTCTGCTGTAAAAGGCAAAAAAAGAAGAAACAGCACATATATTTTCCTGAAAAAGAAATTGTCCTACAAAGATATTCTATGTTGTATTTCTTTCTTATTCTTTAGCTTTAGATGAACAAAACCTAGTGCGTATAGTTTGATGAAGTCTAACTGAAATTATCATGGTCAAGCTAAAGGATATAGGTTGGTTGCATCATCTAACTACATATTCAGTTTTCCCTACAGTGCAAGCATAAAATCACAGATGCTGACAATCTGAAAAGGCCCATCAACATGATGCTGGAGATGTGCCTAGTGAGGGAGCCAGGAAAATTTCAGAGGATGTACTATGCTTTTCTTTAGAGACATGATATATATTTGAGAATGCTTTCAGAGAATGTGTATAAAGAAAGAAATGAGTGTAGGGCTTTTCTCTCTCACCTATAGGTGTCAGATTGCAGAAAAAACACAAGCAAAAAACCTCACATTTGGGGGATTGAAAGATTGTTTAGATAAAATAAAACATAACAACATAAATAACCATAATAAATTTATCTCTGACCACTGAATGGCAAGGATTATATTTTATCTAAGGAAACTTGGATTTTTTTTCATGATTAGTCTAAGCTGCAAGTGAATATTTTACTTGATGTTGCAACGTGTGGTATGAAAATCACTAACTCAGCTTGTTTTGCTCCTTTCACTAAGTATTTAATAAATAAAGAAGGTACAAAAATTAGAGGAGCATTTCTCAGTACTGAAAATTTTTGCTGTTTGAAAATAAAAGTTAGAATATATTAAGGTACAGTTTTTAAGCCTTAGGCCATAGTTTATAAAATTCAAGTGTTTGATACAAACCTTCTACATCCCAGAAACAACATTGTAAGGCAATAAAGTCCATCAGGAAATTTTCTAGAGAATCAAGCACAACAGGATGGTACATATTGTTAGATTTCAAATAACAGAAGACTCCAAAACAACTTGCACTTAACTGTATGTATATTATTTGTATACAAGACATTTAGAGACAGGACATTATGAAACTGTATTTGTTGACATGCAGTGACATCAACAAAGACCCAGTTCTTCTCATCTTTCTTCTCTGCCATTCTCAGAGTGTTTGATTTGTCCAGCCCTCAGATGAGGCTAATGGCTAATGAACAGGAAGGAAGTTGCTGCATACTGATGTAGCCAAGGTGGGTAAATTCATCCTGCAGTAAGAATTTCTTTTTCTGAAGACAAAGTCAATGAATTTATCTAGAACAAAGTCCACAAGCTGGGATTAATAGCCCAGTGGCCTGCATTATCAAAAACTCATGAAAGTGATCCCATAGTGCATTTCACAGCCAAATAAGCATATGAAAGACTGGGCTAGACTAAGAATTTCAATGAGATTTGTGTCCTGAATGGATGAATTTTTTTTTTCCCCAGCAGGGATTCCTACAGAATTGAGAATTTTCTTAACAAATCTGAATAAGAATAATAAGATTTCTCATCTAGTGTGATACTGGAGGCCATGAATGTGGTCATTCTTTGATTCTTATGTGTTCAATTCTGCTTTACAGATTTTTTGGTTGGCAAATTTTTGAAGCTGGCTTTACTTGTTTTTGTCTGGGAGTAATTTTTCAAATGTCAAATCTGTGAGTAAATTTTAATCTACTTTGCTGATAGAAAATTTTACTTATATTATATGTCTTGATGATTTCATTAGAAATGTTGGAGACTAATCTTGTGGGGGGGGAAACACATCCGATTTCAATATGTTTTAATCTTTACATGATACCATGTGAGCGTTTCTATTTTATGCATATGGACATTAATACATTAAAAATATTTTGCATCATTATGAACATTTTGATCAGCTGTTTTATCTTAAATTACTTTATAGAAAAAAATGAACTGTCATTGATGGCAGTACTATAGGATAGGTAATTATTGCTATTCATATAATTCATTAAAAGGAAAAGATAACAAATTAGTTTAATGAGTCTCCCAGACATAAATTTGTTTCAATCTACAAACTCATTTATGGTTTTGTGGTATATCCAAATTAAATTGTCACTCTCTGATATTCTCAGAATTGTTCTTTCTTGTAAAGTAATAAACATAGAACATAGATCAAAACAATTTCTTTACTCAAGTGTTATAGCACTTCCAGGAAATTATTAACACTTCTGGTAAAACTTCTACTTATGATTTTAAAAAACAATATCATTTTCCATTCAATATGGTAAACTCAGACATCACTATATGATTATGTGCAGTAGAACCATGAACAGCCACTTATCTAAAGAATCTTATTTAAAATATTTCTAAATTATTTTATCCAAACAATTGCAGCTATCACTACATAAATGTACAAATGTTTAAAATAGTAAACTCTAGAGTAAACTGCGTGGATTGGAATTCTGGCTCAGGCATGTTCTAGATATAATCAAGTAACTTAAATCCTTTATGCTTTAGTTTCCTTATCTGTAAAACTAAGGATTAAAATAGTACTTTCCAAATGAGTGATTATGGCAATTGATACTACAATATAAGTAAAATGCTCATTGAAGGCATATTATTTTAATTATTAAATATATTTTCTTATCTTGAATATATGAATATATGTGAAACGTAGGATATATATTTGGTCTCTGCCACCAATTTCTGACACAGAGCTTCTAAATCTCTTGTAACTTCCTGGATGATGAGAATATCTTTTGTTCTAATGAGTAAATTCTTGGTGGGCTTTTGGATAGCTTCAGCATCAGAGCTGGTCACCAGACCAAGCCATTATCAGAAGTTTGGAACTTTCATCCTCATCCCCTGTTCTCCAGGGAGGAGAGATAGGCCAAAAATTGAGTTAATAATCAGTGATTTCTACCTGTACCTCAGCACCTCCCTGTGTCTCAGGGCTGACAGCTTTTCCTTTTCTATGTGAAAAGAAGTGTTTCCTATGTTCTGTGCATTCTCTGAAAGGCAGAGAAGGGCTTCTTGTTTCCTTTTTTCTGGACCACTACTTATCATCTGCTTCTAAGCAAAGATAACTCATGCTATTTAAACTTGAAAAGATTCAGTTCTACTATCTTTAAGATGTTAATAAGAGAGAAAAAAAAAGAAAAAAGACAAAGATGGAGAGGACAAAAGAGAAATAAGCAAAGAGAAGAAAAGGAAGGAAAGGAAAGGAAAGGAAGGAAGGAAGAATGATATATGGAAAATGATAGGCAACAAAAATAACATTTAACATTGTTTTGTTAGCTAAACTATAGAATATAGGATGCAACAGAAACATCAGAATTCTTTGATATGACCCTTTAACATCAGATGAGAAAACTGAAGAACTGCTGTGCTTGGTATCCTTGAGTTCATTCATCAGTGTTTATTTAGTGCTAATGAATGTCAGGCTTTGGTCTAGATGCTAGAACACCGGAGTAAATAAAAGAAAGTCTGGGGATTTTCTTAGCAGAATTAAGGTTCTTGTTCTGATTTCCCAATTCCTAATTACTCTGCCTACCTCATTTCACCCATGCCCTAATGAAAGTGACATCACTGATGCCATGATACTGGCGTGCATTTTTGGAAGAAGTGGCTACATTTAGCATTTTAACATGCTAAGAATCTCTGGTCCTAAATGTAATTATTTAAAACACCAAATTATTATTTAGAAAATTATTTCCATAACATGTATTCTACTGAATGTGTGCTGGCCTCACTAAAAAAAGAATAAATGACTTGTGGTTGGTAGATAAAAACAGGAAAGGGATCATTCTTAGAAAGTTACTTTATTCTTTGTTTATGTTTCCAGGCTTTTAGTGTGCCAGTTATTCTGGCAAACAAACAAGCAGCCCTTAAATATTGTTACAACACAGAAAACATGCTTAGGAAAAGATAAAGGCTATATTAGAGAGGATTTAAAAATACTTGGAAATATTGCATGTGCAAAACAGATAGAGGAGTTGCAGAAAATTCTACATTTTTACCTGTCTTGATTGGCATAGGTAGGGGAATGTAAATTGCTTGGGGTCCATCAAAACATGGCAGGTGACTCAAAATGCCCCATGTGACATTGTACAAGCTAGACAATTTGTCACTAGAAACCTCTTTTCATTTTTGGGTGTGTCTTTGTTTGGAATCATATTGTTGAGTTATCACATTTTATAGTGCATTCAGTATGCATTTATGTAAAAAATAAACATTATTCTGCAAAAAATGTTTTCTGAGAAGAGATAAAAAAATGTTTAAGAGCTTTGTAGCAGGAAAGCATAAACTGAACAGTCCTATGTCAGGGAGGTCTACAACCTTCTCCTGGTTTTACCTTCTTTTCTTCTTTATCAAAGTCTCTGCCTTTTCTTTTCATTTTTTACCCCCATGGGGAAATGTCTGTCTCTTTATCAAGGTCAAATTTAAATGTCAGCACATTGTGAGGCTGGTCTCACCTCCAGTTCTGTCTTTCTTTTATCAATCTCTTCCTTTTCTGCCATTCTGAATCCTTCACATTTACTTCCTTTATAGTAGTTTAGAAAGATCAGTCCTGCAGTGTTGATAGGATTAGAGTAATGAGATGAGGATTCAGGAACACTAGTTAAAAATCTGATTGCATAATCCAAGTAAGAATTGATGCTGATCTGATATAAAATAATGTGGTGGAGATGAATGGAAAACAATAAGACAGGTATTAGGAAATATAAAATAAAAATATGAAATTAAACAAAGTAAAGCACAAAACCAAAAAACAAAATAAAAGCAAAAACAGAAAACCAGATGAAATAAACTAATAAAAAAAAAAAAACCCTTGATTCATCAGACTAAAGAAAAACAGTAGAATAATTTGGGTGAATACATAATTTATCATCTGAATCAGGAAAGAGTTTAGGGTGAAAAGGAGCACTATTGATAATTAAATCAAACAAGAAACTTCTAACTAAAGCAGGCTGTGAAAACCTGGGCATCTGGTCACCCTGAGGATAATGGAATCATTGCTGAATTATACATTGAAATGTATTTAAATCCTAATCTTAATTAATCACTACTTTTCTGGGAAAATTTTTGAAAATTAGCTACATGATTTGATGGTTAGTTTTATCTTGCCAAAATTGTTCTAGATGTACTGAAAATTGTGGGTGAAAAGGACTGAAATCTAAGCATCTAGCTATTTTTCTAAGATTGTATGAAAACAAAGAGGATAAAAGCTCTCCTTCCTCTCCCTTCCTTCCCCACCCATCCTCCAACTCCTGAACACAAATAAGCAAACCAGACCTCCTCTGAAGAAGCCAGGTGCTCACCATGGTCACATTGTCAACCCATAGGAAGATGTTACTCCTTGCTAACCACACTCTAATCAAATGATTAAGTTCCAAAGCTTCAACACTGTGTTTATACTGATGCTTTCAAAATGCATATCTCCAATCTCAATATCTCTAATGAATGGAAGACAATATATTTAATGGGGTACTCACCTCAAATCTTTGAAAACTAGCATGTATTTTACACTTAAAAGATATCCCAATTCAGATACTAGATTTTCATCAATTACTTGATCTGTATTTGGATTTTATAAAATTTGCAATTCAGAAAGTAGAGTCACAAGCTAAGTTGATCCAAATACAAGGAAAATTTTTCAGTGAGTTGAGTAGCAGCTTTAAATTTAAGTTTAACTTCAGTAGATTAAATAAAATGTAAAATTTGGTCTCTGCTAAGTACCAGAGGCTACCATATAAAACAATGTAGGAAAAACAGGTGTCTCAAAGTTACAGATTCACAAATTGCATGTTTACCCTACCCTCAAATCTGCTTCCCTCCTAGGCTTCCCGACTACAGTACCTGGCACTGTCATTTGCCTGTGGGCTAAGGTCAAAAAACTTGAAGTCAGACTTAACTCTAGGCTATTTCCACCCCTCATATCCAGTGTCCAGGAAATTCTGATACAAATGTAAAAAAAAAAAAAAAAAACTGACCACTATTCACCACCTCTGCTGTTAAAGCTCAAATATTTATTGATTCTTCTTCTTTCACTTTTAGTGCCTATATGGTATTTCCCAGGCTAACTAATCCTTTTCATCTGAATGTGCTACTTAGTTGCTCAGAGTTCCTCAAAATGTTTTCATTACTCATAAAAAACATACTGCAATCAAAAGTCTGACATGATCTGGTCATTTCTCGCTCTGTTGACTCATCCGCCATCTGCAGATCATCCAAGGTGTTTTCTTGATTATGCCCTGACCACAGGAAGCACATCCCACAGTAGGCTTTACCTTTGCAGACCCCTTTGAAGTTCCTTCTCATCTAGTTACTTGGCTAACTCCCTTATCTTCTCATTGAGGCTCTCCTATTATTTTTTTATTTTATTTCATTTTTTTAATTGAAGTATAGTCAGTTACAATGTATCAGTTTCTGGTGTACAGCATCATGTCCCAGTCATGCATATATACATACCTATATTCATTTTCATATTCTTTTCCATTAAAGGTTATTGCAAAATATTGACTATAGTTCCTTGTGCTATATAGAAGAAATTTGTTTTTAATCTATCTTTATATATAATTGTTAACATTTGCAAGTCTCAAACTTCCAAATATATCCCTTCCTAACCCATTTCCCTCAGTAATCATAAGATTGTTTACTATGTCTGAGAATCTGTTTCTGTTTTGTAGATGAGTCCATTAGTGCCCTCTTTTTCTTTTCTTTTCTTTTTTTTTTTTTTTTTTAGATTCCTCATATGAGTAATATCATATGGTATTTTTCTTTCTCTTTCTGGCTTACTTCACTTAGAATGACAACCTCCAGATCCATCCATGTTGCTGCAAATGGTATTATTTTATTCTTTTTTTTTAATCACTGAGTAGCATTCCATTGTGTAAATATACCACAACTTCTTTATCTAGTCATCTATCAATGGACATTTAGGTTGCTTCCATGACTTGGCTGTTGTATATATTGCTGCTATGTACATTGGGGTGCATGTATCTATTTCCTTAACTAAAAACTCTCTCATCTTTCACACATTCATGCTATTTTCTCTTAACAAGTTACACTCTAATTTGTTTTCAGAACTCTTCTTACATGGAGAACTGTCATAGCATAGTGATTAAGAGTACAGATTTTGAAGCCATATTTCCTCAGTTTTACTTCTTAGTAGTTATGTGACCTTGAGCAATTTTACCTACCACTCTGTGCTCTGGTTTCCATAACCCTAAAAATGAGGCTAATAATAGTACCTTGATAGTGATAATGTTACTTTATCTAAGGGGCTAAAAACAGTGCCTGGCACATGGAAAACACCCAATGTTAGGTTATATATTTATTTGTTATTATTTATTTCTCACATTAGAGTGAAAGATACATGAGAAGGGGCAATTTGTCAGTTTATTTACACAATCTTCCTAGATCCTAGAAAAAATGCCTGGCCTATACATGAATAGAAAGACCAGAGTTAAAAAATATACATACAGATTCAAGAAGATATCAACAAATAATTATAATTAAATAAGATAATGCCCAGAAGAAATATTCAAACAGGGGAATTGGGAGAAGAGAGGATTAAAAAGGAAATCTATCTGTACTATTTGGATTAAATTAAATTGTTCTTTTAGCTTCACTCTTGTTAGCTCATTTCTGCATCCATCCTTCATTTAATATTTTACATAGGTAAGGCTAACTTGCCTTGGCTTATCAACAGGGCAAATCATGTGACATCCAAGATGCTCCATTTGAAAGCATGCCATGTAATGCAATTAAGAGAGGACCATGTCAGTAAATAGGAACCTGGATTCATTTCTTGACTATACCACCACAAGGGATTGATACTGCTTTGTGTCTCTCATCTTAGTTTTATCATGAATGGAACTGGATTAAGTAGTTACTATTAACCTTCTAGCTTTCTAATTTGTTGCATTTTTGTGGTATGCTCTGACTTTTTCCTGAATGTTTTCTATCTTTGCCCTCTCTCTGTCCTCAATTGGATATCATGGTAAACAGAGCATAATTGCAAAGATAAACATAAGGCACAAAATTATATGCTATACATGTGTACTCACTGATAGTTGAATGTTATGCTATTTGGATTAGCATGGGTAATAATTTCTTATCTTGCCCAACCAAATATGGTAATATGAATTGATGTCAATTGATAGGATAAAGCACATGAAAATGAAGCAGTAAAAGTAAGTGAAATAGAGAAAAGAAGGGTACCAGATAAAATTACAAGTGGACAAAATGAGGGCAAGCAGATTCTATAGCCATCATAATTTATATATTTCCTATGGCTTCAAATTCTTTCTGGTTTCACAAATTAACCAAAACTGCTTCCAAGTGGAATAAGAGAATGGAGAAAATCAACAAATATGTGTAATCCTGAATCTGATTTCCAAGTGGGCATCTGATTCAGTGAGGATGTGTTGTCTTCAAGTTGCAGAAAATCTGAATAATTTTGGCTTCTACTGTAGGCACTTGTGTGCTTTCCTTTAATAGAAATTCTAGAAAAAGAGAATATCAAAAACGGTGTTCCAGTGATGGAATGATGGAATCCTTTTCAAGCATTCTGCTGAGTATTCGGGCTACTCCCCCATTCATCAGATGGTGCTGGGGTTTCAGTATCACATCCTCAGTTAACAACATCTGAAAGCAGCAAGGAAGAAGTGTGTGGAGGAGATCTTTCTTACTACTCTCCCTTTTCATCAGGAAGAAATAATGTTCCCTGAAACACCAAGTATTTTCTCTTATGTTCCCTTTGAAGACAATCCCTGACAAACTAAGCCAATTGGGCTGAATATTGGTCATTTCCTGAGTTTAAGGTGTCATCTGAAAACACTGATAACCTTATTAAGTTTATTTGTGGTTTTTAACAGAGAAGTGGGAAGGAAAGACAGGCTTTTGGGATCAAAGGGTGTTTGTTTATCTGTAGTTGTTCTTGCTTTTCACACGTCCTTTAATAGCTAATAGTTCTAAACAAGGTCTATATTATTTTTGGCCTTGTATAAGGTTGTGCTCCATTTCTTTACCTTTTATTTTAATATGATTGGCCCCTCAGGCTGAATATCCCCACCGCCTTCCCAGGAGCAGGAGGTGAAAAGATGGAGTCCTTCTTTGGAGTTTTGCTGTAGGCTTTTGTATAAGTAAAGCTGATAAACACACATGGGAACATTCCTGGACCTACTATGTGGTGGTGCACTTAATGCTTTTTAGATTTGTAAGTATCATAACTGCTGACTTCCATTGATCTTCACAAAATGAAAAATAGAAATAAGTCGTGAACAAATCACTCATAAACTCTTTAGCCACAGTTGAATCAGTCATTTCCTTGTGATGGCATTTTGGGAAGAGAGGGTTACCAATAAAGCAAAGTCCCTACTGGGAGAGTTTCAACCACCAAAACAACAAAACAAGTGTTAGATATGACACTTCCTTCTTAAGAAGGTGCCCTTAACATTGGCCAGTATATGATTTTTGTGTTATTGTCAGTGTATGTGTGTCTGCATGTGTGTGTATGGACTAAATTATTAAATATCAGGGCTGCTGTTAATTCTTAGAATTATTTGTATTACTAGGAATAAAGAAGTATTCCATAAGGGCAAAGCATTTGCCATAATTTTTTGTGTCCTTTGTTATAGTATTTTAATAATTTGTCAGAAAACTATATACCTATATATTTTTATTAATTATATAATTTATTGTAACTTCATAAACAGTAACTATATAATTTATTACAATAATATTTATAATAACATTAGAACAGTTTAAGGTGCTCAAATATTTTATTATTTTGATATATAACAGAAATATGTGAGAAATTATTGTTTAATATATTAAAAAATCAAATAAGGATAAAAATTAAAATAAATTCTTAAATGCTAAGTAGTACACACATTTCATGATGTCATGGCAACCGAAATATCAGCGATCAACTGGAGCATCAGGCAGAATGGCAGACAGCTTTAATGCATTTATTTTAGAATCTTTGCCTCCTGTAGTGATAGTTTATGCATTTAACTACAATTTCATTCATGTATTATCATCTAATGAGTAGTATAAATGACTGTCAATGAACCAGATATGTTACTGTAGAAAATATATTTTTAAAAGACATGAAATCAAAGTGAATATTGTACAAGTACCATAAATGCAGACTTCCTTCTCATCACACATTAATTACAATATTATTATTAAAATTCTCTCAGTACAATGATTTTCAAACAGAATAACATATATTCAGCTCTTAAAATCATCTTTATATGAGTGTCCTGTTTTCCTGTGGAGTTTCAAGTTAAGTGACCATTTCTTCCTCTTTTGCTGTTGTCAATCAGCCGCATATTCAAAACATAGAGCTTACACAGTCATTGTCAAATGAAGGGCCAATCCGAAGGAAAATAAAGAAAAATAATTATCACGGACATCCTTTGAAAGCAGAATCTAAATAGCCAAAACTAATGCCAAGTACATGCAAGGGTTTTTTTAATTTTTTTTCTCTCTCTCATTACTGCTGTGTTTCCTCTGAGAGTAAAATTCTTTTTAAAACTGCTATATAATTTTAGTTTTATTGAAAAGTCTTCAATTGATTCTAAATACATGAGAATTTACATCAACCTATCTGAGACTGGCCTTTGGGGGCAGGAAAATGGATATTTCAGCCACTTGAGGTCTTCAGGGTTTTTATGAGTGACAAGATGACAAATGCTAATGTCATTGTCCTGGATGAGCATATCAGTGATTTGATATATGACATTCTGTTTTGAACCACTTGTTTGGGATATTGAGATTGAATGCTATTGCATCTATGTGATTGAAATTTTATTAAAGTTTATTCTCCACCCCCCATATTCACAATCAAATAACAGGGGAAATATTAAATCCGTGGTTATAGACTATTTCATTATGTTTCATTGATGGATTTCAGACAAACACATAATCCTGATACTTATCACAATTAAGTCTCGATAAATGCTCTATCCTTGGTCACACTTTGGGGAAAAAATATCAAGGCATTGTGAGAGAAGTCCTTAGTGTTTATGAATACTAGCTTTACAATTGGTAGCCTCCACTCCAGTGTTTGTGTTTTGGTGCCAGTCTAGCAGTTGTACATTCTTAAATATTGTCCTAGGATTTAAATTTCCTAATGTCCAAAATTACTAATATTTTGGCTTCAATCACCAAATATGTACTGATGCATCTCTCATCTTTATTTCCAGATAAAAGAATCTTTGCATTCATCTTAATTTAATGTTAAAATAAATAGCAAGGTGAGTTTTTAGATTTACCAAATTCTCTGTAACTTACAGGTTACTATTTTAGTGGGTCATTTTAGGATAAAGAATTAGAGACTTTGTTCCATTCTAAAGAATGTGTTACTAACCCTTTAAAATAATAGAAAAATTTCAGTCTTTTCTCTTTAGAGCTTGAACTGAATGTAGGCATTAAGAAATAAAGAAATTGTGGTAACAATAGAAGTTAAATATAGAAAAGTAAAGTAAATGATCACTTTTAATTCCTAATTTTAATGACTTTGATAATGATAATAACATAAAACTATAGTATAAAAGTCTAGATGTTCTAATAATTTAATGTATTTTATCCTTTAAAGCCTCCCTGATAATTCCATGAGCTAGGTTTCATTATTAATCCAATTTTACAATCAAGAAAACAGATATTAAGAATTTAAGTTACTTGTCCAAGATCACACTACTTAGAAATGACAAACTTAGTATTAGAGCCAAAGGAGACCCAGCTTTTTACACTAGGTTGATACTTCTTTCTCATAAATTTCAGATATCTTTGGTGTCCAAACATCACAAATTTCTCCCTGCTTCTTCTTAGTCTATACATTGCTTTTATCCTGCTACCTTTTGAATATATATGAACCAGAGTTTAGTTCTAAGATTTTATATTCTCACCTTGTACCTAGTTAACTTGTTAATGTAACTAGAGTAATTTACTTCACAAGGCAGCAATCTTTTGGAGATTAAGACATTTTTACTCCATATTATTCAGTGGCTGCTGGAGGCATATTGCCAATGATATTAAATCTTAAATGCGATTGAGCTCTGCAGTCATCACATAAGGTAATAAAGGCAGACTTCCAAGTTTTCATGCTGTTGGGTGTAAGCCTCCTGGGAACCATGAGATATCTCTGCCCTGTTTGCCATCAAGTAGAATCTCATACAAATCAAACCCTTCTTGCATTTCATCCAAGAAAATTTGCAAAGACTTGTATACAAAAATTCTTCCCTTTAATGCATCAAGCTTGTAAATATCTTGTGAACTTGTTTGATGGCAAGTTGTTTTCCAAGGCAGGGCAAACTTCTTCAATGAGGAAAATTCATGTTTCAAAAAAAAAAAAGCATAAAGCAATAAAAAAGATCAACTTATATCACCTTTAACAAATGGAACTAGGGGACTTAAAGTTTTTCCTGAATGTTTTTCCTTTGATGAATGTGGTTAAATTGTATGTCACATATCTAAGGACAAAATGATGAGTTTTCATTCTTTGATTTACAAAGGCCTCTCATCTACTTCTGCTCTTCAACACACATGCCACTTTCCCCTTCATAGGACAGTAGGGAAGAGAGTTCTGGATTTAGAAATAAGAGATCATGGAGTAATAGTCCTATTTAAAAAAAAGATCAACAATCTCTTAGGCTCCTACATATGGATATTTGTAATGCAGTCTTTCTTATACGCATAATGTGTTTTAAAAATAAGATACCAAGTGCATAGTTCACACATAAAAAAGGAAGTCCTCTATATAAGTTTACAAATATATATAATGGATATTTTGTATGTTTGCTTGTGGGTGTGTGGATGTGAAACTAAGTAAATGTATTCATATACACATATATATATATACACATACATATATATACACATATACATATATATATCTATATACACACATATACATATATATATATTCAGTGCTGTTCCAGAAGGTAGATTATTACCTACATTTTTCAGACATACTGGAGGTACAAATACACTAATAAACATTTTTCAAAGACATTAATCCATGCATAAAGTCTCTACCAGTTTAGCTATTTGTTTAGTTTCATCATTTATATTATAGTGAGCCTCATGATGTTAGATATGAATACAATATGGTCTATTATGTCAGGCCCCAGGTTGTTAAACACTCCCAGTGAGCTGGTAACCTTTTCAGAAAATTGCATTGTCATAATACTTGTCAACCACAAGCAAATATTAAGAACTTACTTCTTCATTGTGCATTGCTAATTGCAGGATAATTAATTGAAGGGTTTTGTGACTTACAGAAACAAAGCCCGTGATCTCTCTGGTATCATAGACACAGTTACATAACAGCCTTAGGAAATAGAGATAGGAAATGTTAATTAAAAATGAATATTTGGATAAGTACTAGAACAATATAAAACAGACATCCAGGAAGCTTTTCATATAGAAACACCAGAGAAGAATGCCATAGAGGTTTGAAAGATTTGGAAAAAATTTGTAAAGTGAGCTGGAAACTAGACATATGTTTTTAAAGGAGGAAGGGATATTGATTTGGAATTGGATCAAACATCTACCTTCTTTATGTGATTTAAAGGACTTTTCAAACATTTCTTCTTCAATGATTTGATGAACTTAACAACAACAAAACAAGTTTTCAGTAATTCCTGTTAACCCACTGAAGAACTTCATTCTAACTCAACTATCCACATATATATGAGTTTTATGTTGTTATTAGCTTGTACTAGCAACCATCACCCATAGCTGAATAAATAATTGTACAACTATTTTCATGTCACAATTTACAATATTCTCACTCTTACATTTGAACTTCAATATAATGTGAGTTAAGGAGGACATGGTATATATTTTTTCAATTTTGCAGATGAGAAAAATGAGCATGGCATCTTGAATCAGATATACTTGATTTCAAATTCTGGCTTTATAACTTACCATCAATTTGCATTCCCATGCATTCTTCAGTTTTTTTTAAATAAAATTGTTTTGAACAGTTAAATTAAATAGGGGAGGTAAAGCTGTTAGTACAGTCTAACAGATTAAGAAATGATAGTTATTTTGTTTTAAATTTAAAGCGAACATTTTCTTACTCTGTCAAGTTGAATGCTAAATCTCAATCATTGAGGTATTTTAGAATTTTTGTATACTAGACAGTGTATTCATAAATATTCATGCAATTTAACTTTTAAACCCTGAGCTGAATGTTTTGGCACATATTCTATTCCCTATGTAATGACAAAGACATGCGAGTCCCAGTCATTAAGTGGAGTTAGGTGAGGCAGAAAGGAGAAATGACACTGATAAATAATTCCAGGCCATTTCTGTGAACCACAGATGTTTACATCAAGCTGATTAATATTTTCATAATTCACAATAGATTAATTTATTGTGGGTTGCCACCTCCAGCTCATTTATAAATCAAATTATTAAAATTGTATTTAATAAATCATTTTCATTTTCTAAAAATATGTAAAAAATTTAGCTGTCATATTAACATATATTGTGAGTCCACAAATGAAGATTATTTGAACTCTAACTCTCATAATACAGAAAGAGATTTCATATATTGAAATACAGACAGCCTTTGAAAACATTTGTACATCATTATTAGATAATAAGTTTAAGGCAGGTGTCATCTTTTCATCTTTATCAATCTGATCAAGTTTGTCCAAATATTGGTCAAAAGAAGAATCTGAGTCTATAATCTTATTCCTGTCTCCTGCCCTGACATAGTTTTAGTTTAGTTTCTTTAGAGACCTCTGTTGGAGGTACATATTTCTTGTTAACAACCTTCTTTCATCTATATATTTTCTTCTCTCACATTTTATGATTATAGTTTTCATATTATCTTTAAAATTATAAGCAGATTATTCAGAATGATTTTGTAATCAAGTAAGTTAATTATTCATACTTGACCCTAACTAGAAGCAAATCTATAAACTAAAAATGCTATTAAATAATTGATTTCCTGTCTTGTTTTAAGCGACCTGTTCAAACTGTGATTGTTAATTTTGCTGGAAATTTCAATTTAATCTCCTCTAAGATAGCATGAAGTTATTTTACTAGTTTCTTCTCTCCCCATCATGTTTTTAAAACAATTTTCTAAATGTATTATTGATGAACTTTACCTACCTATCTATCCATCTATCCCTTCCCTTCCTCAGGATTTAACTCATTTCTCAGCTCCACCCTTCTGCTTATCTGTTGTGGACTAAATTGTGTCTTTCTAAAATTCATATGATGTCATATGATGTCCTAACCCCCAATGTGATTGTGGCCATACATAGGACACTTATGAGGTAATTAGTTAAATTAAGTCATTAGGGTAGGACCCTAATCCCACAGGACTTCTGTCTTTATCAAAAGAGGAAAAGATACAGGTTCTCTCTCCATGTACATACAAAAAAGGGGACATATGAAGACACAGAGAGCAGATCATCATCTACAAGGCAGAAAGAGAGGTCTCCCAGAGACCAACCTGTTGACAACTATATATCAGACTGCCAGCCTCCAGAATGGTATGGAAATAAGTGTGCCTGTTGTTTAATCCACCCAGTCTGTGGTATCTTGTCATAGCAGCCTGAGCAGTCTCAACCTAAGCAACCAATTTCTACCACCCTTTCAGATTTCTGTGTAAATATTACCTTTTCCAAAGCCCTTTCTATCACATCCATTTTCATCAACACCACATTACTAGACTTGCTGCATTTTTATATGTTCTAGCTAATACTGTTTTGGATTTCTGTTACCTGTGACTGATTTAGAAGCTTCTTCAGTTTAGAGACTGTTTCCCAACAATTAAACATCCTTAAGACCTATCACAGGGAGTGGTGAATGTTAGGCTACAAGAAATATTTGTTGAAGTGCGTTTTTGGAGACATATCAGTACCTGGAAGGCTAGCTATCATAAAGTTGTCAAACAATTGCACATGTTCAATTTAACTTGAATTGAAATTCTAAAGACATTTTTCATGTGATAAAATCATGGGGTTCTTCCCTCCAGTGAAGTAAAATAGCTACCAATGATAGTATTAATTATATTATGCTATATCAACTCAATATACGTTTAAGTGGCCTCTAAAAATAATGATTATGAACTCTGTGTAGCATTGTGGAAACATTATAATAAAATGTATGTGAATTGCATGTAACATAATAGAAACATTATAATAAAATGGAAAAGACAGGAGGTGAAATTGCTCATGAACTATGATTCCAAGTGTTAACAGATTGAAACATGAGAATATTTAGAGAATAATAGTTATAACATGGTGTCAATATGAATATTTTCTCCATTTTCCAAATTTCTGTGTTGTTTTCTATTTTCACCATTAAAATATTAAATTTACTTAAAAACACAAGGAAACATGTGAGTAGCATAGATAATACGTATTAGAAGAATATGTGTTAAAAAGGTGAAATAGCATGGCAGCTGGACTCGTGGGCATGGGCAAACTGGATGGGGTTAAATCTCATATTTAATGCTTACTAGCTTGATGATCTTGAAGAAGTGATTTGCATGCCCTGAGACTTCATCTCCTTGTCCTTTGAATGAGAAATGATATTAACATAATGCCCACCAAAGAACTAAGACTGCTGGAGTATCAGGAGTGCTCTTAAATGCCAGCTAATAATTTCCAATACAGTGTAATCTCTGTGAGGCTAGGGACCTGTGAATTCACTACTATAGATTAGTGCCTGGCATTTGGTAATTTTATAATACAACTTTACTTATAGATAAATGAATAAAAGGGTGAATGTAATGAAGCTAATAGAAAAGACTTCATAGAAAGTCTAGGAATTTTGAAGAAAAGAAGAGCAGGACTTTATATACATATACGTGCATATCTATCTATAATTTCATTAAATGCCTGATGTCTAAGCAGATAACTAAATAAACAAACACTTTTTGCTTCCTGAAGAGAATTAATCCAATTTTCCTTTAAGTTGTTTCCTGAGTAAGATAGTTTTTTTCATAAACTGCTTTAACCCATACCTTGTGATAATTTACTGTGTCTCTGTTCAGAATGATTTTCTTGTGATAGGTTAACTCAGGTTCTAGTAGAACCAGCCATGGTAAATATGTAAAATAAAATTACTGTAAGAAAGATGAATAACATTGGTAAGATCATTTAATATTTTTGGAAGAGAAAAAAAGCAGAAACTGCCTAAAATTTAGAATGCCCCTAGGAACAAGCTGCATTCCCTGCTTTCAAAATCCTTCTTGCTACTTCTGCTCAGTGATGGCACTGAAATTCATTGATGCCTCTGCACACAGTTTTCTTTTTTCAACCTCAGGTCATATCACATTTACAGTTTACTGTCTTAAAAACACATCTGGAATGCACCCAGTGTATTGATCATCTCTCATATTTAAATTGAAAAATATAATGGACTTGGAAGGGAATAAACCAAGTGGTGGCCAGCTTTCTCTATCACTTTTTCTGTGTGTAGCACAGCAGATATATCTAAACATTTTCAGGATAAAAGGAGATTCAAGTGAGCCACTCAGTGATGTCATAATAAACTTTCTCCCCACACACACATAGGAGTGTAACACTGACTTACATGTGTTCCAGGAGATAAACCACTCACCCATTCTTTAGGAAATAATTATGAATGGAGTAAGTCAAAGTGTGTCTCCCTGTCCCCTCTCCAGCCCTTATTAATATATTCATACATCTATTGATTCAAAAGGTTAGTCATTCAAATATATATACTATGTATTCATCACACATTTTCTCTATACTAAAGGCCTGTGGAATTTTTGCATTCCAAGAACTTACATTGTAACTGGGAGAGAGACACTGTAAATGAAAAAAATAAGTAAAGTAATTTCAGAATGCAAAAAATAAAAAAGTAAAGAAGAAATAAGGGGGCAGAGGTATAGAGTGAGGATGTATTCATGGCTATTTTAGAGCTAGTGTTCTGAATGTCTTCTCTTAGGGAGTTACATTTCAAGCTGGGGTGTGACAAATGGACACTCAGCCACAACAGGATATTGGGAGAAGAGAATGTCAGGCTTAATTTCCAAGGAGGATACTGACTTGAGGTTTCCAAAGAATTGAAGAAGAAAGGGAAGGAAGGAAGAGGGAGAGAGAGAGAGAAAGAGAAAAAAAGATGAGAAAATGTTAGTGGGATTGAAGAAAACCATGACAAGTTTTATGGGGTGGATGTGAAGGAATAATATGGGCTCAATTTGGCCATGAAAAAGTCTTAGGTATTCTTCTAATTTCAATTGATCTTCAGTGGAGCATTTTCTCTAAGGCAGTGATATTATCTATTAGAAATTTCTTAAAAAATTTACACACACACACACACACACACACACACACACACACACACACTACTCCAACATCTTTTGTCTTATGAAAAAGTTGTCTAGACACAGAGATAGGACACCATGTACTGAAAGATGTCCAAAGGAATCAATGTGAGAACTGAATTGTGAAAGCTTTGAGTTCCAGTCCAGTTGAACAAGAGGAAAAAAGCACTTTTTAAGTATTTAAGTATTGGTGAATCAACTTTACACTAACATTTTTTAAACCCTTGATTTTGTCAAAAAACATAAATATCAGCAAGATGCAACTGAAATTTTTTGACATCCCTAAAATTTTAAACAGTCTAGACTTGTTTGCTTAAAGGTTGAGCAAAGGTTGAGAGGTTGACTTCTCAAGTATCTGCATATATTTTATTTTCTACAAATATAAAAATTGTATAACAGAAACAGAATAGAAAGTGTTTCCTCAAAAATATGTTGGTGTATATTTGTAAAATATCTACCATTTATTGGACTATTACACTGTTCTGCACATATTTTAATTTTTCAAAAATTCAGATTTGAGGAGGAGGTTAGAGTTCAGTGGTAGAGTGCATGCCTAGCATGCACAAGGTCCTACGTTCAATCCCGGACCTCCATTATACAAACAAACAAACAGACCAAATTACCTTGGCCCCCACTCACCTCAAAAAAAGATTGTGTTAAAAAAAAATTCAAAATTTACATTGACACTAACAGGGAACTATTATCATGTTCAATTTCCTGTTGAAGAAAATGAGTTTCAGGGAGGCTTCCCCAGCTCATTTCAGATGGCAAATGTCAGGGTAGGACTAGATCTGAGCTCAGGTCCACCGAATTATTCTGCTGTCCCACACAGTTTAAACCATGGCTTCTTTCAAAGCATGCTTGAGTATTCAGCAGTAGAATGTGGGTTTCTTTTACTGTGTGGCTTACTCTGAAAACAGTAAAAGCACATAAAATTATGAAAAAGAGGAAAGAAAACATATACATTGCTTTTTTGTAATTTTTTTAAACTACTCTATATCATTCTCCTCCTCATCCTCTTTTCTATTGTCCTTTCTTACTTAATGGCTTCAAACTTTCTTATGTCCCTTCTTCATGTCCTTTTTTGTACTGTGCTTTCTTTGTGGCATAAGCCTTTATTCTTAGATCTACAGTCTTATAGTACATTTGTGAATATATCTTATCTTTTTAAGAGAAAAATATGTAATATATATATGATCATAGAATAGCAAACTTTATACGACTCCTAAATCTATAATTTTATACAAATATTTTTGTCATTTTTAAGCTTATAAGCAAAATCTCCATGTGAATAGTATGTTTGCAAATACACAGACACCAAATATAAAATGATATAATTTGGAATTTTTATATATTAAAAGCTATGGAAATAAGCCAGAAGCAAAGTGCTTATAATTGTTGTCATGGCAGAGAGAAAGTTATGTAGTTTACATAGCCTCAGAGCATCTGTTATCTGAATATGAACCAAAAACACTCTTTAAAAGATCCTGGGCACATTAATGGAATCATGATTTCCCCTAAAAGTAAATAAACCTATAGATTAATATTACAGGAAACTGTGTAAGAGGATATAGTAAAATATTTATTCAATGTTATTTAAAAAAATACTACTTCTGTTCTACCACTTGAAGACATCCAAGTATCAAGAATTTGAGTGGAAAGAACAAAGGAAGAAAAAGAAATAAGTAGAAAAAAGGCTTGCAGTCAATTTTCCTAGAAGCAGTACATTTTTCCTGGGCTTGGCACTTTATAAAATACAATTGTCTATGCCTGCTCTTCAAATAGAATCATTTATAAATATTGTGCAAATCTATATTATAAATTTCATAGCTCCTGCCAAAATTAAGGATATTTTCTTACTTTGAAAAACACCTCATTTAATTGTTTTAACTGCAAAATTAATGAAATTCAGAACATCTAAGAAAAATTACAAAACAAATGACTAACATATTTTATAGCACCTCCTATTCAAGAGATGGAATCTGCATCTCAGTTCTGTGAATCTGGGCTTGTCTATGACTTGCTTTGACCCAGAGAACCTGACAGAAGTAATGGTTATCTTTTTAAGTTGCTAAGTTTCCAGGTGTTTCTTTCATTCAACACAAAATAACTGATACAACACTGACCAACATGAATTGGACAAAATTATTTCAATAAATTTTCCCTGACAAATTAAATATCAAGTGATCTCTAGATATTAAGTTCACTATTCATGCCCCCTGTCAGAATGTGGCTTTCTTCACCTGTCTAGAAATTCTAGAGACCCTGAGCTGTGGTTGCTTCTTTCTTAGAAAGGATGGATGAGAGTGGACTAGCCTGCTTATTCGCCTTGTCTGTCAGCCACATCTGAAGGTAGCTGCTCATCTAAAGGTGGGATTCTGCACTGTTCCTATTTATTATTTTCTCCAGAGCAGAAACTGTGGACCTATGGTTACATGTGATCACAACCCATGGAAGGACACATCACCATGGTCTTTTAAATAGATATAAAATGTCAACAGTCCTGGCTTATTAACACATACAGGTCCTTAATAAAGGCTTAGGTAAAGATTGATCTTTGAGCTTCAAAAATGAAACAAAGAGCTATTGGAGGTCATCAATGAGAGGATATGACTTCAGCTGACTCATGAGCTGGACCCACCAATCAGAGCTCCTCAACCCCTCCCCTGCCCTTTCCATGTACCTTCTGACCACCTTTCCCACAGCTGGAGCTGTTTTCAAGGACACAGCCTTGAGAGAGCAATGTATGATGCAGACCATCTGGAAAGTACATGTGACTGAATCCAGTAAAGGCCTCCAAATAAACTTTTAAGATTCTGGTGGGCAGGTTCAGAAGTCTATTTGTCCCACAGCCACCCAAGACAAACCTCATATGTAACTTCCCATGCTTATTAAACCTGCCACCTACCAGTCTGGAGTGGTTTACCTCTTTCTTCAGGCTCTCTTTGCCCTCCATGCATGGGGTCAGTTTTTAAACCAACAAAAGCAGCTTCATTTCTCTAATGTGGCTATTGGCAGAAACCATAGATTGAATAAAGCACATCTGGTTACTACCTCCATCTACCTTAGAGGGTGGAGGAAGAGGGTAAAGATAAAGGGCTCCTGACTTGAGTCCATGATGTTTGTAGAGAGGAGATTGCTCACTGCTTGGTAGTGAGTTCTTGAGTGCAGTATCTCAGCTTTACTACTTCAGACAAAGGCAGTGATTTTCGTAGGGAATGGGTGACAGCTGCGGCACTGATTCCACCAGGTATCCAAGGAAGAAAGGCTGAAGGATTATGCTTTTAAGTGGCCAGGTGGGTTGCTCAGAGTTTTTTATTTATTTATTTATTTTTTTAAGCAGTAGGTCTCCACCTGGAGTAATTCTTCCCTGGGACATTTGGTAAGATCTGCAAAGATTTTTGATTGTCATACTAGGAGTGCAATGCTATTGCGATCTCATCTAAGATGCTGCTAAATGTCATAAAATGTACAAGTCAGCATCCCTCCTCACTCCCCCCTACCACAGACACACACACAAGCACAATCCCGTCCAAAATGGCAATAATGCCAAAGTCCAGAAACCCTGGTCTAGAGGAGCCAGGCCTTCCTTCCCAGATCAGGAGCACACAGGTAGTTTTTGCTCTCAGTCTTTCAAATTGTGTAATTAAATCCCAATGACACTTCTATAATTGAAACAGAATGGTTGTGCTTAAATTTAAACTACTCTATTATAACGAAATAATGTTATCCTATTTAAAATTTACAGGGAACAGATTTCAAATGATTTAGGGAAGAATCTGTTATTCAAAGGGAAACAATAGGCCCAGGTCCCCAGTGTGGGATTCCATGAAACAATTTACATAATACATTTACCATTTACTAAATGGTATTATTTATTATTATTATACAATTTTAGTTTTATAAAGAAGCTTTCATGTACCTTGTTATTAACAATAGCCCCAAATCACTGCTTAAAAAACTCATCTGTTACCGAAGTTGTAAATGAATCATTTCCTTGTGATATCAGGGATCTTGGGGCCCATAAAAGGAATTTTTTTAGTGTCTATCAGAGTACACTACAAAACAGATATCATTAAGCATATGAAAAGCAATATAATGCCCTTGCTTTTTGAGAAGACTTAGAAGAAAACACTTATTTAATCAGATCCTCACACTGAACATTATACAAAGAAATGTGCAGCTTAATTAGGATTAAATTTAAGCCTTGTTTAAGTTGTAATTTAAATTATGCTTTTATGTTAACTTTTTAAAAAATCTATTTATGTGTATTTCTGAAATTTATTTGGATGGATATTTAGTTATATCATATTTACTCCTCTCATTCTTTCTAAAATAGAATCTAAAATAGATTGAGGGTTGTTTATCATCTGAAAGTTAACACTCAAACTATAGATGATTTTTCCCTCCATTGGGAACTGGCCAAATGCTGTAGTTATTTAGAAGTCTTTTCCATTGTCTCCTGGGGAGAGTGACAAGAAACAGAAATGGGATAGAAGAAATTAGCCTAATGCATTGACTTTAGAAGAAATAAATGTGAAAGCTGTTATTGTACAGTTTTGCAGTTGGATAACTATTGTATAAAGTGACAGAAAACCAATTTTTATAGAAGTTTTATACCATTAAATGTATATTTAATTTTATTTTGAAATTCTTGTTTTTCCCTTTGTTACTTACAGATCAAAATTTATAATGAGTGCTTTTTGTTATTTTTTCTTCTCTATGAAAGTCATTTTGATAATTAGTCAGTTTATTACTGTGTTCCTTGATTTTAAGTTATTTCTGCTTCTTCATTACCTTGATTACATTATCTTATACAGTGACCCAAAAAACTGCTGTTACCCCTTTTATTTACTGATTGATAAGGCAGTGAATATAGTTAGCAGAAATTTTGTAAAAACTGAAGTGTGTCATGCATGTGGAAGAATTTAATTTTATTTTTCTTGAATCTATATCCTGACATTGATGTTGTCATTCAAAACTGCTTTAAGCATTGCTTTCTAAATTCTTACATTTATTCAACAAATATTGAATACATATAACACATCAGAATGTCCTTAGACAAAGGGATATAATGATTAAAACAAAATATGCCTGCCTCCACGAAACTTGCATTATAGCATCCTCTATCCTTCTGATTATGGTGTTTCTCTTTCTCAATCTATGCATTCATCTTTTTAACAAATATTTATGGTGTTCTTATGTGCTTGGCTTTGTTCTACATGTTTGGTACATAATGGTGAGATGATTACTATCTTCGTGGTTTTTAAATTAGAATGGGGAAATGAATATTATATAATAAAGGCAGACATGAATACAAAATAATGACATTTTACGTACTAAGAAAGAGACAAGTGCTTTGTAAGAAAACAATCTGGGTAGCAGATTCTTGTATAGAATATGCAGCCCAATATTGTCCTTAAAGAAGTAAATCAACCTGAGAGCTGAGTGAAGAGAAGGAAATAGCCATGCCCAAGAATTCAAATTCATGTTTTTCTGATAGACTATCATCACATTTAAGTACTGAGATGGGTAAAAGTCACAGTCTTCAGTACACCAGAGTCCAGTGCAACTGAAATTCAGTGAATAAAAGGAGAGAAAGATATTAGAAGATGCTGGGTGGTGGCCCTGATGCTGAAGATCAAGAAGGTGTTTTTTGGAAATATAATTATCAGGAATTGGTGATTTTTTGTATGTGAGGACTAAGGAATACAGAAGTATCAAGGATGGCCCCTAAAATCTGAGCTTAAGCAGCAAAATAGGGGACATAGTTTATGGAAGGAGTGAGATGAGTTTGCAAAATGTGTTAGAGACACCCTTTCTGGCACTAAAGCAGAGATGTCAGGTGGAAAGCTGAGTATAGGTCAAACTTCAGAGGAGGTGATCAGATTGAAGTTAGAGGTATAATGAGAGATATCTTGGGCTGCAATTATAAGTCATAAAAACAGGTTCCCCAAAGAGTGTCTAGAGAAGATACTTCCAGTATAGATTCAATAGTAAGGTTTGAGTAGAGGAATAAAATCTGGGAGCATGCACTAGGAAATGGAGATACAGAAAAAATAGAACAAATCTTTGACTTCTAGGCGATTAAGGTCAAGCTGAAGAGATATACAAGTATCTGAATAGTTATATGATAAAGGTATGTACTAGCTACTAATGGAGCACAATGGAGGAAACATTTAATTCTACTGAGGGTAATTCAGAGGAGTTACAGAAGGATAATATGGAGCAATTCTGAAAAATCTTCAAAATAAATAACAAGCTAATAGGACACAGGGAAGAACATTCTGAGCAAAGGATTTGAGATTAAAAAATTCAAAGCATTTGAACAATTGTAAATAGTTCAGCTTAATTACACGGTTATAGCTTGTTTCACAATTCAAGATTTAGGTTAACCTTCACTGATGTACCTTTCCACCTGCATTTTACATTCCTGTAGTAATTAACAAATCATATTGCTTTTGCCCTCTCATTGTCTGCATTAATATTTTCTCTCCTGGCTTGTCTTTAATCTGCACACTAAAAAGAGGAGCGTAATTACTTTTTATAAGCAAATGCTCATGCAGTTCTATGCAAAGAGCAGATGGCCTACAAATGTATCATTTTCTAAACAACTGTATTCTTGTCCCTTTGTCCTTGGTGGAGATGGAGGTAAAACTTTTAATTAGTGTGAAAACCAAAATAACTGTATCCAGAATATTACAATATATCATTCTATCCTATCTGTGATGCCCTGATGTAAGTAAAACAATTCAGTGATCTGAAATTAACCTGTAATTAAAGTGTTGAGAATCAATCAGTACAATTTAAGTTTCATTAAATTCAAACACACTCAAAATTGAATCAATTTATTAAGCTTACTTATTTCCCAGCCCCCAACAGACACAATAATACCAACATGTAACAAGTTCACATATAAACAGCTTCACTATTCCACTTACAGAAGTGAGACTACAACTTCCCAACTAGAATAAGGTACACTCTAAATGCAAATTAAAAGCAAGACAAGACACTCTAAATTGGAGATCTGCTTGCTGTTGGTGAGAATGCCTTGAAGTATTGTTTTTGATCTATATGCAAAAGTATAGGGACACACACTTGTCAAAAGAAAATACAAAGTTCAATGTAACTGATCCATATAGTGCAGATTTTCCCTTCATTCAGTGCAAATTTAAAATGTATAAATTATTTTGATCAGAATTCAGCAATAAAATCTTAACTCAAAAACAAATACAACAGAAGTGTCTTGTTCACACAATGCCTGTGTGTCTTTGAAAAAAGAAAACTACCTGGAAGAAATCGTCTCTGTACCTCTCTGCCAATTTTGATTAACAGATTCCCTCTTCTTGACTTGGAGCAACTCTCTTAGAATCATAAATTGTGAAAATGAATTGCACATTAAAGGTTCTGGCACCCGAGGACCTTGAGTTTTCCAAATTATGTTTTTCAAGATATTTAACTAAATGCAACTATTGTGTAAGGAGACGGTAGTTGTCAATATGGACACTTCAATAGAGTAGAAGTAGTCATGTTGAATTTTTTGCATTCAATTATTCATTCTATTTTATGTGATAACACATAATCTATGAATTATTTGTTAACTATCACAATTAAATTTGTCAGTTTTTTTTTTGGTAAAACCACTACCAAAAACAGCAATGACTAAACATGCTTTTATAAGGATCAATCAACCAATGCAGTTTAACACATGATCCATTAGAACCTCTCTTTTCAAAGCCTGGAGTTCTTTGACAGGTGGAAAAAATGTACATACTGTATACATTACAGAAGAGATCTTACAAAATTCTATCAATAAATATCCACAAAACTATTGCATGTCACTGCTAAAATTCAGTTTCACTATTCTGTTGAAAAAATTCCATTGGTTACATATCTCATTTAAGTGTTGGAAAGAATACTCCATGACTTGTAAGAAATGATGGACAATCTGAATTAAATAGCTAACTAACTTAAAATCAAAACTATAAGTTACATATTTGATAAAAGTAATATATATGTGTGCTTATCACACTAATATAATGTAGAATAAGATGGCTATAATTGTGGAAGACTAGATCTACAGAGGTAGTAAAATGGTCCTGCTAGCTAGTAAATCAGATTATTAAAATCAGGAAGGAATAAGAAGAAAGTAGGGAAGAGAGGGAGAGAGGAAGATGAGAGGGAGTGAAAGAGAAAAAGGAGGGAAGGAAGGAAGGAAGGATTTGTAGTCAAACTGTTACATATCAGGCCCTAAAATAAATTCTTTCCTTAATTCCATGAATTCACTTATTATACAATATTAACAAATTACTTAAAGAATGAATCAAAACCATATAAGATATTATTTCTCATGTAATGGAAAAAATAATACGATGAAGCAAATTAAATCTAATAGTGTTAAAATATTCAAAGCCTTTCTAATGATAAAAACTTTAAATATAAAGTATTCTACTTCAAAAATGCTTTCAGAGATGTTATCAATGGTGAGAGGATGTATATATCATATATAGTTTTCTGTTTATGAATTTGATTATATTATAGCAATGGAACAGTGTAATATTAAATTTAAAAAATGCATATCAATTGAAGATATAAATTAACCTCAAATTTGGGTTGTAAATAATTTTATATTTAGCTTTCAGTTTTCTTTATGTTTTTATATAATTTTAGGAAAATAATTATCATACATAAATGTACAGATCTGAGTCTTTATCTAATATGTCTCAATCTCAAGAGTTCTAAAACCCCTCAATTTCCTTCTTTCTTTCTTCTTTTCTCCCTTCTTTCCTATTCCTTTATTGGTAATTTGGGGTATAAAAGTTAATTGTTGGCAATATTTTATCAGAACTTATAATGTGAATGAAGGATGAAAAATATATACATATATACACACACACATATAGTGATGATCCAACTTGGAATAAATATTTCCATATTTCTATGAAAAATTGTGAATGAATTTAACGATAGTATGTTATTCCTTAACATTTTTCATAATATACAGTATATGTACTTACAACTTTATACTGTGAACTTAATTGTTTAATATCTACCTTCATGCATGGAAGAGTTTTTATGTTATTATAACGTATACTTTAATAATGTGATAAAGGAGAATGACATGGTGTTAAGAAATTATGTTAATGTAATGGGCTTTATGAATTCACAAATTAGCTGAGCACTGAGAGTGATTGGAATTAGATAGGCAAATCTCTTGAGGGGAGTAGGGCATTGATGTGTAAAAGATTATTTCTGAGAGTGAGAATAGCATGTGTATGGCCCTGTAGCATGAGGGAACATAGTAAGTACGAGGATTGTAAGGCGTATATCTATGGTAATGATCATGAAGGTGAACAAGGAGTGATTTGAGGCAACTAACAAGGGTAAGGCCAAATATATAACAGTCAGCATATTACAGCAGGCTGTCCGGCGAGCCGGCCCTCCGCCCGCGCCGCGGGGTGGGCTAGCGCCCCGCGGGGGTCTCGGGCTCCCAGCCCACTGCCCCGCCTCAACGCCACCCGCTAGGCGTCGTCCGGGGACGCCCCTCGCCGAGAGAGACCCTCAATCACAAGTCACCCCGCCCTCCCCACCCTCCTCGCCGTGCCACGCAACCCCGCCCCCGAACCGCCCTCCCGATCTCCCTGCAGTACCCCTCGCCCCTCGCCGGGAAGAACGCAGTGACTCCAGCAGCCCTGGCGGCTCTTTGGGCCCAAGGGGCGGGCGCGGCAGCCATTGGCGGAGGCCGCTGCCTCCGGCTGTCAATCCCGCGGCCCGGCCCCGCCCCACCGGCGGAGCGTGGCAGGACGCAGGGCCGCGGGGGCTGTCGGGACGGCACCAAGATGGCCGCGCGCTTGGGGTCCGCACCTGCTGGCGGCCCCGAGCCCCGTTCACTGCCACCGCTGCTGACCAGAGACGCCGGTCGGCCCGGCGACTCCGGGGGCTGACCCCGCGGGGCGGGAGGCCGCCATGGCGACCCTGGAAAAGCTGGCGAAGGCCTTCAAGTCCCTCAAGTCCTTCCAGCGGCCGCCACCGCCGCTGCCGCTGCCTCAGCCGGCACCGCAACCGCCGCCGCCTCAGCCCCCTCAGCCGGACCCGCGGCCTCAACCGCCACCGCCTTCCGCCCAGCCCCCTCAGCCGGTACCGCCGCCGCCTCAGCCCTTTCAGCCGGTACCGCCGCCGCCTCAGCCCTCTCAGCCGGTACCGCCGCCGCCTCAGCCCTTTCAGCCGGTACCGCCGCAGCCGCCGCATCAGCCGTCTCAGCCGCCGCCGCCTCAACCCGTACCGCAGCCGTTGCAGCCCCCTCAGCCGGTACCGCCGCCGACTCTGCCGTTACCGCCGCCGCCTCAGCCCTCTCAGCCGGTACCGCCGCCTCAGCCGGTACCGCAGCCGCCGCAGCCCCCTCAGCCGGCACGGCCGCCGCCGCCGCCTCAGGCCCTTCAGCCGGTACCGCCGCCGCCTCAGCCGCCTCAGCCGGTACCGCCGCAGCCTCAGCCCTCTCAGCCGGTACCGCCGCCTCAGCCGGTACCGCAGCCGCCGCCGCCTCAGCCCTCTCAGCCGGTACCGCCGCCTCAGCCGGTACCGCAGCCGCCTCAGCCCCTTCAGCCGGTACCGCCGCCGCCTCAGCCGTCTCAGCCGGTACCGCCGCCTCAGCCGGTACCGCAGCCGCCGCTGCCTCAGCCGGTACCGCCGCCGCCTCAGCCCTCTCAGCCGGTACCGCAGCCGCCGCCGCCTCAGCCGGTACCGCCGCCGCCTCAGCCGGTACCGCCGCCTCAGCAGGTACCGCAGACGCCGCAGCCCCCTCAGCCGGCACGGCCGCCGCCGCCGCCGCCTCAACCAGTACCGCCGCCTCAGCCCTCTCAGCCGGCACGGCCGCCGCCGCCGCCTCAGCCCCTTCAGCCGGCACGGCCGCCGCCGCCGCCTCAGCCCCTTCAGCCGGTACCGCCGCCGCCTCAGCCCCCTCAGCCGGTATCGCCGCATCAGCCCCTTCAGCCAGTACCGCCGCCGCCTCAGCCCCCTCAGCCGGTATCGCCGCCTCAGCCGGTACCGCCGCCGCCTCAGCCCCTTCAGCCAGTACCGCCGCCGCCTCAGCCCCCTCAGCCTGTACCGCAGCCGCCGCAGCCTCAGCCGGTACCGCCGCCGCCTCAGCCCTCTCAGCCGGTACCGCCGCCTCAGCCGGCACCGCAGCCTCAACCGCCACCGCCGACTGCCCAGCCGTGGGTCAGGAGCCGCTGCACAGACGGTGAGTCCCTGCTGGCCCCTCCCCAGCCCTGCGCGGGTCTCCGTCCCTCCCTTGGCCTCCCCTAAAGGCCCCTGAAGGCCCCGAGGTGGTCCGGGCCCCAGGCCTCTGCTTTCCCAGCTGCGAAACTCTGGAAGGAACGGTGCTGTGTTGTGATCCGAGGCCGCGCGTCCCGTTCGTCTTCTTCTGGGCCACTCCCACCCCTCTCCTCCTCCGGGCCAGGTGTAACATTTTGTCTTCCCTTTTCAACTGACGGTTTAAAACAGTGTTTCAGATAACTGTCAAAACACTATGCATGCAAAACCCTAGGTTAACTTAAGGGAAGGAGTAGGAGAGAAGGGGGAAAGGAGCGAAGTTCACCGGTCACTTCTGTGGGGGTGGGTTAGATGGTCACAGTGGTGAACGCTTAACTGCTACATGGCCCCCTGCGCTTACCATCATAGTCGTTACTGTTACTAACCCCGGACAGCACTGGTGTTAAGGAGGCATGACCACGGAACAGGTGCTCATTGAGCTTAATTTTACACAAACAGTAAGATTTCCAAGGAATCAAGACAGGCAGTAAACGCCAGCTGCAGAGGACAGCTTGTGCAGGGTTGGGGAACAGCATGACATGATCAGAACTTTAGTTTGACTGGCTTGAAATGTAGAGGGAAAGGGAAACTTCACACTGATGAATCAGAGAGGAGATAGCTGTTTTTATTAAACTAAAATGGTTAAATGAGTCTTGTTGGTTAATGATTTGCCTTAGCAATGTGAATTTGGATTCTGCAAGTATTTTATAAGTTCTGTAAGAAGCTTGTTTTAAAATTTCAGAACTCTTAACGTATTAGAAGTTCAGTTTTATTTTATAAAAGTTTTTTTTAAAAAGTCTTTATTTAACTCAACTAGAATGGAGTTCCTTTAACATAGGAGACTTTATTATCTCATGTATTAATACCTGCTAGAGGTACACAATGACAAATGTGATTTATAAACAGACACATACAGACACAAGGAAAACAGAGCATGTAGCTTCAGTAACAGTTTAAGAGAAAAGTCAGAAACAGAAATTTTCCCTGGTCAAAATATCAAAAAAAGCACCTGGGGCTTATATCCCTTAATTGATTTGAGCTCTAAATGGACAAATACACATTTTTTAAAAAAAAAAAATGCTAAGAACAAGATTCTTTTTCACGTTGAATAATAATTTTGAAGTTTAAATAAATACCAACAATAGAGTTATGAGGGAGGAAAAATATAAAATACTGATTTTTTTTTTTTAACTTCACCATAAGGTGCATTCTTAAATACATAGGAGAGAACTGTCATGATTTGCGCAACTCGCTTGCAAATAGTTCAACAGTATTAACGATGATTGAATTTAGGTGGTGGGCATATGGGAATTTATCATCCTATTAAACAGTTTTCTGTACTTCTGAGACTTATAACAAAACATTGAAAGGAACCTGTTAGACATAATGCTGTATGTGAAGTAATTTGTTCCCTTTGTGAAATTCTAGGAAGGTTAAAATAACATCAAGAAAATCACAAGCATTTACGATGTAATCAGAACTACCTGAGGATCTGTGAAACTTGGTGAGTTGGTGAATTTTTTAAAATGTCTTAAAACATTTTGTTTTTACAAAGATTACAGGAGTAAGAGAAGATAAATTTTAATAAACTCTTAATATTTTTTTTCCTGGTTGATGTGATATAATTAAATGTGGGGAAAAAAGGTAAATTCTAAAAGGAGACACTACCTTGATGGTTTTCTATGGAGGAAATTCAAGCAGGAGGAAGTTTAATTTAAAAACATAAATTACTGCTCTTTATAGTACATTCTAAGTTGTCATTCTTTTGAATGCCTTCCTTTCCAAACAGGTGTGTTATTCTGGGAGATCATCAGGACTTCTGGGTATTTGGAGGTATTGACCTAACCAGTGGAACTGCTGATTTATAAGAAGTTGTCCAGAATTTTGGAAAACTGATTAGTAGAGGTAAATAATGTTTCCTTGGCAAGTGATGACAGAAAGTGACTTGAGTGAATTTTCCTTTGTTTTTAGGCAGATGTACCTAACCATGTATGTTAACAATGATTACAGGCTGGAGACCAAGAAGAACTACCATTTTTGCCGGCTGGGATGAAGAAAAAATTGGACTTCTGGGTTCCACAAATGGGCTGAGGTAACTAAGACAGAAAACGTATCTTCTTGGTCAACATGTAACTCAGGGTAATCACAGATGTGTTCCATTACCTGATATTGTTTTAATTTGGATAAATACTCAAGAAAATTTAAGAAATAGAGTTTGTTTTTGCTTTTACATCAGTTTGGCAAAACAGAACAACCTCTTAATTACTAAGTACAAACCAATTTTTTCATTATTTTTAAAGTATTTTAGTTTCTGTTTATATTTGTTTTGTGATAAGTAAAATCTGTAAGCTCAGAAAATAGTCAAACCTAGGAAGCTGCTTCTGACAAGTGAATTAGCTTATTGAAAATCTGATATAGATCCTTGGCATTAATTTTCAAGTTTTTACAGTTTCCTTGGATTTCTTCTATCTAGGAAAACAACATGCTCTTTTAAGATGACTATACTCTGATTATAGTCTCTCCTTTATGGATTCCATACTAAATTGTAACCATACGTATATTTTACCATTTACAAAAGTGCCTGATTGGGAAGTATAATACATTGATTTTGTAAATTGAATTACTCTAAAATTTCAAGGATTTATTTTTAATTCAATTATGATTAATTTTCATTTGTCACTGGCTCTTAAAGCTTTATTTTAAAGTGTCTCTCATAGGCCCCCTTCTTTCATCTTCTTCCCTTAGGCTCTCTGTCCAGTAACTCTAAGTTCTTACATGTTCAAGGTAGGCTTGTGTATTTTTTTAAAGGCAGGTGCACCAAAAAGCACTTTCCTGTGACTATCCTCTGTTTTGTTCATCGTTTATGAGTCCAAATTTTATAGAATTTGTTTAAAGAATATCATATCTTTCTTATCATTGTGTCTGGTTTTTAAAATGCTTTCCTTCTGACTCATTTCCGCATACTTTAAAATAATAATATGAATCAAATAAGTATGGGAATAAAATCACAGTTACTTGTATCATATTTGATTCCATGTATATTGCAAAGTCTTATTATTATGTTGGTGTTATGAACATGCATTTCATAATACACTTATTTACATGAATCAGATCTTATTCATTAAGGTCATTTACTTTTAGAAATATGTAATTTCTTGTGAATACATGTATATAGAAATACATGTGTCTTTCTATAATTTAAGCAGCTTAGAATACAGATAAAATAAATCCAAGATACAAGATAATATGCCTTGCATTAATTTAAATTCATTTGAGTTAAAAGACAATTTGAATATTGTTTCCCATTTTCTACTAGTTTCTTGATCATATTCAGCAGCACATTTACCTTTACATATAGTTAAGGAATCTTTTTTATTTCTACTGTAGCTCTGTCATAATGGAAACTCTGCAGCAGAATCAGCTGTCATCTATCCTGTGTGGCCAAGTGCAGAGGTGAGAATTCTCATTTGTGGGATGACCAGTCAAAGCTTTAAATGTTTTTACTGTAACTGCTCTTACAAGGTAGCAAGCTAGAGAGAGAGGGAGAGAAACAGAGAGAAGAAAAGAGCTCTCTCCGCATATTCCCATGTGTATGATGGCATTAGTCTTCTTCTGCTGTATTTTTCTAGAATGTGTGTGCGTGTGTGCATGTATGTGTGAGAGAGAAATGTCTTGTCTTTGTCCTAATAGCCACTCTTCTCTCCCTCTAGTTTTTTCTCTATCCTCCCCTCCTTCTTCTTTTTCATCAATATCTTCTCTTTCAAAAAATTCTTGATAAATCAAATTTCCAACTTCCTCACTTTTAATATGGTAAAGTTACTTGGATCCCCAACGTCAAGGGGTCTCATACTTTAATGACTGTAAGGATTGCCAGGGACACCTTTTAAAAATACAGATTTCCAGGCCTTACTTTGAGCAGTTCTCTTCCAGTAGATCCAGGGTGTGGCTGAGCATCTCCGAGCCTTACCCCTTCATATTATGGTGCAGGGGATCAGGGACAGTTTTCCTCTGGGTCTCCCTGCTGTTGCTATGAACAGTGGCTACAGCATCACTAATATTTTTCTTTCTTGTTTTAATTGCATTAATATTATCAACCAGTTAATGGCATTTTCTTAAAATTATGGTCAAAGGCATAGGCATTTGATTTATAATGGTATCTGCAAACCACTCTTTTACTGAATTAATTTGTTTGTTTTGCTTGTATTTCCACAATTGTAAATGCTGTGAGTTAAGTGACTGCTTTGCTTCAACTACAGGAGAATGTGAAAACACTCCAGGAGAGAGCGGTTGCATATATCAATGCAGACTCATACACAGAAGGTAAATTTTATTTCAGATTGTCATTAAATAGTATACCAGTATTTAAGTCTGTCAACTCCAACTCATAAACTAGGATTATCCTCTTTCTATGAGATGCCTCAATAATACCTCCATTTCTCCATTTTACCAGAGAGAACATTATTATGATTCAAATGAATCAATATGATTCATAACTAAGTAATTGATCCTAATTTCTTTAGTATATTTACCATTGGCCTATGTTGGATTACTACTTAAAACTTTAGTACTTTTGACATTCTTCCTGTGGAGCTATTTTTAAAAGTTGGGCTAAAGTATTTCATACAGAAATAGTTCCTGTATGTATTGGAACAACTCTGAAATAAGCACCCACTACAGACTTCCTTTTGACCCTGACATGTGGCATGTGCATCTGTAGGCTTTCATCGTGTTATGGTTATTTCTAGGCAAGTGTCACAGGACACATGTTAGTTACTGACACGCTCTAGTCTAACGTCTTGATATTGAATTGAATGAATGAATAAAAACGTGAACATTATGGCCTTACCACTTCCTTTGCCAAAGACCCCTAGGTACTGCTGCCATAATGAGCAATGGCCCTTACTGTTACTGCAGGAGCTGCGGCCTTAGCAGCAGAGTCTGCCTCTGCAGTCTCCTATCCTGAGTGTGTGCTGCAGCCTCTCTGGCTCCTGAAGAGTTATTTCCACCTTGTGTTTTAGTATTAGCCAGACTGTCTGTCTGTCTATTTATCTACCTACCTATCTATCTATTCTAAAATTTTATTTATTTGTTTTTACTGAAGTACATTTGATTTGTAATATTAGTTTCAGGTGTACAGCGAAGTTACACAGTTTACATATACATATACATATACATATACATATACATATACATTGTTTTTAGATTCTTTTCCATTATAGGTTATTATAAGATACTGAATATAATTCCCTGTGCTATACAGTAGGTCCTTGTTGTTTATCTGTTTCATATATAATAGTGTATATCTGTTAGTCCTGAACTCCTAACATCTCTCTTCCCTTCCCCCTTTCCCCTTGGGTAACCATAGTTTCTTTTCTATGTCGTGAATGTATTTCTGGTTTGTAAATAAGTTCATTTGTATCATTTTTTGTTTGTTTACATTCCACATATAAGTGATATAATTTGATATTTGTCTTTCTCTGTCTGACATACTTCACTGAATATGATAATCTGTAGGGTCCACCCTATTTTTAATTCTCCAGGAATGATGCCTTCAATTTGAAATCTGTTATATCTTGTTTATAATTAGAAAATAAAGTTAGAATTAAATACAGGTTTGAAGTCCATTTGGAGGTATTAAAATACTCTCTATTTTATTTTGCAGGCAATTATACTCTCAGAGTTGACTGTACACCCCTTCTTTTCCAGTTGGTATATAAACTGACAAAAGAGGTATGTAAGTAGATCTGTCATAATGTTTTTTGATGAGTGGATAAACAATAACTTTTGTTTTCTAAATTACTAATATTTAAACTGCTGACAGACATAGCTGATTTGTATAAATAACAAATCAGAATGAGCTTTAATACACTACTTATGTGACATAACTATGAGAACAGTAGTGCTAGTCTCTGTTCTAATAATAGTTCCTAATAATTGTATACATTAGTTAAAATGTGCAGGGTCTATTGTTTCATGGGGCAGATTCTCTTTGATATAACAGAAAGAATACTGAGCTGGGATGGGGAAGCCTTGGCTGTGAAGATTGCCTTGGCTATTCATTCATTCATTCATTCAGCAAGTATTTATTGTGTGGTTACTATGTATCAGGTCCTATGAAATGAATTCTAGCAGCTACAGTGATAAAAGCACAAGGTTTCTGAATCCAAATACTTTATAATCTAGAGAGGCCACAGACCTGTAAATGAGGACTCATACTTCACTTGAATATTGGATACTATATACAGTGGAGGACAGTTGTGGAAGAGAGAAGTTAAAACCCTGGGGTAGCTGGTGAGGTTGGAAAGCATTAGAAGGTGTTCACAGAAGGATTAGTGGTTAGGCTGTAAAATGGAAGGATGTGAAAGTGGGGAGAAGGTTTCTCCTCAGAGGACACAGGACCTAATAAAGACATGGATGTGTGAAAGAACATTTCCCGACCTCTGGGTAATGCAATATAACCTAAATGTAAGGTGTTGGTGAAAAAGCTGGCAAGAAATGGGGACTGACACATAGGCCTAAGTGTTGATAAATCTGGTGATGGAGAAATTAAAGAATCTTTAACAAGGTTGTATATTATCATTTTTATTCATTAGAAAAATTACTCTGTATCAGTGCATTGAATAGGTTAAGCTGTAGTAAGTCTAAAAGCAAAATGGAAATAATTCCACATAATTATTTAGCGCACAGGAACTTATAAATACTAGTTATTGATGTAAAAAGTACTCTGAAAATGCTAATGCACTCTGAATCTCTAAAAATTATGTGATCTACTCATTGAGTATATGTGTGCTTCATTTAAATAACCCCCCATTATAGAATTTAACTGTAAAAATTTCTTTCAAGTAGGTATCACTTAGATGACAGTGGGAAGTAGATGTCACATCTCTGTGGTCCTGTTTCCCAGTCGCCCTTCATCTTGCCCTGTCCTTTTCACTGTTAGTGTCTTTAACATCTCATCCTCCCAAGTGAGCATCCTCCCATGCCCATCACAACTCCCACCATACTGGGAAGCTTAGGTCCTTGATGCTTTTATTGAAATGTCCCATAAAAACATCTTATTTAAAAGCATGCTGTAAAGACAGCCCTTGTTGGGGAATCCTTCTCAGGAGATACATTTACACTCTGTCCTACAGAGGAGGCTCCTGCCTTTATAGGAGGGGTAGTAAGAATTTTAGGGCCAAGAAGGAGAAGCTTAGGTCTATCCCCTTTGTACATTTATTTAATAAGTATTAAATGTGTAAATGGTTACCATAGTGACAGGATAACTCAAACATAGATTCTGCTATTAGTGTGTTACCTGTGTAGCCAGGAGAGACTATGATCAGGAATTTTCAAATCCAAGATAGAGATTAAAATCACCAAAGTGAATACAGATAAAAGTGTGGGAAGCAAAAAATAAATATCTTAGTTTATTATTTTACATGTTGGAATTAAACAGCCTGCTTAATGGGAAATTGCTAGTTTTTTTCCCATTTTAAAGCCTCTTTTATGTTAATTTGAATTTAATTTTCATGCCACTTTATATACAATATATTTGTCTTTCAGAGTTTTTGTTTAGGTAGTTTTTTAACAGTTTAACTGGGAAATTAAAATGTATCTTTAGAAGTTACATTATCAGGATGAACTAATTAATTGTCCAGAAGAGAAGAGTGAGATTTTATAATCTTGTTTGATTTGATTGTCAGTGGAGGAATCAGACATCATTCATCTGGAGAAATGCTGTTGGTTGCTGAGGGCTCAATCCTGAACTGGATGATTTGATTTAGAGACATTTGGCCCATTGGCTTCACCACCAATTTGTCCATCTCTGAGTGAAGGTGGGAATCCTATTTTCTACAAATGTTCTTTGCTAAACACGTGAGCCTTGTTCCACCTTTGGAGCCTTGTGTAAGTTGGTTTACCTTTCTGCACCTGAATATTCTCATATATAAAATTGGTTTGACCAAGAAAATCATTATGAAACTGTGCTCCAGTGTGGTGCCTGAGCATCTGGTGCAAGGTCAGGGTGGTGGACACTGAATAGGCAAAGCTCTAGCTTCCACACATGACCCCACCTCTTCCTCAGCTGAGTAGTGTCTATTGTATTTCTTTTATATAGAAGGTTCCACTGCTGTATCCTTCCCCCACCCTTAAAAAATTAAGAAACCACTGGAGTAGACCATCTCTAAGGTCCCCACTTAGCTCTAAACTTTTCACTAGTATATATATATATAATTAAATGAGGTTTACAAGGAGTAGTTGTGGGTGATAATCACAAAAACTGTATTTGAAATCTGAAAGCTTGGGTTCTGCTTCTGATTCAGACCTTTTTAAAAAAAAATTTCTTACTTCTAGCAAGTCATTTAACTACTTCTTAGCTTCAATTTTCTGCTCTTTGAGGGCACAGAATTAGATTCTTGAAATAGTCTGTATTCTTCAGGTTTCCAGTGTGTTTTAGAAATATTTGTTAGGGGAGCTAGAACAGACAGGGCTTCCACTTCAGCAGTGCAGTTATGTTTTTACCTTTTTAGAATTAGAGATTGAGAAATCATTTCATTTGAAAACAAAATGATTCCATTTATTTTTTATGAAAAGTTTAAAATCCACAGGATTAGATTATAAATTGCCCTTTATTTCTGAAATTTAATATATTTATGTATACAGATTAAGTGGTACAATGAAGACTGCAGTACAGAATTTCTTTCTCTTATAATATAGTGTGTTAGTTTTCTTTGCTTCATGAAGGAGCCGTATGAAGCTTGTTAATAACAACACAGTATATCTTTGATAGAGTTCAACTTTTCTTCTTCTTTTTTCCTTTTTCTTCTTAGTCTTTCCAAATTAGGATAATTGTGGTCTCTGACTTTTTTCCAGTTACATTTTTAAAATATACTTTTATTTTTTACATTCTACAATCACTTTAGACTTTTGGAATTAATATAAGATAGAGACAGGTAGGCAGACAAAACCAAACACTAAATGATAGTATTTTCTTCTAGGAAGTTAAATTTTGGTTATAATTATGCCAGGGGGGAAAAAAAAACTTCCTAAGACAGTGGAAACTACTGATAACTTTTAAAAACTAAGTCAGTTTATGCGAGTCATGTCTCCTTTCATAAGCATGTCATTATTAACAGGAAGTTTGTTGGCTGTGATTTATTCTGTGTTCCTATTTTACAGGTTTATTTAACGCTTTTGGTGAAAATCATGACAGCCACATAGATTTTAAGGAGATATCCTGTGGGTTATCAACTTGTTGCAGAGGACCTCTGGCTGAAAGACAGAAATGTAAGTGTGTTAAACATCACAAAATTTGGAAGCTATACAGAGAAAAAAGCATCCATTCATGTAAAAAATCATCTGATTAAAGCTTGAATTTTCATCCCTTTGGCAAATAGCAATCTCTTGCTGAGGTTTTACTGAGGTCAGTGTAAAGGTTCAATCATCTGTTCTTTTTTACTGTGGAGTAATTTAAGATCTTTGTTATTAATAATGGTTGACTTTCCAGATGAATGTACAATTCATGATAAATGAACTACATCATTCATGATGTGTTTGAAAATGTTAAGCATATAGAAAATATTTTCTGGTAGTCTATATAGAAAATTTGTCTTGCTTAACTTGAATTCCAACTTATTTTCTAGCACTGTGTATATTGATATTTTATTAGCAAAATTAAATTTATGATAAAACAATTTTATTAAATGCTAAATTTATCTTTTAAACCTAGCTAAAATATTATAGCGTAATTTATAAGCATATTACAGTAATAAATCTTAAACATATTTGGTTAGGAAAATGCAGCAGTTTACATTTAATTGGAACCTAATTCTTATATATTCATTAGGGTCATTATCTCTGCATCTTTGTAAAATACAGCTTCACAAATAATGCATATTTTGGGTATGATACTTAATAGTTCAATATTCTTTAGTAATGTTGTACTGTGATGCACTCAGTTAATTTAATAGCATAATTGTTACACGGGTGTGTGAAGTAGATAATTATTTAATCTTAAAACTTTAGATTTCTTTTATCTTCCCTGATAGTATACCATTACTCTAACCTGGCTTTGTGATAGATTATTTGTTCACATTAAAGTTCTGGTATTAAAGAGGCTGAAGTCTTTTTTTCTCAATTGAGTTTAATTATTGTCTTAAATTTTTTTTAATTTATTTTTTGCCAGTGGACTAGTGGAAGTTAACCAACTAGACTAACTAGCAATTTTGCTGATATTGATGTTAATTAGCAAAGTGCTGATATTTCGGATTTTTAGCTTGTTGTATATAAACTTCATTGAAGATTTGAAATTGTTCTTAGGCAAAAATATTGGGTGCACATTAATTACATTGGAGAGGCAAAATCTTTATACAGTCATCTCTCATTATCTGCTGAGGATTGGTTCTGAGACCCCCTCAGATACCAAATCCATGGACGCTCAAGTCCTTATGTAAAATGGCATAGTATTTGCATATAACCTATGAACATCATCCTGTATACTTTAAATCATCTCTAGGTTACTTGTAATACCTAATATAATGTAATTATTTGTAAATACAATGTAAATGATATGTAAATAGTTGTCAGTGCATAGCAAATTCAAGTTTTGCTTTTGAGAACTTTCTGGGAAAGTTATATATATATATTTTATATATATATATACATTTTTTTGATCTATTGTTTATACCTGTGAATGCAGAACCAATGGATACAGGGGGCTGACTGTACCAGCTTTTTGTTGATTCTTAATGTAGATGGAATATTTTCAGCATTGTAAGAATCAACTCTGAAGTGATCAGTTTTAAATATTAGAAATTAATTTAAAAGGTTGAATTACCTTCTCAAAATCTGTGAGATATTGTATAGTAACTTGGCCCTTTTTCAGTTTGCAAGAAATTTAACTTCAGATTTAGGTGAAGGATAGAGTTCTCTAAGCTGGCTAATGATATAAGGAGAGAGACTTGTGAAGTGTACAGGAATTCCTACAAGTTCAAAGGACTTTAAGGACACAGTGTCCTCCAAATAAGAACTTAGTTCAGAATGTAGTTGTTTGAGGAACTAAGTAATTTTACTAGGGCAGCTTGTAATAAAATGTATTATACTTCAGAATATGAAAGTAATTTCTCTCCATAAGAGTTTCTTTTCTTTAGTTTGCTTCAAGGTATTTGATGTTGACGGTGACGGAGTTCTTTCTAGGGTTGAACTGAGAGACACGTGGTTGCACATTTAGAGGTCTGGAAGGACAACTGCACCGATGATATCCTCTTAAAGTCTGATTGCATACATCTTCTTGCATGTAAACTTCCAACAGGAACATAGAGTGAAGAATTTTTTAAAAGAGGTTGAGAAAAAGATTTCTTACTACTTCTAGGTTCTATATTATGCTACTCAAAATATTCATAGCCAAAGATGCAAAATTGGGAAGAGAATTTGCCTTAGAAAATTTAATAAACTGAATGTATTATGTAAAAAAAAATGAAACCACTGGAAAATTGTCATAAATTTTTAAGGTAAACAAGCAATCTATTTCTGTAATAAAAAAAAAAAAAAGAAAGAAAAACCTTGACCGAAAATACTTTATACTTCAGCTACTGGCTAATAAAAATGATACCTTCTCCTTCCTAACTACTGATTTGGGTTTCTGGTTTTAAAGGAATTACACGTGGGTGTATCCAACATTGTAGAAGACACATAGAATGCGCATGATACCACAAAGGTGAGTCTAGCAGAGACTAATTTATTCTTTTCTAAAAATACATTATATTCTGAATTGCTATACATACCTTACGTATACATACTTGAATCTCTTCTACATCATCCCTGCTAAATGCTTATTTGGACCTGTCGTTACAATACCTCCAAGTTGTCCCTAAGGAAAGCCCATTCCACCTTTAAACAACTCCATTAAGTGTTATTTACATAAAAAAATTATATTTTATAAGCTAGGCATTTTATAAAAATTAAGTAGAGACAGCTCTTGCCATCTGTAGTTTATAATCTTTACTTCTCCCATTTTAATACATTATGGTAAGACAAAACTTATATTGAGCAAAAGAAGCCACAGAATAAAAGAACACATTGTACAATTCAATTTATATGAAGTTCTAGAACAGAGACAGAACTAATGTTAATAAGTGTTACAATAGTGATTTTGGAGATGGGTGATTTAACTGGGAAGGACCATAGGATATCTGGGATGATGGAAATTATTTTTTATCTCAATCTGGGTGGTGTATATTGTTTAAAAAAAATTTTTTTTTCAATAATATTGGTGAGGGTCTGTCCTAAGTTCTTTAATAGCAGCCAGAATAATTGTATAATAGCAGAAACGAGCATGTACTTTACAAAGAATAAAGCCTTGAATTTTTTTAGTTTCACAACATTTATTAAAGATATTATAATAGGTTTGCCTTAATGTCTATGTATCCCTGTGAAACTGAAGATAATCCATATATGTGAGACACATATGAGCTAATTTGACCCTTTCTATTCAAATGTTGACATGTACCAAGTAGCAGATGGTAGGATGTAGACCATAGTGGTCTTATACAGGCTTAGAAAAATAAGTAACATTTTTTTTAATCACAAATCCAGAAGAAATCATCATAGTCTTATTAACTGACACTCAATAGAAATAAATAATAGAAATGAATTTTTCAGGGCTTGATCTTTGGCAATTCAGATAACCATCTTCATTTACTTTTCTGCCCAAAACTAAGGTAGCCATTTCTATTTGGTATATATGAAAACAGAAACATAGGAAAGTTTCTTTTAGGAAATACCTTATGTAGAGATACAATTTCCATCGCCTTTTTTCTGGGTGTTTGATAAGTATGGAGGTTATCATTGCTGTCTATTTTTGTGCAAGACCGAGTTTCTTCTTATGACTGTACTTTTGAACATTAAAAAAAAAGATCATTTAGCTGCTCCATCTCCGTGTAACCATAATAATGAAATGGTAAAAATTTAGAATAGAATTTGGACCTTTCAACCAAACCTATTTCCCATATTCACTGGTGACTAGACTGTGACAATATTACCCATTATTTTGTACCATTACATTGGTATTAATATACTTTAATGGAAGTTGCATCATGAAAGCCAATAAGTACCATCACAGTGCTTTAAAATCTTTTCTTATAATAAATGGTATTATATATTGAATGAATATATGAATATCATTAATAAATAATATTAAGTATCATTAAATAATAAATCATTAAATAATAAAAATATAATTAAGTAATAAAAGCTAAGAACATTATTATTCATCTAGGACTGTTAAGGTGATTGTTCAAAAGATGAAGTAAGAGGCATTTGGTTATATTTTTGCCTCCCAAGAAATATTGTCTACTGTATATAAATGTAATTTTTGGTACACTTTGACACGAAAAAAAAATACTGCTTTACTCAACTTGTGAAAGTAATGTTAAATTTTATTTTGAGGAAATGTTAATATAGATACTCATTTATTATATATATGTAGTTCTTTTAAATCTCTTAAGAAGTCTAATAATGCCAGATGTTTTAAAGAAGATCTTAGAAAATTGATAGGGTCAAAGGGCATAATCCAGAGAGTTTGGAAAAATGCTTTCAAAGTTAGTAAATAATCCTTTTTCTCTACCCAGAACCTTTTGTGGGTTCTGTTAGTAAACTTCACCTTGAACCAGAAGATACTGTGAGTTATTTCCCAGGTCTTACTGGAGGAAGATTTTTGGTGATAAATTGCCCACGTTATGACTCATTACTTCAGAGTTTGGTTATTTTTGAACTTATTTTTGCTGGCCTACTTTTAGATGAACACATAGCATCTACACTAAATCATTAGTTTTCTTTCAGGCAAATGACCATTGCAAGTTTAATAAAACATTTTATTCAAATAATATAAGAAAATGAAGATTTAAGATGTTCTTAAATATTGTTTCTCTTTCAGAATGGCCATCTTAACTCTAGAAGAATATCAGATCTGGAGTGTGAAAAATGTTCTTGCCAATGAGTTTTTGAATCTACTTTTCCAGGTATGTTTAAGGTAAATGACAGAGACCGAGGGCAGTGGTACCAGTAGTTCTACATCTTTTCCATTATGTAGTAGTTAGACAACTAGACTACAAAACCATATATTGTCAAAAGAACTGCATTAACCTGTACACCACCTGCAGATGGTAAGTTAGAGCGTGAGTGCTTCTCAGAGTCACAATGTGCATGATAGGAAAGTAGAGTATAGCTGATAATGTTTATCTTAATAACTCATGATAGAGCAGATTATAAACACATAGAAAAGAATTTAAAATGTAAAAGCCATTATAATTTGCTATTTTTCTTTACTTTTTTTTTTTTTAAGACCCTTCCTAACAAGTAACACAGTGTGGACAGAGACATAGATCATAAATTGGCAGCTGTAAATTTTTCACAAAGTATACAATCTTTCCAGTTAGGAGGTTATTTTAGATGCAAAGCTGTTTCTTAATTTTCTTTTTTTTCTTTCTTTCTTTCTTTTTTTTCTATTTTTTAATTTAATTCTTTAGAAGGCCCAAAAAAGATTGAAGGAGAAAGGAGGAAAGAAAAGCTGTCAGGGGTGAACATGAAATCATAAAACTTGCCAGATTTTAACTATTTTCCCAGTTAAAGTAGTTCTCTTTGCTCCAATTTAAAGAAACAACTTATAGCTTCCCATTTTTCATAGTTCTTCATAAATATATGTTGATTTAATAGTATTTTACAGGGTGTGAGTAGGGACAGACTGGAAGTTCAAGATTTGTAAATACTGACAGTATATATAGAATAGAAACAAGTTTATACTGTATAGCACAGGGAAATATATTCAAGATTTTGTAGTAGCTCATGGTGAAAAAATATGAAAACAAATATACGTATATTCATAAAGGACTGAAAAATTGTGCTGTACACCGGAAATTGACACAACATTGTAAACGGACTATAACTCAGTAAAAAAATAAAAATAAAGATAAAACTGTTAGAACACTATAAAAAAAGTAGTATTTTAGATTTTTCTTATTTTATTCTCCTTTTCTTATAAAAGCACCCCTATGAAGATCAATAAGACTTGATATCTTTATATCTATCAAGATCCTCCATTGTAAATACAGAGTAACCTGCCTGTGACACAGCTATGTTAGAATAAATGAAAATTGAACTCTTCCTGACAGCTAATAACTAATCTATATTTAAAGCATATGAAATCTGATAAGCCTATGATACCCATTTAAGTCAATCAGTTGCTCTACTGTCAGTTATCAGCCAGGATCTAAGTTGATGTCTTTATAAAACATAAATACATATAAAAATAATATAAACCTATTGTAAACAGAAATGACTTGCTTAGTAATATGAAAATGGTGCAGCTATTTTAATCTCATTTAAAATGATGTCCTCAATTATTTTAAGTTATCATTAATTATATAAACATTTTGACCACTTAAGTTTATGTCTGATTCATCTTGCAGCTCTTACATAGCAAAGCATTTTGAACTTTTATATTGCCTTTCCTATTTTCTCATGCTTATTAGGGACTTGCATAGGCACTATTTTTTCTATGACTCTATAAACAGATGTATGCCTGAGATTTTCTTTTGTATCTCAGTGTCTCTAGCATTATATTACTGACAGATTTTTTGTTGGTTATCAATCTAATTTTTTTCTTGGTATATATAGTCCTTTCAAATATATATATATATATGTAGTCAGTTTACACTGTTGTGTCAATTTCTGGTGTACAGCACAATGCTTCATTCATACATGAACATACATATATTCATTTTCATACTCTTTTTCACCATAAGTTACTACAAAACAGTATTGGATATAGTTCCCTGTGCTATACAGTATGAACTTGTTTATAAATTGGGAGTTTGATTTGCAGGTACTAAATATTAACATTACATTTTATGATGCTCACTTTATCCCATATTCAGACATGCTTTTAAAACTTTATGTTCACTTAATATATAAGTAAGCAGACTTACTCTAAATTGTTTTATTTTCTGTCTGTTTCTAAAATAGAATTAGCTAGTAAATTCAGTGATAATAGCTTGAATTATACTTTTATTTTATTTGCCAAGATCCCACTCCTGGCTGACCATTTTGGGTATTTAAGTATAAAGTAAGTAAATGTCAGTAGAATTAGGAAACCATTCCTGTGGTAATATTATTTTCAGTCCTTTCAAATAAACTCAGTGCCCAATATTTTGCAGAGGAAGCATTCTAAACATGATCAGGGTCTTCTGTCTTGTACGTTAGTCATAAAGTGTCAAATGTTAAACAGTTTGATAAACAGAATAGTGCACCACACTGACCCCTACCTATATCCATGCTCTAATCCTGAAATCTGTGAATATGTTATTTTACATGGCAAAGGGGATTTTGCAGATGTATCAGGTTAAGGACTCTGAGACAGGGAGATTAGCCTGGATTATCTACATGGGCCTAGTCTAACAACAGGAGTCCTTAAAAATTGAAAATCTTTCCCAGCTGTGGTCAGAAAGATATGACTTTGGAAGAGGGATTAGAAAGCTGTAAAGCTGTTAGCTTTGAAGATAGAGGAAGGGCCATGGGTAAAGAAGTGTGAGTGAACTCTAGAAGCTGAAAAAGACAAGGAAATTCATTCTTCCTTTGACCTACAGAAGGGCATAGTGCTGCTGACATCTTGATTTTTAGCCAAGTGATACCTGTTCCTGACGACCTACAGAACCATAAAACAATAAGTTTGTGTTGCTTTAAGCTGCAAAATTTGTGATAATTTGTTACAGCAGTGATAAAAATAAGTATAGGGGAGATAATCCAAATTTATGGATTGGAGGGCTCAACATTTTAAAGATGTCAGTTCCCCTTCAACTGATTCAAAGATTTATATGTGCACATCAAAATCCCCAAAAGTTAATTGTTGTTACTGTTTTTTTGTAGAAATTGACAAACTGATTCTAAATACATAGAGAAGCGTGAAGGGCCAATAGCCAAGATGATATTAAAGAACAATGTTAAAGGACTTATTATAAAACAATATTAAGTCTATGTGATAACTACCTAAAGTTAGACATATAGACCAATGGAACAGTATTGAATTAAACCCTGTACCATACATGAACAGTAATTTTAGATAGATTATAAATCTAATAAATTTGAAACATAAAGCAAAGCATCTGGGGGAGGGTAAAGCTCAGGTGGAATGTGTGCTTAGCATGCATAAGGTCTTGGGTTCAACTCCCAGTACCTCCATTAAAATAACCTAATCCCCCACCAAAATAAAGCATCTAGAAAATAGTGTAGGAGATATTTTAATGACTTTGAAGTGGCAAAGAGTTCTTAAACAGGACACAGCACTAAACATAAAAGATGAGTTTTAAGTTGGACTTCAGTAAAATTAAGAATTATTTTTATCAAGAGATACCATTAAGAAAGTGAAAAGCTAAGCCACACGGTGGGAAAATATATTTGCTATACCTATATCCAACAAAAGACTTGTATCTAGGGCATATAAAGAACAAAAACCAGTGGAGAAAAAGGCAGAACCTTAATATTAAAATGTGCAAAAAAATTGAACAGGTGCTTCTCACACACAAAAAAAAATCCACATAAGCTATGAAAAGGGGCTGACCTCTTTAGTAATAATGGAAATACGTACTAAACCCACACTTGGAACACCATTAGACATCCACTAGTATAGTTAGTTGTTAAGTGATACGAAGCATTGGTGAGGGCAACAAGCAATGAGGACTCTTACACATGGACAGTGGGAATATAAATTCTTACAAATACTTTGGAAATAGGCTTTTTGAATGAAAGTTATATATGTATATGTGTGTGTGTATATGTGTACACACACACACACACCCTATTACCAAGGGTAAGCCATGTGTGTACCCTTCAGAAACTTCTACATCTGAGCACCAAAGGACATCCAGAAAATTCTCATAATCACTATTTGTTATACCCCCAAATAGAAAATGACCCAAACACTTTTCAACAATACATGACCATAAGTGGTGGCACATGCATACAAGTTGTATACTTTAAAGCAATAAAAATAAATATACTAGTTTACAGAAAACACTAGTGGATGAATCTTACATAATTTTGAGTGGAAAGTATGGGACCAAAAATTTCAAAAGCAAAAAAGCCAATCCATGGTGGCAGAATTTAGGATGGTGAGTCCATCAAAGGGGTGCCGTAGTATCTGGGAAGAAACCCAAAGTGGAACAGCAATGTTCTGTTTCTTGACTGGATGAAGGTTACATAGATGTGTTTACTTTGTGAAAAATCAGTGAGCTGCATACTTAAGATGTGTTCACATTTAAGCATGTATATTATATTTGCATTTTTTAAAAAAATGTTTGCTTGCAAAAAAAGATATCCAAAGCCTAAATATTTATTAGTAGGAGGATGGATAAAACAAATGATAGTATATTCAAATAATGGAATACTATTCAACAATAAAAAAGAATCAACTACTGATACAAGGATGAACCTCAAAAGCCTAATTTATACATCTCATTGTCAGGTAAATTTTAACTCAGAAGGTAAACAAAACTGTAAACAGGAATGTGCCCTGGGGGGAGGGGTGCTTTAGCCTTTGTCTCCTCAGACCTGTGCCATTACTGGCACATCTCGCAAGAAGAGAGGCAGGGCTCAGCCACAGCTACCATCTCCTGTGCATAGTGCCCGGGCGGGGGCGGGGCTGAGGCCTGAATCTGCACATGGGGGCTCCACAACCTCCTAGGCAGGACTGAGACTTGTTTATAGCCTGAGGCAGGGAGGATCTTTCTACCCTGACACCTCAGAGAACTTGTGCTGCCAAGAGAAACAAGGAGCTCAGATTTGGCACAGAGCGTAGGCGGGGCTGTTCCGCGGTCTTCCCCGAGCCCACCTACAGACCGCCTACCCGAGGCAGAGCAGGCAGCTGCACAGAGCAGCGGAGTGACCAGCACCAGGAGAGGGCACAGCACCTGACCACTGTGCTGGGATGGGGTGTGATCTGCCCACCTGCCTCCCACTGAGCACAGCATCTGACTGTGGAATCAGGAGGGGGAGTGACCTGCCCGCCCACTGGGTAAGAGCTCAGCTCCTGACCTAGTGTTAGGAGGGGGCACAATCTGCTAGCCAGCAGCCACTGAGAGCAGCACAGATGAGGGCGCCAACAGAAGGCCTATGAAACAGCAAGCTGAGTTCGCGAAGCAGGGCGAAGACACAAAGACCTCTCGATCAAATCATTAAGGGCACACCATCTCCAGGTTAAGTAGGTAACTGATACTCCTTAAGCCACGGTGCCAGAGAGATATGAGCAATGTGAAGAAGCAGAGAAACCACTCCCAATTAAAAGATCAAGAGAAATCCCCTGAAAGCATGATCAAGGAAATAGACATTGATGGCCTACTAGATCAAGATTTCAAGAAAAGAGTGATCAAAGTACTGAAGGAACTAAAAGAAATAGGGTTTAGGGATATAAAATATGTCAAAAATGAAATAGAAACTATAGAGAAGAACCAAGTAGAATTAGTAAACTCATTGGCTGAGATGAGAGCTGACCTAAAGGCTGTGCAAAGCAGACTAGAAAATACAGAAGAACAAATATGTGATCTAGAAGACAGGACAACAGGAAGCACCCAATCAGAACAGCTGAGAGAAAAACAAATAAAAAACAATGAAAACAATATATGGGACCTATGGGGTAATATAAAGTGTGCCAATCTATGCATAATAGGAGTTCCAGAAGGGGAAAAAGAACAAAGGGGATTGAAAAGGTATGGGAAGGACTCATGACTGAAAACTTCCCAAACCTAAAGAAGGAATCATATCCAAGCACAGGAGGCTCAGAGGGTCCCAAACAGGAAGAACCCAAACAGACCCTCACCAAGGCACATCCTAATCAAGATAGCCAGAGTTAAGGATAAAGAAATGATCCTAAAGGAAGCAAGAGGAAAACAGAGTGAGTTACAAGGGAACCCCCATAAGGTTTTCAGCTGATTTCTCTACACTGTTTACAACAGCTAAGACATGGAAACAGCCTAAAATGTCCATCAACAGATGACTGGATAAAGATGTGGGATATTTATATGATGGGATACTATTCAGCCACAAAAACTGACAACATAACGCCATTTGCAGAGACATGGATGCTCCTGGAGAATGTTATTCTAGGTGGAGCAGAACAGAAAGAGAAAGAGGAATACCATATGAGATCACTCATGTGTGGAATCTTAAATATATGCAAGATCTTGTGGTAACTCACAGCAAAAAAAAAAGTGACAATGAATATATGTACGTTCATGTATAACTGAAAAATTGTGCTCTACACTGGAATTTGTCATAACATTGTAAAATGACTATTACTCAATAAAAAATGTTTAAAAATAAGTAAAATAAAATATAACCTTTAAAATACTGTATAATGAGAGGTGTGATGTTCTAGTATCTGTTCTAAGAAGTACGTTAGACACACATAAGAATAGCCAATGGTCAGAAAGATCACATGTTATCAGCTACCACCCCATGCAAATTAATGGCATTTAGTAGATATTCATATATGTGTGTACATATATAAAATGTGTATTAGTATATATGTAAATCAAATAAAATAATTATATTATAATCTAATGTAAAATCATATCAGCAAGCACACTGTGCTGTCTTGGTGTAAACAGATTATAATTTTTCATTGAGTTGTCATAATGGGATAATATTGTGAACCAAGTGGAAATTGTAAAAAAATGTTATCCAAAAAAAAAAAAAAATCCTTACTACATGTAAAGATGCACAGTTACTATAAGGGCTCTCCCCTTATTTACTATCAGTGTCAGAATGTCTCTGGGAATAAGTTAGCACAATTAAAAACTCTAAAAAGACACAAGAATGCACTCTCTGTTAAAGAAACCAAAAGAAAAAACAAATGAATGGACAATTAAGATCCTACAGATAAAAATACCAATTTTTATGGGAAATAGCCTTAATATAAAAAATAAGGAGATTATATTCTAATTTCACTTTTTGAATAAAGATATACAAAATTTAGCTGAATACTTTCGTATTTTGCACTTATGAAGAAAAAATGTATTTGCAATGAAAAAGCAGCCATTATTCTGCCTTTTGAGTATTCTAAAGTTTTAGGTTTGAATATATTTCATCTTAAATGGTCTTAAGCACTATGCAGTGGTTGGTGTTTTAAAAATACCAGTGTGTGTGGAACTTCTAAAAGTGATTCAAAAAAATTTATATTTTTGTAATAATTTAGTAATGGCCCGGATATTATTTTTAACAAGACTACTCACCATGGAATGCTGCAAGATTTTTTCAATGAGTTTATATTCACACATGTTGAAGATTGTCACTATATTATGAGAAAATGTCAACCATGGCAGTATTTTGACTTGAAAACGAGATAAGATGAGAAGCATATTTTAAGTATAAAATAAATGATTGCATGCCTTTAAAGACAAGAAAATAAAAGCACGATAAACTCTGACTTTGACACACTTAAAATATAAAAATTAACATAATGTGATTTACACACTTCTCTTTAACTCTTTCAGTACTTTCTCAGCCCCTTTCCCATTACACCTGTGTCCCCGCTCCTAATCCGCGGTGTACACACCCCCGATCACACGGGGGAGCGGGGACACTCACACCTGCATCCCCGCTCCTGACCCTTAGTGTACACACCCCCGATCACACGGAGGAGCGGGGACCCGGGCGGTGAGGACCAGGGGCACGGACACTCCAGCGGCCCGGATGGACGCGGACACTCACCCGCTACCTGCGGGCAAGGAGAATAGTCGAAGCGGGCCCGCCAGCGCACCCGTCCCCTCCGGCACAGCCGGCCGGGGCCCCAGCTCGGTCAGGTCCACACACACCCCGGCAGGAAGCGGGCTCAGGCCGTGAGAAACCGGCGTAACTTCAGACAGCGGGCGGGGAGCATCCTCCTCCCGCGGACACGCAGGCAGCGCTGTCCCTGAGTTTCCATGGCGCCGCCCGCTCAGTCCTGAGGAAAACAAGCTCCGCCCCCAGGGAAGACGCTGGCTGCTTTCGCGAACTGCGCATGCGCACCGCCACCTAAGACACGCTGGCTTCGCGCGCCCCCTGCAGGTCCTCGAGGGCGGTGCAGGATACTCAGAACTCACTGTAGAACACATGACCCCTCCCAGCCAGGATGCTAAATCACTGGAAATCTCAGTGCCCTGGGCTCTTTGTTGATGGCACTGGCGATGCTCTCATCCAGCCATGCCTGCTCTCTTGCCTGACACATGCCTCAGTCCTTGGAATCCCGCCTGAATCAGATTCTGTTCTGGAGGAAGGACAGGTGCAGAAGAATCTCAAAATTCCAAACTTAGAAGATGATCAGGAACCCAAACTCAACTCTGTCAACTCCCTGGGGTCCCCTGAGGAGTGTGGTTTTCTCAGACCATCTGCCCTGTGTCAGGAGCAGACCAAGCCTCAGGTAGCTTAGAGAGACTATCATGCAGCACATGCTTTGGACGGTTCTCAGTTGTGACCTGCATGACCTTGAGACCCTTTTGTAACTCCTAACACTGTTTTCTCATACCTATAGTGATGGTTATTGATGACTGAGTTAATCCTCTTACAATGCTGAGGTGCTGTTGTTCCTTGGATAACCGAATATTTTGAAGGGATCAACTGTTTATCACTTCCCCCTAATTATGTTTTTAAAACTAGAAATGTTTCAGGGGGCACTCAGGTCCTCCTCTTGCACCAGTTCCTGGTGTTGGCAGTTTCTGCTCTGAGCTCCAGATCTTGATCCTGCCGGTGGTCTATGGTGATGCCAGTGTGTACATGCTCTTCCTTGTGCACTGGTGAGGAAAGGAGGCAGCCCTTCCCCTAAATGAGGCTGCAACATGCTGATACTCAAAGCAGGCACAATGAAGAATCAGCTAGAGTTCCCGGTACCAGCTGTCCCAGGTAGAAACATCACCTTCACCACAGTGTTCCTGTGCTCCTATCAGGCCTTCACTACTCCCAGCAGGCCATGCATGAGCAGTGTGACAGGTGACTGCCTGTCCCAGCACAGCATGGTGGTGATGATCCCACCTTATCTGTTTGTCTTTGGAGTGTCCCCACACCTCTCTGAGCTTCACTTTGCTCTTCTCACAGGCAGGCTTGTACAGGCATGAACCTCAAAGGATTATGGTAGGTAGTCATGGTAGCTGCTCACCCAGTGGCAGGCTCTGCCGAGAGGGCTGCTGGGAGTACTGTGTGTCTTCACACTTGTCCTTCACTCTCCCCAATGAAAACACTCTTGGCCTTATCCTTCCCTGGCCTGTGGCCTTTCTGTGTTTGCAAAAGAACATGGAAACAATCTGCAAAGAAGTTTTGAGGTTCTGTCCATCTGGTCCAGGAAATGCTGACTCTGCTAGATGTGCTGTTGTGTGGGCTCTCATGGGAGAGGCTTGGGCAGGACTTCCCTTGGCAATAAGCTGCCCCACCCAGGCCTTTCCATGATCCAGACTCCTGGGACCAGGGTGCAAATCCCCAGCTCCTCACTTGTCAACAATGTGACCTGGGCAACTTTCTCAAACCCAAGCTTTGTCCACCCAAGGTCAGCAGAGATGGGGAATAACAGGATGTCCTGCACAGAGTGTCTGTGCAGATTAAGTGAGGTAGAACAGACAGAAAAGTGGTGGGGCCTGGCCCATTGGTTGGCAGAAGGGAGCTCACCATGTGCAGCAATTTCCGCGGGTCACCCAGCAATCTGCCCAGAGGCTTAGCCACTCCATCACTATCATGTGTCTGAAGTCCACTTAACCACATGGGAGAGAAACAAACACATATTCTGAGTGTAGCTGCCACAGGAAAAAGTACATCTGAGCGGGGAGTAATACCAGAGGGTGATCAGGATGGTGGAAGATACCCCCTTGGGTTGAGCAGAGTGTAGCTGCCCTCTGGAGCCTGGGGTTAGTGAGAATGGGCTTGTAGAAATGCCCCTCTCCTTTACCCATCAATGCTGGGTCCTGCGGGTACTGAGTCCCACAATCGGTGTGCTGCTAGTGCCCTCAGCACAGAGAAAAACCCAGGGGTTCCCACAAGGCTTCGGCCACATCCTTGCTTCCTGAACTCCCATTCTGGTGACCCCACCTGGGATGCAGTGATGAGGTGAGGCAGGGGCTTGTGCTGTCAACACCACTGCTCTACCCTGGGAATCTGACACACAGTAGGTTCTCGGTAAGTCATTGTTGAATGAACAGCAATACTGGGTCAAGTTTCTGTGGGTGTCTGTGCCCCCAGATCAGGGACCCCTCAGGGCCCACCTCACAAGTGACATGAAAATAATAATGCCACCAGGAGCAATAACAGTTCCTCAGAATAAGTGGGCTTTTCCAAGCACTCTCCACCTGTTGCAAAGGCCTCCCAGCAGGGAAGTGGGCTGTCAGGGGCAACACTGCACTCTCCACTGTAACAAGGAGAAAGCCAAGGGCCACAGAGAGGAGTGCCTTTCCAGTGTCACTGCTCACTTTCCCACCTTTTGTGATACTGGGAGGCTTTTCTACTACATTCTGGCTCTGAAGCCCCAATATTGTTTGGACATGCCTCCCTCCCTGGAGCAGGGAACCACTAAGTGACCTGTCACTTGTCACCAAGCAGACAGGCTCATTTCAGCTCATTGTGCCACCTGCAGTTTGTGCTAGTAGCAGGATCCTCTAGGAGACATCACACTCTCCCAACCTGAAAACAGGTGAACAGCTCACAGGTTTCCTGGAGAGGATGGTCACATGGCCTTGATCTGGCCAATCAGCATTTTCCATCCTCCCTGGCCACTGTGATTGGCTCAGGGCTGGGCACCAGCCCAATCAGGCTCCACGGAGGTCAGGCCTAGTTGCTGGAATCCTCGGAGCAGAGAAGTTCTATTTCAGTTGGGATTTGAGGGGTGGTGATGTCAGCCTCTGGCAGTTGGTGACTATCTTGCTCTCGTAAAGGCAGAGCCATGTGAAGATGACACCAGTGGCAGAGCCCAGAGGTGGGGAAGGATGACTTCTGCTGATGTCACTGAGCACCAGGTACAGCCCTGCCTGAAGCTATCTCCCTGTGGATGTCTCAGTTAGGTAAGTCATTCTCTCCTGCCCTGTTTGCTTCTTTAAGCCACTTTGGTTTTCTGTCACTGGTTTTAAGAAAAAGTTTGACTATTCCTTCAAGCTGGCTAAATGGAGACCCTGGAACTGCAACAGTGTGTTGACAGGCAACAATGTGGCTAATAGACTCCAGAGGCCTCTGTTCAAACAGGGGATTGTAAATGACAAGGGAGAGTACACATGGCCTCAGTGAACAGATTTGCTAGTGGTAGCTCGCAGTTCCTGGATATTAGAGTGCATGCACTCAGCCAAGTCTCAGCCCTGTTCTCACACCTGCTAACCCATACATCTCCTCTCCCACCTGCCCGGCCTAGGGGCCTGGACACCCCCAGGCACCTGAAACAGCCCAGGGCTTTGTGTTGTAATTTACACAGGCTGCCCCCACTTCTGAGGGTGAGGGTGACTGGGTTCCAGTTTACAGAGAAAACAGACTAGACGGTCTCACTGGTGAGCTGTGGGGGTGGGACCCCAATCTACCATCTGACCTATGACTTCAGAGTGGACAGCCTCCCCACCCTCAGCCAGGATGCTTGCTAAGCCTAGGGGCTCAGGAGTCCTGCTCCCTCCAGCACCCCTCCTGGAGGTGAGAGTGGGGGGGCTCTGCCCTATACAACATTCACCCCTGCAGGGGCACACGTGTGACCTCACAGTCTGTCATCCCTTCTTTATGACCTGGACCTCCTTGGCAGGGCATGAGAGGTGCCTTGATGTGTGAGAACTGCAGTTCATGGGTGCACATGTGGGCAGGTGCACCATGACTGAGAGGACAGCACCCCAATTTAAGCCCCCTCCATGCTCAGATGATTACATCCTGGAATTGAGGGGTTCCCAGGGGTCAGGTGGCCAATTCTGGCCTTAGGGGCAAATTCTTATCACCCAGGAGGCTAATTTTTAAATTAAATTACACATTTACAATTCAATAGTCAAGCCCCTTTCTCAGCAGCCTTGTAGCCTCTCAGCTTTTACCCCTCGCTGTGACCATGTTCTTAGCTTCAAATTGAGTGCCATTATGGACATGAACATGTCCCTGTCATGTGTCACTTTCAGAGTAAGGGGCCACCCGAAACTCCCCTCCCTTCCCCTTGTCGATACCTCCACACAGGGAGTAGGGCCCTTTCGATGCAGTTGTGCAAATGTGTGAGCTAAGGGTTTAGAATGACCAGGCTAGGAGGGGTCTGCCCCACATGGCAGGGCAGGTGGGCTGGCAGGGGGTGATGGTTCACTTGTAAAACTCAGCTGGTGTCAGGCAGCGACAACAGACTGGCAGGCAAGGGCTCAGCTGGTGCAGAGTAAGCGGATTAAATGTGTTCACCCAGACGCCTCGGGGATGGCAGCCCTGGAGTAAGACTTCAAGTGGGGAAGGTGGAGGGTCGCCAGTGCCTGGACCTCCACCTTCTAAAAATCAGGACTGAGATGTGGCTTTGAAATCAGAACACTGGAGTTCAAAGCTTCCCCCACCACTCGGTCAATAATTCAAAGCAAATGAGCCTCAGTTTTCTCATGTGTAAAATCGGAACATTGAAGCCTCTCCCTCTGAGGGTGTGGAGGGAAGTAAATGCGGTGACAGCAGAGCACAGGAGCTGTCTGGGCTGAGCCTGAACACAGGCAGGCCGTTGTTGCTGCCATGACCACCGTCTTCCAGGGCAGGGTCTGCACACTCTCCCTGTGAAGGTCCAGACAGTAAACATTCTAGGCTTTGAGGGACCTACAGTCCCTGTCACAACTACCACCCTCTGCTGTTGGAGGACAAAGGCAGCTCCTGCAGTAGGTAATCCAGGCTCGCACCCCCGCTTCCTGGGATAAGTATTCCTGAGATACAATTGTCACATAACTTTGTTGGCTTTAGGTGTGCAGCATAATGGCTTGTTACATGTGCATATTGTGAAATGATCACTGCATTAAGTTTACTTGACGTCTGTCATCACCCATAGTCACACACTATTTTCCTTGTGATCAGAAATTTTAAGAGGTACTCTCTTAACAACTGTCAAATGCACAGTGCAGTGTTGTTAACTACAGTCACCTTGCAGTACATTATGTCCCCAGGACTTTTTTATCTTCTAACTGGAAGTTTGTACATTTTGATTATCTTCCCGTATTTCAATCACCCCCTGACTCACCTCTGGCAACCACCAACCTGATCTCTGTTTCTATGGGTTTCGGTTTATTTTATAGATTCCACATATAAATGAGATCATAGGTATTTGTCTTTCTCTGTCTTATTTATTTCACTTAGCATAATACCCTGAAGGTCCATCCAAGTTGTCACAAATGGCAGGATTTCATTTTTTTAATGTCTGAATAAGATTCCATTATATATACATATATATGCATCATGTTTTCTGTATCCATTCATCTGTTGATGGACACTTAGGTTGTTTACATATCTTGGTTATTGTAAATAATGATACAGTGAAAGTGAGGGTGCAGTTGTCTCATTGACATAGTGATTTCATTTCCTTTGGATATATTCCCAGCAGTGGACTTGCTGGATCATATGGAAGTTCTAATTTTAAATTTTGGGGGAGTCTTCTTACTCTTTTCCAGAGTGATGGCACCAATTTACATTCCCACCAACATTGCAGAAGTTTCCCTTTTCTTCACACCACCACCATCACTTGTTATCTCTTGTATTTTGATGACACCCACCCTGACAGGTGTGAGGGGATATCTCATTGTGGTTTTGATTTGCATTTCCCTGATGGTGAGTGATGTTGAGCACCTTTTCATGTACCTGTTAGACATCTGTGTGCCTTCTTTGGAAAAATGTCTATTCAGTTCCTCTGCCCACTTTTTAAATCAGATTGCTTGTTTTTTTGCTGTTGAATTGTAAGAGTTATTTATATGTTTTGGGTGTTAACCCCTTATCAGATACATAGTATGAAAGTACTTTCTCCCCTTCTGTCTGTTACCCTAACCTCTGCTTTCTGGATGACAGGGGTCCAGGCACTTGGGAATCTCTGCTTCTCACATGTTTCCAATGGTGGGTGGGTGAGGGCTGTGTTCTGATAAAACTGTGCACAACCGTGGGTCACTACCCCTTCTTTTAGAAGGTGGGCTCTGAAGAGTGCAGTGTGGGCAGGGATGTTTCCCTGTAGTCATCATTTGGATGGTCATGTGCCCTGGAACTCACATCTTCTAGCCTGGATGTGATGGGGGAATTTGCAAAGGGAGGACCTTGCAGCTAAGAGACTGACCAGGTGCTCTTGTGTCTTGTTGGAAGCACCTGGAAAAAAAGTTGTGTGGAACAGGGACTCCTCCAGGTCACAAGGCTCAGTTCAGGCTTCTGGGATGCAGAGACCTGCTCTGAGCCACTCACTGAGGAGGGAAGGGCCTCAGGCAGGAGGGAGGTGTTGCTGGATTTCACTTGCCCTGTTTGTCAAGTATTAGCTCTGGTGATGTGTGGCACATGGGCTTAGCTTTGGGCATGTAAGAGGAGAGGTTCCTGGGGAAGGGCTGGCTTTTTCCTCTGATTGAGGTCCTACTGTGTGCCAAGCACAGCAGTCCTCTGAGTCAGAGCTGGAAAGCCAAGCACAGAGAGGTCAGGGAGTTTCCAGGTCACACAACATTAGGGGCATCATTAGGGTCTGATGCAGACCTGACGCCCAGCCTACATTCTCTCTCCTTTCCCAGGACCATCATGATCCCACATGTCAGCATCACCCAGAGAGGCCCAGGTATGGGCACTGGGACCTTTCCTGCCTAACATGCCAGGAGCCTTAAGAGGGAGGACAAGACACTTCCTAAGTCCATGATGCCCAGAGGCTGCTCTCAGCGAGAGGCCCAGCACACACTCTTGGATGAATCCTATCTTTGTACTGAGTTACTCTGTCCTCCCTGCCTCAGTTCTTCTGCCCACATGGGGCTGGAAACAGCAGCCACTTCACAAGGGTCTAAGGAACCTCCAGGATCCTGGAAGCAGCGCCCTCACACAGGGAGCACGGTGGGGTCAGCCTCCATTGTCTCCTTAACTTTTCCTCACCTCTTTGCTGGATAAGGAGCCCTAGCGGGGCCCTGGCTTGTCCCAATTCTCACCCCAGATCAGGGTCCAGCATGGGGTGGTGTCCAGGCTGGACTCTGTCCTCTGCCCCTTCTGGGCACCCTCATTCCCCACACCTTGGCTGCCTGGACACTGTCTTCCAGGGGCCACTCTGTGCCTCCCACACCTACCTAGCATCCACCCACCATGGGTTAGTCCATCGCCCTCTGGCCCTTGGACACACACCTCCGTGTTGAGTGGAAATGAGGTGACGGACATGCTGGGCCTCCTAGACAGTCTGGGGGAGCCCGATATCCCCATCCTGCCCACCGCCCCAAGAGCTCAAGTTGGGGAGAGGGTGTGCCTCCATTCATACTCTGATTTGCTCAGATTCTCAGCACTTACTTTGCTGGGTGGATATGGGGGCAGAGGGATGATGTAAAAGCAGGAGACCTGGACAGCAGAGCATGAGAAGGGGGCTAGCCCAGGCTGGTCTCATAACCCCCTTAGCCTTGGCTTTCTCATCTTTAAAGTGGGACAGACTATTGTGAGGTGAGCAGGATCCTGACCCATAGCCAGGCACTGTCCTACACGCATAAGAGATCACTGACTCCTCATGAAAACCTGTGGGGCAGGGACAGGCGTTATCACCCATTTCTGCAGAAGTAACTGAGGCACAGAGAGAACAGGGGAGATGACCACCCCAGATTACAGAGCCCAGGCCATCTGGTTCCAGTGTCCAGGCTCATGGTCAGTGCCCACTCTGGGTTTCCTTCCTCCCTTCACCCTCCACTGGGACCCATGGATGCAGCCTCATCTCAGTGTGATTGTTCATGGGAAACAGGATGGGGGCTCTGAGGGCCTGTTTCTCTGAGCACTGCTTTCCCAGAAGGCTCAAGGGGTTGACTGTATTCACTACTGGACACCCAGGCCTGGGCCCAGGCCAGCCACACTGCAAGGCCTGAATCAATGATTGTTGAGTGAATACCTGAACCTCTGCATATACCTGCATGTTGCTCCCATTTCCTCATCTCCACAGCTGGCTACCTGACCAACACCTCGTGTCATCTGGCCTCTGCCAGGGACAGTCAAGGGGACCAGAGCTGCTCATCTGGGGACAGGGAGCCTCAGGAGCCCTGTGTCTGTCCCAAGCATCTCCTGGGCCAATTCACAGGGAAGCCCAGCCAGCTTCCAGGAACAGCAATCAGGTCCCAATCCCAGGGGTGTAGAGTAGGTTTTGAGGGGTGTTTCCTGAGACTGACTTTGTGTATGAAGGGGTCCTGGGGGTCAGGCTGCTTTCAACCTCCATTCCAGGCCCACACCCCTGCTGGCAGCATTGAGCTAGTCATAAAGGACACAGGCCGTGAGGCCAAGGCTATAGCAGGGCTCTGCTCCCTCTCTGTGGCTCAGTGTCCTCATCTGTAACAGAGAACTAGTAACAGGGCCAAGGGAGGGCTCACTGAGACCCTCCTCTGTAGCTTTGGTTGGACACTGCCCTCTCTCTGCTCAGTGCCCTTCTCTGTAATAGAGAACTAGTAACATTTTTCTTAGCCCCTTTTGGCCCCATTTTTCTGAGTCTCTTTCCACATTGAGCCCAGGGCTTTCACAGAGATCACAGACTTGGGAGGTAATCAGAGTGTGGTCTCAGCCCTAGTGGTCCCAACTGAGGCAGAGGAACTTCAGGAGGGGTGGGAATCCAGAAGTGCTTCATGGAGGAGGTGAGATCTGAGCTGTGTCCCCAAGGATGAGCTGTCATCCAGCTGAGACCTGGCACTGAGCAGTACCCATGTACATGGTGAATGAGGGTGTGAATGAATGAATGGGCACCCCTCTAACAGAGAGTGAGGGGGGAAGTCCCCCAGGCCAAAGCAGGAAACACAGGGCACCCTGGGGGAGCAGAGGGCGGGGCTGCAGTGTGATGCCTGCCTCACCCTTTATGGGTGTCTTGCCCCCACTTTAGCCTGTGTTCTGGTGGATTGGGAGCCCTTGCCTCTCCTCTGCTACAGTATCCTGCTCTTCATTCCCAGCAACACCCACCTGTGTCACCTCAGTGTCCCCAAGTGGACCTGGACCTGTCTTGTGGGAGATTGTGAAGAGGGATTTGGTGTGCAGCCCAAGACTGAAGTGGGAGGGAGAGGATAATAGGGACCTCCAGAGGGGATCATGGGCTGGGGGAAATCGGAGGGGTGGGGAAGTCAGAGACTCAGGGCTGAAGGATCCTGCTAGTGGTGGCTCCTTCACAAGGGGCTTCACAGGGAGGAAGCATTCATGGGGTAAAGGCAGAGCTCAGTTTGGGGCTCGCTGACATGGAACAGCTCATCACAGAGACGTCCAGAGGAGCTGGATATAGGGAACCAAGGTGCCACTGATGTCAGTGTCAGAGACTGAGACCCAGATGAGGTGGGGCGGTGGTGCAGGGTAAGGGGCTTGAGGATGTCAAGATGTTAATTCATTGGGGTCCTCAGGGTGGGGACCTTCATGTTCATTTCACATGGTGCCTGACAGAGCTAGACTTAGGGAGCTCACTGAGTAGACATGTGCTGACAACCTAGAGTCTCCTGTTTCCACATAAAGTCCCTGGTGTGAAACCAGCTGGCACTCTTTAGAGTCATACACCCTCACACCTGGGCTCTCTGTGTGCCTAGAGCCCAGTGACACCTTACCTCCCACTCCCCACTGCAGGACCCTTTGCACACCTGCATTTCCACAAGCTATAAAACATCTTCTCTTGCTGTGTGTTTACCCTATGAAAACTCATTGCCCTAGGAAGAGAGGCCTCACATCCTGCCCTTATTAAAGTGGTAAAGACTGTTGTTCAGAGAAGCCCCTGTCAGATCTCACAACCAACCAGGTACCTGTGCAAGAATTGATCATGCATCCCCCTCCTCCTTGTGTGCACAGCACCCCCCCAATAACAGACCCCACAAACTCAACCTTGGCCCTCGTGTAGGCACCTCTTGCCTGTGTGGCCTGATGTTGCCTATAGCAGTGTCCCTATTAAACTTTCCTAAACCCTTCTCAGATGCTGGTAATTCTTTACCAACCCAAGTAACTAGCCCGCCATTGTGCCCACAACACCTGAAACAGAATTGGCTAAATTATGCCGATTGATGATGCAGGTTAATTTGCTATAAAGGTGAAATCAATTGTTTACAAATAAAAGCAACATACATACTCACGGCAGGACTAAGAACTCACACGGATAACTAAGACCCTCCACGTGCATCCCACTGTGGCCTCAGGGCCTTTGCGCTGGCTGCTTTTCAGCCAGGATCTCTCTCTGCCTGCTTCTTAAACACCTCCAGGAATCTGCTCAATTTTCCTCCCTGACCTTATTTTTCTCCATGGAACATATCACCTCCGGACACTGTGCATATTTTACTTAATTTTCTCTGTGTCCCCCACCAGGCTGTCTGCTGCATGAGAATGGAGACCTGCCTGCTTCACTACCTGCTGTGCCCGGTGTCTGGAACCCGCCCAACACACAGTAGGACGTCAGCGAATGTGTGACGGGTGTGTGATCACTGTAGGCCACAGACAAAAGTCTTCCCAGCAGTGATGGTAAGAGTCATTCATTCTCTACTTACTGAGCCCTACTGTGCACTGGATACTGACCTGGGTGGAAGGCATGCAGTGGATGAGACACAGTGAGCACACACAGCATGTTAGGAGGGACACGTGTTCTGTAGAGCACACAGGGCTGGGGGAAGTCAGGAGTGCAGGAGTGGAGGAGAAGAGGGCGAGGTGGAGACAGTGGTGGCAGAAGAGACAGAGAGGTGGGGCCCAGGTCTTGCAGGGCTTGATGGCTCCTGTGAGGGCTTTTCCTCAGGGCAGCGAAACCATGGCTGGGCGTGGAGCAGGGGCCCGGGTCCTGAATGCTATGCAGGAAATGGAGAAGTTGTCTGCTGGGGAGATGTGCGTGGAGGAGGCTGTCCCTGTAGACTGTGCAGGCAGGGAAGGCTCCTCTGAGGGGCTGACATCTGAGCTGAGCCCTTGTATGGACCGTGTTTCCACCTTCTGTAGACTGGATGCTTTCGTCTGCCCTGCAGGCCTATGCAGGACACACCCTGTTCTCAGTCACCTGGACTTGGCCTCCTGCCTCCCTTGTGGGCCCTCCCACCCCAGAAGGAGTCCTTCTAGATCTAACGCACTACCTCCTCCACTGGACTTGGACTCACACTGAGCCACTGTCCACCTGCCCAACTCACCCAGAGTCAAGTCCAGACACTTGGGGGAGCCCCTCCACCCTAGAGCCCATGAACTTACTCAAATGGCCAGTCCTCAGCCTGCTCACATGCCTCACCCTCCCCTCCTGCAGAAACCCTGTGACAGATCCTGTCCACAGCACCCTGCTCCTCCAATCCTGACCCCAGGCTTTCCCATGGTGTGTGACCCCGCATGGGGTGCAGTCCCCTCCACAAGTCTGGTGAGTAGAAACTACCTTTTCTTTTTTCTTTTGTTAATATATTTATTTTTTAATTTTTATTTTATTGAGTTATAGTCAGTTTGCATTGTTGTGTCAATTTCCAGTATAGAGCATAAATTTGTCAATTGTGTTTACTCTTTCAAGAAACCATCTCTTGGCTTGATTTTTTCAAATGTTTCTAATATCTCTATTTTATTTATTTCCTCCCTGATCTTTATTATTTCCTTCCTTCTGCTTACTTTTGTTATTTTTTGCTCTTCTTTTTCTAATTCTTTTAGGTGGTAAGTTTGATTGTTTATTGCAGTTTTTCCTCTTTTTTGAGGTAGACCTGATACTCTCGCTATAAACTTCCCTCTAAGCACTGCCTTTTCTGGATCCCATAGGTTCTGTGTGGTTGTGTTTTCATCATCATTTGTCTCACTGTGTTTTTTTATTTCTTCTTTGATTTCATCATCCACCCATTTTTTTTTTAAAGCAGTATGTTGTTTAACCTCCATGCTGTCATTTATTTCTCCTTTATTTTTCTGTAGTTAATTTCTACTTTTATGGTATTGTGTTCAGAAAAAGTTGCTTCAAATATTTTCTATCTTCTTCAAATTGTTAATGCTTCTTTTGTGCCAAAGTATATGATCTATCCTAGAAAATGTGGTACGTGCGCTTGGGAAGAATGTATATTCTATTTTAGGGAAATATAATGTTCTGAAAATATTAACTAAGACAAATTGTTCTATTTTATCATTTAATTTCTATGTTGTCTTATTAAATTTATGTATGGGAGATCTGTCCAGTGATGTTAATGGATAGTTAAAGTCTTCTACCATGACTGTATTCCGATCAAATTTTCCCTTTTTATCTGTTATGTATTTAGGTGCTCCTATGTTGGGTTCATATATGTTAATGAGTGTAATATCTTCATCTATGACTCCTTTAATCATTATAAAATATCCTTCTTAATCTTTCTTTATAATCTTTGTTTTAAAGTCTATTTTATTTGAAATCACTGTTGATATTCCTGCTTTCTTGTCATTTCCATTTTTGTGGAATATCTTTTTCAATCCTCTCACTTTCAATCTATGTGTGTCCTTCTCCCTAACGTGGGTCTCTTGTATACATTGTATTGTAGATACTTGCTTTATTATCCACTCTGCACTCTATATCCTTTGATTAAAGCATTTAGTCCATTGACATTTATAATAATTATTGATAGATATGTGTTTATTATATTTTGAACTTTGTTTTGCAGTTGATTTTGTATTTCCTCTTTGTTCCTTTCATTTTCTTTTTGTGGTTTGATAATTTTCCTTTTTATTATCTTGGTGTCTTCTTAGTTTTGTGACTCTATTGTAACTTTTTGGCTTGTGGTTACCCTACTTTGTACATATATTAACCCATTACTATATCTGTTTGTTTTAAACAGATAGTAATATAAGCTCAAACTCATCCTACCAAGAACGAGAGAGAGAGAGAGAGAGAGAAACCTGTACATTTTCTTGTTCGCCTCCCCCACCCTTAATGATTTAGATGTCCTCTTTTATGATTTCATGTTTATTCTATTGTAATTCATTTTAGGAATCACCTTTCCAATCATGGTTTTCTCCTTTTTGTAGCATCCTGCTTCTTTTCTGTTTAGAGTAAGTCTTTCAATATTTCCTTTAGCATAGGTTTAGTGTTGCTAAATTCTTTTAGTTTTTGCTTGTCTGTGAAGTTCTTTATCTCTCCTTCTATTCTAAAGGATAGCCTTGCTGGATAAAGTATCGTAGGCTGCATCATTTTTTCATTGAGGACTTTGAATATTCCTTGCCCCTCCCTTCTGGCCTGTACTGTTTGTGTAGAGAAATCAGCTGAAAATCTTATGGGGGTTCCCTTGTATCTCATTCTTTGTTTTTCTCTTGCTGCCTTTAGAATCATTTCCTATTCTCAACCCTGGTCATCCTAATTGTAATATGTCTTGGTGTGGGTCTGTTTGGGACCTCCTTGTTTGGGACGCTCTGTGCTTCCTGTACTTGGATATCTGATTCCTTCTTTAGGTTTGGGAAGTTTTCAGTCATGATTTCTTCAAATACCTTTTCAATCCCCTTTGTTCTTTCTTCTCCTTCTGGGACCCCCATTATGAGTAGGTTGGCATGCTTTATGTTATTCCATAGGTCCCTTATATTGCTTTCATTGGTTTTTATTTGTTTTCTCTCAGCTGTTCTGTTGTCCTGTCTTCTAAGTCACATATTCATTCCTCTCAATTATCTAGCCTACATTTTACAGCCTTTAGCTCAACTCTCATCTCAGCAAATAAGTTTTCCAATTTTCACTGGCTCCTCTTTAGAGTTTCAATTTCGTTTTCTGACATATTCTCTGTCTCTATAGACAATCTCTTTTAGTTTCTTCAGTACTTTGATCACTCCTTTCTTGAAATCAACTAGTAGACTATCAATGTCTATTTCATTGATTGTTCTTTCAGGGGATTTATCTTGTTCTTTTAATTGAGAGAGGTGGCTCTGCTTCATCTTGCTTATATCTCTCTGGCACTTTGGCTTATGGAGTATCAGTTATCTACTGTCGTCCTTTAGGAGTTTATTTATTTATATAAAGTAAATGCAGAAATAAAACTAAGCACAAAGAAATTAGTTTTAAAAGCAGTATAATCAATAACAGAAGAACATATTGAAACAAGTTAACAATTGAGTTGCGATGAATTTTTAAAACATTAAAGGAAGAAAAATATTTGAGAACAGAGTATAATTATAACAGAAGAACAAAACAAAGATAAAAATGAAATTGGACAAATTGAAAGATAATAATATTAGTATTTTAAAAGAAACTTTTAAAAGGGATTAAAAATAGAAATATAAAAATTATTTAAGAAGTAACATTTAAAAAGTAAAAGAAAATGGAACAGAAAAAGAAGAGAGGATGTTCCCGTGGAGATTGTGTGCCCTTAATAATTTTATCAAGATGTCTTTCTTAAATAAGTGTGGTTGCCAAGTCTTACTTCTGTGCCTTTTGTCTGTTATCCCTTTGGTTACGGATGTGGCCGTTAACCTGTTAACCAGAGCCTACCCTGGCTATTGAATTGGGACTCCTATTTGTTTTGTGGTTGTCACAGCTCCTGCCCCTGCCTTGTTTCATGAACTCAGCTCATTGGTTCCAGAGACCCTCTGGTCACACCCTTGGTCTGTGCTGCTCCCAGTGCCTGTAGGTAGACATGTCACATCTCCTCCCAATGCTGCATCTTGGTGCTGCTCTCCTGCATGGTAGGTGGGCAGGGTGTGCCCCTTCCCAATGCCGTGTCCAGGTGCAGCAGTCCTGCACAGTAGTTGGGTTGGTTGCTCCCCTGTTCAGTGCTATTCCCCACTCCACATCTGTTCCACACTCTGTAGGTGGGCTTGAGGCAAATGGCCACACCAGCCCTAGTCCCTGCTCTTTGCCAGAACTCTGCTCCTTGTTCATTTGTCTTAGAGGTGCGAGTTCGTAGAGGCACCAGGACAGAACCTTCCTATATGTCTGGGGATGTAAGCAAGTCTGAGTCCCACCTATGAGGCTGCAGAACTGCGAGGTACATATTCAGGTTTCAACCCTGCCTCTGCCTGGGTGGGTATGATGGCTGTGGCTGAGCCTCATCTCTCTTCTTCTGAGAAATCACCAGTTATGTTGCCGTGGGTCAGCAGAGACAAAGGCAAAACTCCCCTTCCCCCAGGCAAGCCAGCAATGTTGCTTTGCTTTATTTTTTTCTTATTTTATCGGGGTCCCAGGCTGTTCTGCTCTGTATACAATCCAAGCAGTTGTCCACAGCACACTGTAGTCCCCCAGGGTTACCACTGTACATTCAACCAGAGTCTGCCTGGATCCAGCAGCCTGTCCCTTCCCATCCCTGATTCACTTCTAGGTTTGGGGGTTGTTGACACACTTTGTGCCCATGTAACTTAATTCTGTCAGTCAAGGCGGTTCTGTACACTTCTGAGCCTCAGAGGTTCCCTGTCCATCCTGCTGACCTCTCCGTTGGGAAGGGGGAGACCCAGTCAACCAGCACTATCCCTCCTTTGCTGCTCCCTCTTCAAAGGACCAAACCCAAGCCATTTTGCATTTTCGTCCTTCTTTTTTCCGTTTCTCCTACCAGATTGGTGGCACATTTTGTCTTTTGAAGATGGCAATGTTTTATCAAAGTTCAGCAGATGTTCTGAGTGGGTGGGTGTGTCTGTGAATGTCAGTCTTGGTGTATTTATTGGAGAGGATAAGATACAAGTATCCTTCTACTCCACTAACTTGGCCTTTCTCCAAGAATATGCACTCAATAATTTTGTCATAAGGTTGTTTTTAATTATGGGTGGTTGCCAAGTCTTCCTTCCATGCCTTTTGCCTGTTATCCCCTTTGTTGGTGGTGTGGCTAGTGTTCTGGTGGCCTGAGTCTGCCCTGGATATTGAGCAGGAGCTCCTTTTTTCCTGTGGTTGTCACACTCCTGCCCATATCCTGCTGTGAAAACTCCACTTGCTGGTTCCAGAGGCCCTCCAGTCGTGCTCCTGGTCTGTGTCCCAGCATCAGTAAGTGTGTGGTCTGCACCCCCACCAGATGCCTGGTCCCAGTACCACACTTGTGCAAGGTAGTTGGCAGGTAGCTCCCCTGCCGCATTAGGTCCATGCTTCATAGGTGGACTCAGAGAAAACAGCTGCACTAGCCCTCACCCCTGCTCTGTTCCAGAACACTGCTTCTTGTCCATTTGTCTTAGAAGAGCCAATTCAGAGAGGCATCGGTGTGTAATGGTCCCCTCTGCTTGGGACTGTAAACAAATCTCAGTGCCACCTATGAGGTTGTGGAGCCCCTAGGTAGGGATTCGGGTTTTGACCCCTCCTTCACCTGGGAACCTTGAACCAGAAAATATGGTGGCTATGGCTGAGCCTTGACTCTCTTCTCCCAAGAAGTCTCCAATAATGGCACTGTGGGTCTGTGGACACAAAGGCTACGGATCCCCTTCCCCCCAGGGCAGACCAGCAGTGTTGCTGTGCTTTTTTTTTTTTTTTTTGGATTTTATGGGGGACCCAGGCTGTTCTAATCTGTATACTCTCCCAGCCATGGCACACAGAACATTGCAGTCCCCCAAGGTTTCCTCTGTACAGTCAGCCCGAATCCTCTGCTCGACTCAGACAGCCTGTCCCATCCCACCTCTGCTGGTTCACGTCTAGGGCTGGGGATCATTGGGACTCTTTGTGCCCAATTAACTTAGTTCTGTCAAAGGCTATTCTGTACAGATCCGAGCTGCAGATGTTCCCTCTCCATCTTGCTGAACTCGCCATTGGAGTTGGGTAGACCCAGTGTATTAATGCTATTACTCCTTTGCAGCTCCCTCCTCATTGGAATGGTCCTGAACTATTTTCCTTTTTCTTCTTTTCTCCTAACAGATTTGTGGAAAATTTTATCTTTTGAAGAAGGCAATATTCTGTCAAAGTTCAGCAGGTGTTCTGGGTGGTGGGTGTGTCTGTGGATGTCACTCTTGGTGAATTTGTGGGAGAGGGTGAGCTCTGAGCATCTTTTTTACTCAACCATCTTTCCTCCTCCTTCACTTTTTCTTTTGATTGGAACACTTAGTCCATTGACATTTATAGTAGTTATTTTATAGATGTGGTTTTATTGCCATTTTGAAATTTGTTTTCCAGTTGATTTGGTATTTCTTATTTGTTTCTTTCTTTTATTTTTTTTTTATTTTTGTCATTTGATAAATATCTTTTCTATAAGTTTGGTTTCTTTTTGGGTTTTATGACTCTTTATATACTTCTGATTTGTGGTTATCTTGTCTTTCAAGTATGGTAACCCCTTACTTCATCTGTTTGGTTTTAGTTGATAGTCATGTAGGCCCAAGTGCATCCTAAAAAGAAAGAAGACAAAAAGAAAGAAGAAAAAAAAAAAAAAAGAAAGGGAACAAAATCTATATTCTCTTGCTCTCCTCTTTCACCTTTTATGATTTTGCTATTCTCTCTTTCTCTCTTTCTTTCTTGCTTTCTTTATTGACTTGCTGACTTATTTATATCTTCATGTTTTCCCTTGCAATTCACTGTATTTATTGCATTTCCAATTATGGTTTCCTAATTTCTATAGTTTCCTGTTTATATTTTATTTAGATTAGAACTTTCAATTTTTTTTTTTTAGCATAGATTTAGTACTGCTGAATTCTTTTAGTTTTGCTTGTCTATGAAATTCTTTCTCTCTCTTTCTGTTCTAAAGGAGAGTCTTTCTAAATAGAATATCCTAGTTTGTAGCCTTTTCTCATTCAGGACTTTGAATATATCTTGCCACTCCCTTCTGGCCAGAAGTTTTTATGTAGAGAAATCTGCTGAATGCTTATGGGGCTCCCTTGTAACTAACATTTTGTTTTTCTCTCACTGCCTTTAGAATATTTTCTTTATCTTTAATTTTAACCATTTTAATTATGATATGTCTTGGTGTAGGTCTGTTTGGTTTCTTCTTGTTTGAGACCCTCTGTGCCTCCTGTACTTGGATAATTCTTTCCTTCTTAAGGTTTGGAAAGTTTTCAGTCATGATTTCTTTAACTATTTTTTCAATCCCCTTTTCTCTTTCTTCTCCTTCTGGGACCCACTATTATGCATAGGCTGGCACACTGTATATTATCTTGCTTTAATTGGTATTTATTGGCTTTTATGTCTGCTGTATTGGGTTATTTCTTTTATCTTGTCTCCTAAGTCATTTATTCATTCCTCTGCGTTATCTAGTCTGCTTTTGATTGCCTGTAGTTGAATTTTCTATTTTTAACTAGCTCTTCTTTATAGTTTAAATTTTCTTTTCAAAGTTTTCTGTCTTTATTGATAGTCTCTTTTAGTTCTTTCAGTGTGTTGTTCATTCCCTTTTTGAAGTCTAGTAGACTATCAGTCTATTTTACTGATTGTTCTTTCAGGGGATTTCTCTTGTTCTTTTAATTGAAAGTGGTTCCTCAGCTTCTTTATTTACTTATATTTCTCTGGCTCTATGTATTTCTTCTAGACCCGTTTCTGAGCTGTGGTGTGTAGTAGGCAGTGTGGGAGCACTTCAGTTGTGAAGAAAAATAGGCAGATGTCCACTGGGGAGTTCCCTCTGTGGTTTTGTCTGTCACCTGTTATGCAGACTTACAAAGTACTATTTGTTGATGTTGACTTTATCCCTGCCTTAGCTATGGGAATGTCAGCCACCTACTCTGTTGCCCCTCAGGTTCTGAGCCCCAGGAAACATCAGTGCAGATCCAGCAGTGTCAGTCCCTTGGACCTGCCTTAGCAAGTGTGTATTCACACACATGAATTTGTGGTCCACTACAGGTTCAGCTCAAACCCCAATCCCGCATCCACATATGGAACCATACACCACCGTGTTGTAAATACCCTCACTGGCCACCCTTCTTGAGTCAGAACTCCACTCACTGTCTGTAAGTCCCAGAGGTGTGGATCCACAAAGTGACCAGAGAGAGCAAATCTACCCTCTCTGCCTGAAGCTGTAAACAAATCTCAGTCCCGCCTGTGAAGTTGCAATGGCACAGGATATGGATTCAACATTCAGCTCTGCCTTTGTGCAGCAGTGTTGGCTATGACCAAGCCCCATTTCTCTTCTCATGAGAACACACCAACAATGGAGCCAAGTGGAGAATGTGACTTTGGCACAGCCATGCGTCATTCCTCTCCCATTATACCAAAATTGGTGCTTTTTTATGAGGGTTTCAGTCTGTTCTGTTCCACACACACACACACACACACAGCCAGAGCTCACACTGCCCTCTAGTTTCCTGATGCTGCCTCTCTGCAGTGTGACCCAGCCCTCTGCCTGGGCTCTTCACTGACTCCAGTAGCCAGTCCTGGCTCATCCCTGCTAGCTCATGTCTAGTGCTGGTCATCACAGGGACCCTCTATGTCAGTTCCCCAGTTCTGCCTGCCATGCAGTTGCCACTGTCTCCTCCAAACCTTGGAAGCTCTGCTTCTTTCCTAGTTGATCTCCCAGCTAGAGAGGTTGTGTCCCAGTGTGAGGGTGCCTTTCTTCCTATGCTACTCTTTCCCTGCAGGATCAGTCCTGCACTGAATTTTTCTTTTTTCTTTTTATTCCTTACCATATTTTGTGAGAATCTTCCTGTATTTCAAAATGAGAGACAGTCTGCCAGAGTTCAGGTGGCTTCTGTGCAATTCAATGTTTTTGTAGATGTAATTCTTTGTGTATTTGTGGGAGAGGTCAAGCTGTGAGTCTGTCTACTCTGTCATTTTGGCTCCTTCAAATTTTAAAATAGGGCTAGGTCTTTCTTAATTACTCTCAACAAGCTATTGTAGTTTCCAGCGTACATGTCTTGTAATTTTTCCTTGCCTCTATTGGATGCTGATTCAGAACATACACAACCTTCTGGAAAAACATGTCCCACCCTGCCATTTGCTGCCAACTAGCTGGCCTGTGTCTGAGTCACCAAAAAGTTTTGTTCTTTATCTGATTCTTAATTCTTTAGAATTTATCATTTTACTCTCATAAATGCTGATTGTACTTGTAACAAATACTTTAAAATAAAAATAATAAACTTTATGCTGTGGATGCAATATGAATGAATCTCAAGTAACATATGCTTTAAATACCTTAGAATTAGTAAAGCAATATAGATACATTATGAACACTTGAAATGTTGCCTAAAGGAAAAGTGCAGAGATTTGCAAATCCCACCCCCAGAAGTGACCATCATGAATGGCTTGATGAACATCTCTCAGTCTCTATCTCTCTTATTCTCTCTGCCTCTGTCTCTCACACACCACAAGATTCATTTACATCTATGATGATTTGACACATATGTGGTCATAGATGGAATCTGGGATGTAGATGATGGATTAACAAGCATCCAAACTGAGGGCTTCCTTGACATCAGGTAAAGACCAGCAGTCATTTTTCCAGCTGCACAACAATCATTCCTCCATGTGAACCAGAACTGATGAATCCCACCCCCTCTCCATGAACATTAGTGTTGCTTCCAATCTCCTACTAGTTAAACGAGAACTGTGATGAACATCCTTGAAAAGACATCTTTGAAAAATTGTGCAAGAATTTTAGTATGATCAACACTAAGCATCAGCACTACTCGGAAAGGGGTGAACTTGTGGAACTGTAATTCATCCTGCATACTGTTCTCCCAGAGAGGAGTGTCTGCTCACTCTTCCCTCCAGGGGATCTACTGTGGCCTCTGCCTCCTCATGTTGTCACTAGAGCTGGTTGTCACCAGGCTAAAGTCCTGCCAGTGTGATGGTGACCAATGCTGTCTCCAAAGTGTGTACATCTGTGTGCATCCTCACTTGAGAGGTCAAGCACCTCTAATATACACTGGCCACCTGCATTGCCTCTTGTTGGAATTGCATGTGTTTGTTCTGTTTCTGTTTAGAACACAGTGTTTCAAGAAGTTTTTGGACCACAGGGATGTGAAACCTTTCTCTGACATTAGGTTATGAAAAATGATTTTTCCAGGTTGTGGTTTGTCTTTCATGGCTTTTGAATATTAGTATTTTTTATTTTGTAGGTTATGTTTTGCCACAGGAAGAGCTAAGCATCTCCCTTCTGGCTCTGGTTTCACACATAGAATAGCAGTGCCTATCTCGAGATTATGCACATAGTTACTAAATTTTTCATTTTGTACATCTCATGTTTAATCCACCTGGGTTTCCCTTTCAGATAACCAAAATGCTACTTCAAGTAAAAAAAAAAAAAAAAAACATTCCCTTGTTAAAATATGAGAGCAGACACAAACAGCCATCTTTTGTATGATTTCATTGATAGGGAACATCCAGGGTAGGGAAAGACACACAGAAAGAAATAGGATTAGGGCTTGTCAGGGGCTGGGGGAGGGAGAAAAGAGAATATGTGCTTTGGATACAGGGTTTTATTATGAGGAAAGAAACAGTCTGAAACTAGACAGTGATGATGGTTACACAGCATTGTGAATGCACTTAATGCTCCTGAATTGCACAATTTAAAATGGAAAAACATCTAAATTTTATTATTGTAAACTTAAAACATAAAAAAAAGATACTCTAAATGACATGAAAGAAAACAAGGAAATTACAGAAAAAACAAACAAAAATGATGCCAGGAGAAGGGAAGTAAAGTTTGGGTCTGCGAGTGGGTTGATTCTGAGAATTAGATGACAGTGTTGGTGTTTGCAGAGGCATCTCAGCCCATAGGGGTGGTGATGCCTGAATTGGCTCTGGGTCTCATAGAAGTGTGTGTGTAGGTGCAGGAGGAGCTACAAGATCAGGCTCAGGGTCTCCCTGCAGGACTGGTAAAGTAACCTGTCTCTAGGTCTCCTGTAGGGCTAGTCTTAAAGTCTCCCTGCAGAGCTGGTGGGATGTGACACGGTTCTGTGTTTTTTGCAGGTGCAGGTTCGGGTTCCCCTGCAGGGTTGGTAGAATGGGACCCAGTCCTGTGTCTCATGCAGGATCCAGCTCAGGATCTCATGCAAGACCAGGCTCAGGGTCTCCTTGTAAGGCTTGTGGAATGAGACCCCATCCTTTTTCTCCTGCAGCAGCAGATTCATGGTGTCCCTGCAAGGTTTTGCAATTTCACCCTACTGTGTATCACCTGCAGGAGCAGGCTCAGACTGTCCCTGCTGGGTTGATGGCATATGACCCATCTCTGATTCTCTGGCAGAAGCAGGCTCAGGGTCCCTCTACAGGGCTAGTCAATTTTGTTCCAGTCCTAGGTCCCTTGCAGGTGCAGGATTGGGGTCTTCTTTCAGGGCTGGTGAAATGTGACTCAGCTGTTGGTCTCCTGCAGAAACAGGCAGAGTTTCTCCCTGCAAGCCTTGTGGAATGAGACCCAGTGCTGGGTCTCCTACAGGAGCATGCTTGGGGTCTCTATGCAGGGCTAGTGGAATTGGACCTGGCTAATGGTCTCCCTGCAGTCCTGTTGGAATTGGTCCAATTCTTGGGTGTCTTGAAGTTGCAGGCTCTAAGTCTCCCTGCATTGCTGGTGAAATGTGAGCCAGTTGTGGTTCTCCTGAAGGAACAGTCTCAGGGTTTCCCTGCAAGGCTGGTGGATGGGACATAGTCCTCGGTCTCCTGGAGGAGCAGGCTCTGTGTCATTTTAGAGCTGTTGCAATATGACCAATCTCAGGTTCTCCTGCAGGAGTAGGCTCGGGGCCTTCCTGCAGGGCTAGTGGAATTGGACACGGCTCATGGTCTCCCTGCAGTGCCATTGGAATTGGTCCAATTCTTGGGTCTTTTGAAGGTGTAGGTTCTAAGTCTCCCTGCATTGCTCATGGAATGTGACCTGGCTCTGGGTCTTCTGCAGGAGCAGGCTGATAAATTACCTGTAGGGCTGGTGGAATGTGACATGGCTCTTAGTCTCCTGCCAGAGCTGATTCAGGGTCTTTCCACAGGGCTGGTAGAATTGGCCCCAGGCCTGGGTCTCCTGCATGTGCAGGCTCAGGTATCCCTGCAGGGCTTGTGGAATGTGACTGGGTTTCTGTTTCCTTCAGGGGCAGGCTCAGACTCTCCTTGCAGTGTTGCTGGAATGGCACATGGCTCTGAGTTTCCTGTAACAGCAGTCTTATGTTCTTCCTACAGGGCTAGTGGAATATGACTCAGACCTTGGTCACTTGCAGGAGCAGGCTAGATTTCTCCCTGCTGGGATGGTGGAATCAGACCCTGTCCTGGGTCTTCTGCAGAAGCAGGCTCCAGGTCTTCCTGCAGGGCTGTTGGAACATGACCCCATCACTGGTTCTGCTTCAGGAGTAGGCACAGAGTCTCCTTGCAAGGATAGTGTAATTGGACCCAGCTCAGGGGTCACTACAGGGCTGATGGAATGTGACCTGGCTCTGTGGTTCCTGCAAGTGTAGGTTCTGTGTCTCCCTTCAGGGTTGGTTTAATGGGACCCATTCCTGGGTCTCCTGTAGAAGTAGGTTCAGAGTCTCCCTGCAGGGCTGGTGGAATGGGACCCATCTCTGGGTCACCTGCCAGAACAGATTTGGACACTACCTTCAGGCTGGAGGAATTGGGCCTGTTCTTGCATTTCCTGCAGGAACAGGCCTTGGGTCTTCCTGGAAGAATACTGTAATATGACCCATCTCTGGTTCTCTTGCAGGAGAGGCTCATGGTCTCCCTGGAAGGTTAGCAGAATTTGTCCCATTCCTTGGTCCAAGGCTCAGGGTATCCCTGCAAGGTTGGTGGAATGGGACCTAGTCCTGTGTCTCCTGCAGCAGCAGGTTCTGTTCTCTTTGCAGGGCTGGTGGAATGTGACTCCACTCTGTAGTATTTTTTGCAGATGCAGGCTTAGGGACCCCACCAGAACTGATGGCTCTTAGTCTCCTATGGGAGCAGGTGAGGGATTCCATGCTGAGCTGGTGGAATTCGTCCCAGTCCTCGGTCTCTTGCAATTGCAGACTCAGTGTCTCCCTGCAGGGTTTGTGGAATATGACTTGGCTGTGGGTATCCTGCAGGAGCAAGCTCAGTGTTTCCGTGCAGGGTTGGTGGAATGAGATCTAGTTCTGGCTCTCCTAGAAGAGGAAGCGGGGTTCTCCCTGGAAAGGCTGATGGAATTGGACTGGGATGTCTGTCTCCTGCAGGAGCAAGCCTAGGGATTACCTGCAGAGCTGGTAGAATGTCACACAACTCTTGTTCTTCTGCGGGAGCTGGCTCATGTTCTCTGTGAAGGGCTTGGTCTCCCCCAGGAGCAGGTTTGTAGTCTCACTACAGGGCTGGTGTTATGTGACCCACTCTGTTTTCTGCAGATGCAGTCTCAGTGTTTGACTGCAGGTTTGGTGGAATGGGACGAAGTCCTGGGTTTCCTGGAGTAGCAGGCTTACAGTCTCCCTTCTGGGATATTGGAATGTGGCCCAGTCATGTGTTTCCTGCTGAAGTGGCCTCAGGATATCCCTGCAGGGCTTTTGGAATTGTACCTCGCTCTGTATCACCTGCAGGATCAGGTTTGTGCTCTCCCAGCAAGGCTGGTGGATTTGGACCTATTCCTGGGTCTCCTGCAGGAGCAGGTTTTCAGTCTTCCTGCAGGGCTTCTGGAATATGACATATCTCTAATTTTCCTGCAGGATCAGGCTTGTGGGTCACCCAGCAAGGCTAGTGGAATTGGACCCACTTCAAGGTCTTAGTGCAGGGTTGATGGAATGGGACCCAGTCCTGGGTCTCCTGCAGGAATTGGCTCAGTGTCTCCCTGCAGAACTGGTGAAATTAGACCCATTCCTGAGTCTCCTGCAGGAGGAGGCCCTGCATCTTCCTGGAGGGATGGTGGAATATGACAGAGATCTGGTTCTCCTGCAGGAATAGGCTCAAGGTCTCCCTACAAGGCTAGTTGAATTGGACACATTCCTGGATCCATTGCAAGTGAAGGCTTTGGGGTCTTCCTACACAGCTGGTGGAATGTGATTTTGCTCTGAGTCTCCTGCAGGAGTAGGCTCAGGGCCTCCTTGAAAGATTGGTGAAATGGGACACAGTGCTGTGTCTCCTGCAGTAGCAGGCTCAGGTTCTCCCTACAGTGTTGGTAAAATTGGACCTGGCTCCAATTCAACTGCAGTAGCAGACTGAAGGTATACCTGCATGGCTGGTTTAGTGTGAAGGAACAGCAAGTCTTAATACATTGGCCCACTCCTGGTAAAACTATAAACAGGGCTTGGTGCATGGTCTCTTGTATTGTCTGAAAAAGCCCCTTGAGATGTGTTGATTATGATGACCTCTTCCAAGAACTTGAACACTTATAGAATCTCTGCCAACTCACCTTGTTTAGACTGAAGGAATCTGCCTTTCATCAGTTCTTGGAATAGGGATCAACACAAAATGAAAGAGGGAAGAAAAAATTACCAATCTATCTATTAAGAAATCAGCTGAAGACATTAGAAAATTCTCTTGCAATGCACTTGTTTCTATTTTGGTGCATTTAGAATCATTTCTTTATTATCAACTTTGGCCATTTTAGTTAGAATATATATTGTTGTAGGCCTACTGGGGTTCATTATGTTTGGACCCTCTGTGCTTCCTGTGTTAAGATAGCTGGTTCTATCTTTGGTTTAAGAAAATTTCAGTCTGATTTCTTCAAATATCTTTTCAAACCATTTGTCTTTCTTCTTTTCCATGTGGGATCCCTATGAGTCATAGACTGGTATGTTTTCTCTTATCCCAGGTTTCAGTTGCATTGCTTGCATTGGTTTTCAATTGCTTTTCTATGTCGTGTTCTGACTGACTGATTGCAGTTATCCTGCTTTCGAAGTCACTTATTTGTTCCTCTGCATTATCTAGTCCGATTTGGACTGTCTTTAGCTTAGCTATTCTCACCATTGAGTTTTCTGATTATATTTGGCTCATCTAAAGTGTTTCTCTTTCCATTTATACTAGCCTGCATTTGTATTCATAGACTCAAGATTTCCTTCAGTGTTTTTATGTCCTCCCTTTTCAAGTCATGTTCTAGTAAATTTTGGTGGTCTAATACATTGGATGTTCTTTCAGGAGACTCCTGTCTTTTGAAAATTTGGAATGGTTCTTTTAATTTTATTATATCTCTCTATCGCTATGGGTTAAGGATTATCAGTTATCTATTATAGACTTGAACAGCTTTTGTAAGTGAAATCATTTCTGTGCACATTTAGTATTAATGCTGTGAGGATTGTTTTTGGTATGTAATGATGCCATGCATTCCTTCTGTGTCTGTTGCCTGTTATATCTATGATTGCTAGTGTGGTTTTTGTTGTGGTGAATACAACCTATTCTAGTAAAGTTAGCAGAGTGTCATTTTGCTTAAATGCTTATCATAGCTCTGACAGTGCTGGGACTAGTAATTTTTGCTGGAATACAGGCTTCCAAATGGTTTCTGGGCTGCCAGCTGGATATGTGGATAGGGAATGGTTCCAATACACTCTCATGAAAGTGCATTCATCCTTACTATTGCCACGGAAAAGTCAAAATTTTATAATGGGTTCCCTCAGGTTCTCTGCAAACAAAAACAAAAGTGGAAACAAATCTAATGATGTCACACATTAGAACCTGTTGAAGCGTGCAGTGCCACAGTTGGGTCCTTAGTGTAGTACTGGGTCAGCACCACAACTATTGTTGCATTAGCATGTGGTAGTCAAGTCTGATGGAAAGGCTTCAAATTCACATATTGTTCAGCAGATCTCTGCTCCAAGAACTCTTGCAATAAGGCATTGGAACTCAAAGGCAAGCATGGGGCATTTGAAAAACCTCTGCTTTGGACAATAAGAAATTTCAATCCTGCCTATGAAAGTTGCAGATCCTTGGGCTATAGAATCTGATTTCAACAATAAATTGCCCTGGATTCTAGAAACTAGATGAAGATGGCTCTGAATGAGAACCATTTCTCCTTTATGGAGAAAATGAGCAATTATACCGTGGATGTGGAAAGACTGTGATTAAGGCCCTGGGTTACTAAGCTAATCCACAACACATATGCCAGCAGATTTAATATTAAGGGAGGACCCAGGCAGATCTGTTCTCTAGATAGTACCAACCACAGCCCAAAACAATCTCCAAACCCCTGGGAATAAATTTGTGACATCAGCCACAGCCCTAACACACAGATTCCACAGGCACTGCTAGCTCAAAATTAACAGGTGGAGTATTGGTCTGGGAATGAATTGCAGAGAAATTTTGTGATTATTGCTTTCAGATATGTCAACCAAACGTCCACTATGCACTCTTTTAACCCTCAGCACATTGTCTTCCATCTCAAATGACCTGTCCACTTTAGAGTGTGCATTCCAGTAAAACACAGTTTCCCCTTTACTGCTCCCTCACCAAAGGTCAGGTCCTGCACTGATTTCCATTCTCTAATTTGCCTTCTACTCTTTCCAGGTTATGTGAGAATTCTTTCTGACTTTTGAAGTAAGAGATGTTTGGGCATTATTCTGCAGGGTTCCTGGGCCAAGGGCTGGGAGAGTGTATGTTTATCTTGCTGTATACATGGGAGAGAGTGAGCAAAGTTTGCACTGGTACTCTGCCAGTTTGGCATGGATAAATTAACACAATTTAGTCATAACTCACAGACACTTGATTCTTGTTTAGCTAATTTTCTGTATATCAATTGTGGGAGGATGTGTCCGAAAACTCCAGGTCTGACAATGTGTTCATACCTCATTGCAGACTTTCAAATAATAAACAGAATTAAATTACATACATGGGAAATGTATCAAAATAAATACAGTTTTAGAAACATACTAAATCTAACTATAAGACAGAGTTGCCAAATTTAGGTACCAGCTTGAAATATCCAAATAAGAAAAATGCACAGAAACTATAAATTAGCAGCCAAAAGTCAAGAAGGAGGCAGGTCAACAGTTTTCTCTTGGTGCCTCCAGCACTAACAGAAACAATGAAATTATTCTTAGAACCATTAACAACCACAACCCTAGGTTTCCATTGTGCATGTGGTGCCCTTTCCTAATAATGCCACATACTGGTCAATGTTGGCGATTCAAGGGGAAAAATTATTATTTAGGAAACCACAAAGAAACCCAAACAATGTATTTTTACATAGGCTTGGTTTCAATAGCACTTAGAGATATTATAGATATGAGAACACTGCCGCAGCTTTGCTAGGCTATTGAGAATCATGTGCTCTTCTATCAAAGATGAGAATGTTTAATTGACTAATTATGTTGAGAAAAGCAATTTAACCCAAAAAATACAGCAATCACATTATATCCTGCTCCTGGGACTTGACAAAAGGGAAAAGACGGTCCACAAAAGAAGTGTCACTACATATCTATCCCAACAATTACACTTCATTTCAATAACTGAATTATAATAGTTACAAATACTATTTTGACAAAATGAGGATAAATAAATATCCAAATTCAGGCAAAAAATTCACTCACTTACAAAACTCCCTTCACACCAAAGTAGACATAAGCCCAGCATTTGCTGAATCTAGGGGAAGATCATCATTTCAAAGTGTGAGCGAAGAATTCAATACCAATCTATTTTAGTCGAGAGTAGTTGACAATGGAGGAGTTCACTGTTGTGCACAGAATGTGAAGGAGGAGGAACTCTGATACAAGGAGGGGCTTGCTCAGCTCCTACTGGCTTCATTGCAACTCAAGTGCTGATTCTTTGAAATGGATACATGAGGGGAGGGGAGGGAAGAGCAAGTGCTTGGTACCAAGGGCCAACCCTGGGAAAAGGCTTACCTGTGCTTCGTGCTTGGTCGTCTGAGTGGTTTATAAATGCCCCTTGGGACATGTGGATTCTCACGACCTCTTCCAAGAACATGAGCGCTTTTATCATCTCTGCCATCTCTTCTCTTTTAGACGTCAGTAATCTTGGACCCGTTCTTGGAGCAGAGAATTGATTACCTTCCTAATGTGCACGTTGACACTCCATATGTTTCTGCCAGTATCAGCGAGGTTCAATATGTCTCATGAATGTCTTTTGAGCCTGGTATTCTCAACAGAAGTCTCCATGCCAGTATTCTCCATTGTAGCAGAACAACTCTCATCAATGTGTTCGCATCTCACCTCAATTCGTGCAGCCAGCTTTTCTGCCAACTTCCTTCATGTCTCCTATAAAGTCAAATTCTAAAGGACAGGGCAAGTCTGAAAGAACCTCGGAGCCTCACCTGTAAGATGATGACAGGCAGATCTTCCACTATCTGCCCTTTCAGATTCTGGAAACTGACCCGTGAACTCAGGCCATTGCGCAGCACGAGTATCTCGAACTTAAACAGATTCCAGAAAAAGAGACTTAAGCCAAGCTCCATAGAGGGCGGTACCGCCTCCATGACACTGATCCACCCACAGAATTCTGCCCAGTTACCTTGGATCCACCAGCCACAACAATCCTGGCGGAACACACCAAGATTCCACCTGGAATCCAACCGGTAACTGCCATCCCCAATGGTTGCTGCATCTTGTCAGTTTTGGGGGAGGGGCTGCATCAGACGAGAGGTTCCAAAGGTAAATGTGATTCTCTCCATTAGCGTCCCATGATCAGTTTTTTCTTCCCTCTATCCTTTTGTACAGAACTGTATACACAGTACAAACGGAGGGAATTCTGTCCATGTTAAGTTTATGGTTTCACACGTCTTTAAACTTTCTAACATTTAACATTACACAAAGACCCACTATAAGAATCTTTTGTTTGTGTAATATCCATTCACCCACAATGCATATCCGTCTGTTGCATTTCTGCTGAAATACACACTCTCTCAGAACATGGATCCATTTGTTTCATGGGGGCTGAAATTCCTAGAAGTGAAACCAATCCCAGTGTGCACTTTCCTGTCTGTCTCTTTTGCTCTTAGTACAGTTTTGCAGAGCTACTTGTCTTTGTTATAGGTGTATGCCATTTATTCTCTACGTAGGGTTGAATATGCCATTCATTGATCCTGTTGGAAGACTTGTAATCCTATATCACGGACTATGACTCCATCTTATTCAAAATCGGCATTTGGGTTAGGTCACGATATGCTCTTTGGAATCAATATTTATGAATATTAATGCACACGTCTGTGTTCTGAATACATGTGTGTTGATTACATGCAAGCCTCGATACTGGGTCAATGCAGGCTGAATGATCCTTGACATCACTTTGAGTAATTTATTTTGAATTATCATGTTTCCTTTGGATAGATGTCAGCCAACCGTACACTTTTTGTGTTTATTTGTTTGACTGTTTGCTTGTTCTTTGTTTTGCAAACACATTACGCCATGAATCTCTCCGTTTGCTTCAGAGAGTTATGTAAGCTGATTTACTTAGTATAGTGCAGAAAATCACCTATGATTTCCTGCTCCCCACTTCCATCTTCAGGATTTTGATTTCCTCATTGCCTTCTTGTTTATTCTTTGCAACTCTTTGCTCTTCTTGCATTTCCAATAATGGTTTTCTTATTTACATTTCTACTTGCTACTTTTCGATTCAGGGTGGAATTCTCAATCTTCCTTTAAGGCTAAGTTCCTAACTGCTGAATTCTTCTAAGTTTTGCCGGTCTGTGAAATTATCTAGCTCTGCCTTTAATAGGAATGGCAGTCTTGTAGCATAGGCTACCATAGATTGCAGCTTTTTCTTATTCAAGATTTGGTCTATGTCCTGTCACTCCTTCTATCCTGCAATATTCCTTTCGAAATATAAGCTGAAACCCCTCTGGAGGTAGTGTTGTGACTAAGTTGTTTTCCTCTAGATGCATTTAAAATCACTCGGTAGATCATGAACTTTGTTGATTTGAATAATACTGCTGAATGTAGGTGTATTGGGTTTCCAACTCCTTTGGTATGTGTACTTTCTGATTTCGTATACCTCATTCTTTCTTGTCTTTCAGCAAATTACAGTCTGATTTTTCTACAAATATCTTTTCAGACTTTTTTGTTAATCTTGCTTTTCCATCTGGGACTCTTACGAATCTTACTCTTTCATGCTTTGTCTTAACCCAGGCTTCAACAGCAAAGTTTGCATTGGGTTGCACTTCTTTTTCTATGTCTTCTTCTGATCGAGGGATTTCTGTTCCCCTGTCTTCACAGTCTTTCACGAGTCCGTCTGCATTATCAAGTCTGCTTTGGACTGACTTTAGCACTGATATTATCTCATCCTTGATTTTTCTGGTATTATTTGGCTCGTTTTTAGAGTTTCTCTTCCCCTTTCCTGGATAACTGCCTTTTGTGATTCTGAGACACTGTTGTACTTCATGTTTTCCTCACCTCCGTTTTCAATACATGCTCTGGTAGCGTTTTGCAGTCTAGATGTTTGAAAGCTTATTTTTTGGGCCTTCAAACTCTTTGGAACTGAAAATGGTACTTCCTGTTTCTTTTACTCTACTTCTTTATCTCTACTGGTCAAGTAATATCAGATATCTAATATAGATTTATAGGGCTTTGTTAAGTGAAAATTTTAGACCATTGGGTGTACAAAGTTCCATGATATTTCTGTGAGGACAATTTTCCCTAGGCATTGATGCCATGTCCTGTTCCTGTGTGTGTTGTCTGGTATATCTCTAATTGCTGGTGTTGCCTTTGTTGTGATGAACACACAATATAATTTCAATTAGTAAAACTTCGTTTTATTGCACTTACCTCACAATTCTGAAAGTGCAGAGTACACTTCCTGTTCTGGAAATGAAGCTTAAAGTTTTTCAGCTCGGCATTCTGCTGTATGTCATATTGGAGTCTTTCCAAAACAGCAAATTGAGAGTGCGCTTGTGCTTTCTATTGCCATGGGAATGTCCCAACGTTACCAGTTCTTCCCAGAGCTCCTCTGTCTAAAGAAACACCAGTGGAAGCATATGTATGGATGTCATACATCAGGGCCTGCTGGAATGATCCCGCAGACCAATCTTTGTGTCCTCTATGCAGTACCATGTCAGTGCCATCCAAAATGTAGCATCTGCATTTGGGAGATAATGCTGAAGGAAATGCTTCAACTTCTCACGTTGTGGACTTTGACCACTATTCCTTGATCACTCATCCTTGGGTCATGGGTGCACGAATGCAACCACAGAGCTGTACCGAATTCTCTTCCTCAAACCAATCTGTAATCCCTGTCCAGGTTATGACTGTAGCAGATCCTAAAGCTTTTAATACTGATTTCAAACCCAAGGGCCACTGAATCCCTCAGACCAGATGCACGACATCTCTGATTGAGCCCCACATGTGCTCTATTGGCAAAATGCCAAATTGATCCTGGGCCTGCAAGATGCAGTGGATGTGGCCATGGCACATATTGAAAAACTCAACCTCACACGCCAATGTGGTTGCTTTCTTAATGGGGTAACAGGTCGGTTTGCTCTCTTGATAGAACCCACCACAACCCACAATGCACTCCAGATCCCTGAGACTCAGCGTGTGCCATTATCTGTAGCTCTATAACTCATTTTCTGCTGCCTCTGCTGGCTCAAATTTGGCAGATCGGATCTTTGTCTCAGAATCAATTGTGAGAATATTTTGTGCTGATTTCTATGAGTTACGTCATCCAAGCATCTGCTGTGCACTCTTCTAACACTCAGTGCATTACCTACAATCCCATCTGTGCTGTCCGCTTGAGAGTGTGCGTCCAAGTAAAACAGAGTTTAACCTTTGCTGCTCCATCAGCAGGGGTCAGATCCTGCACAGATTTCCATTCTCTACTTTGCCTTCTCCTGCTTCCAGGTTTTCTAAGGCCTCATCCTGTCTTTGGACGTAACAGACCACACTTTGGAAAGTGTCCTGTGCCAAGGGCTGGGTGAGTGGATGTTTACATTGCTGTGTACATGGGTGGGAGTAAGTGCAGGTTGCACTGGTTCTCTGCCAACTGGGCATCGATAAATCAACACTTTACAGATATAATTCACAGAATTGTGATGTTTGTTTATCTCTGTTTAATATGCAGCCATGCTGGGAGGGTTTGTTCTTAGCCTCCAATTTTCACATTGTTTTGATAACTCAGTTGCAATTTTTAAGAAGGTTAATAGAATTGATTTACATGTTTTGGGATTTATAAGAAAATGAAGGTAGATTTTGAGACATACTAAATCCACCTAGATGCCAGACCTATCAATTTTGTAACATTATGTCAACTATAAGAAAAATATAGACAGTTATAAAATAAAATCGCTATCCAATATGTTGATGGGGATATGTCAACTCTTTACTGTTGAAAACAATACCAACAGGAATCATGAAGTACCTATTGGAACCACGAAATAACCGAGAACCTGGGTTTCCCTTGTGCATGTGGTTCCCTTTACTCCCAATGACACATACTGACCAATGTTGGCATTTCAAGGGGTAACATTCCTCTTTAGGAAAATACAAGAAAAACCAAACAAAATTATACATTTAGGCTTGATTCCAAAGCACCTAGAGGCATTTTAGCTATGAGAACCCTGCTGCAACTATGCTAGGCAATTGAGAACCATGTGTTCTTCTATCATTGATGAGAACGCTTAATCATCCGATCATATTGGGTAAATCAATTTCACACAACCAAGTGTGCACCCCCATGATATCTTGTACCCAGAGCTTGTCTGAAGGGAAAGACGCCCCACATAACCTGTGTCTTTAATGTCTTTCAAGACTTTTACAGTTCAGTTCAATATCTGACTTATAATATTTGACTATACTGTCTTGAAATACTGATGCCTAATACATATTCAAGTTCAGTCAAAGATTCCCCTCACATACCACACTTCCTTCACCCGAAAAAGACTTAACCACAGTATTTGCTGAATCTACGGGAAGATCATCATTTCTTTGTGTGAGCTGAGTATTAAATTCCTATCTATTTTAGTCGAGAGTATTTGACCTTTAAGTAATTCACCATTCTTCACAGAGTGTGAAGTTGGAGGAACTCTGATTCTAGGAGGGGCTTGCTCTCCTCCTACTGGCTTCATTGCAGCTCAGGATCTGATTCTTTAAAATGGATGACTGAGTGGAGGGGTGGGAAGTGCAAGTGCCTGATAGCTATGCCCAAACCTGGGAAAAGGCTTACCTGGGCTTGGTGCATTTTGGTCTGAATGGTTTGTAAATGCCCCTTGGGACCTGTGGATTCTCATGACCTCTTCTAAGAACATGAGCGCTTTTATCATCTCCACCATCTCTTTTCTTATAGACATCAGGAATCTTGGACCCGTTCTTGAAGCAGGGATTTGAGTAACTTTCTCAAGAGCACGTTGACACTCCGTATATTTCTACCAGTATCACCGAGGTTCAGTAGGTCTCATGAAAGAATTTCGAGTCTGGAATTCTCTAGAGAAGCCTCCATGCCGGTATTCTCCATTGTAGCAGAACAACTCTCATCAATATGTTCGCATCTCAGCTCAATCCGTCCAGCCAGCTTTTCTGCCAGGTTCTCTTCGTGTCTCCCATAAAGTCAACTTCAACAGGACTTGGCAAGTCTGGAAGTAACTCAGCCTCACCAGTAAGCTGATGACAGGCAGATATTCCACTGTCTGCCTTTTCAGATTCTGGAAACTGACCCGTGAACTCAGGTCTTTGGGCAGCAGCAGGAACTCAAAGTTGCACAGCTTCCCGAGCAAAACACCAAAGCCAAGCTCCACAGAGGGCGGCAGACCCTCCATCACACTGATCCACCCGCAGAATTCTGCCCAGTTACCGTGGATCCACCAGCCACAACAAGCCTCGCGGTACACAGCAACATTCCATCTGGAATTGCATCTGGTAACTGCCATCCCCAATGGTTGCTGCATTTTTTCAGTGTTGGGGAGGGGCTGAATTAGACTAGAGGTTCCTAACGGAAATGTGATTCAATCCACTGGCGTCCAATCGTCCTTTTTTCTTCCCGCTTTCCTTTTGTCCACACTGTATACACAGTACAAACGGAGGGAAGTGTGTCCATTTTTAGTTTATGTTTTCAAACGTCTTCATATTTTCTAACAGTTCACAGTACACGGAGACCCACTAAAGTAAAGTCATGTTTGTGTAATATCCATTCACCCAGAATACATATCCGTCTGTTGCTTTCTGCTGAAACATCCACACTCTTAGAACATGGATCCATTTGTTTCATGGGGGCTGAAATTCCTCGAAGTGAAACCAATCCCAATGTGCCCTTTCAAGTCTGTCTCTTTTGTTCTTAGTACAGTTTTGCAGAGCTACTTGTCTTTGTTATAGGCTTATGCCATTTCTTCTCTACGTAGGGTAGAATATGACATTCGTTCATCCTGTTGGAAGACTTGTAAGTCTATATCACGTTCTATGAACCAATCATATTCAAAACCGTCATTTGGGTTGGCTCACGATATGAACTTCTGGATAAGTATCTATGAATAGTAATGCACGAGTCTGTTTTTGGAATTCAAGTGTGTTGTGTACATGCTAACAGCGATAATAGGTCGATGGGTGCTGAATGATCCTTGACATCACTTTGAGTATTTTGTCTTGAATAATCATTGTTGTTTGGTATATGTAAGCCAACTGTAACCATTTGGTGTTTGTTGGTTTGTCTGATAGTTTTGATAACACATTAGGCCATGCAACCCTCCATTTGCTTCAGAAAGTCATGTAAGTTGAGTCACTTAAGATAGTGCATAAAATCAACTATGATTTCCTGGTACTTTCTCCCATCTTTAGGATTTTGATGTCCTCCTTGCCTTCTTCTTCTTAATTCTTTGCAACTCAGGCTCTTCTTGCATTTGCAATAATGGTTTTGTTATTTCTAATTCATCTTGCTACTTTTCTACTCAGGGTAGGATTCTCAATTTTTGTTTTAGGATCACTCTCAAACTGCTGAATTCTTTTAAGGTTTGCAGGTCAGTGAAATTCCCTAGCTCTGCCGTTGTTATAAAAGGTGGTCATTTGGCATACGCTACCCTAGATTGCAGCTTTTTCTCATTCAGGATATGGTCTATGTCCTGGCACTCCTCCCCGTGCTGCAAAATGTCTGAATAGCTATCAGCTGAAACCCCTCTGGAGGTACTGTTGTGACTAAGTTGCTTTCCTCGAGGTGCATTTTACATCACTGGGATGATCATGAAATTTGTTTATTTGAATTCTACAGCTGCTTGTTGGTCTATAGGTATTCCACCTCTTTTGGACGCTGTGTACTTCCTGAATTCGTATAGATGATACTTTCTTGGCTTTCAGCAAGTTTCATTCTGATTTTTCTACAAATTCCTTTTCAGAATTTATTATTTTATCTCTTGCTTTTCCATTTGGGAATCCTATGAGTCCTATACTTACCTGCTTTGTCTTAACCCAGGATTCAACATTGATGTTAGCGTTGGTTTGCACTTGCTTTTCTGTGTCTTCTTCTGATGGAGGTATTTCAGTTCAGCTATCTTCAGTCATTCACAAGTCCCTCTGCATTATGTAGTCTGCTTAGGATTGACTTTAGCGCAGTTTTTATCTCATCCATTGAGTTTTCTGATATTATTGGGTTCTTCTTTAGAGTTTCTCTTCCCCTTTTCTGGTATTCTGCCTTTTGTGATTGTGAGGCATGGTGGTTCATCAGTGTTTTCCTCACCTCCATTTTCAGAGCTTGCTCTGGTATCGTTTTGCCGTTTAGTTGTTTGAAAGCCTATTTTTTGGGCCTTTAATCTCTTTGGAACTGAAAATGGTTCTTCCTGTTTCTTTTACTATGCTTCTTTTATTCTACAGGTCAGGTAATATCATGTATATAATATAGACTTATAGGCCTTGTTTAAGTGCAAATTTTAGACTCTTTGGTGTACGCAATTCCATGGTATTTCTGTGAGGACAATTTTCCCTAGACCTTGATGCCATGCCCTGTTCCTGTGTGTGTTGTCTGGTATATCTCTAAATCCTGGTGTTGCCTTGTTGTGATGAACACACCATACTGTTTCAGTTAGTAGAACCTCATTTTTATTACACTAATCTCACAATTCTGAAAGGGCGCAGGGCAATTCCTCTAGTGGAAATGAAGCTTCTATACGTTTTCAGCTCTGCATTCTTCTGTATGTCATTTTGAAGTGTCTCCAAAACAGCCAACATAGAGTGCGCTTGTACTTTCTACTGCCATGGGAATGTCCCAATGTTACCATTTCTTCCCAGAGCTTCTCTGTCTACAGAAACACCAGTGGAAGCATATGTATGGATGTCATTATTCAGTGCCTGCTGGGATGATCCTGCAGACTGACCTATGTGCCCTCGGTGCAGTACCCTGTCAGTGCCGTCCAAAATATAGCATCTGCATTTGGGTGATAATGCTGTAAGTAATGCTTCATGTTCTCATGCTGTGGACTTTGACCACTCTTCCTAGTTCTCTCATTCTTGAGTAATGTGTTCACGAAGGCAACCACAGAGCTGTTCCGCATCCTCTGCCTCAAACCAGAATTTAATCCCAATCCAGGTTTTGAATGTAGCAGATCCTAAATCTTTTAATACTGTTTTGAAACCCAACGGCGCCTGGAACCCTAAGTCCAGATGCATGATACCTTTGATTGAGCCCAACACATGCTCTATTGGCAAAATATCAAATTGGACCCTGGTCCTGCACATGCAGTGGATGTGGCCATTGGACATATCGATAAACTCAACCACACGCGCCAGTGCGGTTGCTGTCTCACTGAGGTCACAGTTCTCTTTGCTCTCTTGAAAGTACCCACCAAAACCCACAACGCCCTCTAGAACCCTGAGTTGTGCGAGATTCATCATCCGTAGCCCTATCCCTCTTTTTCCGCTGCCTCTGCTAGCTCAGATATGGCAGCTCGGATCTTGGTCTCAGATTCAATTGTGGGGATATTTTGAGCTGATTTCTTTGAGTTCTGTCAGCCAAGCATCTGCTGTGCACTCTTCTAACACTCAGCGCATCACCTTCAATCCCATGCCTGCTGCCCGCTTGAGAGTGTGCTTCCAAGGAAAACAGAGTTTCACCTTTGATGCTCCATTACCAGAGGTCCGATCCTGCACTGGTTTCCATTCTCTACTTTACCTTTTCCTGCTTCCGGTTTTTCTGAGGCCTCAACCTGTCTTTGGAAGTAACAGACCACTCTTAGGCAAGTGTCCTGTGCCAAGGGCTGGGTGAGTGTGTGTTTACAATATTTTGTGTATGGTAGCTACTGAGAGCAGTTTGTACTTGTTCTCTTCCTACTGCCATCGACAAATCAACACTTTTCACAAATAATTCACAGAAATTGGATATTAGTTTCGCTCCGATTTCTTTACAGCCATGGTCGGAGGGTTTGTCCGAAGAATCCAGCTTTGACATTATGTTGATAAGGCAGTTGCAGTCTTTAAGAAAGTTAATAGTATCGATTTACGTGTTTTCGGATTTATATGAAAGTGAAGTTAGTTTTTGAAAATTACCAAATCAACCTAGAAGCCAAAATTGACAATTTTTGTAAGATTTTGTCAGCTCTAAGGAAAAAAAAGACAGTCTCAATGTAAAATAGCTGTCCAAATGTTTCAAGGGGACATGCCAACTCTTTTCTCTTGAAGCCTCCAACAACAAAAGGAACAATGAAATAACTATTGGAACCATGATATAACCCCCAACCTGTGTTTCCCTTGTGCATCTGGTGCCCTTTACTCCCAATGACACATACTACACAATTTTGGCATTTCAAGGGGTAACATTCCTCTCTAGGAATATACAAGAAAATCTAAACAGAATTTATAGATTTAGGCTTGAATCCAAAAACACCTAGAGGCATTTAACTATGAGAAACCTGCTGCAGCTATGCTAGGCTATTGAGAACCAGGTGCACTTCTATCAGTGCTGAGAATGCTTAATCATCCGATCATGTTGGTTAAAGCAATTTAACACAACCAAGTTTCCACCTCCTTTGTATAGTGCACCCGGGGCTTGAAGGAAGTGAATGACTGTCCACATAACCTGTGTCTTTAATGTGTTTGGTGACTTGTACATTTCAGTTCACTATCTGACTTCTAATATTTTCCTGTAGTGTCCTGAAAATCTGAGGCCTTATACATATTCAATTTCATTCAAAGGTTCCCCTCACTTCCCACACTCCTTTCGGCCAAAAGAATACATAAGCCCAGCATTTCCTGAATCTAGGGGAAGGTCATCATTTCATTGTGTGAGCTAAGTATTCAATTCTTATCCATTTTAGTCAAGAGTATTTGACCTTTAAGGAGTTCACTGTTGTTCACCGAGTGTGAAGTAGGAGGAACTCTGATTCTAGTAGGGGCTTGCTCTCCTCCAACTGGATTCATTGCAGCTCAGGTTCTGATCCTTTGAAATGGATTCCTGAGTGGAATGGAGGGAAGAGCATGTGATTGATAGCTAGGCACAAACCTGGGAATAGGCTTACCTGGGCTTGGTCCATTTCGGTCTGAATGATTCATAAATGCCCCTTGGGATGTGTGGATTCTCACGACATCTTCCAAGAACATGAGCGCTTTTATCATCTCTGCCATCTCTTCTCTTTTAGACGTCAGGAATCTTGGACCCGTTCTTGGAGCAGAGAATCGAGTAACTTTCTCAAGGGCACGTTGACTCTCTGTATGTTTCTGTCAGTATCAGCGAGGATCAGTAGGTCTCATGAATGTCTTTCGAGCCTGGTATACTATAGAGATGTCTCCATGCCGATATTCTCCACTGTAGCAGAACGACTCTCATCAATGTGTTCGCACATCTCCTCAATCCATGCAGCCAGTTTTTCTGCCAGCTTCTCTTCGTGTCTCCCATAAAGTCGACGTCAACAGGACTGGGCAAGTCTGAAAATACCTTGGAGTCTCTCCAGTAAGCTGATGACAGGCAGATCTTCCACTGTCTGCCCTTTCAGATTCTGGAAACTGACCCGTGATCTCAGGTATTTGGGCAGCAGCAGTAACTCGAACTTACTCAGCTTCTCGAACAAAAGACCTAAGCCAATATCCACATAGGGCAGCAGACCCACAATCAAACTGATCCACCCACAGAATTCTGCCCAGTTACCTTGGATCCATCAGCCGCAACAAGCCTCGTGGTACACACCAACATTCCACCTGGAATCCAACCAGTAACTGCCATCCCCAGTGGTTGATGCATGAAGACTGTGTTGGGGGTGATGCTGCATTAGACGAGAGTTTCCTAAGGGAAATGTTATTCTATCCAGAAAGATCTCATGGTCCTTTTCTCTTCCCTCTTTCCTTTTGTTCAGATATGTATACACAGTACAAACAGAGGGAAGAGTGTCCATGATCAGTTTATGGATTCACACCTCTTTAAACTTTCTAACAGTTCACATTACAAAGAGACCAAATCAAGGAAACTCATGTTTGTGTAATATCCATTCACCCAGTTTACATATCCGTCTGTTGCTATCTGCTGAAACACTCACACTCTCAGAACATGGATCCATTTGTTTCATGGGGGCTGAAATTCCTAGAAATGAAACCAATCCCAACGTGCACTTTCCTGTCTGTCTCTTTTGTTCTTAGTACAGTTTTGCAGAGCTACTTGTCTTTGTTATAGGCTTATGCCATTTTTTCTCTACTTAGGGTAGAATTAGGCATTCGTTCATCCTGTTGGAGGCCTTGTAAGACTATATCCCGTTCTATGACCCACTCTTATTCAAAACCGTCATTTGGGTTGGCTCACAATATGCACTTCTGGATCAGTATCTATGAATAGTAATGCACGCGTCTGTTTTCTGAATACAAGTGTGTTGAGTACATGCTAACAGCGATAATAGTTCGATGCGTGCTGAATGATCCTTGACATCACTTTGAGTACTTTGTCTTGAATAATCATGTTTGTCTGGTATATGTCAGCCAAGTGTAACCTTTTTGTGTTTGTTTGTTTCTCTGATTGTTTGTTTTGCAAACACATTAGGCCATGCATCTCTCCTTTTGCTTCAGACAGACAGTCATGTAAGCTGATTCACTTAAGATAGTGCTTAAAATCACCTATGATTTCCTGCTACCCTCTCCCATCTTTAGGATTTTGATGTCCTCCTTGCCTTCTTCTTCTTACTTCTTTGCAACTCAGGCTCTACTTGCATTTGAAATAATGGTTTCGTTATTTCCATTTCATCTTGCTACTTTTCTACTCAGGGTAGGATTCTCAATTTTTGTTTTAGGATCAGTCACAAACTGCTGAATTCTTTTAAGGTTTGCCGGTCAGTGAAATTCCCTAGCTCGGCCGTTGTTATAAACGGCGGTCATTTGGCATAGGCTACCCTAGATTGCAGCTTTTTCTCATTCAGGATATGGTCTATGTCCTGGCACTCCTCCCCGTGCTCAAAATTTCTGCCGAGATATCAGTTGAAACCCCTCTGGAGGTTCTGTTGTGACTAAGTTGCTTTCCTCGTGGTGCATTTTACATCACTGGGATGATCTTGAAATTTGTTTATTTGAATTCTACAGCTGCTTGTTGTTCTGTTGGTATTCCACCTCTTTTGGACGCTGTATACTTGTTGAATTCATATAGATGATACTTTCTTGGCTTTCACCAAGTTTCATTCTGATTTTTCTACAAATTCCTTTTCAGAATTTATTATTTTATCTCTTGCTTTTCCATTTGGAAATCCTATGAGTACTATTCTTATCTGCTTTTTCTTAACCCAGGATTCAACATTGATGTTAGCATTGGTTTGCACTTGCTTTTCTGTGTCTTCTTCTGATGGAGGTATTTCAGTTCCCCTGTCTTCACAATCATTCACGAGTCCCTCTGCATTATGTAGTCTGCTTAGGATTGACTTTAGCCCAGTTTTTTATCTCATCCATTGAGTTTTCTGATACTGTTGTTTTCTTCCTTAGAGTTTCTCTTCCCCTTTTCTGGTATTCTGCCTTTTGTGATTCTGAGGCATGGTGGTTCATCAGTGTTTTCCTCACCTCCATTTTCAGAGCTTGCTCTGGTATCGTTTTGCCATCTAGTTGTTTGAAAGCTTACTTTTTGGGCCTTCAATCTCTTTGGAACTGAAAATGGTTCTTCCTGTTTCTTTTACTATGCTTCTTTTATTCTACAGGTCAGGTACTATCATGTACCTAATATAGACTTATAGGGCTTGGTTAATTGCAAACTTTGGACACTTTGGTGTACGCAATTCCATGGTATTTCTGTGAGGACAATTTTCCCTAAACCTTGATGCCATGCCCTGTTCCTGTGTGTGTTGTCTGGTATATCTCTAAATCCTGGTGTTGCCTTTGTTGTGATGAACACACCATACTGTTTCAGTTAGTAGAACCTTATTTTTATTACACTAATCTCACAATTCTGAAAGGGCACAGGGCACTTCCTCTAGTGGAAATGAAGCTTCTATAGGTTTTCAGCTCTGCATTCTTCTGTATGTCATTTTTAAGTGTCTCCAAAACAGCCAACATAGAGTGCGCTTGTACTTTCTACTGCCATGGGAATGTCCCAATGTTACCAGTTCTTCAGAGAGCTTCTCTGTCTACAGAAACACCAGTGGAAGCATATGTATGGATGTCATACTTCAGGGCCTGCTGGGATGATCCCGCAAACTGACTTATGTGTCCTCGGTGCAGTACTCTGTCAGTGCTGTCCAAAATGTAGCATCTGTATTTGGGTGATAATGCTGTAAGAAATGCTTCATCTTCTCATGCTGTGAACTTTGACCACTCTTCCTATTTCTCTCATTCTTGAGTAATGGGTTCACGAAGGCAACCACAGAGCTGTTCCGCATCCTCTGCCTCAAACCAGAATTTAATCCCAATCCAGGTATTGAATGTAGCAGATCCTAAATCTTTTAAAACTGATTTCATTCACAACACCCCCTGGAACCCTCAGTCCAGATGCATGATAACTTTGATTGAGCCCAACACATGCTCTATTGGCAAAATGTCAAATTGAACCCTGGTCCTTCACATGCAGTGGAGATGGCCATTGGACATATCGATAAACTCAACCTCACGCGCCAATGCGGTTGCTGTCTCACTGAGGTCACATTTCTCTTTGCTCTCTTGAAAGTACACACCAGAACCCACAACGCACTCTATATCCCTGTGTTGTGCGAGATCCATCATCTGTAGCTTTATCCCTCATTTTCCGCTGCCTCTGCTAGCTCAGATTTGGCAGCTCGGATCTTGGTCTCAGATTCAATTGTGGGGATATTTTGAGCTGATTTCCTTGAGTTCTGTCAGCCAAGCATCTGCTGTGCACTCTTCTAACACTCAGCGCATCACCTTCAATCCTGTGCCTGCTACCCGCTTGAGAGTGTGCTTCCAAGGAAAACAGAGTTTCACCTTTGATGCTCCATTACCAGAGGTCAGATCCTGCACTGGTTTCCATTCTCTACTTTACCTTTTCCTGCTTCCGGTTTTTCTGAGGCCTCAACCTGTCTTTGGAAGTAACAGACCACTCTTAGGCAAGTGTCCTGTGCCAAGGGCTGGGTGAGTGTGTGTTTACAATATTTTGTGTATGGTAGCTAGTGAGAGCAGTTTGCACTTGTTCTCTTCCTACTGGGCATCGACAAATCAACACTTTTCACAAATAATTCACAGAAATTTGATATTAGTTTCGCTCCGATTTCTTTACAGCCATGGTCGGAGGGTTTGTCCGAAGAATCCAGCTTTGACATTATGTTGATAAGGCAGTTGCAGTCTTTAAGAATGTTAAAAGTATCGATTTACGTGTTTTGGGATTTATATGAAAGTGAAGTTAGTTTTTGAAAATTACCAAATCAACCTAGAAGCCAGCCTTGACAATTTCTGTAGATTTTGTCAGCTCTAAGGAAAAAACAGACAGTCTCAATTTAAAATTGCAGTCCAAATGTTTGAAGGGGACATGCCAACTCTTTTCTCTTGAAGCCTCCAACAACAAAAGGAACAATGAAATACCTAATTGAACCATGATATAACCCCCAACCTGTGTTTCCCTTGTGCATCTGGTGCCCTTTACTCCCAATGACACATACTACACATTGTTGGCATTTCAAGGGGTAACATTCCTCTCTAGGAATATACAAGAAAATCTAAACAGAATTTATACATTTAGGCTTGATTCCAAAAACACCTAGAAGCTTTTAACTATGAGAAAACTGCTGCAGCTATGCTAGGCTATTGAGAACCAGGTGCACTTCTATCAGTGCTGAGAATGCTTAATCATTCGATCATGTTGGTTAAAGCAATTTAACACAACCAAGTCTGCACCTCCTAGGTATAGTGCACCCCGGGCTTGAAGGAAGTGAATGACTGTCCACATAACCTGTGTCTTTAATGTGTTTGGTGACTTGTACAGTTCAGTTCACTATCTGACTTCTAATATTTTCCTGTAGTGTCTTGAAAATCTGAGGCCTAATACATATTCAATTTCATTCAAAATTGCCCTCACTTACCACACTCCTTTCAGCCAAAAGAATACATAAGCCCAGCATTTCCTGAATCTAGGGGAAGGTCATCATTTCATTGTGTGAGCTAAGTATTCAATTCTTATCCATTTTAGTCAAGAGTATTTGACCTTTAAGGAGTTCACTGTTGTTCACCGAGTGTGAAGTAGGAGGAACTCTGATTCTAGTAGGGGCTTGCTCTCCTCCTACTGGATTCATTGTAGCTCAGGTTCTGATCCTTTGAAATGGATTCCTGAGTGGAGTGGAGGGAAGAGCATGTGATTGATAGCTAGGCACAAACCTGGGAATAGGCTTACCTGGGCTTGGTCCATTTCGGTCTGAATGATTCATAAATGCCCCTTGGGATGTGTGGATTCTCACGACATCTTCCAAGAACATGAGCGCTTTTATCATCTCTGCCATCTCTTCTCTTTTAGACGTCAGGAATCTTGGACCCGTTCTTGGAGCAGAGAATCGAGTAACTTTCTCAAGGGCATGTTGACTCTCTGTATGTTTCTGTCAGTATCAGCGAGGATCAGTAGGTCTCATGAATGTCTTTTGAGCCTGGTATCCTCTAGGGATATCCCCATGCCGATATTCTCCACTGTAGCAGAATGACTCTCATCAATGTGTTCGCACATCTCCTCAATCCATGCAACCAGATTTTCTGCCCGCTTATCTTCGTGTCTCCCATAAAGTCGACGTCAACAGGACTGGGCAAGTCTGAAAATACCTCGGAGTCTCACCAGTAAGCTGATAACAGGCAGATCTTCCACTCTCTGCCCTTTCAGATTCTGGAAACTGACCCGTGATCTCAGGTCTTTGGGCAGCAGCAGTAACTCGAACTTACTCAGCTTCTCGAACAAAAGACCTAAGCCAATCTCCACATAGGGCAGCAAACCCACATTCAAACTGATCCACCCACAGAATTCTGCCCAGTTACCTTGGATCCACCAGCCGCAACAAGCCTCGTGGTACACACCAACATTCCACCTGGAATCCAACCGGTAACTGCCATCCCCAGTGGTTGATGCATCAAGAATGTGTTGGGGGTGATGCTGCATTAGACGAGAGTTTCCTAAGGGAAATGTGATTCTATCCAGAAGGATCCCATGTTCATTTTCTCTTCCCTCTTTCCTTTTGTTCAGATCTGTGTACACAGTACAAACAGAGGGAAGAGTGTCCATGATCAGTTTATGGATTCACACCTCTTTAAACTTTCTAACAGTTCACAGTACACAGAGACCCACTCAAGGAAACTCATGTTCGTGTAATATCCATTCACCCAGATTACATATCCGTCTGTTGCTTTCTGCTGAAACACCCACACTCTCAGAACATGGATCCATTTGATTCATGGGGGCTGAAATTCCTAGAAATGAAACCAATCCCAACGTACACTTTCCTGTCTGTCTCTTTTGCACTTAGTACAGTTTTGCAGAGCTACTTGTCTTTGTTATAGGCTATGCCATTTCTTCTCTACGTAGGGTATGATAAGGCATTCGTTCGTACTGTTGGAAGACTTGTAAGTCTATATCCCATTCTATGACCCACTCTTATTCAAAACCGTCATTTGGGTTGGGTCACGATATGCACTTCTGGATCAGTATCTATGAATAGTAATGCACGCGTCTGTTTTCTGAATACAAGTGTGTTGAGTACATACTAACAGCGATATTAGGTCGATGCGTGCTGAATGATCCTTGACATCACTTTGAGTATTTTGTCTTGAATAATCATGTTTGTTTTGTATATGTCAGCAAACTGTATCATTATGGTGATTGTTTGTATGTCTGATTGTCTGTTTTGCAAACACATTATGCCATGCATCTCTCCTTTTGCTTAAGAGAGACAGTCATGTAAGCTGATTCACTTAAGACAGTGCTTAACATCACCTATGATTTCTTTCTACCCTCTCCCATCTTTAGGATTTTGATGTCCTCCTTGCCTTCTTCTTCTTACTTCTTTGCAACTCAGGCTCTTCTTGCATTTGCAATAATGATTTTGTTATTTCCATTTCATCTTGCTACTTTTCTACTCAGGGTAGGATTCTCAATTTTTGTTTAAGAATCAGTCTCAAACTGTTGAATTCTTTTCAGGTTTGCTTGTCAGTGAAATTCCCTAGCTCGGCCGTTGTTATAAACGGCGGTCATTTGGCATAGGCTACCCTAGATTGCAGCTTTTTCTCATTCAAGATATGGTCTATGTCCTGGCACTCCTCCCCGTGCTTCAAAATTTCTGCCGAGATATCAGCTGAAACCCCTCTGGAGGTTCTGTTGTGACTAAGTTGCTTTCCTCGAGGTGCATTTTTCATCACTGGGATGATCATGAAATTTGTTTATTTGAATTCTACAGCTGCTTGTTGGTCTATTGGTATTCGACCTCTTTTGGACGCTGTGTACATCCTGAATTCGTATAGATGATACTTTCTTGGCTTTCAGCAAGATTCATTCTGATTTTCTACAAATTCCTTTTCAGAATTTATTATTTTATCTCTTGCTTTTCCATTTGGGAATCCTATGTTTCCTATTCCTACCTTCTTTTTCTTAACCCAGGATTCAAGAGTGATGTTAGCTTTGGTTTGCACTTGCTTTTCTGTGTCTTCTTCTGATCGAGGGATTTCTGTTCCCCTAAACTCACAGTCATTCACGAGTCACTCTGCATTATGTAGTCTGCTTAGGATTGACTTTAGCCCAGTTTTTATCAAATATATTGAGTTTTCTGATACTATTGGTTTCTTCTTTAAAATTTCTCTTCCCCTTTTCTGTTATTCTGCCTTTTGTGATTTTGAGGCACAGTGGTTCATCAGTGTTTTCCTCACCTCCATTTTCAGAGCTTGCTCTGGTATCGTTTTGCCGTCTAGTTGTTTGAAAGCTTATTTTTTGGGCCTTCAATCTCTTTGGAACTGAAAATGGTACTTCCTGTTTCTTTTACTATACTTCTTTAACTGTACATTTCAGGTACTATCATGTATGTAATATAGACTTAAAGGGCTTGGATAATTGCAAACTTTAGACTTTTTGGTGTACGCAATTCCATGGTATTTCTGTGAGGACAATTTTCCCTAGACCTTGATGCCATGCCCTGTTCCTGTGTGTGTTGTCTGGTATATCTCTAAATCCTGGTGATGCCCTTGTTGTGATGAACACACCATACTCTTTCAGTTAGTAGAACCTCATTTTTATTACACTAATCTCACAATTCTTAAAGGGCGCAGGGCACTTCCTCTAGTGGAAATGAAGCTTCTATATGTTTTCAGCTCTGCATTCTTCTGTATGTCATATTGAAGTGTCTCCGAAACAGCCAACATAGAGTGCGCTTGTAGTTTATACTGCCAAGGGAATGTCCCAATTTTACCAGTTCTTCCCAGAAATTCTCTGTCTACAGAAACACCACTGGAAGCATATGTATGGATTTCATACTTCTGGGCCTGCTGGGATGATCCCGTAGACGGACCTATGTGTCCTCGGTGCAGTACCCTGTCAGTGCCGTCCAAAATATAGCATCTGCTTTTGGGTGATAATGCTGTAAGAAATGCTTCATCTTCTCATGCTGTGGACTTTGACCACTCTTCCTAGTTCCCTCATTCTTGAGTAATGGGTTCACGAAGGCAACCACAGAGCTGTTCCGCATCCTCTGCCTCAATTCAGACTGTAATCCCAATCCAGGTTATGAATGTAGCAGATCCTAAATCTTGTAATATGATTTCAAACACAACACCATCTGGAACCCTCAGTCCAGATGCATGATGCTCTGATTGAGCCCAACACGTGCTCTACTGGCCGAATGTTAATTGGAAACTGGTCCTGCAGATGCAGTGAATGTGGCCATAGGACATATCGATAAACTTAACCGCACGTGCCAGTGCTTTTCCTGTCTCACTGAGTTCACAGTTTCCTTTGCTCTCTTGAAAGAACCCACCAAAACCCACAATGCATTCGAGATCCCTGAGTTCTGCGAGAGCCATCATCCGTAGCCCTATCCCTCTTTTTCCGCTGCTTCTGCTAGCTCAGATATGACAGCTCGGATCTTGGTATCAGATCCAATTGTGGGGATATTTTGAGCTGATTTCTTTGAGTTCTGTCAGCCAAGCTTCTGCTGTGCACTCTTCTAACACTCAGCACATCACCTTCAATCCCGTACCTGCTGCCCACTTGAGAGTGTAATTCCACGGAAAACAGAGTTTCACCTTTGATGCTCCATTAGCAGAGGTCAGATCCTGCATTGGTTTCCATTCTCTACTTTGCCTTTTCTTGCTTCCGATTATTCTGAGGCCTCATCCTGTCTTTGGAAGTAACAGACCACTCTTAGTCAAGTGTCCTGTGCCAAGTACTGGGTGAGAGTGTGTTTACATTATTTTGTGTATGGTAGCTAGTGAGAGCATATTGCACTGGTTCTCTTCCTACTGGGCATCGACAAATCAACACTTTTCACAAATAATTCACAGAAATTGGATATTAGTTTCACTCCGTTTTTTTACAGCCTTCGTCGTATGGTTTGTCCAAAGACTCCATCTTTGACCTTAGGTTTATAAGGCAGTTGCAGACTTTAAGAAAGTTAACGATATCGATTTACGTGTTTTGGGATTTATATGAAAGTGAAGTTAGTTTTTGAAAATAACCAAATCAACCTAGAAGCCAGACTTGACAATTTCTGCCAGATTTTGTCAGCTCTAAGGAAAAAACAGACAGTCTCAATGTAAAATTGCAGTCCAAAAATTTGAAGGGGACATGGCAACTCTTTTCTCTTGAAGCCTCCAACAAAAATAAGGAACAATCAAATAACTATTGGAACCATGAATTAACCCAGAACCTGTGTTTCCCTTGTGCACGTGGTTCACTTTACTCCCAATGACACATACTAGGCAATGTTGGCATTTCAAGGGGTATCATTACTCTCTAGGAATATACAAGAAAATCTAAACAGAATATATAAATTTAGGCTTGATTCCAAAAGCACCTAGAGGCATTTATCTATGAGAAACCTGCTGCAGATATGCTAGTCTATTGAGAACCAGGTGCTCTTCTATCATTGCTGAGAAGTCTTAATCATCCGATTATGTTGGGTAAAGCAATTTAACACAACCAAGTCTGCACCTCCAAGATATAGTGCTCCCGGGGCTTGACAGACGTGAATGAATGTCCACATAACCTGTGTCTTTAATATGTTTGGCGAATTTTACTGTTCAGTTCACTATCTGACTTCTAATATTTTCAAGTACTCTCTTGAAAAACTGAGGCCTAATACATATTCAAGTTCATTTAAAGATTCCCCCTCACTTACCACACTCCTTTCAGCCCAAAGAATACATAACCCCAGCATTTCCTGAATCTAGGGGAAGGTCATCACTTCATTGTGTGAGCTAAGTATTCAATTCCTATCTATTTTAGTCGAGACTAATTGACCTTTAAGCATTTCACTGATGTTCACCGATTGTAAAGGAGGAGGAACTCTGTTTTTAGAAGGGTCTTGTTCTCCTCCTACTGGATTCATTGCAGCTCAGGTTCTGATCCTTTTAAATGGATGACTGAGTGGAGTGGAGGGAAGTGCATGTGATTGATATCTATGCACAAACCTGGGAATAAGCTTACCTGGGCTTGATGCATTTCGGTCTGAATGATTCGTAAATGCCCCTTGGGATTTGTGGATTCTCACGAACTCTTCCAAGAACATGAGCGCTTTATCATCTCTGCCATCTCTTCTCTTTTAGACGTCAGGAATCTTGGACCCTTTCTTGGAGCAGAGAATCGAGTAACTTTCTCAAGGGCACGTTGACACTCCGTATGTTTCTGCCAGTATCAGCGAGGTTCAGTAGGTCTCATGAAAGTCTTTTGAGCCTGGTATGATCTAGAGATTTCTCCATGCCGATATTCTCCACTGTAGCAGAACAACTTTCATCAATGTGTTCGCACATCTCCTCAATCCATGCAGCCATTTTTTCTGCCAGCTTCTCTTCGTGTCTCCCATAAAGTCGACGTCAACAGGACTGGGCAAGTCTGAAAATACTTCGGAGCCTCACCAGTAAGCTGATGACAGGCAGATCTTCCACTATATGCCCTTTCAGATTCTGGAAACTGACACGTGAACTCAGGACTTTGGGCAGCAGCATTATCTCGAACTTAGGTTCCAATCAAAGACGTAATCCAATCTCCACATAGGGCAGCAGACCCACCATCAAACTGATCCACCCACAGAATTCTGCCCAGTTACCTTGGATCCACCAGCCGCAACAAGCCTCGTGGTACACACCAACATTCCACCTGGAATCCAACCGGTAACTGCCATCCCCTCTGGTTGATGCATCAGGACCTTTTTGGTGGTGATGCTGCATTAGACGAGAGTTATTTAAGGGAAATGTGATTTTAACCACAAGGGTCCCAAGGTCATTTTCTCTTACCTCTTTCCTTTTGTTAAGTTCTGTATACACAGTACAAACGGAGGGAATAGTGTCCATGTTAAGTTTATGGATTCACACCTATTTAACTTTCTAACAGTTCAAAGTACAAAGAGACCCACTCAAGGAAACTCATGTTTGTGTAATATTCATTCACCCAGATTACATATCCTTCTGTTGCTTTCTGCTGAAACACCCACACTCTCAGAAAATGGATCCATTTGTTTCATGGGGTCTGAAATTCCTAGAAATGAAACTAATCCCAACGTGCACTTTCCTGTCTGTCTCTTTTGCACTTAGTACAGTTTTGCAGAGCTACTTTTCTTTGTTACAGGCTTATGCCATTTCTTCTCCACGTAGGGTAGTATAAGGCATTCATTCATTCTTTTGGAAGCCTTCTAAGACTGTATACCGTTCTATGACAAAAACTTATTCAAAACCATCATTTGGTTTGGCTCACGATATGCACTTCTGGATCAGTATCTATGAATAGTAATGCACGCGTCTGTTTTCTGAATTCAAGTGTGTTGAGTACATGCTAGCCTTGATAATGGGTCGAAGCGTGCTGAATGATCCTTGAAAAGACTTTGAGTATATTGTTTTGAATATTCATGGTTGTTTGGAATATGTCAGCCAACTGTAACCTTTTGGTGTTTGTTTGTCTGATTGTTTGTATGTTTTGCAAACACATTAGGCCATGCATCTCTCCTTTTGCTTCAGACAGATAGTCATGTAAGCGGATTCACTTAAGATAGTGCTTAAAATCATCTATGATTTCCAGCTACCCTCGACCATTTTTAAGATTTTGATGTCCTCCTTGCCTTCTTCTTCTTACTTCTTTGCAACTCAGGCTCTTCTTGCATTTGCAATAATTGTTTTGTTATTTCCATTTCATCTTGCTACTTTACTACTCAGGGTAGTATTCTCAATTTTTGTTTTAGGATTAGTTACAAACTGCTGAAGTCTTTTAAGGTTTGCCGGTCAGTGAAATTCCCTAGTTCTACCGTTGTTATAAACAGAGGTCATTTGGCATAGGCTACCCTAGATTGCAACATTTTCTCATTCAGGATATGATCTATGTCCTGGCACACCTCCCCGTGCTGCAAAATATCTGCCAAGATATCTGCTGAAACACCTCTGGAGGTAATGTTGTGACTAAATTTCTTTCCTCAACGTGCATTTTACATCACTGGGAAGATCATGAATTTTTTTATTTGAATTCTACAGCTGCTTGTTGGTCTATTGGTATTCCAAGAATTTTGGACGCTGTGTACTTCCTGAATTCGTATAGATGATACTTTCTTGGCTTTCAGCATGTTTCATTCTGATTTTTCTACAAATTCCTTTTCAGAATTTATTATTTTATCTCTTGCTTTTCCATTTCGGAATCCTATTAGTCCTACTCTTACCTGCTTTTTCTTAACCCAGGATTCAACAGTGATGTTAGCGTTGGTTTGCTCTTGCTTTTCTGTGTCGTCTTCTTGTGATGGAGGGATTTATGTTCCCCTGTTTTCACAGTCATTCACGAGTCCCTTTGCATTATATAGTCTGCTTAGGATTGACTTTAGCCCAGTTTTTATCTCATCCATTGAGTTTTCTGATACTATTGGGTTCTTCTTTAGAGTTTCTCTTCCCCTTTTCTGGTATTCTCCCTTATGTGATTCTGAGGCACTGTGGTTCATCACTGTTTTCCTCACCTCTATTTTCAGAGCTTACTCTGGTACCGTTTTGCCATCTAGTTGTTTGAAAGCTTATTTTTTGTGCCTTCAATCTCTTTGGAACTGAAAATGGTACTTCCTGTTACTTTTACTATACTTCTTTTATTCCACAGGTCAGGTAATATCATGTATCATATATAGAATTATAGGGCTTGGTTAAATGCAAACTTTAGACAATTTGGTGTACGTAATTACATGGTATTTCTATGAGGACAATTTTCCCTAGTCCTTGAAGACATGCCCTGTTCCTGTGTGTGTTGTCTGTTATATCTCTAAATCCTGGTGTTGCCTTTGTTGTGATGAACACACCGTACTGTTTCAGTTAGTAGATCCTCTTTTTTATTACACTAATCTCACAATTCTGAAAAGGCGCAGGGCACTTCCTCTAGTGGAAATGAAGCTTCCATATGTTTTCAGCTCTGCATTCTTCTGTATTTCATTTTGAAGTGTCACCAAAACAGCCAAATTAGAGTGCGCTTTTACTTTCTACTGCCATGGGAATGTCCCAATGTTACCAGTACTTCCCAGAGCTTCTCTGTCTACAGAAACACCAGTGGAAGCATATGTATGGATGTCGTACTTCAGGGACTGCTGGGATGATCCCTCAGGCCGACCTATGTGTCCTCGGTGCAGTACCCTGTCAGTGCCGTCCAAAATGTAGCATCGGCATTTGGGTGATAATGCTGTAAGAAATGCTTCATCTTCTCATGCTGTGGACATTGACCACTCTTCCTATTTCTCTCATTCTTGAGTAATGGGTTCAGGAAGGCAACCACAGACCTGTTCCTCATCCTCTGCCTCAAACCAGAGTGTAATCCCAATCCAGGTTATGAATGTAGCAGATCCTAAATCTTTTAATACTGATTTCCAACCCAACGCCCCTTGGAACCCTCAGTCCAGATTTATGATACCTCTGATTGAGCCCCACTTGTGCTCTATTGGCAAAATGTCAAATTGGAACCTGGTCCTGCATATGCAGTGGATGTGGCCATAGGACATATCATAAACTCAACCTCACGTGCCAGTGCTGTTCCTGTCTCACTGAGTTCACAGTTTCCTTTGCTCTCTTGAAAGAACCCACCAAAACCCACAATGCATTCGAGATCCCTGAGTTCTGCGAGAGCCATCATCCGTAGCCCTATCCCTCTTTTTCCGCTGCTTCTGCTAGCTCATATTTGGCAGCTTGGATCTTGGTCTCAGATTCAATTGTGGGGATATTTTTAACTGATTTCTTTGAGTTCTGTCAGCCAAGCTTCTGCTGTGCACTCTTCTAACACTCAGCACATCACCTTCAATCCCATGCCTGCTGCCCGCTTGAGAGTGTGCTTCCACGGAAAACAGAGTTTCACCTTTGATGCTCCTTTACCAGAGGTCAGATCCTGCACTGGTTTCCATTCTCTACTTTGCCTTTTTCTGCTTACAGTTTTTCTGAGGCCTCATTCTGTCTTTGGAAGTAACAGACCACTCTTAGTCAAGTGTCCTGTGCCAAGGGCTGGGTGAGTGTGTGTTTACAATATTTTGTGTATGGTGTCTAGTGAGAGCAGTTTGCACTTGTTCTCTTCCTACTGGGCATCGACAAATCAACACATTTCACAAATAATTCACAGAAATTGGATTTTAGTTTCGCTCCTTTTTCTTTACAGCCGTGGTCTGATGGTTTGTCCTAAGACTACAGCATTGACATTATATTGATAAGACAGTTGCAGTCTTTAAGAAGGTTAATAGTATCGATTTACGTGTTTTGGGATTTATATGAAAGTGAAGTTAGTTTTTGAAAATAACCAAATGAACCTAGAAGCCAGACTTGAAAATTTGGTAACATTTTGTCAGCTCTAAGGAAAAAACAGAGAGTCTCAATGTAAAATAGCAGTCCAAATGTTTGAAGGGGACATGCCAACACTTTTCTCTTGAAGCCTCCAACAACAAAAGGAACAATGAAATACCTATTGGAAACATGAAATAACCCACAACTTTGTTTCCCTTGTGCACCAGGTGCCCTTTACTCCCAATGACACATACTAGGCACTGTTGTCATTTAAAGGTATAACATTCCTCTCTAGGAATATACAAGAAAATTTAAACAGAATATACACATTTAGGCTTGATTCAAAAAGCAATTAGAGGCATTTAACTATGAGAAACCTGCTGCAGATATGCTAGGCTATAGAAAACCAGGTGCTTTTCTATCAGTGCTGAGAAGGCTTAATCAGCCGATCATGTTGGGTAAAGCAATTTAACACAACCAAGTCTGCACCTCCAAGATATAGTGCACCCGGGGCTTGACGGAAGTGAATGACTGTCCACATAACCTGTGTCTATAATGTGTTTTCGACTTTTACAGTACAGTTCACTATCTGACTTCTAATATTATCCTGCAGTGTCATGAAAAACTGAGGCCTAATACATATTCAAGTTCATTCAAAGATTCCCCTCACTTCCCACACTCCTTTCAGCCCAAAGAATACATAACACCAGCATTTCATTAATCTAGGGGAAGGTCATCATTTCTTTGTGTGAGCTAAGTATTCAATTCATATCTATTTCAGTTGATAGTATTTGAACTTTAAGGAGTTCACAGTTGTTCACCGCTTGTGAATGAGGAGGAACTATGAATCTAGCAGGGGCTTGCTCCCCTCCTCCTGGATTCATTGCAGCTCAGGTTCTGATCCTTTGAAATGGATTCCTGAGTGGAGTGGAGGGAAGAGCATGTGATTGATAGCTAGGCACAAACGTGGGAATAGGCTTACCTGGGCTTGGTGCATTTCGGTCTGAATGATTCATAAATGCCTCTTTGGATATGTGGATTATCACGACCTCTTCCAAGAATATGAGCGCTTTATCATCTCTGCCATCTCTTCTCTTTTAGACGTCAGGAATCTTGGACCCGTTCTTGGAGCAGAGAATCGAGTAACTTTCTCAAGGGCACGTTGACTCTCCGTATGTTTCTGCCAGTATCAGCGAGGATCAGTAGGTCTCATGAAAGTCTTTCGAGCCTTGTATGCTCTAGAGCTGTCTCCATGCCGATATTCTCCACTGTGGCAGAACAACATTCATCAATGTATCCGCACATCTCAATCCATGCAGCCAGTGTTTCTGCCAGCTTCTCTTCGTGTCTCCCATAAAGTCGACGTCAACAGGAATGGGCAAGTCTGAAGATACTTCGGAGCCTCACCAGTAAGCTGATGACAGGCAGATCTTCCACTGTCTGCCCTTTCAGATTCTGGAAACTGACCCGTGAACTCAGGTCTTTGGGCAGCAGCAATATCTCGAACTTACTCAGCTTCCCGAACAAAAGACCTAAGCCAATCTCCACATAGGGCAGCAGACCCACCATCAAACAGATCCACCCACAGAATTCTGCCCAGTTACCTTGGATCCACCAGCCACAACAAGCCTCGTGATACACACCAACATTCCACCTGGAATCCAACCGGTAACTGCCATCCACAGTGGTAGATGCACCAAGTCAGTGTTGGGGGTGATGCTGCATTAGACGAGAGTTTCCTAAGGGAAATGTGATTCTATCCACAAGGGTCCCATTTTCCTTTTCTCTTCCCTGTTTCCTTTTGTTCAAATCTGTATACACAGTACAAACGGAGGGAAGTGTGTCCATGATCAGTTTATGGATTCACACCAATTTAAATTTTCTAACAGTTCACATTACACAGACACCCATTCAAGGAAACTCATGTTTGTGTAATATTCATTCACCCAGATTACATAATACTTCTGTTGCTTTCTGCTGAAACACCCACACTCTCATAAAATGTATCCATTTTTTTCATGGGGGCTGAAATTCCTAGAAATTAAACCAATCCCAACGTGCAATTTCCAGTCTGTCTCTTTTGCACTTAGTTCAGTTTTGCAGAGCTACTTGTCTTTGTTATAGGCTTATGCCATTTCTTCTCTACGTAGGGTATGATAAGGCATTCGTTCTTCCTGTTTGAAGACTTGTAAGTCTATATCCCGTTCTATGACCCACTCTTATTCAAAACCGTCATTTGGGTTGGCTCACGATGTGCACTTCTGGATAAGTATCTATGAATATTAATGCACACGTCTGTTTTCTGAATACAAGTGTGTTGAGTACATGCTAACAGCGATAATAGGTCGATGCGTGCTGAATGAAACTTGACATCACTTTGAGTATTTTGTCTTGAATAATCATGGTTATTTGGTATATGTCAGCCAACTGTAACCTTTTGGTGTTTGTTTGTTTGTCTGATTGTTTATTTTGCAAACACATTAGGCCATGCATCCCTCCTTTTGCTTCAGACAGTCATGTAAGCTGATTCACTTAAGATAGTGCTTAAAATCACCTATGATTTCCTGCTACCCTCTCCCATCTTTAGGATTTTGATGTCCTCCTTGCCTTCTTCTTCTTACTTCTTTGCATCTCAGGCTCTTCTTGCATTTGCAATAATGATTTTGTTATTTCCATTTCATCTTGCTACTTTTCTACTCAGGGTAGGATTCTCAATTTTTGTTTTAGGATCAGTCTGAAACTGCTGAATTCTTTTAATGTTTGACGGTCAGTGAATTTCCCTAGCTCTGCCGTTGTTATAAATGGCGGTCATTTGGCATAGGCTACCCTAGATTGCAGCTTTTTCTCATTCAGGATATGGTCTATGTCCTGGCACTCCTCCCCGTGCTGCAAATTTTCTGCCGAGATATCAGCTGAACCCACTCTGGAGGTACTTTTGTGACTAAGTTGCTTTCCTCGAGGTGCATGTTACATCACTGGGATGATCATGAAATTTGTTTATTTGAATTCTACTGCTTCTTGTTGGTCTATTGGTATTCCACCTCTTTTGGACGCTGTGTACTTCTTGAATTCGTATAGATGATAGTTTCTTGGCTTTCAGCAAGTTTCATTCTGATTTTTCTACAAATTCCTTTTCAGAATATACTATTTTATCACTTGCTTTTCCATTAGGGATTCCTATGAATCTTATACTTACCTGCTTTGTCTTAACCCAGGATTCAACAGTGATGTTAGCGTTGGTTTGCACTTGCTTTTCTGTGTCTTCTTCTGATGGAGGGATTTCTGTTTCCCTGCCTTCTCAGCCATTCACGAGTCCATCTGCATTAAGTAGTCTGCTTAGGATCGACTTTAGCCAAGTTTTTATCTCATCCATTGAGTTTTCTGATAACATTGGGTTCTTCTTTAGAGTTTCTCTTCCCCTTTTCTGGTATTCTGCCTTTTGTGATTCTGAGGCACTGTGGTTCATCAGTGTTTTCCTCACCTCCATTTTCAGAGCTTTCTCTGGAATCGTTTTGCCGTCTAGTTGTTTGAAAGCTTATTTTTTGGGCCTTCAATCTCTTTGGAACTGGAAATGGTACTTCCTGTTTCTTTTACTATACTTCTTTTACTCTACAGTTCAGGTACTATCATGTATCTAATATAGACTAATAGGGCTAGGTTAAATGCAAACTTTAGTATTTTTGGTGTACACAATTCCAAGGTATTTCTGTGAGGACAATTTTCCCAAGACCTTGATGCCATGCCCTGTTCCTGTGTGTGTTGTCTGGTATATCTCTAAATCCTGGTGTTGTCTTTTTTGTGATGAACACACCATACGGTTTCAGTTAGTAGAAACTCATTTTTATTACACTAATCTCAAAATTCTGACAGGGCGCAGGGCACTTCCTCGAGTGGAAATGAATCTTCTATTGGTTTTCATCTCTGAATTCTTCTGTGTGTCATTTTGAAGTGTCTCCAAATCAGCCAACAGATTGTGAGCTTGTACTTTCTACTGCCATGGGAATGTCCCAATGTTACCAGTTCTTCCCAGAGTTTCGGTGTCTACAGAAACACCAGTGGAAGCATATGTATGGATGTCATACTTCAGGGCCTGCTGGGGTGATCCCGCAGGCCGACCTATGTGTCCTCGGTGCAGTACCCTGTCAGTGCATCCAAAATATACCATCTGCATTTGGGTGATAATGCTGTAAGAAATGCTTCATCTTCTCATGCTGTGGACTTTGACCACTCTTCCTAGTTCACTCATTCTTGAGTTATGGGATCACGAAAGCAACCACAGGGCTGTTCCCCATCCTCTGCCTCAAACCAGAGTGTATTTCGAATCCAGGTTATGAATGTAGCAGATCCTAAATCTTTTAATACTTATTTCAATCCCAACACACACAGGAACACTCAGTCCAGATGCATGATACCTCTGATTGAGCCCCACACGTGCTGTATTGGCAAAATGTCAAATTGGACCCTGGACCTGCAGATGAAGTTGATGTGGCTTAGGACATATAGATAAACTCAACTTCAAGAGCCAGTGCGTTTGCTGTCTCACTGAGTTCACAGCTCTCTTTGCTCTCTTGAAAGTACCCACCAAAACCCACAAGGCACTCTAGATCCCTGAGTTGTGCGAGAGCCATCATCCGCCGTCCTACCACTCTTTTTCCGCTAACTCTGCTAGCTCAGATTTGGCAGCTCGTATCTTGGTCTCAGATTCAATTGTGGGGATATTTTGAGCTGATTTCTTTGAGTTCTGTCAACCAAGAATCTGCTGTGCACTCTGCTAATACTCAGCACATCACCTTCAATCCCATGCCTGCTGCCCGCTTGAGAGTGTGCTTCCAAGTAAAACAGAGTTTCACCTTTAATGCTGCATTACCAGAGGTCAGATCCTGCACTGCTTACATTTTCTACTTTGCCTTTTCCTGCTTCCAGTTTATCTTAGGCCTCATCCTGTCTTTGGAACTAACAGACCACTCTTAGGAAATTATCCTTGCCAAGGGCTGGGTGAGTGGTTGTTTACAATATTTTGTGTATGGTAGCTAGTGGGAGCCGTTTGCACTGCTCCTCCTCCTACTGGGCATCGACAAATCAACACTTTTCACAAATAATTCAAAGAAATTGGATATTTCTTTAGCTCCGTTTTTTTATAGCCATCGTCTGAGGGTTTTCCCGAAGAGTCCAGCTTTGACCTTATATTGACAAGTCAGTTGCAGTCTTTAAGAAAGTTAACAGTATCGATTTACGTGTTTTCGGATTTATATGAAAGTGAAGTTAGTTTTTGAAAATAACCAAAACAACCTAGAAGCCAGACTTGACAATTTTTGTAAGATTTTGTCAGCTCTAAGGAAAAAACAGACAGTCTCAATGTAAAATAACAGTCCAAATGTTTGAAGGGGACATGCCAACTCTTTTCTCTTGAAGCCTCCAACAACAAAAGGAACAATGAAATACCTATTGGAGCCATGAAATAACCCGCAAATTTGTTTCCATTGTGCACCAGGTGCCCTTTAATCCCAATGACACATACTAGGCACTGTTGTCATTTAAAGGTATAACATTCATCTCTAGGAATATGCAAGAAAATCTAAACAGAATATACACATTTAGGCTTGATTCAAAGAGCAATTAGAGGCACTTAACTATGAGAAACCTGCTGCAGATATGCTAGGCTATAGAAAACCAAGTGCTTTTCTATCAGTGCTGAGAAGGCTTAATCAGCCGATCATGTTGGGTAAAGCAATTTAACACAACCAAGTCTGCACCTCCAAGATATAATGCACCTGCGGCTTAACGGAACTGAATGACTGTCCACATAAACTGTGTCTATAATGTGTTTTCAAATTTTACATTTCAGTTCACTATCTGACTTCTAATATTTTCCTGTAGTGTTTTGAAAACTGAGGCCTAATACATATTCAAGTTCATTCAAAGATTCCCCTCACTTCCCACACTCCTTTCAGCCCAAATAATACATAACACCAGCATTTCCTTAATCTAGGGGAAGGTCATCATTTCTTTCTGTGAGCTAAGTATTCAATTCCTATCTATTTCAGTCGAGAGTATTTGAACATTAAGGATTTCACAGTTGTTCACCGTGTGTGAAGGAGGAGGAACTCTGAATCAAGAAGGGGCTTGCTCTACTCCTACTGGATTCATTGCAGCTCAGTTTCTGATCCTTTGAAATGGATGCCTGAGTGGAGTGGAGGGAAGAGAATGTGATTGATAGCTAGGCACAAACGTGGGAATAGGCTTACCTGGGCTTGGTGCATTTCGGTCTGAATGATTCATAAATGCCCCTTGGGATGTGTGGATTCTCACGACCCCTTCCAAGACCATGAGCGCTTTTATCATCTCTGCCATCTCTTCTCTTTTAGACGTCAGAAATTTTGGACCCGTTCTTGGAGCAGAGAATCGAGTAACTTTCTCAAGGGCACGTTGACACTCCGTATGTTTGTGCCAGTATCAGCGAGGTTCAGTAGGTCTCATGAAAGTCTTTCGAGCCTGGTATTCTCTAGAGATGTCTCCATGCCGATATTCTCCACTGTAGCAGAACAACTTTCATCAATGTGTCCGCACATCTCCTCAATCCATTCAGCCAGTGTTTCTGCCAGCTTCTCTTCGTGTCTCCCATAAAGTCCACGTCAACAAGAATGGATATGTCTGAATATTCTACAGAGCCACACCAGTAAGCTGTTGACAGGCAGATCTTCCACTGTCTGCCCTTTCAGATTCTGGAAACTGACCCGTGAACTCAGGTCTTTGGGCAGCAGCAATATCTCGAACTTACTCAGATTCCCGAACAAAAGACCTAAGCCAATCCCACATAGGGCAACACACCCACCATCAAACTGATCCACCCACAGAATTCTGCCCAGATACTTTGGATCCACCAGCCTCAACAAGCCTCGTGATACACACCAACATTCCACAAAGGAAACCTACCGGTAACTGCCATCCCCATTGGTTGATGCATCAAGTCAGTGTTGGGTGTGATGCTGCAATAGACGAGAGTTTCCTAAGGGAATTGTGATTCTATCCACAAGGGTCTCATTTCCTTTTCTCTTCCCTGTTTCCTTTTGTTCAAATCTGTATACACAGTACAAACAGAGGGAAGTGTGTCCATGTTCAGTTTATGGATTCACACCTATTTAAACTTTCTAACAGTTCACATTACACAGACACCCACTCAAGGAATCTCATGTTTGTGTAATATCCATTCACCCAGATTACATATCCGTGTGTTGCTTTCTGCTGAAATACCCACAGTCTCAGAACATGTATCCATTTGTTTCATGGGGGCTGAAATTCCTAGAAATGAAACCAATCCCAATGTGCACTTTCCAGTCTGTCTCTTTTGCACTTAGTTCAGTTTTGCAGAGCTACTTGTCTTTGTTATAGGCTTATGCCATTTCTTCTCTACGTAGGGTAGAATTAGGCATTCGTTCATCCTGTTGGATGCCTTGTAAGTCTATATCCCGTTCTATGACCCACTCTTATTCAAAACCGTCATTTGGGTTGGCTCACGATATGCACTTCTGGATCAGTATCTATGAATATTAATGCACGCGTCTGATTTCTGAATACAAGTTTGTTGAGTACATGCTAACAGCGATAATATTTCAATGCGTGCTGAATGAAACGACATCACTTTGAGTATTTTGTATTGAATAATCATGTTGGTTTGGTATATGTCAGCCAACTGTAACCTTTTGGTGTTTGTTTGTTTGTCTGATTGTTTATTTTGCAAACACATTAGGCCATTCATCTCTCCCTTTGCTTCAGACAGACAGTCATGTAAGCTTATTCACTTAACATAGTGCTTAAAATCACCTATGATTTCCTGCTACCCTCTCCCATCTTTAGGATTTTGATGTCCTCCTTGCCTTATTCTTCTTACTTCTTTGCAACTCAGGCTCTTCTTGCATTTCAAGTAATGGTTTTGTTATTTCCATTTCATCTTGCTACTTTTCTACTCAGGGAAGGATTCTCAATTTTTGTTTTAGGATCAGCCTCAAACTGCTGAATTCTTTTAAGGTTTGCCGGTCAGTGAATTTCCCTAGCTCTGCCTTTGCTATAAACGGCGGTCATTTGGCATAGGCTACTCTAGATTGCAGCTTTTTCTCATTCAGGATATGGTCTATGTCCTGGCACTCCTCCCCGTGCTGCAAAATTTCTGCCGAGATATCAGATGAACCCCCTCTGGAGGTACTTTTGTGACTAAGTTGCTTTCCTCGAGGTGCATTTTACATCACTGGGATGATCATGAAATTTGTTTATTTGAATTCTACTGCTTCTTGTTGGTCTATTGGTATTAGACATTTTTGGACGCTGTGTACTTCCTGAATTCATATAGATGATACTTTCTTGTCTTTAAGCAAGTTTCATTCTGATTTTTCTACAAATTTCTTTTCAGAATATACTATTTTATCACTTGCTTTTCCATTTGGGAATCCTATGAGTCCTATACATACCTGCTTTTTCTTAACCCAGGATTCAACATTGTTGTTAGCGTTGGTTTGCACTTGCTTTTCTGTGTCTTCTTCTGATGGAGGGATTTCTGTTCCCCTGTCTTCTCAGCTATTCATGAGTCCATCTTCATTAAGTAGTCAGCTTAGGATTCACTTTAGCCAAGTTTTTATCTCATCCATTGAGTTTTCTGATACTATTGTGTTCTTCTTTAGAGTTTCCCTTCCCCTTTTCTGGTATTCTGCCTTTTGTGATTCTGAGGCACTATGGTTCATCAGTGATTTCCTCACCTCCACTTTCAGAGCTTGCTCTGGTATCGTTTTGCCATCTAGTTGTTTGAAAGCTTATTTTTTGGGCCTTCAATCTCTTTGGAACTGGAAATGGTACTTCCTGTTTCTTTTACTATACTTCTTTACTCTACAGGTCATGTACTATCATGTATCTAATATAGACTAATAGGGCTTGGTTAAGTGCATACTTTAGTCTTTTTTGTGTACAGAATTCCAAGGTATTTCTTTGAGGTCAATTTTCCCTAGACCTTGTAGCCATGATCTGTTCCTGTGTGTGTTGTCTTGTATATTTCTAAATCCTGGTGTTGTCTTTGATGTGATGAACACACCATAATGTTTCAGTTAGTAGAACCTCACTTTTATTACACTAATCTCACAATTCTGTCAGGGCACAGGGCACTTCCTCTAGTGGAAATGAAGCTTCTATAGGGTTTCAGCTCTGCATTCTTCTGTATGTCATTTTGAATTGTCTCCTAAACAGCCAAAAGAGAGTGCGCTTGTACTTTCTACTGCCATGGGAATGTCCTAATGTTACCAGTCCTTCCCAGAGCTTCTCTGTCTACAGAAACACCAGTGGAAACATATGTATGGATGTCATAATTCAGGGCCTGCTGGGGTGATCCCGCTGGCCGACCTATGTGTCCTCGGTGCAGTACCCGGTCAGTGCCGTCCAAAATGTAGCATCTGCATTTTGGTGATAATGCTGTAAGGAATGCTTCATCCTCTCATGCTGTGGACTTTGACCACTGTTCCTAGTTCTCTCATTCTTGAGTTATGGGATCACGAATGCAACCACTGAGCTGTTCCCCATCCTCTGCCTCAAACCAGATTGTAATCCCAATCCAGGTTATGAATGTAGCAGATCCTAAATCTTTTAATAATTATTTCAAACCCAATGCACACAGGAACACTCAGTTCAGATGCATGATACATCTGATTGAGCCCCACACGTGCTGTATTGGCAAAATGTCAAATTGGACCCTAGACCTGAAGATGAAGTTGATGTGGCCTTATTACATATCGATAAACTCAACTTCAAGAGCCAGTGCGTTTGCTCTCTCACTGAGTTCACAGCTCTCTTTGCTCTCTTGAAAGTACCCACCAAAACCCACAAGGCACTCTAGATCCCTGAGTTGTGCGAGAGCCATCATCCGCCGTCCTACCACTCTTTTTCCGCTAACTCTGCTAGCTCAGATTTGGCAGCTCGTATCTTGGTCTCAGATTCAATTGTGGGGATATTTTGAGCTGATTTCTTTGAGTTCTGTCAGCAAAGAATCTGCTGTGCACTCTGCTAATACTCAGTGCATCACCTTCAATCCCATGCCTGCTGCTGGCTTGAGAGTGTGCTTCCAAGTAAAACAGAGTTTCACCTTTAATGCTGCATTACCAGAAGTCAGATCCTGCACTGGTTACATTTTCTACTTTGCCTTTTCCTGCTTCCAGTTTATCTTAGGCCTCATCCTGTCTTTGGAAGTAACAGACCACTCTTAGGAAATTATCCTTGCCAAGGGCTGGGTGAGTGGTTGTTTAGAATATTTTGTGTATGGTAGCTAGTGAGAGCCGTTTGCACTGCTCCTCCTCCTACTGGGCATCGACAAATCAACACTTTTCACAAATAATTCACAGAAATTGGATATTTCTTTCGCTCCGTTTTTTACAGCCATCATCGGAAGGTTTTTCTAAAGACTCCAGGATTGACCATAAGTTGACAAGGCAGTTGCAGTCTTTAAGAAAGTTAACAGTATAGATTTACATGTTTTAGGATTTATATGAAAGTGAAGTTAGTATTTGAAAATTACCAAATCAACCTAGAAGCCAGACTTGACAATTTCTGTAAGATTTTGTCAGCTCTAAGGAAAAAACAGACAGACTCAATGTAAAATAGCAGTCCAAAAGTTTGAAGGGGACATGCCATCTCTTTTCTCTTGAAGCCTCCAACAACTAAAGGAACAATGAAATACCTATTGGAACCATGAAATAACCCCCATCCTGGGTTTCCCTTGTGCACCTGGTGCCCTTTATTCCCAATGACACATAATAGGCAATGTTGGCATTTCAAGGGGTATCATTCCTCTCTAGGAATATACGAGAAAATCTAAGCAGAATATACACATTTAGGCTTGATCCCAAAAGCACCTAGAGGCATTTAACTATGAGAATCCTGCTGCAGCTATGCTAGTCTATTGAGAACCAGGTGCTCTTCTATCAGTGCTGAGAAGGCTTAATCATCAGATCATGATGGGTAATGCAATTTAATACAACCAAGTCTGCACCTCCAAGAAATAGTGATCCCGGGGCTTGACGGAAGTGAATGACTGTCCACATAACCTGTGTCTTTAATGTTTTTGGCGAATTTTACAGTTCAGTTCACTATCTGAGTTCGAATATTTTCCTGTACTGTCTTGAGAAACTGAGGCCTAATACATTTTCAAGTTCATTCAAAGATTCCCCTCACTTCCCACAACATGTTCAGCCCAAAGTTTACATAACCCCAGCTTTTCCTGAATCTAGGGGAAGGTCATCATTTCTTTGTGTGAGCTAAGTATTAAATTCCTAACTATTTCAGTCGAGATTATTTGACATTTATGGTGTTCAATTTGTTCACCAAGTGTGAAGGAGGAGGAACTCTGATTCTAGTAGGGGCTTGCTCTCCACCTACTGGATTCATTGCAGCTCAGGTTCTGATCCTTTGAAATGGATGCCTGAGTGGAGTGGAGGGAAGAGCATGTGATTGATAGCTGGGCACAAACGTGGGAATAGGCTTACCTGGACTTGGTGCGTTTCGGTCTGAATGATTCGTAAATGCCCCTTGGGATGTGTGGGTTCTCACGAGTTCTTCCAAGAACATGATCGCTTATATCATCTCTGCCATCTCTTCTATTTTAGATGTCAGGAATCTTGGACCCGTTCTTGGAGCTGACAATCGAGTAACTTTCTCAAGGGCACGTAGACTCTCCGTATGTTTCTGGCAGTATCACCGTGGTTCAGTAGGTCTCATGAATGTCTTTCGAGCCTGGTATTCTCTAGAGATGTCTCCATGAAAATATTCTCCACTGTAGCAGAACAAGTTTCATCAATGTGTTCGCACATCTCCTCAATCCATGCAGCCAAGTTTTCTGGCAGCTTCGCTTCGTGTCTCCCATAAAGTCGACATCAACAGTACTGGGCAAGTCTGAAAATACCTCGGAGCCTCACCAGTAAGCTGATGACAGGCAGATCTTCCACTGTCTGCCCTTTCAGATTCTGGAAACTGACCCGTGAACTCAGGCCTTTGGGCAGCAGCAGTATCTCGAACTTACTCAATTTCCCGTACAAAATACCTAAGCCAATCTCCACATAGGGCAGCAGACCCACCATCAAACTGATCCACCCACAGAATTCTGCCCAGTTACCTTGGATCCACCAGCCGCAACAAGCCTCGTGGTACACACCAACATTCCACCTGGATTCCAACCGGTAACTTCCATCGCCTGTGGTTGATGCATCAAGTTCGTGTTGGAGGTGATGTTGCATTAGACGAGAGTTTCCTAAGGGAAATGTGATTCTATCCAGAAGGGTCCCATGGTCCTTTTCTCTTCCCTCTTTCCTTTTCTTCAGATCTGTATACACAGTACAAACGGAGGGAAGAGTGTCCATGTTCAGTTTATGGATTCACACCTCTTTAAACTTTCTAACATTTCACAGTACACAGAGACCCACTCAAGGAAATTCATGTTTGTGTAATATCCATTCACCCAGATTACATATCCGTCTGTTGCTATCTGCTGAAAGACTCACACTCTCAGAACATGGATCCATTTGTTTCATGGGGGCTGAAATTCCTAGAAATGAAACCAATCCCAACGTGCACTTTCCAGTCTGTCTCTTTTGCACTTAGTTCAGTTTTGCAGAGCTAATTGTCTTTGTTATAGGCTTATGCCATTTCTTCCCTACGAAGCGTAGTATATGGCATTCATTCATCTTGTTGGAAAACTTGTAAGACTATATCCCGTTCTATGACCCACACTTATTCAAAACCGTCATTTCTGTTGGCTCACGATATGCGCTTCTGGATCAGTATCTATGAATAGTAATGCACGCATCTGTTTTCTGAATACAAGTGTGTTGAGTACATGCTAGCCGCGATAATGGGTCGATGCGTGCTGAATGATCCTTGACATCACTTTGAGTATATTGGTTTGAATATTCATGGTTGTTTGGTATATGTAAGTCAACTGTAACCTTTTGGTGTTTGTTTGTTTGTCTGATATTTTGTATGTTTTGCAAACACATTAGGCCATACATCTCTCATTTTGCTTCCGACAGACAGTCATGTAAGCTGATTCTCTTAAGATAGTGCTTAAAATCACCTATGATTTCCTGCTACCCTCTCCCATCTTTAGGATTTTGATGTCCTCCTTGCCTTCTTCTTCTTACTTCTTTGCAACTCAGGCTCTTCTTGCATTTGCAATAATGGTATTGTTATTTCCATTTCATCGTGCTACATTTCTACTCAGGGTAGGATTCTCAATTTTTGTTTTAGGATCAGTCTCAAAGTGCTGAATTCTTTTAAGTTTTGCCGGTCAGTGAATTTCCCTAGGTCTGCCGTTATTATAAACGGCAGTCATTTGTCTTAGGCTACCCTAGATTGCAGCTTTTTCTCATTCAAGATATGGTCTATGTCCTGGCACTCCTCCCCGTGCTGCAAAATTTCTGCCGAGATATCAGCTGAAACCCCTCTGGAGGTTCTGTTCTGACTAAGTTGATTTCCTCGAGGTGCATTTTACATCACTGGGATGATCATGAATTTTGTTTATTTGAATTCTACAGCTTCTTGTTCGTCTATTTGTATTCCACCTCTTTTGAACGATGTGTACATCCTGAATTCGTATAGATGATACTTTCCTGGATTTCAGCAAGTTTCATTCTGATTTTTCTACAAATTCCTTTACAGAATTTATTATTTTATCTCTTACTTTTCCATTTGGGAATCCTATGAGTCTTATTCTTACCTGCTTTGTCTTAACCCATGATTCAACAGTGATGTTAGCGTTGGTATGCACTTGCTTTTCTGTGTCTTCTTCTGATCGTGGGTTTTCTGTTCCCCTGTCCTCTCAGTCATTCACGAGTCCCATGCATTAAGTAGTTTGCTTAGGATTGACATTAGTCAAGTTTTTATCTCATCCATTGAGTCTTCTGATACTATTGGGTTCTTCTTTAGAGTTTCTCTTCCCCTTTTCTGTTATTCTGCCTTTTGTGATTCTGAGGCATGGTGGTTCATCAGTGTTTTCCTCATCTCCATTTTCAGAGCAAGCTCTGTTATCGTTTTGCCGTCTAGTTGTTTGAAAGCTTATTTTTTGGGCCTTCAATTTCTTTGGAACTGGAAATGGTACTTCCTGTTTCTTTTACTATACTTCTTTTACTCCACAGTTCAGGTAATATCATGTATCTAATATAGACTTTTAGGGCTTGGTTAAGTGCAAACATTAGACTCTTTGGTGTACGCAATTCCAAGTTAGTTCTGTGAGGACAAATTTCCCTAGGCCTTGATGCCATGCCCCGTACCTGTGTGTGTTGTCTGGTATATCTCTAAATCCTGGTGTTGCCTTTGATGTGATGAACACATCATACTGTTTCAGTTAGTAAAACCTCGTTTTTATTACACTAATCTCACAATTCTGAAAGGGCACAGGGCACTTCCTCTAGTGGAAATGAAGCTTCTATAGGTTATCAGCTCTGCATTCTTCTGTATGACTTTTGAAATGTCTCCAAAACAGCCAACAGAGAGTGCGCTTGTAATTTCTACTGCCATGGGAAAGTCCCAAAGTTACCAGTTTTTCCCAGAGCTTCTCTGTCTACAGAAACAACAGTGGAACCATATGTATGCATGTCATACTTCAGGGCCTGCTGGGATGATCCCGCAAACCTACCTATGTGTCCTTGGTGCAGAAACCCGTCAGTGCCCTCCAAAATGTAGCATCAGTTTTTGGGTGATAATGCTGTAAGTAATGCTTCATCTTCTCATGCTGTGGACTTTGACCACTCTTCCTAGTTCTCTCACGCTTGAGTCATGAGTTCACGAAGGCAACCACAGAGCTGTTCCGCATCTTCTGCCTGAAACCTGACTGGAATCCCAATCCAGGATAAGAATGTAGTGGATCCTAAATCTTTTAATACTGATTTCAAACCCAACGCCCCCTGGAACCCTCAGACCAGATGCATGATTCCTCTCAGCCCCTCATGTGCTCTATTGGCAAAATGTCAAATTGGACCCTGGTCCTGCAGATGCAGTGGATTTGGCCATAGGACATATCGATAAACTCAACCTCACGAGCCAGTGCAGTTGCTGTCTCACTGAGTTCACAGTTATCTTTGCTCTCTTGATAGTACCCACCAAAACCCACAACGCACTCTAGATCCCTGAGTTCTGTGAGAGCCATCATCCGTAGCCCTATCCCTCTTTTTCCGCTGCCTCTGCTAGCTCAGATTTGGCAGCTCAGATCTTGGTCTCAGAAACTATTGTGGGGATATTTTGTGCTGATTTCTTTGAGTTCTGTCAGCCAAGCATCAGCTGTGCACTCTTCTAACACTCAGCGCATCTCTTTCAATCCCATGCCTGCTGCCCGCTTGAGAGTGTGCTTCCAAGCATAACAGAATTACACCTTTGATGCTCCATTACCACAGGTCAGACCCTGCATTGGTTTCCATTCTCTACTTTGCCTTTTACTGCTTCCAGGTTTTCTGAGGCCTCATCCTGTCTTTGGATGTAACAGACCACTCTTAGGCAAGTGTCCTGTGCCAAGGGCTGGTTGATTGTATGTTTACAAAGTTTTGTGTATGGGAGCGAGTGAGAGCAGTTTGCACTGGTTCTCTGCCTACTGGGCATAGATAAATCAACACTTTCCACAAATAATTCACAGAAATTGGATATTAGTTTAGCTCCGTTTGTTTACAGCCATGGTCAGAGGGATTGTCCAAAGACCCCATCTTTGACATTAGGTTGATATGGCAGTTGTAGTCTGTAAGAAGATTAATAGTATCGATTTACGTGTTGTGGGATTTATATGAAATTGAAGTTAGTTTTTGAAAATTACCAAATCAACAAAAAGCCTGACTTGTCAATTTCCGTAACATTTTGTCAGCTCTAAGTAAAAAACAGACAGACTCAATGTAATATAGCAGTCAAAAACCTTGAAGGGGTCATGCCAATTCTTTTTCTGAAGCCTCCAAAAACAAAAGGAACAATGAAATAACTATTGGAACCATGAGATAACGCCCAACCTGCGTTTCCCTTATGCACGTGGTGCCCTTTACTCCCAATGACACATACTATGCAATGTTGACATTTCATGGGGTAACATTATTCTCTAGGGTTATACAAGAAAATCTAAACAGAATATATACATTTAGGCTTGATTCCAAAAGCACCTAGAGGCATTTAATTATGAGTAACCTGCTGCAGTTATGCTAGGCTATTGAGAACCAGGTGTTCTTCTATCAGTGCTGAGAAGTCTTAATCATCCGATCATGTTGGGTAAAGCAATTTAACACAACCAAGTCTGCACCTCCAAGATATAGTGAACCCGGGTCTTGACTGAAGTGAACGACCGTCCACAAAACCTGTGTCTTTAATGAGTTTGGCGACTTTTACTGTTCAGTTCACTATCTGACTTCGAATATTTTCCTGTACTGTCTTGAGAAACTGAGGCCTAATACATTTTCAAGTTCAGTCAAAGATTCCCCACACTTCCCACACTCCTTCAGCCCAAAGAATACATAAACCCCGCATTTGCTGAATCTAGGGGAAGGTCATCATTTCTTTGTGTGAGCTAAGTATTGAATTCCTATCTATTTCAGTCGAGAGTATTTGACATTTAAGGAGTTCAGTGTTGTTCACCAAGAGTGAAAGAGGAGGAACTCTGATTCTAGTAGGGGCTTGCTCTCCTCCTACTGGATTCATTGCAGCTCAGGTTCTGATCCTTTGAAATGGATGCGTGAGTGGAGTGGAGGGAAGAGCATGTGATTGATAGCTAGGCACAAACGTGGGAATAGGCTTACCTGGGCTTGGTGCATTTCGGTCTGAATGATTCGTAAATGCCCCTTGGGATGTGTGGATTTTCACGACCGCTTCCAAGACCATGAGCGCTTTTATCATCTCTGCCATCTCTTCTCTTTTAGACGTCAGGAATCTTGGACCAGTTCTTGGAGCTGAGAATCGAGTAACTTTCTCAAGGGCACGTTGAAACTCCGTATGTTTCTGCCAGTATCTCCGTGGTTCAGTAGGTCTCATGAATGTCTTTCGAGCCTGGTATGCTCTAGAGATGTCTCCATGCCGATATTCTCCACTGTAGCAGAACAAGTTTCATCAATGTGTTCGCACATCTCCTCAATCCATGCAGCCTGGATTTCTGGCAGCTTCTCTTCGTGTCTCCCATAAAGTCGACATCAACATTACTGGGCAAGTCTGAAAATAACTCGAAACCTCACCAGTAAGCTGAAGACAGGCAGATCTTCCACTGTCTGCCCTTTCAGATTCTGGAAACTGACCCGTGGACTCAGGTCTTGGAGCAGCAGCAGTATCTCGAACTTACTCAGCTTCCCGAACAAAAGACTTAAGCCAATCTCCACTTAGGGCAGCAGACCCAACATCAAACAGATCCACCCACAGAATTCTGCCCAGTTACCTTGGATCCACCAGCCGCAAGATGCCTCGTGGTACACAGCAACATTCCACCTGGAATCCAACCGGTAACTTCCATCCTCTGTGGTTGATGCAGCAAGTTCGTGTTGGAGGTGATGCTGCATTAGACGAGAGTTTCCTAAGGGAAATGTGATTCTATCCAGAAGGGTCCCATGGTCTTTTTCTCTTCCCTCTTTCCTTTTCTTCAGATCTGTATACACAGTACAAACGGAGGGAAGTGTGTCCATGTTCAGTTTATGGATTCACACCTCTTTAAACTTTCTAACAGTTCACAGTACACAGAGACCCACTCAAGGAATCTCATGTTTGTGTAATATCCATTCACCCAGATTACGTATCCGTCTGTTGCTTTCTGCTCTAACACCCACACTCTTAGCACATGGATCCATTTGTTTCATTGGGGCTGAAATTCCTAGAAATGAAACCAATCCCAACGTGCACTTTCCAGTCTGTCTCTTTTGCACTTAGTACTATTTCGCAGAGCTAATTGTCTTTGTTATAGGCTTATGCCATTTCTTCCCTACGAAGCGTAGTATATGGCATTCATTCATCTTGTTGGAAAACTTGTAAGCCTATATCCCGTTCTATGACCCACGCTTATTCAAAACCGTCATTTGTGTTGGCTCACGATATGAACTCCTGGATCAGTATCTATGAATAGTAATGCACGCATGTGTTTTCTGAATACAAGTGTGTTGAATACATGCTAGCCGCGATAATGTGTCGATGCGTGCTGAATGATCCTTGACATCACTTTGAGTATATTGTTTTGAATATACATGATTGGTATATGTAAGCCAACTGTAACCTTTTGGTGTTTGTTTGTTTGTCTGATATTTTGTATGTTTTGCAAACACATTAGGCCATACATCTATCATTTTGCTTCAGACAGACAGTCATGTAAGCTGATTCTCTTAAGATAGTGCTTAAAATCACCTATGATTTCCTGCTACCCTCTCCCATCTTTAGGATTTTGATGTCCTGCTTGCCTTCTTCTTACTTCTTTGCAACTCAGGCTCTTTTTTCATTTGCAATAATGGTTTTGTTATTTCCAATTCATCTTGCTACTTTTCTACTCAGGGTAGGATTCTCAATTTTTGTTTTAGGATCAGTCTCAAAGTGCTGAATTCTTTTAAGGTTTGCCGGTCAGTGAATTTCCCTAGCTCTGCCGTTGTTATAAATGGCAGTCATTTGGAATAGGGTACCATAGATTGCAGCATTTTCTCATTCAGGATATGGTCTATGTCCTGGCACTCCTCCCCGTGCTGCAAAATTTCTGCCGAGATATCAGCTGAATCCCCTATGGTGGTTCTGTTCTGACTAAGTCTATTTCCTCGAGGTGCATTTTACATAACTGGGATGATCATGAATTTTGTTTATTTGAATTCTACAGCTTCTTGTTCATCTATTTGTATTCCACCTCTTTTGAACGATGTGTACATCCGGAATTCGTATAGATGATACTTTCCTGGCTTTCAGCAAGTTTCATTTTGGTTTTTCTACAAATTCTTTTTCAGAATTTATTATTTTATCTCTTGTTTTTCCATTTGGGAATCCTATGAGTCTTATTCTTACCTGCTTTGTCTTAACCCATGATTCAACAGTGATGTTAGCGTTGGTATGCACTTGCTTTTCTGTGTCTTCTTCTGATCGAGGGTTTTCTGTTCCCCTGTCCTCTCAGTCATTCACGAGTCCCATGCATTAAGTAGTATGCTTAGGATTGACTTTAGTTAAGTTTTTATCTCATCCATTGAGTCTTCTGATACTATTGGGTTCTTCTTTAGAGTTTCTCTTCCCCTTTTCTGGTATTCTGCCTTTTGTGATTCTGAGGCACTGTGGTTCAACAGTGTTTACCTCACCAACATTTTCCGAGATTGCTCTGGTATCGTTTTGCCGTCTAGTTGTTTGAAAGCTTATTTTTTGGGCCTTCAATCTCTTTGGAACTGGAAATGGTACTTCCTGTTTCTTTTACTATACTTCATTTACTCCACAGTACAGGTAATATCATGTATCTAATATAGACTTTTAGGGCTTGGTTAAGTGCAAACATTAGACTCTTTGGTGTACGCAATTTCAAGTTAGTTCTGTGAGGACAATTTTCCCTAGACCTTGATGCCATGCCCCGTACCTGTGTGTGTTGTCTGGTATATCTCTAAATCCTGGTGTTGCCTTTGATGTGATGAACACATCATACTGTTTCAGTTAGTAAAACCTCGTTTTTATTACACTAATCTCACAATTCTGAAAGGGCACAGGGCACTTCCTCTAGTGGAAATGTAGCTTCTATAGGTTATCAGCTCTGCATTCTTCTGTATGACTTTTGAAATGTCTCCAAAACAGCCAACAGAGAGTGCGCTTGTAATTTCTACTGCCATGGGACAGTCCCAAAGTTACCAGTTTTTCCCAGAGCTTCTCTGTCTACAGAAACAACAGTGGAACCATATGTATGCATGTCATAATTCAGGGCCTGCTGGGATGATCCCGCAAACCTACCTATGTGTCCTTGGTGCAGAAACATATCAGTGCCCTCCAAAATGTAGCATTAGTTTTTGGGTGATAATGCTGTAAGAAATGCTTCATCTTCTCATGCTGTGGACTTTGACCACTCTTCCTAGTTCTCTCACGCTTGAGTCATGAGTTCACGAAGGCAACCACAGAGCTGTTCCGCATCTTCTGCCTGAAACCTGACTGGAATCCCAATCCAGGTTAAGAATGTAGCGGATCCTAAATATTTTAATACTGATTTCAAACCCAACGCCCCCTGGAACCCTCAGACCAGATGCATGATTCCTCTGAGCCCCACATGTGCTCTATTGGCAAAATGTCAAATTGGACCCTGGTCCTGCTGATGCAGTGGATGTGGCCATAGGACATATCGATAAACTCAACCTCACGAGCCAGTGCGGTTGCTGTCTCACTGAGTTCGCAGTTATCTTTGCTCTCTTGATAGTACCCACCAAAACCCACAACGCACTCTAGATCCCTGAGTTCTGTGAGAGCCATCATCCGTAGCCCTATCCCTCTTTTTCCGCTGCCTCTGCTAGTTCAGATTTGGCAGCTCAGATCTTGGTCTCAGAAACAATTGTGGGGATATTTTGTGCTGATTTCTTTGAATTCTGTCTGCCAAGCATCTGCTGTGCACTCTTCTAACACTCAGCGCATCTCCTTCAATCCCATGCCTGCTGCCCGCTTGAGAGTGTGCTTCCAAGGATAACAGAGTTACACCTTTGATGCTCCATTACCACAGGTCAGACCCTGCACTGGTTTCCATTCTCTACTTTGCCTTTTACTGCTTCCAGGTTTTCTGAGGCCTCATCCTGTCTTTGGATGTAACAGACCACTCTTCGTAAAGTGTCCTGTGCCAAGGGCTGGTTGATTGTATGTTTACAAAGTTTTGTGTATGGGAGCGAGTGAGAGCAGTTTGCACTGGTTCTCTGCCTACTGGGCATAGATAAATCAACACTTTCCACAAATAATTCACAGAAATTGGATATTAGTTTAGCTCCGTTTTGTTTACAGCCATGGACAGAGGGTTTGTCTGAAGACCCCATCTTTGACATTAGGTTGATATGGCAGTTGTAGTCTTTAAGAAGATTAATAGTATCGATTTACGTGTTGTGGGATTTATATGAAATTGAAGTTAGTTTTTGAAAATTACCAAATCAACAAAAAGCCTGACTTGTCAATTTCTGTAACATTTTGTCAGCTCTAAGTAAAAAACAGACAGACTCAATGTAATATAGCAGTCCAAAAGCTTGAAGGGGTCATGCCAAGTCTTTTTCTGAAGCCTCCGAAAACAAAAGGAACAATGAAATAACTATTGGAACCATGAGATTACGCCCAACCTGCGTTTCCCTTATGCACATGGTGCCCTTTACTCCCAATGACACATACTAGGCAATGTTGGCATTTCAAATGGTAACATTATTCTCTAGGGTTATACAAGAAAATCTAAAAAGAATATATATATTTAGGCTTGATTCCATAAGCACCTAGAGGCATTTAACTATGAGAAACCTGCTGCAGCTATGCTAGTCTATTGAGAACCAGGTGTTTTTCTATCAGTGCTGAGAAGTCTTAATCATCCAATCATGTTGGGTAAAGCAATTTAACACAACCAAGTCTGCACCTCCAATATATAGTGAACCCGTGACTTGACGGAAGTGAACGACGGTCCACAAAACCTGTGTCTTTAATGATTTTGGCAACTTTTACGGTTCAGTTCACTATCTGACTTCGAATATTTTCCTGTACTGTCTTGAGAAACTGAGGCCTAATACATTTTCAAGTTCAGTCAAAGATTCCCCACACTTCCCACACTCCTTCAGCCCAAAGAATACATAAACCCCGTATTTGCTGAATCTAGGGGAAGGTCATCATTTCTTTGTGTGAGCTAAGTATTGAATTCCTATCTATTTCAGTCGAGAGTATTTGACATTTAAGGAGTTCAATGTTGTTCACCGTGTTTGAAGTAGGAGGAACTCTGTTTATAGTAGGGGCTTGCTGTCCTCCTACTTGATTCATTGCAGCTCATGTTCTGATCCTTTGAAATGGATGCCTGAGTGGAGTGGAGGGAAGAGCATGTGATTGATAGCTAGGCACAAACGTGGGAATAGGCTTACCTGGGCTTGGTGCATTTCGGTCTGAATGATTCGTAAATGCCCCTTGGGATGTGTGGATTCTCAAGGCCCCTTCCAAGACCATGAGCGCTTTTATCATCTCTCCCATCTCTTCTCTTTTAGACGTCAGGAATCGTGGACCAGTTCTTGGAGCTGAGAATCGAGTAACTTTCTCAAGGGCACGTTGAAACTCCGTATGTTTCTGCCAGTATCACCGTGGTTCAGTAGGTCTCATGAATGTCTTTCGAGCCTGGTATGCTCTAGAGATGTCTCCATGCCGATATTCTCCACTGTAGCAGAACAAGTTTCATCAATGTGTTCGCACATCTCCTCAATCCATGCAGCCTGGATTTCTGGCAGCTTCTCTTCGTGTCTCCCATAAAGTCGACATCAACAATACTGGGCAAGTCTGAAAATACCTCGGAGCCTCACCAGTAAGCTGATGACAGGCTGATCTTCCACTGTCTGCCCTTTCAGATTCTGGAAACTGACTCGTGAACTCAGGTCTTGGGGCAGCAGCAGTATCTCGAACTTACTCAGCTTCCCGAACAAAAGACTTAAGCCAATCTCCACATAGGGCAGCTGACCCACCATCAAACTGATCCACCCACAGAATTCTACCCAGTTACCTTGGATCCACCAACCGCAACAAGCCTCGTGGTACACACCATCATTCCACCTGGAATCCAACCGGTAACTTCCATCCCCTGTGGTTGATGCAGCAAGTTCGTGTTGGAGGTGATGCTGCATTAGACGAGAGTTTCCTAACGGAAATGTGATTCTATCCAGAAGGGTCCCATGGTCCTTTTCTCTTCACTCTTTACTTATCTTCAGATCTGTATACACAGTACAAACGGAGGGAAGTGTGTCCATGTTCAGTTTAAGGATTCACAACTCTTTAAACTTTCTAACAGTTCACAGTAAACAGAGACCCACTCAAGGAAACTCATGTTTGTGTAATATCCATTCACCCAGATTACATATCCGTCTGTTGCTTTCTGCTGTAACACCCACAATCTCAGCAGATGGATCCATTTGTTTCATGGGGGCTGAAATTCCTAGAAATGAAACCAATCCCAACGTGCACTTTCCTGTCTGTCTCTTTTGCACTTAGTACTATTTCGCAGAGCTAATTGTCTTTGTTATAGGCTTATGCCATTTCTTCCCTACGAAGCATAGTATATGGCATTCATTCATCTTGTTAGAAAACTTGTAAGACTATATCCCGTTCTATGACCCACACTTATTCAAAACCGTCATTTGTGTTGGCTCACGATATGCACTTCTGGATCAGTATCTATGAATAGTAATGCACGCATCTGTTTTCTGAATACAAGTGTGTTGTGTACATGCTAGCAGCGATAATGTGTCGATGCAGGCTGAATGATCCTTGACATCACTTTGAGTATATTGTTTTGAATATTCATGGTTGTTTGGTATATGTAAGCCAAGTATAACTTTTGGTGTTTGTTTGTTTGTCTGATATTTTGTATGTTTTGCAAAATCATTAGGCCATACATCTCTCATTTTGCTTCAGACAGACAGTCATGTAAGCTGATTCACTTAAGATAGTGCTTAAAATCACCTATTATCTCCTGATACCCTCTCCCTTGTTTAGGATTTTGATGTCTCCTTGCCTTCTTCTTCTTACTTTTTCAGCTCAGGCTCTTCTTGCATTTGCAATAATGGTATTGTTATTTCCATTTCATCTTGTTACTTTTCTACTCAGGGTAGGATTCTCAATTATTGTTTTAGGATCAGTCTCAAAGTGCAGATTTCTTTTAAGGTTTGCCGGTCAGTTAATTTCCCTAGCTCTGCCGTTGTTATAAACGGCAGTCATTTGTCATAGGCTACCCTAGATTGCAGCTTTTTCTCATTCAAGATATGGTCTATGTCCTGGCACTCCTCCCCGTGCTGCAAAATTTCTGATGAAATATCAGCTGAAACCCCTCTGAAGGTTCTGTTCTGATTAAGTCAATTTCCTCGAGGTGCGTTTTACATCAATGGGATGATCATGAATTTTGTTTATTTGTATTCTACAGCTTCTTGTTTGTCTATATGTATTCCACCTATTTTGAACGATGTGTACATCCTGAATTCGTATAGATGATACTTTCCTGGCTTTCAGCATGTTTCATTCTGATTTTTCTACAAATTCCTTTTCAGAATTTATTATTTTATCTCTTGCTTTTATATTTGGGAATCCTATGAGTCTTATTCTTACCTGCTTTGTCTTAACCCATGATTCAAAAGTGATGTTAGCGTTGGTATGCACTTGCTTTTCTGTGTCTTCTTCTTATCGAGGGTTTTCTGTTCCCCTGTTCTCTCAGTCATTCACGAGTCCCATGCATTAAATAGTCTGCTTAGGATTGACTTTAGTCAAGTTTTAATCTCATCCATTGAATTTTCTGATACTATTTGGTTCTTCTTTAGAGTTTCTCTTCCCCTTTTCTGGTATTCTGAATTTTGTGATTCTGAGGCACTGTGGTTCATCAGTGTTTAACTCACCTCCATTTTCAGAGATTGCTCTGGTATCGTTTTGCCGTCTAGTTGTTTGAAAGCTTATTTTTGGGCCTTCAATCTCTTAGAAACTGGAAATGGTACTTCCTGTTTCTTTTACTATACATCTTTTAATCTACAGGTCAGGAACTATCATGTATCAAATATAGACTTATAGGGCTTGGTTAAGTGCAAATCTTAGACTATTTGATGTATGCAATTCCAAGTTAGTTCTGTGAGGACAATTTTCCCTAGACCTTGATGCCATGACCTGTTCCAGTGTATGTGTTGTCTGGTATATCTCTAAATCCTGGTGTTGTCTTTGTTGTGATGAACAAACCATACTATTTCAGTTAGTAGAACCTCATTTTTATTACACTAATCTCACAATTCTGAAAGGGCACAAGGCTCTTCCTCTAGTGGAAATGAAGCTTTTATAGGTTTTCAGCTCTGCATACTTCTTTATGTCATTTTGAACTGTCTCCAAAACAGCAAACAGAGAGTGCGCTTGTGCTTTCTACTGCCATGAGAATGTCCCAATGTTACCAGTTCTTCTCAGAGCTTCTCTGTCTACAGAAACACCAGTGGAAGCATATGTATGGATATCATACTTCAAGGACTGCTGGGATGATCCCGCAGACCGACCTATGTGTCCTCGATGCAGTGCCCTGTCAGTGCTGTCCAAAATATAGCATCTGCATTTGGGTGATAATGCTGTAAGAAATGCTTCATCTTCTCATGCTGTGGACTTTGACCACTCTTCCTAGTTCTCTCATTCTTGAGTTATGGGATCACCAAGGCAACCACAGAGCTGTTCCCCATCCTCTGCCTCAAACCAGTCTGTTATCCCAATCCAGGTTATGAATGTAGCAGTTCCTAAATCTTTTAATACTTATTTCAATCCAATCACACACAGGAACCATCAGTCCAGATGCATGATACCTCTGATGGAGCCCCACACGTGCTCTATTGGCAAAATATCTAATTGGGCCCTGGTCTTGCAGATGCAGTTGATGTGGCCTAAGGACATATCGATAATCTCAAACTCACGATCCGGTGCGGTTGCTGTCTCACTGAGTTCACAGTATTCATTGCTCTGTTAAAAGTACACACCAAAACCCACAACGCACTCTAGTTCCCTGATTTGTGCGAGAGCCATCATCCGTCGCCCTACCTCTCTTGTTCCGCTTCCTCTGCTAGCTCAGATTTGGCAGCTCGGATCTTGGTCTCAGATTCAATTGTGGGGATATTTTGAGCTGATTTCTTTGAGTTCTGTCAGCCAAGCATCTGCTGTTCACTCTGCTAATACTCAGCGCATCACCTTCAATCCCATGCCTGCTGCCCGCTTGAGAGTGTGCTTCCAAGTAAAACAGAGTTTCACCTTTGATGCTGCATTACCAGAGGTCAGATCCTGCACTGCTTTCCATTCTCTACTTTGCCTTTTCCTGCTTCCGGTTTATCTGAGGCCTCATCCTGTCTTTGGAAGTAACACACCGCTCTTAGGAAAGTTTCCTTGCCAAGGGCTGGGTGAGAGGTTGTTTAAAATATTTTGTGTATGGTAGCTAGTGAGAGCAGTTTGCACTGATTCTCCTCCTAATGGGCATCGACAAATCAACACTTTTCACAAATAATTCACAGAAATTGGATATTTCTTTCGCTCCATTTTTTTACAGCCTTCGTCGGAGGGTTTTTCTGAAGACTAAAGCATTGACCATAAGTTGACAAGGCAGTTGCAGTCTTTAAGAAAGTTAACAGTATCGATTTACATGTTTTAGGATTTATATGAAAGTGAAGTTAGTTTTTGAAAATTACCAAATCAACCTAGAAGCCAGACTTGACAATTTCTGTAAGATTTTGTCAGCTCTAAGGAAAAAACAGACAGACTCAATGTAAAATAGCAGTCCAAAAGTTTGAAGGGGACATGCCAACTCTTTTCTCTTGAAGCCTCCAACAAATAAAGGAACAATGAAATACCTATTGGAACCATGAAATAACCCCCATCCTGGGTTTCCCTTGTGCACCTGGTGCCCTTTAATCCCAATGACACATAACAGGCAATGTTGGCATTTCAAGGGGTAACATTCCTCTCTAGGAATATACGAGAAAATCTAAGCAGAATATACAAATTTAGGCTTGAATCCAAAAGCACCTAGAGGCATTTAACTATGAGAATCCTGCTGCATCTATGCTAGTCTATTGAGAACCAGGTGCTCTTCTATCAGTTCTGAGAAAGCTTAATCATCAGATCATGATGGGTAATGCAATTTAACACAACGAAGTCGGCACCTCCAAGATATAATGATCCCGGGGCTTTACGGAAGTTAATGACTGTCCACATAACCGGTGTCTTTAATGTTTTTGGCGAATTTTGCAGTTCAGTTCACTATCTGACTTCTAATATTTTCCGGTATTGTCTTGAAAAACTGAGGCCTAATACATATTCAAGTTCATTCAAAGATTCCCCTCACTTCCCACACTCTATTCAGCCCAAAGATTACATAACCCCAGCTTTTCCTGAATCTAGGGGAAGGTCATCATTTCTTTGTGTGAGCTAACTATTCAATTCCTATCTATTTCAGTCGAGATTATTTGACCATTATGGAGTTCAATTTGTTCACCAAGTGTGAAGGAAGAGGAACTCTGAATCTAGTAGGGGCTTGCTCTCCTCCTACTGGATTCATTGCAGCTCAGGTTCTGATCCTTTGAAATGGATGCCTGAGTGGAGTGGAGGGAAGACCATGTGATTGATAGCTGGGCACAAACGTGGGAATAGGCTTACCTGGACTTGGTGCGTTTCGGTCTGAATGATTCGTAAATGCCCCTAGGGATGTGTGGGTTCTCATGACCTATTCCAAGAACATGATCGCTATTATCATCTCTGCCATCTCTTCTATTTTAAATGTCAGGAATCTTGGACCCGTTCTTGGAGCAGAGAATCGAGTAAATATCTGAAGAGCACGTTGACACCCGTATGTTTCTACCAGTATCAGCGAGGTACTGTAGCTCTCATGAATGTCTTTCGAGCCTGGTATGCTCTAGAGATGTCTCCATGCCAATATTCTCCACTGTAGCAGAACAACTTTCATCAGTGTGTCCGCACATCTCCTCAATCCATGCAGCCATTTTTTCTGCCAGCATCTCTTCGTGTTTCCCATAAAGTCAACGTCAACATGACTGGGCAAGTCTGAAAATACCTCGGAGCCTCACCAGTAAGCTGATGACAGGCAGATCTTCCACTCTCTGCCCTTTCAGATTCTGGAATCTGACCCGTGAACTCAGGTCTTTGGGCAGAAGCAGTATCTCGAACTTACTCAACTTCCTGAACAAAAGACCTAAGCCAATCTCCACATAGGGCAGCAGACCCACCATCAAACTGATCCACCCACAGAATTTTGCCCAGTTACCTTGGATCCACCAGCCGCAACAAGTCTCGTGGTACACACCAACATTCCACCTGGAATCCAACCGGTAACTGCCATCCCCAGTGGTTGATGCAGCAAGTTCGTGTTGGAGGTGATGCTACATTAGACGAGAGTTTCCTGAGGGAAATGTGATTCTATCCAGAAGGGTTCCATGGTCCTTTTCTCTTCCCTCTTTCCTTTTCTTCAGATCTGTATACACAGTACAGACAGAAGGGAACTGTGTCCATGTTCAGTTTATGGATTCACACCTCTTTAAACTTTCTAACAGTTCACAGTACACAGAGACCCACTCAAGGAAACTCATGTTTGTGTAATATCCATTCACCCAGATTACATATCCGTCTGTTGCTTTCTGCTGAAATACCCACACTCTCAGAACATGGATCCATTTGTTTCATGGGGGCTGAAATTCACAAAAATGAAACCAATCCCTACGTGCACTTTCCTGTCTGTCTCTTTTGCACTTAGTACAATTTCTCATAGCTAATTGTGTTAGTTATATGTTTATGCCATTTCTTCCCTACGAAGCATAGTATATGGCATTCATTCATCCTGTTGGAAATCTTGTAATGCTATATCCCGTACTATGACCCACACTTATTCAAAACCGTCATTTGTGTTGGGTCACGATATGCACTTCTGGATCAGTATCTATGAATACTAGTGCACGCATCTGTTTTCTGAATACAAGTGTGTTGAGTACATGCTAGCCGCGATTATGGGTCGATGCGTGCTGAATTATACTTGACATCACTTTGAGTATATTGTTTTGAATATTCATGTTTGTTTGGTATATGTCAGCCAACTGTAACCTTTCGGTGTTTGTTTGTTTGTTTGTCTGATGTGTTGTATGTGTTGCAAACACATTAGGCCATACATCTCTCATTTTGCTTCAGACAGACAGTCATGTAAGCTGATTCACTTAAGATAGTGCTTAAAATCACCTATGATTTCCTGCTACCATCTCCCTTCATTAGGATTTTGATGTCCTCCTTGCCTTCTGCTTCTTACTTCTTTGCAACTCAGGCTCTTTTTGCATTTGCAATAATTGTTTGTTATTTCCATTTCATCTTGCTACTTTTCTACTCAGGGTAGGATTCTCAATTTTTGTTTTAGGATCAGTCTCAAAGTGTTGAATTCTTTTATGGTTTGCCAGTCAGTGAATTTCCCTAGCTCTGCCGTTGTTATAAACGGCAGTCATTTGTCATAGGCTACCCTAGATTGCAGCATTTTCTCATTCAAGATATGGTCTATGTCCTGGCACTCCTCCCCGTGCTGCAAAATTTCTGCCGAGATATCAGCTGAAACCCATCTGGAGGTTCTGTTTTGACTAAGTTGCTTTCCTCGAGGTGCATTTTACATCACTGAGATGATCATGAATTTTGTTTATTTGAATTCTACAGCTTCTTGTTCGTCTATTTGTATTCCACCTCTTTTGAACGACGTGTACATCCTGAATTCATATAGATGATACTTTCTTGGCATTCAGCAAGTTTCATTCTGATTTTTCTACAAATCCCTTTTCATAATTTATTATTTTATCTCTTACTTTTCCATTTGGGAATCCTATGAGTCTTATTCTTACCTGCTTTGTCTTAACCCAGGATTCATCAGTGTTGTTAGGGTTGGTATGCACTTGCTTTTCTGTGTCTTCTTCTGATCGAGGGATTTCTGTTCCCCTGTACTCTCAGTCATTCACGAGTCCCATGCATTAAGTAGTCTTCTTAGGATTGACTATAGTCAAGTTTTTATCTCATCCATTGAGTTTTCTGATACTATTGGGTTCTTCTTTAGAGTTTTTCTTCCCCTTTTCTGGTATTCTGCCTTTTGTGATTCTGAGGCACAGTGGTTCATCAGTGTTTTCCTCACCTCCAATTTCAGAGATTGCTCTGGTATCCTTTTGCCGTCTAGTTGTTTGAAAGCTTATTTTTTGGGCCTTCAATCTCTTTGGAACTGGAAATGGTACTTCCTGTTTCTTTTACTATATTTCTTTTAATCTACAGGTCAGGTACTATCATGTATCTAATATAGACTTATAGGGCTTGGTAAAGTGCAAACTTTATACTCTTTGGTGTACGCAATTCCAAGTTAGTTCTGTGAGGACAATTTTCCCTAGACCTTGATGCCAAGACCTGTTCCAGTGTATGTGTTGTCTGGTATATCTCTAAATCCTGGTGTTGTTTTTGTTGTGATGAACACGCCATACTGTTTCAGTTAGTAGAACCTCATTTTTATTACAGTAATCTCACAATTTTGAAAGGGCACAAGGCACTTCCTCTAGTGGAAATGAAGCTTTTATAGGTTTTCAGCTCTGCATTCTTCTTTATGTCATTTTGAATTGTCTCCAAAACAGCCAACAGAGAGTGCTCTTGTGCTTTCTACTCCCATGAGAATTTCCCAATGTTACCAGTTCTTCCCAGAGCTTCTCTGTCTACAGAAACACCAGTGGAAGCATATGTATGGATATCATACTTCAGGGACTGCTGGGATTATCCCGCAGACCGACCTATGTGTCCTCGATTCAGTACCCTGTCAGTGCTGTCCAAAATATAGCATCTGCATTTGGGTGATAATGCTGTAAGAAATGCTTCATCTTCTCATGCTGTGGACTTTGACCACTCTTCCTAGTTCTCTCATTCTTGAGTTATGTGATCACGAAGGCAACCACAGAGCTGTTCCCCATCCTCTGCCTCAAACCAGTCTGTTATCCCAATCCAGGTTATGAATGTAGCAGTTCCTAAATCTTTTAATACTGATTTCAATCCCATCGCACACAGGAACCCTCAGTCCAGATGCATGATACCTCTGATTGAGCCCCACACGTGCTCTATTACCAAAATATCAAATTGGGCCCTGGTCCTACAGATGAAGTTGATGTGGCCTAAGGACGTATCAATAATCTCAAACTCACGAGCCAGTGTGGTTGCTGTCTCACTGTGTTCACAGTATTCTTTGCTCTGTTGAAATTACCCACCAAAACCCACAAAGCACTCTAGTTCCCTGATTTGTGCGAGAGCCATCATCCGTCGCCCTACCTCTCTTTTTCCGCTGCCTCTGCTAGCTCAGATTTGGCAGCTCGGATCTTGGTCTCAGATTCAATTGTGGGGATATTTTGAGCTGATTTCTTTGAGTTCTGTCAGCCAAGCATCTGCTGTTCACTCTGCTAATACTCAGCGCATCACCTTCAATCCCATGCCTGCTGCCCGCTTGAGAGTGTGCTTCCAAGTAAAACAGAGTTTCACCTTTGATGCTGCATTACCAGAGGTCAGATCCTGCACTGCTTTCCATTCTCTACTTTGCCTTTTCCTGCTTCCGGTTTATCTGAGGCCTCATCATGTCTTTGGAAGTAACACACCGCTCTTAGGAAAGTGTCCTTGCCAAGGGCTGGGTGAGAGGTTGTTTAAAATATTTTGTGTATGGTAGCTAGTGAGAGCAGTTTGCACTGGTTCTCCTCCTACTGGGCATCGACAAATCAACACTTTTCACAAATAATTCACAGAAATTGGATATTTCTTTCGCTCCGTTTTTTTACAGCGTTCGTCGGAGGTTTTTTCTGAAGACTAAAGCATTGACCATAAGTTGACAAGGCAGTTGCAGTCTTTAAGAAAGTTAACAGTATCGATTTACATGTTTTAGGATTTATATGAAAGTGAAGTTAGTTTTTGAAAATTACCAAATCAACCTAGAAGCCAGACTTGACAATTTCTGTAAGATTTTGTCAGCTCTAAGGAAAAAACAGACAGACTCAATGTAAAATAGCAGTCCAAAAGTTTGTAGGGGACATGCCAACTCTTTTCTCTTGAAGCCTCCAACAACTAAAGGACAATGAAATACCTATTGGAACCATGAAATAACCCCCATCCTGGGTTTCCCTTGTGCACCTGGTGCCCTTTATTCCCAATGACACATAATAGGCAATGTTGGCATTTCAAGGGGTAACATACCTCTCTAGGAATATACGAGAAAATCTAAACAGAATATACACATTTAGGCTTGATTCCAAAAGCACCTAGAGGCATTTAACTATGAGAATCCTGCTGCAGCTATGCTAGTCTATTGAGAACCAGGTGCACTTCTATCAGTGCTGAGAAGGCTTAATCATCAGATCATGATGGGTAATGCAATTTAACACAACAAAGTCTGCACCTCCAAGATATAGTGATCCCGGTGTTTGACGGAAGTGAATGACTGTCCACATAACCTGTGTCTTTAATGTGTTTGGCGAATTTTACAGTTCAGTTCACTATCTGACTTCTAATATTTTCCTGCATTGTCTTGAAAAACTGAGGCCTATTACATATTCAAGTTCATTCAAAAATTCCCCTCACTTCCCACACTCTATTCAGCCCAAAGATTACATAACCCCAGCTTTTCCTGAATCTAGGGGAAGGTCATCATTTCTTTGTGTGAGCTAACTATTCAATTGCTATCTATTTCAGTCGAGATTTTTTGACCTTTATGGAGTTCAATTTGTTCACCAAGTGTGAAGGAAGAGGAACTCTGATTCTAGTAGGGGCTTGCTCTCCTCCTACTGGATTCATTGCAGCTCAGGTTCTGATCATTTTAAAATGGATGCCTGAGTGGAGTGGAGTTAAGAGCATGTGATTGATAGCTAGGCACAAACGTGGGAATAGACTTACCTGGACTTGGTGCGTTTCGGTCTGAATGATTCATAAATGCCCCTTGGGATGTGTGGGTTCTCACGAGTTCTTCCAAGAACATGATCGCTTTTATCATCTCTGCCATCTCTTCTATTTTAGATGTCAGGAATCTTGGACCCGTTCTTTGAGCTGAGAATCGAGTAACTTTCTCAAGGGCACGTAGACTCTCCGTATGTTTCTGGCAGTATCAGCGAGTTACTGTAGCTCTCATGAATGTCTTTCGAGCCTGGTATGCTCTAGAGATGTCTCCATGAAAATATTCTCCACTGTAGCAGAACAACTTTCATCAATGTGTCCGCACATCTCATCAATCCATGCAGCCAGTTTTTCTGCCAGCTTCTCTTCGTGTCTCCCATAAAGTCAACGTCAACATGACTGGGCAAGTCTGAAAATACCTCGGAGCCGCAACAGTAAGCTGATGACAGGCAGAGCTTCCACTGTCTGCCCTTTCAGATTCTGGAAACTGACCCGTGAACTGAGGTCTTTGGGCAGCAGCAGTATCTCGAACTTACTCAACTTCCTGAACAAAAGACCTAAGCCAATCTCCACATAGGGCAGCAGACCCAACTTCAAACTGATCCACCTACAGAATTCTGCCCAGGTACCTTGGATGTACCAGCCGCAACAAACCTCTTGGTACACACCAACATTCCACCTGGAATCCAACCAGTAACTGCAATCCCCAGTGGTTGATGCATCAAGCCATTTTGGGGTGATGTTGCATTAGATGAGAGTTTCCTAAGGGAAATGTGATTCTATCCAGAAGGGTCCCATGGTACTTTTCTCTTCCCTCTTTCCTTTTGTTCAGATTTGTATACACCATACAAACGGAAGGAACTGTGTCCATGTTCAGTTTATGTATTCACACCTATTTAAACTTTATAACAGTTCACAGTACACAGAGACCCACTCAAGGAATCTCATGTTTGTGTAATATCCATTCACCCAGATTACATATCCGTCTGTTGTTTTCTGCTGTAACACCCACACTCTTAGAACATGGATCCATTTGTTTCATGGTGGCTGAAAATCCTAGAAATGAAACCAATCCCAACGTGCACTTTCCTATCTGTGTCTTTTGCACTTAGTATTATTTCGCAGAGCTAATTGTCTTTGTTATTGGCTTATGCTATTTCTTCCCTACGAAGCATAGTATATGGCATTCATTCATCTTGTTGGAAAACATGTAAGGCTATATCCGGTTCTATGACCCACACTTATTCAAAACCGTCATTTGTGTTGGGTCACGATATGCACTTCTGGATCAGTATCTATGAATAGTAATGCACGCATCTGTTTTCTGAATACAAGTGTGTTGAGTACATGCTAGCCGCGCTAATGGGTCGATGCGTGCTGAATTATCCTTGACATCACTTTGAGTAAATTGTTTTGAATATTCATGGTTGTTTGGTATATGTAAGTCATCTGTAACCTTTAGGTGTTTGTTTGTTTGTCTGATATTTTGTATGTTTTGCAAACACATTAGGCCATACATCTCTCATTTTGCTTCAGACAGACAGTCATGTAAGCTGATTCACTTAAGATAGTGCTTAAAATCACCTATGATTTCCTGCTACCCTCTCCCATCTTTAGGATTTTGATGTCCTCCTTGTTTTCTTCTTCTTACTTCTTTGCAACTCAGGCTCTTCTTGCATTTGCAATAATGGTTTTGTTATTTCCATTTCATCTTGCTACTTTTCTACTCAGGGTAGGATTCTCAATTTTTGTTTTAGGATCAGTCTCAAAGTGCTGAATTCTTTTAAGGTTTGCCGGTCAGTGAATTTCCCTAGCTGTGCCGTTGTTATAAACGACAGTCATTTGGCATAGGCTACCCTAGATTGCAGCTTTTTCTCATTCAGGATATGGTCTATGTCCTGGCACTCCTCCCCGTGCTGCAAAATTTCTGCCGATATATCAGCTGAAACCCCTCTGGAGGTTCTGTTCTGACTAAGTCGATTTCCTCGAAGTGCATTTTACATCACTGAGATGATCATGAATTTTGTTTATTTGAATTCTACAGCTTCTTTTTCGTCTATTTGTATTCCACCTCTTTTGAACGATGTGTACATCCTGAATTCGTATAGATGATACTTTCTTGGCTTTCAGCCAGTTTCATTCTGATTTTTCTACAAATCCCTTTTCATAATTTATTATTTTATCTCTTACTTTTCCATTTGGGAATCCTATGAGTCTTATTCTTACCTGCTTTGTCTTAACCCAGGATTCAACAGTGATGTTAGCGTTGGTATGCACTTGCTTTTCTGTCTTCTTCTGATTGAGTGTTTTCTGTTCCCCTGTACTCTCAGTCATTCAAGAGTCCCATGCTTTACTTAATCTGCTTAGGATTGACTTTAGTCAAGTTTTTATCTCATCCATTGAGTTTTCTGATACTATTGGGTTCTTCTTTAGAGTTTCTCTTCCCCTTTTCTGGTGTTCTGCCTTTTGTAATTCTGAGGCATGGTGGTTCATCAGTGTTTTACTCATCTCCATTTTCAGAGCTTGCTCTGGAATCGTTTTGCCATCTACTTGTTTGATAGCTTATTTTTTGGGCCTTCAATCTCTTTGGAACTGGAAATGGTACTTCCTGTTTCTTTTACTATACTTCTTTTAATCTACAAGTCAGGTACTATCATGTAACTTATATAGAATTTTAGGGCTTGGTTAAGTGCAAACCTTAGACTATTTGGTGTACGTAATTACATGGTATTTTTGTGTGGATAATTTTACCTAGACCTTGATGCCATGACCTGTTCCATTGTATGTGTTGTCTGGTATATCTCTAAATCCTGGTGTTGTCTTTGTTGTGATGAACACACCATACTGTTTCAGTTAGTAGAACCTCATTTTTATTACACTAATCTCACAATTCTGAAAGGGCACAAGGCACTTCCTCTAGTGGAAATGAAGCTTTTATAGGTTTTCAGCTCTGCATTCTTCTGTATGTCATTTTGAAGTGTCTCCAAAACAGCCAAAAGAGAGTGCGCTTGTACTTTCTACTGCCATGGGAATGTCCCAATGTTACCAGTTCTTCCCAGAGCTTCTCTGTCTACAGAAACACCAGTGGAAGCATATGTATGGATGTCATACTTCAGGGCTTGCTGGGATGATCCCGCAGACCTACCTATGTTTTCTCGGTGCAGTAACCTGTCAGTGATGTCCAAATTGTAGCATCTTTATTTGGGTGATAATGCTGTAAGAAATGCTTCATCTTCTCATGATGTGGAGTTTGACCACTCTTCCTAGTTCTCTCATGCTTGAGTCATGGATTCACGAAGGCAACCACAGAGCTGTTCCGCATCCTCTGTCTGAAACCAGACTGTAATCCCAATCCAGGTTAAGAATGTAGCGGATCCTAAATCTTTTAACACTGATTTCAAACCCAACGCCCCCTGGAACCCTCAGACCAGATGCATGATTCCACTTAGCCCCACATGTGCTCTATTGGCAAAATGTCAAATTGGACCCTGGTCCTGCAGATGCAGTGGATGTGGCCATAGGACATATCGATAAACTCAACCTCACGAGCCAGTGCGGTTGCTGTCTCATTGAGTTCACAGTTATCTTTGCTCTCTTGATAGTACTCACCAACACCCACAACGCACTCTAGATCCCTGAGTTCTGTGAGAGCCATCATCAGTAGCCCTATCCCTCTTTTTCCGCTGCCTCTGCTAGCTCAGATTTGGCAGCACGGTTCTTGGTTTTAGATTCAATTTTGGGGATATATTGTGCTGATTTCTTTGAGTCCTGTCAGCCAAGCATCTGCCGTGCACTCTTCTAACACTCAGTGCATCTCCTTCAATCCCATGCCTGCTCCCCTCTTGAGAGTGTGCTTCCAAGGATAACAGAGTTACACCTTTGATGCTCCATTACCACAGGTCAGACCCTGCACTAGTTTCCATTCTCTACTTTGCCTTTTCCTTCTTCCAGGTTTTCTGAGGCCTCATCCTGTCTTTGGATGTAACAGACCACTCTTCGTCAAGTGTCCTGTGCCAAGGGCTGGTTGATTGGTTATTTACAAAGTTTTGTGTTTGGGTGCGAGTGAGAGAAATTTGCACTGGTTCTCTGCCTACTGGGCATCGATAAATCAAAACTTTCCACAAATAATTCACAGAAATTGGATATTAGTTTAGCTCCGTTTTGTTTACAGCCATGGTCGGAGGGTTTGTCCGAAGACACCATCTTTGACATTAGGTTGATATGGCATTTGCAGTCTTTAAGAAGGTTAATAGTATCGATTTATATGTTGTGGGATTTATATGAAATTGAAGTTAGTTTTTGAATATTACCAAATCAACAAAAGCCAGACTTGACAATTTTGGTAACATTTTGTCAGCTCTAAGGAAAAAACAGACAGACTCAATGTAAAATAGCACTCCAAAAGCTTGAAGGGGTCATGCCAAGTTTTTTCTCTTGAAGCCTCCAACAACAAAAGGAACAATGAAATACCTATTGGAACTATGAAATAACGCCCAACTTTCGTTTCCCTTATGCAGGTGGTGGCCTTTACTCCCAATGACACATACTAGGCAATGTTGGCATTTCAAGGGGTAACATTATTCTCTAGGAATATAGAAGAAAATCTAAACAGAATATATACATTTAGGCTTGATTCCAAAAGCACCTAGAGGCATTTAACTATGATAAACCTGCTGCAGCTTTGCTAGGCTATTGAGAAACAGGTGTTTTTCTATCAGTGCTGAGAAGGCTTAATCATCCAATCATGTTGGGTAAAGCAATTTAACACAACCAAGTTTGCACCTCCAAGATATAGTGGACCTGGGTCTTGACGGAAGTGAACGACGGTCCACAAAACCTGTGTCTTTTATGTGTTTGGCGAATTTTACAGTTCAGTTCACTATCTGACTTCTAATATTTTCCTGTACTGTCTTGAGAAACTGAGGCCTAATACATTTTCAAGTTCAGTCAAAGATTCCCCACACTTCCCACACTCATTTCAGCACAAAGAATACATAAACCCGCATTTGCTGAATCTAGGGGAAGGTCATCATTTCTTTTTGTGAGCTAAGTATTCAATCCCTATCTATTTCAGTCGAGAGTATTTGACATTTAAGGAGTTCAGTGTTGTTCACCGAGTGTGAAGGAGGCGGAACTCTTATACTAGTAGGGGCTTGATCTACTCCTACTGGATTCATTGCAGCTCAGTTTCTGAGCCTTTGAAATGGATGCCTGAGTGGAGTGGAGGGAAGAGCATGTGATTGATAGCTAGGCAAAAACGTGTGAATATGCTTACCTGGGCTTGGTGCATTTCGGTCTGAATGATTCGTAAATGCCCCTTGAGAAGTGTGGATTCTCACGACCTCTTTCAAGAACATGAGCACTTTTATCATCTCTGCCATCTCTTCTCTTTTAGACGTCAGGATTCATGGACCCGTTCTTGGAGCATAGAATCGAGTAAATTTCTCAAGGGCACGTTGACACTCCGTAAGTTTCTGCCAGTATCACCGAGTTCCTGTAGGTCTCATAAATGACTTTTGAGCCTGGTATGCTCTAGAGATGTCTCCATGGCGATATTCTACACTGTAGCAGAACAACTTTCATCAATGTGTTCGCACATCTCCTCAATCCATGCAGCCAGTTTTTCTGCCAGCTTCTCTTCGTGTCTCCCATAAAGTCGACATCAACACTACTGGGCAAGTCTGAAAATACCTCGGAGCCTCACCAGTAAGCTGATGACAGGCAGATCTTCCACTGTCTGCCCTTTCAGATTATGGAAACTTACACGTGAACTGAGGTCATTGTGCAGCAGCAGTATCTCGAACTTACTCAGCTTCCCGAACAAAAGACCTAAGCCAATCTCCACATAGGGCAGCAGACCAACCATCATACTGATCTACCCACAGAATTCTGCCCAGTTACATTGGATCCAACAGCCGCAACAAGCCTCGTGGTACACACCAACATTCCACCTGGATCCAACCGGTAACTGCCATCCCCAGTGGTTGATGCATCAAGTTCGTGTTGGAGGTGATGCTGCATTAGTCGAGAGTTTCCTAAGGGAAATGTGATTCTATCCAGAAGGGTTCCATGGTCCTTTTCTCTTCCCTCTTTCCTTTGGTTCAGATCTGTATACACAGTACAACTGGAGGGAAGTGTGTCCATGTTCAGTTTAAGGATTCACACCTCTTTAAACTTTCTAACAGTTCACATTACACAGAGACCCACTCAAGGAATCTCATGTTTGTGTAATATCCATTCACCCAGATTACATATACGTCTGTTGCTTTCTGCTGAAATACCCACACTCTCAGAACATGGATCCATTTGTTTCATGGGGGCTGAAATTCATAGAAATGAAACCAATCCCAACGTGCACTTTCATGTCTGTCTCTTTTGCACTTAGTACAATTTCGCATAACTAATTTTGTTTATTATATGTTTATACCATTTCTTCCCTACGAAGCATAGTATATGGCATTCATTCATCCTGTTGGAAAACTTGTAAGACTATATCCCGTACTATGACCCACACTTATTCAAAACCGTCATTTCTGTTTAGTCACGATATGCACTTCTGGATCAGTATCTATGAATAGTAATGCACGCATCTGTTTTCTGAATACAAGTATGTTGAGTACATGCTAGACGCGATAATGGTTCGATGCGTGATGAATGATCCTTGACATCATTTTGAGTATATTGTTTTGAATATTCATGGTTGTTTGGTATATGTAAGCCAACTGTAACCTTTTGGTGTTTGTTTGTCTGATTTTTTGTATGTGTTGCAAAAACATTAGGCCATACATCTCTCCTTTTGCTTCAGACAGACAGTCATGTAAGCTGATTCACTTAAGATAGTGCTTAAAATCACCTATGATTTCCTGCTACCCTCTCCCTTCATTAGGATTTTGATGTCCTCCTTGCCTTCTTCTTCTAACTTCTTTGCAACTCAGGCTCTTCTTGCATTTGCAATAATGGTTTTGTTATTTCCATCTCATCTTGCTACTTTTCTACTCAGGGTATGATTCTCAATTTTTGTTTTAGGATCAGTCTCAAAGTGCTGAATTCTTTTAAGGTTTGCAGGTCAGTGAATTTCCCTAGCTCTACCGTTGTTATAAACGGCGGTCATTTCGCATAGACTACCCTAGATTGCAGCTTTTTCTCATTCAGGTTATGGTCTATGTCCTGGCACTCCTCCCCGTGCTGCTAAATTTCTGACGAGATATCAGCTGAAACCCATCTGGAGGTTCTGTTTTGACTAAGTTGCTTTCCTCGAGGTGCATTTTATTTCACTGAGATGATCATGAATTTTGTTTATTTGAATTCTACAGCTTCTTGTTCGTCTATTTGTATTCCACCTCTTTTGTACGATGTGTACATCCTGAATTCGTATAAATGATACTTTCTTGGCTTTCAGCAAGTTTCATTCTGATTTTTCTACAAATCCCTTTTCTTAATTTATTATTTTATCTCTGGCTTTTCCATTTGGGAATCCTATGAGTCTTATTCTTACCTGCTTTGTCTTAACCCATGATTCAACAGTGATGTTAGCATTGGTATGCACTTGCTTTTCTGTGTCTTCTTCTGATCGAGGGTTTTCTGTTCCCCTGTCCTCTCAGACATTCACGAGTCCCATGCATTAAGTAGTCTTCTTAGGATTGACTTTAGTCAAGTTTTTATCTCATCCATTTAGTTTTCTGATACTATTGGGTTCTTCTTTAGAATTTCTCTTCCCCTTTTCTGGTATTCTGCCTTTTGTTATTCTGAGGCACAGTGGTTCATCTGTGTTTTCCTCACCTCCAATTTCAGAGCTTACTCTGGTATCATTTTGCTGTCTAGTTGTTTGAAATCTTATTTTTTGGGCCTTCCAATCTTTGGAACTGGAAATGGTACTTCTTGTTGCTTTAACTATACTTCTTTTACTCTACAGGTCAGGTACTGTCATGTATCTAATATAGACTTATAGGGCTTTGTTAAGTGCAAACTTTATACTCTTTGGTGTACACAATTCCAAGTTAGTTCTGTGAGGACAATTTTCCCTAGTCCTTGATGCCATGCCCTGTTCCAGTGTATGTGTTGGCTGGTATATCTCTAAATCCTGGTATTGACTTTGTTGTGATGAACACACCATACTGTTTCAGTTATTAGAACCTCATTTTTATTACACTAATCTCACAATTCTGAAAGGGCACAGGGCATTTCCTCTAGTGGAAATGAAGCTTCTATAGGTTTTCAGCTCTGCATTCTTCTGTATGTCATTTTCAAGTGTCTCCAAAACAGCCTACAGAGAGTGCGCTTGTACTTTCTACTGCCATGTGAATGTCCCAATGTTACCATTTCTTCCCAGAGCTTCTCTGTCTACAGAAACACCAGTGGAAGCATATGTATGGATGTCATACTTCAGGGCCTGCTGGGATGATCCGGCAGACCGACCTATGTGTCCACGTTGCAGTACCCTGTCATTGCTGTCCAAAATATAGCATCTGCATTTGGGTGATAATGCTGTAAGAAATGCTTCATCTTCTCATGCTGTGGACTTTGACCACTCTTCCTAGTTCTCTCATTCTTGAGTTATGGGATCACCAAGGCAACCACAGAGCTGTTCCCCATCCTCTGCCTCAAACCAGACTGTAATCCCAATCCAGGTTATGAATGTAGCCGTTCCTAAATCTTTTAATACTGATTTCAATCCCAACACACACAGGAACCCTCAGTCCAGATGCATGATACCTCTGATTGAGCCCCACACGTGCTCTATTGTGAAAATGTCAAATTGGGCCCTGGTCCTGCAGATGCAGTTGATGTGGCCTAAGGACATATCGATAATCTCAAACTCACGAGCCAGTGCAGTTGCTATCTCACAGTGTTCACAGTTCTCTTTGCTCTCTTGAAAGTACCCACCAAAACCCACAACGCACTCTAGATCCCTGATTTGTGCGAGAGCCATCATCTGTTGCCCTACTTCTCTTTTTCCGCTGCCTCTGCTTGCTCAGATTTGGCAGCTCGGATCTTGGTCTCAGATTCAATTGTGGGGATATTTTGAGCTGATTTCTTTGAGTTCTGTCAGCCATGCATCTGCTGTTCACTCTGCTAATTCTCAGTGCATTAACTTCAATCCCATGCCTGCTGCCCGCTTGAGAGTGTGCTTCCAAGTAAACAGAGTTTCATCTTTGATGCTGCATTACCAGAGGTCAGATCCTGCACTGCTTTCCATTCTCTACTTTGCCTTTTCCTGCTTCCGGTTTATCTGAGACCTCATCCTGACTTTGGAAGTAACAGAGCACTCTTAGGAAAGTGTCCTTGCCAAGGGCTGGGTGAGAGGTTGTTTAAAATATTTTGTGTATGGTAGCTAGTGAGAGCAGTTTGCACTGGTTCTCCTCCTACTGGGCATCGACAAATCAACACTTTTCACAAATAATTCACAGAAATTGGATATTTCTTTTGCTCCGTTTTTTTTACAGCCATCGTCCTTGGGTTTTTCCGAAGACTCCAGCTTTGACCATATGTTGACAAGGCAGTTGGAAACTTTAAGAAAGTTAACAGTATCGATTTACATGTTTTAGGATTTATATGAAAGTGAAGTTATTTTTTGAAAATTACCAAATCAACCTAGAAGCCAGACTTGACAATTTCTGTAAGATTTTGTCAGCTCTAAGGAAAAAACAGACAGACTCAATGTAAAATAGCAGTCCAAAAGTTTGAAGGGGACATGCCAACTCTTTTCTCTTGAAGCCTCCAACAACTAAGGGAACAATGAAATGCCTATTGGAACCATGAAATAACCCCCATCCTGGGTTTCCCTTGTGCACCTGGTGCCCTTTATTCCCAAAGACACATAATAGGCAATGTTGTCATTTCAAGGGTTAACATTCCTCTCTAGGAATAATCTAGAAAATCTAAACAGAATATACACATTTAGGCTTGATTCCAAAAGCACCTAGAGGCATTTATCTATGAGAATCCTGCTGCAGCTATGCTAGGCTATTGAGAACCTGGTGTTCTTCTATCAGTGCTGAGAAGCCTTAATCATCAGATCATAAAGGGTAATGCAATTTAACACAACCAAGTCTGCACCTCCAAGATATAGTGCACCCGGGGCTTAACGGAAGTGAATGAATGTCCACATAACTTGTGTTTTTAATGTGTTTGGCGAATTTTACTGTTCAGTACACTATCTGACTTCTAATATTTTCCTGTAATGTCTTGAAAAACTGAGGCCTAATACATATTCAAGTTCATTCAAAGATTCCCCTCACTTCCCACACACTATTCAGCCCAAAGTATACATAACCCCAGCATTTCCTGAATCTAGGCGAAGGTCATCATTTCTTTGTGTGAGCTAAGTATTCAATTCCTATCTATTTCAGTCGAGAGTATTTGACCTTTATGGAGTTCAATTTGTTCACATAGTGTGAAGGAGTAGGAACTCTGTTTGTAGTAGGGGCTTACTCTCCTCCTACTGGATTCATTGCAGCTCAGGTTCTGATCCTTCGAAATGGATGCCTGAGTGGAGTGGAGGGAAGAGCATGTGATTGATAGCTAGGCACAAACGTGGGAATAGGCTTACCTGGACTTGGTGCATTTCGGTCTGAATGATTCATAAATGTCCCTTGGGATGTGTGGATTCTCACGATCACTTTCAAGAACATGATCGCTTTTATCATATCTGCCATCTCTTCTCTTCAGATGTCAGGAATCTTGGACCCGTTCTTGGAGCAGAGAATCGAGTAAATTTCTCAAGGGCACGTTGACTCTCCGTATGTTTCTGCCAGTATCAGCGAGGTACTGTAGCTCTCATAAATGTCTTTCGAGCCTGGTATGCTCTAGAGATGTCTCCATGCCGATAATCTAAACTGTAGCAGAACAACTTTCATCAATGTGTCCGCACATCTCCTCAATCCATGCAGCCACTTTTTCTGCCAGCTTCTCTTCGTGTCTCCCATATAGTCGACCTCAACAGGACTGGGCAAGTCTGAAAATACCTCGGAGCCTCACCCGTAAGCTGATGACAGGCAGATCTTCCACTGTCTGCCCTTTCAGATTCTGGAAACTGACCCGTGAACTCAGGTCTTGGGGCAGCAGCAGTATCTCGAACTTAATCATTTGCTCGAACAAAAGGCATAAGCCAATCCCCACATAGGGCAGCAGACCCACCATCAAACTGATCCACCCACAGATTTCTGCCCGGTTTCCTTGGATCCACCAGCCGAAACAAGCCTCGTGGTACACACCAACATTCCACCTGGAATCCAACCGGTAACTGCCATCCCCAGTGGTTGATGCATCAAGTCCATGTTGGGGGTGATGCTGCATTAGATGAGAGTTTCCTAAATTATACGTGATTCTATCCAGAAGGGTCCCATGGTCTTTTTATCTTCCCTCTTTCCTTTTGTTCAGATCTGTATACACAATACAAATGGAGGGAAGTGTGTCGATGTTCAGTTTATGGATTCACACCTCTTTAAACTTTCTAACAGTTCACAGTACACAGAGACCCACTCAAGGAAACTCATGTTTGTGTAATATCCATTCACCAACATAACATATCCGTCTGTTGCTTTCTGCTGTAACACCCACACTCTCAGCACATGGATCCATTTGTTTCATCGGGGCTGAAATTCCTAGAAATGAAACCAATCCCAACGTGCACTTTCCTGTCTGTCTCTTTTGCACCTAGTTCAATTTTGCTGAGCGACTTGTCTTTGTTATAGGTTTCTGCCATTCTTCTCTACGTAGGGTAAAATTAGGCATTCGTTCATCCTATTGGAAGCCTTGTAAGTCTATATCCCGTTCTATGACCCACTCTTATTCAAAACCGTTATTTGTGTTGTCTCACTATATGCACTTCAGGATCAGTATCTATGAATATTAATGCACGCGTCTGTTTTATGAATACAAGTTTGTTGAGTAGATTGTAACTGCGGTAATAAGTCGATGCGTTCTGAATGATTCTTGACATCAGTTTGAGTATTTTGTCTTGAATAATCATGTTTGTTGGGTATATGTCAGCCAACTGTAAACTTTTTGTGTTTGTTTGTTTGTCTGATTGTTTGTTTTGCAAACACATTAGGCGATATATCTCTCCTTTTGCTTCAGTCAGACAGTCATGTAAGCTGATTCACTTAAGACTGTGCTTAACATCTCCTATGATTTCTTGCTACCCTCTCCCATCTTTAGGATTTTGATGTCCTCCTTGCCTTCTTCTTCTTACTTCTTTGCAACTCAGGCTCTTCTTGCATTTGCAATAATGGTTTAGTTATTTCCATTTTATCTTGCTACTTTTAAATTCAGGGTAGGATTCTCAATATTTGTTTTAGGATCAGTCTCTAAGTGCTGAATTCTTTTAAGAATGGCCGGTCAGTGAATTTCCCTAGCTCTGCCGTTGTTATAAACGGCGGTCATTTGGCATAGGCTACCCTAGATTGCAGCTTTTTCTCATTCAGGATATGGTCTATGTCCTGGCACTCCTCCCCGTGCTCAAAATTTCTGCCGAGATATCAGCTGAAACCCCTCTGGAGGTTCTGTTCTGACTAAGATGTTTCCTCGAGGTGCTTTGTATATCACTGTGATGATCATGAACTTTTTTTACTTGAATTCTACAGCTGCTTTTTGGTCTATTGGTATTCCACCTCTTTTGGATGCTGTGTACTTCCTGAATTCATATAGATGATACTTTCTTGGCTTTCAGCAAATTTCATTCTGATTTTTCTACAAATTCCTTTTCAGAAATTATTATTTTATCTCTTGCTTTTCCATTTGGGAATCCTATGAGCCCTATTCATACCTGCTTTGTCTTAACCCAGGATTCAACAGTGATGTTAGCGTTGGTTTGCACTTGCTTTTCTGTGTCTTATTCTGATCGATGGACTTCTGTTCCCCTGTACTCACAGTAATTCTCGAGTCACTCTGCATTATGTAGTCTGCATAGGATTGACTTTAGCCCAGTTTTTATGTCATTCATTGAGTTTTCTGATATTATTGTGTTCATCTTAGGGTTTCTCTTCCCCTTTTCTGGTATTCTGCCTTTTGTGAATCTGAGGCACTGTGGTTCATCAGTGTTTTCCTCACTTCCATTTTCAGAGCTTGCTCTCGTAACGTTTTGCCGTCTAGTTGTTTGAAAGCTTATTTTTTGGGCCTTCAATCTCTTTGGAACTGGAAATGGTACTTCCTGTTTCTTTTCATCTACTTCTTTAATCTTCATTTCAAGTACTATCATGTATCAAATATAGACTTATATGGCTTGCTTAAGTGCAAACTTTAGACACTTTGGTGTACGCAATTACATGGTATTTTTGTGTGGATAATTTTCCCTAGACCTTGATGCCATGCCCCGTAACTGTGTGTGTTATCTGGTATATCTCTAAATCCTGGTGTTGCCTTTGATGTGAAGAACACACCATACAATTTCAGTTATTAAAACATCGTTTTTATTACAGTAATCTCACAATTCTGAAAGGGCACAGGGCTCTTCTTCTAATGGAAATGAAGCTTCTATAGGTTTTCAGCTCTGCATTCTTCTGTATGTCATTTTGAAGTGTCTCCAAAACAGCCAACAGAGAGTGCGCTTGTATTTTCTACTGCCATTGGAATTTCCCAATGTTACCAGTTCTTCCCAGAATTTCTCTGTCTACAGAAACACCAGTGGAAGCATATGTATGGATGTCATTCTACAGGGACTGCTGGGATGATCCCGCAGACTGACCTATGTGTCCTCGTTGCAGTAAACTCTCAGTGCTGTCCAAAATATAGCATCTTTATTTGGGTAATTATGCTGTAAGGAATTCTTCATCTTCTCATGATGTGGAATTTGACCACTCTTCCTAGTTCTCTCACGCTTGAGTCATGTGTTCACGAAGCAACCAAAGGGCTGTTCCACATCCTCTGCCTCAAACTAGACTCTAATCCCAATTAAGGTTAAGAATGTAGCGGGTCCTAAATCTTTTAATACTGCTTTCAAACCCAATGCCCCCTGGAACCCTCAGACCAGATGCATGATTCCTCTGAGCCCCACATGTGCTCTATTGGCAAAATGTAAAATTGGACCCTGGTCCTGCAGATGCAGTGGATGTGGCCATAGGACATATCGATAAACTCAACCTCACGAGCCAGTGCGATTCCTGTATCACTGAGTTCACAGTTATTTTTGCTCTCTTCATAGTACCCACCAAAACCCACAATGCACTCTAGATCCCTGAGTTCTGTGAGAGCCATCATCCGAAGCCCTATCCCTCTTTTTCTGCTGCCTCTGCTAGCTCAGATTTCTCAGCTCGGATCTTGGTCTCAGATTCAATTTTGGGGATATATTGTGCTGATTTCTTTGAGTTCTGTCAGCCAAGCATCTGCTGTGCACTCTTCTAACACTCAGCGCATCTCCATCAATCCCATGCCTGCTGCCCGCTTGAGAGTGTGCTTCCAAGGATAACAGAGTTACACCTTTGATGCTCCATTACCACAGGTCAGTCCCTGCAATGGTTCCAATTCTCTACTTTGCCTTTTACTGCTTCCAGGTTTTCTGAGGCCTCATCTTGTCTTTGGATGTAACAGACCACTCTTCAGCAAGTGTCCTGTGCCAAGGGCTGGTTGATTGGATGTTTACAAAGTTTTGTGTATGGGAGCGAGTGAGAGCAGTTTGCACTGGTTCTCTGCCGACTGGGCATAGATAAATCAACACTTTCCACAAATAATTCACAGAAATTGGATATTAGTTTAGCTCCGTTTTGTTTACAGGCATGGTCGGAAGTTTTTTCCGAAGACCACATCTTTGAAATTAGGTTGATATGGCAGTTGCAGTCTTTAAGAATATTAATAGTATCGATTTAGGTGTTGTGGGATTTATATGAAATTGAAGTTAGTTTTTGAAAATTACCAAATCAACAAAAAGCCAGACTTGACAATTTCTGTAACTTTTGTCTTCTCTAAAGAAAAAACAGACAGACTCAATGTAAAATAGCTGTTCAAAAGCTTGAAGGGGTCATGCCAAGTCTTTTCTCTTGAAGCCTCCAACAACAAAAGGAACAATGAAATACATATTGGAACAATGAAATATCGCCCAACCTGCGTTTCCCTTGTGCACATGGTGCCCTTTACTCCCAATGACACATACTAGGCAATGTTGGCATTTCATGGGGTAACATAATTCTCTAGGCATATACAAGAAAATCAAAACAGAATATATACATTTAGGCTTGATTCCAAAAGCACCTAGAGGCATTTAACTATGAGAAACCTTCTGTAGCTATGCTAGGCTATTGAGAAACAGGTGTTGTTCTATCAGTGTTGAGAAGGCTTAATTATTGAATCATGTTGGGTAAAGCACTTTAACACAACCAAGTCTGTACCTCCAAGATATAGTGAAACCGGTGTTTGACGGAAGGGAACGACGGTCCACAAAACCTGTGCTTTAATATGTTCGGCGACTTTTACGGTTCAGTTCACTATCTGACTTCTAATATTTTCCTGTACTGTCTTGAGAAACTGAGGCCTAATATATATTCAAGTTCAGTCAAAGATTCCCCACACTTCCCACACTCCTTTCAGCCCAAAGAATACATAACCCCCGCATTTGCTGAATCTAGGGGAAGGTCATCATTTCTTTGTGTGAGCTAAGTATTCAATTCCTATCTATTTTAGTCGAGAGTATTTGACATTTAAGGATTTCAATGTTGTTCACCGAGTGTGAAGTAGGAGGAACTCTGATTCTAGTAGGGGCTTGCTTTCTCCTACTGGATTCATTGCAGCTCAGGTTCTGATCCTTTGAAATGGATGCCTGAGTGGAGTGGAGGGAAGAGCATGTGATTGATAGCTAGGCACCAATCTGGGAATAGGCTTAACTGGGCTTGGTGCATTTCGGTCTGAATGATTCATAAATGCCCGTTGGGATGTGTGGATTCTCACGACAACTTCCAAGAACATGAGCGCTTTTATCATCTCTGCCATCTCTTCTCTTTTAGACGTCCGGATTCTTCGACCCGTTCTTGGAGCAGAGAATCGAGTAAATTTCTCAAGGGCACGTTGAAACTCCGTATGTTTCTGCCAGTATCAGCGAGGTTCAGTAGGTCTCATGAATGTCTTTCGAGCCTGGTATGCTCTAGAGATGTCTCCATGCCGATATTCTCCACTGTAGCAGAACAAGTTTCATCAATGTGTTCGCACATCTCCTCAATCCATGCAGCCAGTGTTTCTGCCATCTTCTCTTCGTGTGTCCCATAAATTAAACGTCAACAGGACAGGGCACGTCTGAAAATACCACGGAGCCTAACCAGTAAGCTGATGACAGGCAGATCTTCCACTGTCTGCCCTTTCAGATTCTGGAAACTGACCCGTGAACTCAGGCCTTTGGGCAACAGCAGTATTTCAAACTTACTCAGGTTCCCGAACAAAAGACCTAAGCCAATTTCCACATAGGGCAGCAGACCCACCATCAAACTGATCCACCCACAGAATTCTGCCCAGTTACCTTGGATCCACCAGCCGCAACAAGCCTCGTGGTACACACCAACATTCCACCTGGAATCCAACCGGTAACTGCCATCCCCAGAGGTTGATGCATCAAGTTCGTTTTGGAGGTGATGCTACATTAGACGAGAGTTTCCTAAGGGAAATGTGATTCTATCCAGAAGGGTCCCATGGTCCCTTTCTCTTTCCTCTTTCCTTTTGTTCAGATCTGTATACAGAGAACAAACGGAGGGAAATTTGTCCATGTTCAGTTTATGGATTCACACCTCTTTAAACTTTCTAACATTTCACAGTACACAGAGACCCACTCAAGGAAACTCATGTTTGTGTAATATCCATTCACCCAGATTACATATACGTGTGTTGATTTCTGCTGAAACACCCACACTCTCAGAACATGGATCCATTTGTTTCATGGGGGCTGAATTTCCAAGAAATGAAACCAATCCCAACGTTCACTTTCCTGTCTGTCTCTTTTGCACTTAGTACAATTTCGCAGAGCTACTTTTCTTTGTTATAGGCTTATGCCATTACTTCCCTACGAAGCATAGTATATGGCATTCATTCATCCAGTTTGAAGACTTGTAAGACTATATCCCTTTCTATGACCCACACTTATTCAAAACCGTCATTTGTGTTGGGTCACGATATGCACTTCTGGATCAGTACCTATGAATATTAACGCACGCATCTGTTTCCTGAATACAAGTTTGTTGAGTACATGCTAGCCGTGATAATGGTTCGATGCGTGCTGAATGATCCTTGACATCACTTTGAGTATATTTTTTTGAATATTCATGGTTGTTTGGTATATGTCAGCCAACTGTAACCTTTTGGTGTTTGTTTGTTTGTCTGATTGTTTTTATGTTTTGCAAACACATTATTCCATGCATCTCTCATTTTGCTTCAGACAGACTGTCATGTAAGCTGATTCACTTAAGATAGTGCTTAAATTCACCTGTGATTTCCTGCTACCCTCTCAGATCTTTAGGATTTTGATGTCCTCCTTGCATTCTTCTTCTTACTTCTTTGCAACTCAGGCTCTTCTTGCATTTGCAATAATGGTTTTGTTATTTCCATTTCATCTTACTTCTTTTCTACTCAGGGTAGGATTCTCAATTTTTGTTTTAGGATCAGTCTCTAAATACTGAATTCTTTTAAGGTTTGCCAGTCAGTGAATTTCCCTAGCTCTGCCGTTGTTATAAACGGCGGTCATTTGGCATAGGCTACCCTAGACTGCAGCTTTTTCTCATACAGGATACGTTCTATGTCCTGGCACTCCTCCATGTGCTGCAAAATTGCTGCCGAAATAACAGCTGAAATCCCTCTGGAGGTTCTGTTGTGACTAAGTTGTTTCCTCGAGGTGCATTTTACATCACTGGGATGATCATGAACATTTTTTACTTGAATTCTATAGCTGCTTGTTGGTCTATTGGTATTCCACCTGTTTTGGATGCTGTGTAATTCCTGAATTCGTATAGATGATACTTTCTTGGCTTTTAGCAAGTTCCATTCTGATTTTTCTACAAATCCTTTTCAGATTTATTATTTTATCTCTTGCTTTTCCATTTGGGAATCCTATGATTCTTATTCTTACCTACTTTGTCTTAACCCATGATTCAACAGTGATGTTAGCGTTGGTATGCACTTGCTTTTCTGTGTCTTATTCTGATCGGAAGATTTCTATTCCCCTGTCCTCTCAGTCATTCACGAGTCCCATGCATTAAGTAGTCTGCTTAGGATTGACTTTAGTCAAGTTTTTATCTCATCCATTGAGTTTACTGGTACTATTGGGTTCTTCTTTAGAGTTTCTCTTCCCCTTTTCTGGTATTCTGCCTTTTGTGATTCTGAGGCATGGTGGTTCATCAGTGTTTTCCTCATCTCCATTTTCAGAGCTAACTCTGTTATCGTTTTGCCGTCTATTTTTTTGAAAGCTTATTTTTTGGGCCTTCAATCTCTTTGGAACTGGCAATGGTACTTCCTGTTTCTTTTACTATACTTCTTTTAATCTACAGGTCAGGTACTCTCATGTATCTAATATAGACTTTTAGGGCTAGGTTAAGTGCAAACTTTAGATTCTTTGGTGTAAGCAATTCCAAGTTAGTTCTGTGAGGACAAATTTCCCTAGGCCTTGATGCCATGCCCCGTACCTGTGTGTGTTGTCTGGTATATCTCTAACTCCTGGTGTTGCTTTTGATGTGATGAACACATCATACTGTTTCAGTTAGTAAAACCTCGTTTTTATTACACTAATCTCACAATTCTGAAAGGGCACAGGGCACTTCCTCTAGTGGAAATGAAGCTTCTATAGGTTATCAGCTCTGCATTCTTCTGTATGACTTTTGAAGTGTCTCCAAAACAGCCAACAGAGAGTGCGCTTGTAATTTCTACTGCCATGGGAAAGTCTCAAAGTTACCACTTCTTCCCAGAGCTTCTCTGTCTACAGAAACAACAGTGGAACCATATGTATGGATGTCATACTTCAGGGCCTGCTGGGATGATCCCACAAACCTACCTATGTGTCCTTGGTGCAGAAACCTGTCAGTGCCCTCCAAAATGTAGCATCAGTTTTTGGGTGATAATGCTGTAAGAAATGCTTCATATTCTCATGCTGTGAACTTTGACCACTCTTCCTAGTTCTCTCACGCTTGAGTCATGAGTTCACGAAGGCAACCACAGAGCTCTTCCGCATCTTCTGCCTGAAACCTGACTGCAATCCCAATCCAGGTTAAGAATGTAGCGGATCCTAAATCTTTTAATACTGATTTCAAACCCAAGGCCCCCTGGAACCCTCAGACCAGATGCATGATTCCTCTGAGCCCCACATGTGCTCTATTGGCAAAATGTCAAATTGGACCCTGGTCCTGCAGATGCAGTGGATGTGGCCATAGGACATATCGATACACTCAACCTCACGAGCCATTGCGGTTGCTGTCTCACTGAGTTCACAGTTATCTTTGCTCTCTTGATAGTACCCACCAAAACCCACAACGCACTCTAGATCCCTGAGTTCTGTGAGAGCCATCATCCGTAGCCCTATCCCTCTTTTTCCGCTGCCTCTGCTAGCTCAGATTTGGCAGCTCAGATCTTGGTCTCAGAAAAAATTGTGGGGATATTTTGTGCTGATTTCTTTGAGTTCTGTCAGCCAAGCATCTGCTGTGCACTCTTCTAACACTCAGCGCATCTCCTTCAATCCCATGCCTGCTGCCCGCTTGAGAGTGTGCTTCCAAGGATAACAGAGTTACACATATGATGCTCCATTACCACAGGTCAGACCCTGCAATGGTTTCCATTCTCTACTTTGCCTTTTACTGCTTCCAGGTTTTCTGAGGCCTCATCCTGTCTTTGGATGTAACAGACCACTCTTCGGCAAGTGTCCTGTGCCAAGGGCTGGTTGATTGGTTGTTTACAAAGTGTTGTGTATGGGAGCGAGTGAGAGCAGTTTGCACTGGTTCTCTGCTTACTGGGCATAGATAAATCAACAATTTCCACAAATAATTCACAGAAATTGGATATTAGTTTAGCTCCGTTTTGTTTACAGCCATGGTCAGAGGGTTTGTCCGAAGACCCCATCTTTGACATTAGGTTGATATGGCAGTTGTAGTCTGTAAGAAGATTAATAGAATCGATTTACGTGTTGTGGGATTTATATGAAATTGAAGTTAGTTTTTGAAAATTACCAAATCAACAAAAATCCTGACTTGTCAATTTCTGTAACATTTTGTCAGATCTAAGTAAAAAACAGACAGACTCAATGTAATATAGCAGTCCAAAACCTTGAAGGGGTCATGCCAAGTCTTTTTCTGAAGTCTCCAAAAACAAAAGGAACAATGAAATAATTATTGGAACCATGAAATAACGCCCAACCTGCATTTCCCTTATGCACGTGGTTCCCTTTAATCCCAATGACACATACTAGGCAATGTTGGCATTTCAAGGGGTAACATTATTCTCTAGGGATATACAAGAAAATCTAAACAGAATATATACATTTAGGCTTGATTCCAAAAGCACCTAGAGGCATTTAACTATGAGAAACCTGCTGCAGCTATGCTAGGCTATTGAGAACCAGGTGTTCTTCTATCAGTGCTGAGAAGTCTTAATCATCCAATCATGTAGGGTAAAGCAATTTAACACAACCAACTCTGCACCTCCAAGATATAGTGAACCTGGGTCTTGACTGAAGTGAACGACGGTCCACAAAACCTGTTTCCTTATTGAGTTTGGCGACTTTTACTGTTCAGTTCACTATCTGAGTTCGAATATTTTCCTGTACTCTCTTGAGAAACTGAGGCCTAATACATTTTCAAGTTCAGTCAAAGATTCCCCACACTTCCCACACTCCTTCAGCCCAAAGAATACATAAACCCCGCATTTGCTGAATCTAGGTGAAGGTCATTATTTCTTTGTGTGAGCTAATTATTGAATTCCTATCTATTTCAGTCGAGAGTATTTGGCATTTAAGGAGTTCAGTGTTGTTCACCGTGTGTGAAGGAGGAGGAACTCTGATTCTAGTACGGGCTTGCTCCCCTCCTACTGGATTCATTGCAGCTCAGGTTCTGATCCTTTGAAATGGATGCGTGAGTGGAGTGGAGGGAAGACCATGTGATTGATAACTAGGCACAAACGTGGGAATAGGCTTACCTGGGCTTGGTGCATTTCGGTCTGAATGATTCGTAAATGCCCCTTGGGATGTGTGGATTCTCACGACCCCTTCCAAGACCATGAGCGCTTTTATCATCTCTGCCATCTCTTCTCTTTTAGACGTAAGGAATCTTGGACCAGTTCTTGGAGCTGAGAATCGAGTAACTTTCTCAAGGGCACGTTGAAACTCCGTATGTTTCTGCCAGTATCACCGTGGTTCAGTAGGTCTCATGAATGTCTTTCGAGCCTGGTATGCTCTAGAGATGTCTCCATGCCGATATTCTCCACTGTAGCAGAACAAGTTTCATCAATGTGTTCGCACATCTCCTCAATCCATGCAGCCAAGTTTTCTGGCAGCTTCGCTTCGTGTCTCCCATAAAGTCGACATCAACACTACTGGGCAAGTCTGAAAATAACTCGGAGCCTCACCAGTAAGCTGATGACAGGCAGATCTTCCACTGTCTGCCCTTTCAGATTCTGGAAACTGACCCGTGAACTCAGGTCTTGGGGCAGCAGCAGTATCTCGAACTTACTCACCTTCCCGAACAAAAGACTTAAGCCAATCTCCACATAGGGCAGCAGACCCACCATCAAACTGATCCACCCACAGAATTCTGCCCAGTTACCTTGGATCCACCAGCTGCAACAAGCCTCGTGGTACACACCAACATTCCACCTGGAATCCAAACGGTAACTGCCATCCCCAGTGGTTGATGCATCAAGTTCGTGTTGGAGGTGATGCTGCATTAGACGAGAGTTTCCTAAGGGAAATGTGATTCTATCCAGAAGGGTCCCATGGTCCTTTTCTCTTCCCTCTTTCCTTTTCTTCAGATCTGTATGCACAGTACAAACGGAGGGAAGTGTGTCCATGTTAAGTTTATGGATTCACACCTCTTTAAACTTTCTAACAGTTCACAGTACACAGAGACCCACTCAAGGAAACTGATGTTTGTGTAATATCCATTCACCCAGATTACATATCCGTCTGTTGCTTTCTGCTGTAACACCCACACTCTCAGCACATGGATCCATTTTTTTTCATGGGGGCTGAAATTCCTAGAAATGAAACCAATCCCAACGTGCACTTTCCTGTCTGTCTCTTTTGCACTTAGTACTATTTCGCAGAGCTAATTGTCTTTGTTATAGGCTTATGCCATTTCTTCCCTACGAAGCATAGTATATGGCATTCATACATCTTGTTGGAAAACTTGTAAGACTATATCCCGTTCTATGACCCACACTTATTCAAAACCGTCATTTGTGTTGGCTTACAATATGCACTTCTGGATCAGTATCTATGAATAGTAATGCACGCATCTGTTTTCTGAACACAAGTGTGTTTAGTACATGCTAGCCGCGATAATGTTTCGATGCGTGTTGAATGATACTTGACATCACTTTGAGTATATTGTTTTGAATATTCATGGTTGTTTGCTATATGTAAGTCAACTGTAACCTTTAGGTGTTTGTTTGTTTGTCTGATATTTTGTATGTTTTGCAAACACATTAGGCCATTCATCTCTCATTTTGCTTCAGACAGACAGTCATGTAAGCTGATTCACTTAAGATAGTGCTTAAAATCACCTATGATTTCCTGCTACCCTCTCCCATCTTTAGGATTTTGATGTCCTCCTTGCCTTCTGCTTCTTACTTCTTTGCAACTCAGGCTCTTCTTGCATTTGCAATAATGGTATTGGTATTTCCATTTCATCGTGCTACATTTCTACTCAGGGTAAGATTCTCAATTTTTGTTTTAGGATCAGTCTCAAAGTGCTGAATTCTTTTAAGGTTTGCCGGTCAGTGAATTTCCCTAGCTCTGCCGTTGTTATAAACGGCAGTCATTTGTCATAGGCTACCCTTGATTGCAGCTTTTTCTCATTCAGGATATGTTCTATGTCTTTGCACTCCTCCCCGTGCTTCAAAATTTCTGCCGAGATATCAGCTGAAACCCCTCTGGAGGTTCTGTTCTGACTAAGTTGATTTCCTCGAGGTGCATTTTACATCACTGGGATGATCATGAATTTTGTTTATTTGAATTCTACAGCTTCTTGTTCGTCTATTTGTATTCCACCTCTTTTGAACGATGTGTACATCCTGAATTCGTATAGATGATACTTTCCTGGCTTTCAGCAAGTTTCATTCTGATTTTTCTACAAATTCCTTTTCAGAATTTATTATTTTATCTCTTGCTTTTCCATTTGGGAATCCTATGAGTCTTATTCTTACCTGCTTTGTCTTAACCCATGATTCAACAGTGATGTTAGCGTTGGTATGCACTTGCTTTTCTGTGTCTTCTTCTGATCGTGGGTTTTCTGTTCCCCAGTCCTCTCAGTCATTCACGAGTCCCATGCATTAAGTAGTCTGCTTAGGATTGACTTTAGTCAAGTTTTTATCTCATCCATTGAGTTTTCTGATACTATTGGGTTCTTCTTTAGATTTTCTCTTCCCCTTTTCTGTTATTCTGCCTTTTGTGATTCTGAGGCATTGTGGTTCATCAGTGTTTCCCTCATCTCCATTTTCAGAGCTAGCTCTGTTATCGTTTTGCCGTCTATTTTTTTGAAAGCTTATTTTTTGGGCCTTCAATCTCTTTGGAACTGGCAATGGTACTTCCTGTTTCTTTTACTATACTTCTTTTAATCTACAGGTCAGGTACTCTCATGTATCTAATATAGACTTTTAGGGCTTGGTTAAGTGCAAACTTTAGATTCTTTGGTGTAAGCAATTCCAAGTTAGTTCTGTGAGGACAAATTTCCCTAGGCCTTGATGCCATGCCCCGTACCTGTGTGTGTTGTCTGGTATAACTCTAACTCCTGGTGTTGCCTTTGATGTGATGAACACATCATACTGTTTCAGTTAGTAAAACCTCGTTTTTATTACACTAATCTCACAATTCTGAAAGGGCACAGGGCACTTCCTCTAGTGGAAATGAAGCTTCTATAGGTTATCAGCTCTGCATTCTTCTGTATGACTTTTGAAGTGTCTCCAAAACAGCCAACAGAGAGTGCGCTTGTAATTTCTACTGCCATGGGAAAGTCTCAAAGTTACCACTTCTTCCCAGAGCTTCTCTGTCTACAGAAACAACAGTGGAACCTTATGTTTGGATGTCATACTTCAGGGCCTGCTGGGATGATCCCGCAAACCTACCTATGTGTCCTTGGTGCAGAAACCTGTCAGTGCCCTCCAAAATGTAGCATCAGTTTTTGGGTGATAATGCTGTAAGAAATGCTTCATCTTCTCATGCTGTGGACTTTGACCACTCTTCCTAGTTCTCTCACGCTTGAGTCATGAGTTCACGAAGGCAACCACAGAGCTGTTCCGCATCTTCTGCCTGAAACCTGACTGGAATCCCAATCCAGGTTAAGAATGTAGCGGATCCTAAATCTTTTAATACTGATTTCAAACCCAAGGCCCCCTGGAACCCTCAGACCAGATGCATGATTCCTCTGAGCCCCACATGTGCTCTATTGGCAAAATGTCAAATTGGACCCTGGTCCTGCAGATGCAGTGGATGTGGCCATAGGACATATCGATAAACTCAACCTCACGAGCCAGTGCGGTTGCTGTCTCACTGAGTTCACAGTTATCTTTGCTCTCTTGATAGTACCCACCAAAACCCACAACGCACTCTAGATCCCTGAGTTCTGTGAGAGCCATCATCCATAGCCCTATCCCTCTTTTTCCGCTGCCTCTGCTAGCTCAGATTTGGCAGCTCAGATCTTGGTCTCAGAAGCAATTGTGGGGATATTTTGTGCTGATTTCTTTGAGTTCTGTCAGCCAAGCATCTGCTGTGCACTCTTCTAACACTCAGCGCATCTCCTTCAATCCCATGCCTGCTGCCCGCTTGAGAGTGTGCTTCCAAGGATAACAGAGTTACACCTTTGATGCTCCATTACCACAGGTCAGACCCTGCACTGGTTTCCATTCTCTACTTTGCCTTTAACTGCTTCCAGGTTTTCTGAGGCCTCATCCAGTCTTTGGATGTAACAGACCACTCTTCGGCAAGTGTCCTGTGCCAAGGGCTGGTTGATTGGATGTTTACAAAGTTTTGTGTATGGGAGCGAGTGAGAGCAGTTTGCACTGGTTCTCTGCCTACTGGGCATAGATAAATCAACAATTTCCACAAATAATTCACAGAAATTGGATATTAGTTTAGCTCCGTTTTGTTTACAGCCATGGTCAGAGGGTTTGTCCGAAGACCCCATCTTTGACATTAGGTTGATATGGCAGTTGTAGTCTTTAAGAAGATTAATAGTATCGATTTACATGTTGTGGGATTTATATGAAATTGAAGTTAGTTTTTGAAAATTACCAAATCAACAAAAATCCTGACTTGTCAATTTCTGTAACATTTTGTCAGCTCTAAGTAAAAAACAGACTGACTCAATGCAATATAGCATTCCAAAAGCTTGAAGGGGTCATGCCAAGTCTTTTTCTGAAGCCTCCAAAAACAAAAGGAACAATGAAATAACTATTGGAACCATGAAATAACGCCCAACCTGCGTTTCCCTTATGCACATGGTGCCCTTTACTCCCAATGACACATACTAGGCAATGTTGGCATTTCAAGGGGTAACATTATTCTCTAGGGATATACAAGAAAATCTAAACAGAATATATACATTTAGGCTTGATTCCAAAAGCACCTAGAGGCATTTAACTATGAGAAACCTGCTGCAGCTATGCTAGGCTCTTGAGAACCAGGTGTTCTTCTATCAGTGCTGAGAAGTCTTAATCATCCGATCATGTTGGGTAAAGCAATTTAACACAACCAAGTCTGCACCTCCAAGATATAGTGAACCCGGGTCTTGACTGAAGTGAACAACGGTCCACAAAACCTGTGTCTTTATTGAGTTTGGCGAATTTTACTGTTCAGTTCACTATCTGAGTTCGAATATTTTCCGGTACTGTCTTGAGAAACTGAGGCCTAATACATTTTCAAGTTCAGTCAAAGAATCCCCACACTTCCCACACTCCTTCAGCCCAAAGAATACATAAACCCCGCATTTGCTGAATCTAGGGGAAGGTCATCATTTCTTTGTGTGAGCTAAGTATTGAATTCCTATCTATTTCAGTCGAGAGTATTTGACATTTAAGGAGTTAAGTGTTGTTCACCGAGTGTGAAGGAGGAGGAACTCTGATTCTAGTAGGGGCTTGCTCTCCTCCTACTGGATTCATTGCAGCTCAGTTTCTGATCCTTTGAAATGGATGCGTGAGTGGAGTGGAGGGAAGAGCATGTGATTGATAGCTAGGCACAAACGTGGGAATAGGCTTACCGGGGCTTGGTGCATTTCGGTCTGAATGATTCGTAAATGCCCCTTGGGATGTGTGGATTCTCACGACCCCTTCCAAGACCATGAGCTCTTTTATCATCTCTGCCATCTCTTCTCTTTTAGACGTCAGGAATCTTGGACCAGTTCTTGGAGCTGAGAATCGAGTAACTTTCTCAAGGGCACGTTGAAACTCCGTATGTTTCTGCCAGTATCACCGTGGTTCAGTAGGTCTCATGAATGTCTTTCGAGCCTGGTATGCTCTAGAGATGTCTCCATGCCGATATTCTCCACTGTAGCAGAACAAGTTTCATCAATGTGTTCGCACATCTCCTCAATCCATGCAGCCAGGATTTCTGGCAGCTTCGCTTCGTGTCTCCCATAAAGTCGACATCAACACTACTGGGCAAGTCTGAAAATACCTCGGAGCTTCACCAGTAAGCTGATGACAGGCAGATCTTCTACTGTCTGCCCTTTCAGATTCTGTAAACTGACCCTTGAACTCAGGTCTCTGGGCAGCAGCAGTATCTCGAACTTACTCAGCTTCCTGAACAAAAGACTTAAGCCAATCTCCACATAGGGCAGCAGACCCACCATCAAACTGATCCACCCACAGAATTCTGCCCAGTTACCTTGGATCCACCAGCCGCAACAAGCCTCGTGGTACACACCAACATTCCACCTGGAATCCAATCGGTAACTGCCATCCCCAGTGGTTGATGAATCAAGTTCGTGTTGGAGGTGATGCTGCATTAGACGAGAGTTTCCTAAGGGAAATGTGATTCTATCCAGAAGGGTCCCATGGTCCTTTTCTCTTCCCTCTTTCCTTTTCTTCAGATCTGTATACACAGTACAAACGGAGGGAAGTGTGTCCATGTTCAGTTTATGGATTCACACCTCTTTAAACTTTCTAACAGTTCACAGTACACAGAGACCCACTCAAGGAAACTCATGTTTGTGTAATATCCATTCACCCAGATTACATATCCGTCTGTTGCTTTCTGCTGTAACACCCACACTCTCAGCACATGGATCCATTTTTTTTTCATGGGGGCTGAAATTCCTAGAAATGAAACCAATCCCAACGTGCACTTTCCTGTCTGTCTCTTTTGCACTTAGTACTATTTCGCAGAGCTAATTTTCTTTGTTATAGGCTTATGCCATTTCTTCCCTACGAAGCATAGTATATGGCATTCATTCATCTTGTTCGAAATCTTGTAAGACTATATCCCGTTCAATGACCCACACTTATTCAAAACCGTCATTTGTGTTGGCTCAAGATATGCACTTCTGGATCAGTATCTATGAATAGTAATGCACGCATCTGTTTTCTGAACACAAGTGTGTTGAGTACATGCTAGCCGCGATAATGGGTCGATGCGTGCTGAATGATCCTTGACATCACTTTGAGTATATTGTTTTGAATATTCATGTTTGTTTGGTATATGTAAGTCAACTGTAAACTTTTGGTGTTTGTTTGTTTGTCTGATATTTTGTATGTTTTGCAAACACATTAGGCCATACATCTCTCATTTTGCTTCAGACAGACAGTCATGTAAGCTGATTCACTTAAGATAGTGCTTAAATTCACCTATGATTACCTGCTACCCTCTCCCATCTTTAGGATTTTGATGTCCTGCTTGCCTTCTTCTTCTTACTTCTTTGCAACTCAGGCTCTTCTTGCATTTGCAATAATGGTTTTGTTATTTCCATTTCATCGTGCTACATTTCTACTCAGGGTAGGATTCTCAATTTTTGTTTTAGGATCAGCCTCAAAGTGCTGAATTCTTTTAAGGTTTGCCGGTCAGTGAATTTCCCTAGCTCTGCCGTTGTTATAAACGGCAGTCATTTGTCATAGGCTACCCTAGATTGCAGCTTTTTCTCATTCAAGATATGGTCTATGTCCTGGCACTCCTCCCCGTGCTTCAAAATTTCTGCCGAGATATCAGCTGAAACCCCTCTGGAGGTTCTGTTCTGACTAAGTTCATTTCCTCGAGGTGCATTTTACTTCACTGGGATGATCATGAATTTTGTTTATTTGAATTCTACAGCTTCTTGTTCGTCTATTTGTATTCCACCTCTTTTGAACGATGTGTACATCCTGAATTCGTATAGATGATACTTTCCTGGCTTTCAGCAAGTTTCATTCTGATTTTTCTACAAATTTCTTTTCAGAATTTATTATTTTATCTCTTGCTTTTCCATTTGGGAATCCTATGAGTCTTATTCTTACCTGCTTTTTCTTAACCCATGATTCAACAGTGATGTTAGCGTTGGTATGCACTTGCTTTTCTGTGTCTTCTTCTGATCGAGAGATTTCTATTCCCCTGTCCTCTCAGTCATTCACGAGTCCCATGCATTAAGTAGTCTGCTTAGGATTGACTTTAGTCAAGTTTTTATCTCATCCATTGAGTTTTCTGATACTAATGGGTTCTTCTTTAGAGTTTCTCTTCCCCTTTTCTGGTATTCTGCCTTTTGTGATTCTGAGGCATGGTGGTTCATCAGTGTTTTCCTCATCTCCATTTTCAGAGCTAGCTCTGTTATCGTTTTGCCGTCTATTTGTTTGAAAGCTTATGTTTTGGGCCTTCAATCTCTTTGGAAGTGGAAATGGTACTTCCTGTTTCTTTTACTATACTTCTTTTAATCTACAGGTCAGGTACTATCATGTACATAATATAGACTTTTAGGGCTTGGTTAAGTGCAAACTTTAGACTCTTTGGTGTACGCAATTCCAAGTTAGTTCTGTGAGGACAAATTTCCCTAGACCTTGATGCCATGCCCCGTACCTGTGTGTGTTGTCTGGTATATCTCTAAATCCTGGTTTTGCCTTTGATGTGATGAACACATCATACTGTTTCAGTTAGTAAAACCTCGTTTTTATTACACTAATCTCACAATTCTGAAAGGGCACAGGGCACTTCCTCTAGTGGAAATGAAGCTTCTATAGGTTATCAGCTCTGCATTCTTCTGTATGACTTTTGAAGTGTCTCCAAAACAGCCAACAGAGTGTGCGCTTGTAATTTCTTCTGCCATGGGAATGTCCCAAAGTTACCAGTTCTTCCCAGAGCTTCTCTGTCTACAGAAACAACAGTGGAACCATATGTATGGATGTCATACTTCAGGGCCTGCTGGGATGATCCCGCAAACCTACCTATGTGTCCTTGGTGCAGAAACCTGTCAGTGCCCTCCAAAATGTAGCATCAGTTTTTGGGTGATAATGCTGTAAGAAATGCTTCATCTTCTCATGCTGTGGACTTTGACCACTTTTCCTAGTTCTCTCATGCTTGAGTCATGAGTTCACGAAGGCAACCACAGAGCTGTTCTGCATCTTCTGCCTGAAACCTGACTGGAATCCCAATCCAGGTTAAGAATGTAGCGGATCCTAAGTCTTTTAATACTGATTTCAAACCCAAGGCCCCCTGGAACCCTCAGACCAGATGCATGATTCCTCTGAGCCCCACATGTGCTCTATTGGCAAAATGTCAAATTGGACCCTGGTCCTGCAGATGCAGTGGATGTGGCCATAGGACATATCGATAAACTCAACCTCACGAGCCAGTGCGGTTGCTGTCTCACTGAGTTCACAGTTATCTTTGCTCTCTTGATAGTACCCACCAAAACCCACAACGCACTCTAGATCCCTGAGTTCTGTGAGAGCCATCATCCGTAGCCCTATCCCTCTTTTTCCGCTGCCTCTGCTAGCTCAGATTTGGCAGCTCAGATCTTGGTCTCAGAAAAAATTGTGGGGATATTTTGTGCTGATTTCTTTGAGTTCTGTCAGCCAAGCATCTGCTGTGCACTCTTCTAACACTCAGCGCATCTCCATCAATCCCATGCCTGCTGCCCGCTTGAGAGTGTGCTTCCAAGGATAACAGAGTTACACCTTTGATGCTCCATTACCACAGGTCAGACCCTGCACTGGTTTCCATTCTCTACTTTGCCTTTTACTGCTTCCAGGTTTTCTGAGGCCTCATCCTGTCTTTGGATGTAACAGACCACTCTTCGGCAAGTGTCCTGTGCCAAGGGCTGGTTGATTGGATGTTTACAAAATTTTGAGTATGGGAGCGAGTGAGAGCAGTTTGCACTGATTCTCTGCCTACTGGACATAGATAAATCAAAACTTTCCACAAATAATTCACACAAATTGGATATTAGTTTAGCTCCGTTTTGTTTTCAGCCATGGTCGGAAGGTTTTTCCCAAGACCACATCTTTGACATTAGGTTGATATGGCAGTTGCAGTCTTTAAGAATGTTAATAGTATCGATTTACGTGTTGTGGGATTTATATGAAATTGAAGTTAGTTTTTGAAAATTACCAAATCAACAAAAATCCTGACTTGTCAATTTCTGTAACATTTTGTCAGCTCTAAGTAAAAAACAGACTGACTCAATGCAATATAGCATTCCAAAAGCTTGAAGGGGTCATGCCAAGTCTTTTTCTGAAGCCTCCAAAAACAAAAGGAACAATGAAATAACTATTGGAACCATGAAATAACGCCCAACCTGCGTTTCCCTTATGCACATGGTGCCCTTTACTCCCAATGACACATACTAGGCAATGTTGGCATTTCAAGGGGTAACATTATTCTCTAGGGATATACAAGAAAATCTAAACAGAATATATACATTTAGGCTTGATTCCAAAAGCACCTAGAGGCATTTAACTATGAGAAACCTGCTGCAGCTATGCTAGGCTCTTGAGAACCAGGTGTTCTTCTATCAGTGCTGAGAAGTCTTAATCATCCGATCATGTTGGGTAAAGCAATTTAACACAACCAAGTCTGCACCTCCAAGATATAGTGAACCCGGGTCTTGACTGAAGTGAACAACGGTCCACAAAACCTGTGTCTTTATTGAGTTAGGCGAATTTTACTGTTCAGTTCACTATCTGAGTTCGAATATTTTCCGGTACTGTCTTGAGAAACTGAGGCCTAATACATTTTCAAGTTCAGTCAAAGAATCCCCACACTTCCCACACTCCTTCAGCCCAAAGAATACATAAACCCCGCATTTGCTGAATCTAGGGGAAGGTCATCATTTCTTTGTGTGAGCTAAGTATTGAATTCCTATCTATTTCAGTCGAGAGTATTTGACATTTAAGGAGTTAAGTGTTGTTCACCGAGTGTGAAGGAGGAGGAACTCTGATTCTAGTAGGGGCTTGCTCTCCTCCTACTGGATTCATTGCAGCTCAGTTTCTGATCCTTTGAAATGGATGCGTGAGTGGAGTGGAGGGAAGAGCATGTGATTGATAGCTAGGCACAAACGTGGGAATAGGCTTACCGGGGCTTGGTGCATTTCGGTCTGAATGATTCGTAAATGCCCCTTGGGATGTGTGGATTCTCACGACCCCTTCCAAGACCATGAGCGCTTTTATCATCTCTGCCATCTCTTCTCTTTTAGACGTCAGGAATCTTGGACCAGTTCTTGGAGCTGAGAATCGAGTAACTTTCTCAAGGGCACGTTGAAACTCCGTATGTTTCTGCCAGTATCACCGTGGTTCAGTAGGTCTCATGAATGTCTTTCGAGCCTGGTATGCTCTAGAGATGTCTCCATGCCGATATTCTCCACTGTAGCAGAACAAGTTTCATCAATGTGTTCGCACATCTCCTCAATCCATGCAGCCAGGATTTCTGGCAGCTTCGCTTCGTGTCTCCCATAAAGTCGACATCAACACTACTGGGCAAGTCTGAAAATACCTCGGAGCTTCACCAGTAAGCTGATGACAGGCAGATCTTCTACTGTCTGCCCTTTCAGATTCTGTAAACTGACCCTTGAACTCAGGTCTCTGGGCAGCAGCAGTATCTCGAACTTACTCAGCTTCCTGAACAAAAGACTTAAGCCAATCTCCACATAGGGCAGCAGACCCACCATCAAACTGATCCACCCACAGAATTCTGCCCAGTTACCTTGGATCCACCAGCCGCAACAAGCCTCGTGGTACACACCAACATTCCACCTGGAATCCAATCGGTAACTGCCATCCCCAGTGGTTGATGAATCAAGTTCGTGTTGGAGGTGATGCTGCATTAGACGAGAGTTTCCTAAGGGAAATGTGATTCTATCCAGAAGGGTCCCATGGTCCTTTTCTCTTCCCTCTTTCCTTTTCTTCAGATCTGTATACACAGTACAAACGGAGGGAAGTGTGTCCATGTTCAGTTTATGGATTCACACCTCTTTAAACTTTCTAACAGTTCACAGTACACAGAGACCCACTCAAGGAAACTCATGTTTGTGTAATATCCATTCACCCAGATTACATATCCGTCTGTTGCTTTCTGCTGTAACACCCACACTCTCAGCACATGGATCCATTTTTTTTTCATGGGGGCTGAAATTCCTAGAAATGAAACCAATCCCAACGTGCACTTTCCTGTCTGTCTCTTTTGCACTTAGTACTATTTCGCAGAGCTAATTTTCTTTGTTATAGGCTTATGCCATTTCTTCCCTACGAAGCATAGTATATGGCATTCATTCATCTTGTTCGAAATCTTGTAAGACTATATCCCGTTCAATGACCCACACTTATTCAAAACCGTCATTTGTGTTGGCTCAAGATATGCACTTCTGGATCAGTATCTATGAATAGTAATGCACGCATCTGTTTTCTGAACACAAGTGTGTTGAGTACATGCTAGCCGCGATAATGGGTCGATGCGTGCTGAATGATCCTTGACATCACTTTGAGTATATTGTTTTGAATATTCATGTTTGTTTGGTATATGTAAGTCAACTGTAAACTTTTGGTGTTTGTTTGTTTGTCTGATATTTTGTATGTTTTGCAAACACATTAGGCCATACATCTCTCATTTTGCTTCAGACAGACAGTCATGTAAGCTGATTCACTTAAGATAGTGCTTAAATTCACCTATGATTACCTGCTACCCTCTCCCATCTTTAGGATTTTGATGTCCTGCTTGCCTTCTTCTTCTTACTTCTTTGCAACTCAGGCTCTTCTTGCATTTGCAATAATGGTTTTGTTATTTCCATTTCATCGTGCTACATTTCTACTCAGGGTAGGATTCTCAATTTTTGTTTTAGGATCAGCCTCAAAGTGCTGAATTCTTTTAAGGTTTGCCGGTCAGTGAATTTCCCTAGCTCTGCCGTTGTTATAAACGGCAGTCATTTGTCATAGGCTACCCTAGATTGCAGCTTTTTCTCATTCAAGATATGGTCTATGTCCTGGCACTCCTCCCCGTGCTTCAAAATTTCTGCCGAGATATCAGCTGAAACCCCTCTGGAGGTTCTGTTCTGACTAAGTTCATTTCCTCGAGGTGCATTTTACTTCACTGGGATGATCATGAATTTTGTTTATTTGAATTCTACAGCTTCTTGTTCGTCTATTTGTATTCCACCTCTTTTGAACGATGTGTACATCCTGAATTCGTATAGATGATACTTTCCTGGCTTTCAGCAAGTTTCATTCTGATTTTTCTACAAATTCCTTTTCAGAATTTATTATTTTATCTCTTGCTTTTCCATTTGGGAATCCTATGAGTCTTATTCTTACCTGCTTTTTCTTAACCCATGATTCAACAGTGATGTTAGCGTTGGTATGCACTTGCTTTTCTGTGTCTTCTTCTGATCGAGAGATTTCTATTCCCCTGTCCTCTCAGTCATTCACGAGTCCCATGCATTAAGTAGTCTGCTTAGGATTGACTTTAGTCAAGTTTTTATCTCATCCATTGAGTTTTCTGATACTAATGGGTTCTTCTTTAGAGTTTCTCTTCCCCTTTTCTGGTATTCTGCCTTTTGTGATTCTGAGGCATGGTGGTTCATCAGTGTTTTCCTCATCTCCATTTTCAGAGCTAGCTCTGTTATCGTTTTGCCGTCTATTTGTTTGAAAGCTTATGTTTTGGGCCTTCAATCTCTTTGGAAGTGGAAATGGTACTTCCTGTTTCTTTTACTATACTTCTTTTAATCTACAGGTCAGGTACTATCATGTACATAATATAGACTTTTAGGGCTTGGTTAAGTGCAAACTTTAGACTCTTTGGTGTACGCAATTCCAAGTTAGTTCTGTGAGGACAAATTTCCCTAGACCTTGATGCCATGCCCCGTACCTGTGTGTGTTGTCTGGTATATCTCTAAATCCTGGTTTTGCCTTTGATGTGATGAACACATCATACTGTTTCAGTTAGTAAAACCTCGTTTTTATTACACTAATCTCACAATTCTGAAAGGGCACAGGGCACTTCCTCTAGTGGAAATGAAGCTTCTATAGGTTATCAGCTCTGCATTCTTCTGTATGACTTTTGAAGTGTCTCCAAAACAGCCAACAGAGTGTGCGCTTGTAATTTCTTCTGCCATGGGAAAGTCCCAAAGTTACCAGTTCTTCCCAGAGCTTCTCTGTCTACAGAAACAACAGTGGAACCATATGTATGGATGTCATACTTCAGGGCCTGCTGGGATGATCCCGCAAACCTACCTATGTGTCCTTGGTGCAGAAACCTGTCAGTGCCCTCCAAAATGTAGCATCAGTTTTTGGGTGATAATGCTGTAAGAAATGCTTCATCTTCTCATGCTGTGGACTTTGACCACTTTTCCTAGTTCTCTCATGCTTGAGTCATGAGTTCACGAAGGCAACCACAGAGCTGTTCTGCATCTTCTGCCTGAAACCTGACTGGAATCCCAATCCAGGTTAAGAATGTAGCGGATCCTAAGTCTTTTAATACTGATTTCAAACCCAAGGCCCCCTGGAACCCTCAGACCAGATGCATGATTCCTCTGAGCCCCACATGTGCTCTATTGGCAAAATGTCAAATTGGACCCTGGTCCTGCAGATGCAGTGGATGTGGCCATAGGACATATCGATAAACTCAACCTCACGAGCCAGTGCGGTTGCTGTCTCACTGAGTTCACAGTTATCTTTGCTCTCTTGATAGTACCCACCAAAACCCACAACGCACTCTAGATCCCTGAGTTCTGTGAGAGCCATCATCCGTAGCCCTATCCCTCTTTTTCCGCTGCCTCTGCTAGCTCAGATTTGGCAGCTCAGATCTTGGTCTCAGAAAAAATTGTGGGGATATTTTGTGCTGATTTCTTTGAGTTCTGTCAGCCAAGCATCTGCTGTGCACTCTTCTAACACTCAGCGCATCTCCATCAATCCCATGCCTGCTGCCCGCTTGAGAGTGTGCTTCCAAGGATAACAGAGTTACACCTTTGATGCTCCATTACCACAGGTCAGACCCTGCACTGGTTTCCATTCTCTACTTTGCCTTTTACTGCTTCCAGGTTTTCTGAGGCCTCATCCTGTCTTTGGATGTAACAGACCACTCTTCGGCAAGTGTCCTGTGCCAAGGGCTGGTTGATTGGATGTTTACAAAATTTTGAGTATGGGAGCGAGTGAGAGCAGTTTGCACTGATTCTCTGCCTACTGGACATAGATAAATCAAAACTTTCCACAAATAATTCACACAAATTGGATATTAGTTTAGCTCCGTTTTGTTTTCAGCCATGGTCGGAAGGTTTTTCCCAAGACCACATCTTTGACATTAGGTTGATATGGCAGTTGCAGTCTTTAAGAATGTTAATAGTATCGATTTACGTGTTGTGGGATTTATATGAAATTGAAGTTAGTTTTTGAAAATTACCAAATCAACAAAAATCCTGACTTGTCAATTTCTGTAACATTTTGTCAGCTCTAAGTAAAAAACAGACTGACTCAATGCAATATAGCATTCCAAAAGCTTGAAGGGGTCATGCCAAGTCTTTTTCTGAAGCCTCCAAAAACAAAAGGAACAATGAAATAACTATTGGAACCATGAAATAACGCCCAACCTGCGTTTCCCTTATGCACATGGTGCCCTTTACTCCCAATGACACATACTAGGCAATGTTGGCATTTCAAGGGGTAACATTATTCTCTAGGGATATACAAGAAAATCTAAACAGAATATATACATTTAGGCTTGATTCCAAAAGCACCTAGAGGCATTTAACTATGAGAAACCTGCTGCAGCTATGCTAGGCTCTTGAGAACCAGGTGTTCTTCTATCAGTGCTGAGAAGTCTTAATCATCCGATCATGTTGGGTAAAGCAATTTAACACAACCAAGTCTGCACCTCCAAGATATAGTGAACCCGGGTCTTGACTGAAGTGAACAACGGTCCACAAAACCTGTGTCTTTATTGAGTTAGGCGAATTTTACTGTTCAGTTCACTATCTGAGTTCGAATATTTTCCGGTACTGTCTTGAGAAACTGAGGCCTAATACATTTTCAAGTTCAGTCAAAGAATCCCCACACTTCCCACACTCCTTCAGCCCAAAGAATACATAAACCCCGCATTTGCTGAATCTAGGGGAAGGTCATCATTTCTTTGTGTGAGCTAAGTATTGAATTCCTATCTATTTCAGTCGAGAGTATTTGACATTTAAGGAGTTAAGTGTTGTTCACCGAGTGTGAAGGAGGAGGAACTCTGATTCTAGTAGGGGCTTGCTCTCCTCCTACTGGATTCATTGCAGCTCAGTTTCTGATCCTTTGAAATGGATGCGTGAGTGGAGTGGAGGGAAGAGCATGTGATTGATAGCTAGGCACAAACGTGGGAATAGGCTTACCGGGGCTTGGTGCATTTCGGTCTGAATGATTCGTAAATGCCCCTTGGGATGTGTGGATTCTCACGACCCCTTCCAAGACCATGAGCTCTTTTATCATCTCTGCCATCTCTTCTCTTTTAGACGTCAGGAATCTTGGACCAGTTCTTGGAGCTGAGAATCGAGTAACTTTCTCAAGGGCACGTTGAAACTCCGTATGTTTCTGCCAGTATCACCGTGGTTCAGTAGGTCTCATGAATGTCTTTCGAGCCTGGTATGCTCTAGAGATGTCTCCATGCCGATATTCTCCACTGTAGCAGAACAAGTTTCATCAATGTGTTCGCACATCTCCTCAATCCATGCAGCCAGGATTTCTGGCAGCTTCGCTTCGTGTCTCCCATAAAGTCGACATCAACACTACTGGGCAAGTCTGAAAATACCTCGGAGCTTCACCAGTAAGCTGATGACAGGCAGATCTTCTACTGTCTGCCCTTTCAGATTCTGTAAACTGACCCTTGAACTCAGGTCTCTGGGCAGCAGCAGTATCTCGAACTTACTCAGCTTCCTGAACAAAAGACTTAAGCCAATCTCCACATAGGGCAGCAGACCCACCATCAAACTGATCCACCCACAGAATTCTGCCCAGTTACCTTGGATCCACCAGCCGCAACAAGCCTCGTGGTACACACCAACATTCCACCTGGAATCCAATCGGTAACTGCCATCCCCAGTGGTTGATGAATCAAGTTCGTGTTGGAGGTGATGCTGCATTAGACGAGAGTTTCCTAAGGGAAATGTGATTCTATCCAGAAGGGTCCCATGGTCCTTTTCTCTTCCCTCTTTCCTTTTCTTCAGATCTGTATACACAGTACAAACGGAGGGAAGTGTGTCCATGTTCAGTTTATGGATTCACACCTCTTTAAACTTTCTAACAGTTCACAGTACACAGAGACCCACTCAAGGAAACTCATGTTTGTGTAATATCCATTCACCCAGATTACATATCCGTCTGTTGCTTTCTGCTGTAACACCCACACTCTCAGCACATGGATCCATTTTTTTTTCATGGGGGCTGAAATTCCTAGAAATGAAACCAATCCCAACGTGCACTTTCCTGTCTGTCTCTTTTGCACTTAGTACTATTTCGCAGAGCTAATTTTCTTTGTTATAGGCTTATGCCATTTCTTCCCTACGAAGCATAGTATATGGCATTCATTCATCTTGTTCGAAATCTTGTAAGACTATATCCCGTTCAATGACCCACACTTATTCAAAACCGTCATTTGTGTTGGCTCAAGATATGCACTTCTGGATCAGTATCTATGAATAGTAATGCACGCATCTGTTTTCTGAACACAAGTGTGTTGAGTACATGCTAGCCGCGATAATGGGTCGATGCGTGCTGAATGATCCTTGACATCACTTTGAGTATATTGTTTTGAATATTCATGTTTGTTTGGTATATGTAAGTCAACTGTAAACTTTTGGTGTTTGTTTGTTTGTCTGATATTTTGTATGTTTTGCAAACACATTAGGCCATACATCTCTCATTTTGCTTCAGACAGACAGTCATGTAAGCTGATTCACTTAAGATAGTGCTTAAATTCACCTATGATTACCTGCTACCCTCTCCCATCTTTAGGATTTTGATGTCCTGCTTGCCTTCTTCTTCTTACTTCTTTGCAACTCAGGCTCTTCTTGCATTTGCAATAATGGTTTTGTTATTTCCATTTCATCGTGCTACATTTCTACTCAGGGTAGGATTCTCAATTTTTGTTTTAGGATCAGCCTCAAAGTGCTGAATTCTTTTAAGGTTTGCCGGTCAGTGAATTTCCCTAGCTCTGCCGTTGTTATAAACGGCAGTCATTTGTCATAGGCTACCCTAGATTGCAGCTTTTTCTCATTCAAGATATGGTCTATGTCCTGGCACTCCTCCCCGTGCTTCAAAATTTCTGCCGAGATATCAGCTGAAACCCCTCTGGAGGTTCTGTTCTGACTAAGTTCATTTCCTCGAGGTGCATTTTACTTCACTGGGATGATCATGAATTTTGTTTATTTGAATTCTACAGCTTCTTGTTCGTCTATTTGTATTCCACCTCTTTTGAACGATGTGTACATCCTGAATTCGTATAGATGATACTTTCCTGGCTTTCAGCAAGTTTCATTCTGATTTTTCTACAAATTCCTTTTCAGAATTTATTATTTTATCTCTTGCTTTTCCATTTGGGAATCCTATGAGTCTTATTCTTACCTGCTTTTTCTTAACCCATGATTCAACAGTGATGTTAGCGTTGGTATGCACTTGCTTTTCTGTGTCTTCTTCTGATCGAGAGATTTCTATTCCCCTGTCCTCTCAGTCATTCACGAGTCCCATGCATTAAGTAGTCTGCTTAGGATTGACTTTAGTCAAGTTTTTATCTCATCCATTGAGTTTTCTGATACTAATGGGTTCTTCTTTAGAGTTTCTCTTCCCCTTTTCTGGTATTCTGCCTTTTGTGATTCTGAGGCATGGTGGTTCATCAGTGTTTTCCTCATCTCCATTTTCAGAGCTAGCTCTGTTATCGTTTTGCCGTCTATTTGTTTGAAAGCTTATGTTTTGGGCCTTCAATCTCTTTGGAAGTGGAAATGGTACTTCCTGTTTCTTTTACTATACTTCTTTTAATCTACAGGTCAGGTACTATCATGTACATAATATAGACTTTTAGGGCTTGGTTAAGTGCAAACTTTAGACTCTTTGGTGTACGCAATTCCAAGTTAGTTCTGTGAGGACAAATTTCCCTAGACCTTGATGCCATGCCCCGTACCTGTGTGTGTTGTCTGGTATATCTCTAAATCCTGGTTTTGCCTTTGATGTGATGAACACATCATACTGTTTCAGTTAGTAAAACCTCGTTTTTATTACACTAATCTCACAATTCTGAAAGGGCACAGGGCACTTCCTCTAGTGGAAATGAAGCTTCTATAGGTTATCAGCTCTGCATTCTTCTGTATGACTTTTGAAGTGTCTCCAAAACAGCCAACAGAGTGTGCGCTTGTAATTTCTTCTGCCATGGGAAAGTCCCAAAGTTACCAGTTCTTCCCAGAGCTTCTCTGTCTACAGAAACAACAGTGGAACCATATGTATGGATGTCATACTTCAGGGCCTGCTGGGATGATCCCGCAAACCTACCTATGTGTCCTTGGTGCAGAAACCTGTCAGTGCCCTCCAAAATGTAGCATCAGTTTTTGGGTGATAATGCTGTAAGAAATGCTTCATCTTCTCATGCTGTGGACTTTGACCACTTTTCCTAGTTCTCTCATGCTTGAGTCATGAGTTCACGAAGGCAACCACAGAGCTGTTCTGCATCTTCTGCCTGAAACCTGACTGGAATCCCAATCCAGGTTAAGAATGTAGCGGATCCTAAGTCTTTTAATACTGATTTCAAACCCAAGGCCCCCTGGAACCCTCAGACCAGATGCATGATTCCTCTGAGCCCCACATGTGCTCTATTGGCAAAATGTCAAATTGGACCCTGGTCCTGCAGATGCAGTGGATGTGGCCATAGGACATATCGATAAACTCAACCTCACGAGCCAGTGCGGTTGCTGTCTCACTGAGTTCACAGTTATCTTTGCTCTCTTGATAGTACCCACCAAAACCCACAACGCACTCTAGATCCCTGAGTTCTGTGAGAGCCATCATCCGTAGCCCTATCCCTCTTTTTCCGCTGCCTCTGCTAGCTCAGATTTGGCAGCTCAGATCTTGGTCTCAGAAAAAATTGTGGGGATATTTTGTGCTGATTTCTTTGAGTTCTGTCAGCCAAGCATCTGCTGTGCACTCTTCTAACACTCAGCGCATCTCCATCAATCCCATGCCTGCTGCCCGCTTGAGAGTGTGCTTCCAAGGATAACAGAGTTACACCTTTGATGCTCCATTACCACAGGTCAGACCCTGCACTGGTTTCCATTCTCTACTTTGCCTTTTACTGCTTCCAGGTTTTCTGAGGCCTCATCCTGTCTTTGGATGTAACAGACCACTCTTCGGCAAGTGTCCTGTGCCAAGGGCTGGTTGATTGGATGTTTACAAAATTTTGAGTATGGGAGCGAGTGAGAGCAGTTTGCACTGATTCTCTGCCTACTGGACATAGATAAATCAAAACTTTCCACAAATAATTCACACAAATTGGATATTAGTTTAGCTCCGTTTTGTTTTCAGCCATGGTCGGAAGGTTTTTCCCAAGACCACATCTTTGACATTAGGTTGATATGGCAGTTGCAGTCTTTAAGAATGTTAATAGTATCGATTTACGTGTTGTGGGATTTATATGAAATTGAAGTTAGTTTTTGAAAATTACCAAATCAACAAAAATCCTGACTTGTCAATTTCTGTAACATTTTGTCAGCTCTAAGTAAAAAACAGACTGACTCAATGCAATATAGCATTCCAAAAGCTTGAAGGGGTCATGCCAAGTCTTTTTCTGAAGCCTCCAAAAACAAAAGGAACAATGAAATAACTATTGGAACCATGAAATAACGCCCAACCTGCGTTTCCCTTATGCACATGGTGCCCTTTACTCCCAATGACACATACTAGGCAATGTTGGCATTTCAAGGGGTAACATTATTCTCTAGGGATATACAAGAAAATCTAAACAGAATATATACATTTAGGCTTGATTCCAAAAGCACCTAGAGGCATTTAACTATGAGAAACCTGCTGCAGCTATGCTAGGCTCTTGAGAACCAGGTGTTCTTCTATCAGTGCTGAGAAGTCTTAATCATCCGATCATGTTGGGTAAAGCAATTTAACACAACCAAGTCTGCACCTCCAAGATATAGTGAACCCGGGTCTTGACTGAAGTGAACAACGGTCCACAAAACCTGTGTCTTTATTGAGTTAGGCGAATTTTACTGTTCAGTTCACTATCTGAGTTCGAATATTTTCCGGTACTGTCTTGAGAAACTGAGGCCTAATACATTTTCAAGTTCAGTCAAAGAATCCCCACACTTCCCACACTCCTTCAGCCCAAAGAATACATAAACCCCGCATTTGCTGAATCTAGGGGAAGGTCATCATTTCTTTGTGTGAGCTAAGTATTGAATTCCTATCTATTTCAGTCGAGAGTATTTGACATTTAAGGAGTTAAGTGTTGTTCACCGAGTGTGAAGGAGGAGGAACTCTGATTCTAGTAGGGGCTTGCTCTCCTCCTACTGGATTCATTGCAGCTCAGTTTCTGATCCTTTGAAATGGATGCGTGAGTGGAGTGGAGGGAAGAGCATGTGATTGATAGCTAGGCACAAACGTGGGAATAGGCTTACCGGGGCTTGGTGCATTTCGGTCTGAATGATTCGTAAATGCCCCTTGGGATGTGTGGATTCTCACGACCCCTTCCAAGACCATGAGCTCTTTTATCATCTCTGCCATCTCTTCTCTTTTAGACGTCAGGAATCTTGGACCAGTTCTTGGAGCTGAGAATCGAGTAACTTTCTCAAGGGCACGTTGAAACTCCGTATGTTTCTGCCAGTATCACCGTGGTTCAGTAGGTCTCATGAATGTCTTTCGAGCCTGGTATGCTCTAGAGATGTCTCCATGCCGATATTCTCCACTGTAGCAGAACAAGTTTCATCAATGTGTTCGCACATCTCCTCAATCCATGCAGCCAGGATTTCTGGCAGCTTCGCTTCGTGTCTCCCATAAAGTCGACATCAACACTACTGGGCAAGTCTGAAAATACCTCGGAGCTTCACCAGTAAGCTGATGACAGGCAGATCTTCTACTGTCTGCCCTTTCAGATTCTGTAAACTGACCCTTGAACTCAGGTCTCTGGGCAGCAGCAGTATCTCGAACTTACTCAGCTTCCTGAACAAAAGACTTAAGCCAATCTCCACATAGGGCAGCAGACCCACCATCAAACTGATCCACCCACAGAATTCTGCCCAGTTACCTTGGATCCACCAGCCGCAACAAGCCTCGTGGTACACACCAACATTCCACCTGGAATCCAATCGGTAACTGCCATCCCCAGTGGTTGATGAATCAAGTTCGTGTTGGAGGTGATGCTGCATTAGACGAGAGTTTCCTAAGGGAAATGTGATTCTATCCAGAAGGGTCCCATGGTCCTTTTCTCTTCCCTCTTTCCTTTTCTTCAGATCTGTATACACAGTACAAACGGAGGGAAGTGTGTCCATGTTCAGTTTATGGATTCACACCTCTTTAAACTTTCTAACAGTTCACAGTACACAGAGACCCACTCAAGGAAACTCATGTTTGTGTAATATCCATTCACCCAGATTACATATCCGTCTGTTGCTTTCTGCTGTAACACCCACACTCTCAGCACATGGATCCATTTTTTTTTCATGGGGGCTGAAATTCCTAGAAATGAAACCAATCCCAACGTGCACTTTCCTGTCTGTCTCTTTTGCACTTAGTACTATTTCGCAGAGCTAATTTTCTTTGTTATAGGCTTATGCCATTTCTTCCCTACGAAGCATAGTATATGGCATTCATTCATCTTGTTCGAAATCTTGTAAGACTATATCCCGTTCAATGACCCACACTTATTCAAAACCGTCATTTGTGTTGGCTCAAGATATGCACTTCTGGATCAGTATCTATGAATAGTAATGCACGCATCTGTTTTCTGAACACAAGTGTGTTGAGTACATGCTAGCCGCGATAATGGGTCGATGCGTGCTGAATGATCCTTGACATCACTTTGAGTATATTGTTTTGAATATTCATGTTTGTTTGGTATATGTAAGTCAACTGTAAACTTTTGGTGTTTGTTTGTTTGTCTGATATTTTGTATGTTTTGCAAACACATTAGGCCATACATCTCTCATTTTGCTTCAGACAGACAGTCATGTAAGCTGATTCACTTAAGATAGTGCTTAAATTCACCTATGATTACCTGCTACCCTCTCCCATCTTTAGGATTTTGATGTCCTGCTTGCCTTCTTCTTCTTACTTCTTTGCAACTCAGGCTCTTCTTGCATTTGCAATAATGGTTTTGTTATTTCCATTTCATCGTGCTACATTTCTACTCAGGGTAGGATTCTCAATTTTTGTTTTAGGATCAGCCTCAAAGTGCTGAATTCTTTTAAGGTTTGCCGGTCAGTGAATTTCCCTAGCTCTGCCGTTGTTATAAACGGCAGTCATTTGTCATAGGCTACCCTAGATTGCAGCTTTTTCTCATTCAAGATATGGTCTATGTCCTGGCACTCCTCCCCGTGCTTCAAAATTTCTGCCGAGATATCAGCTGAAACCCCTCTGGAGGTTCTGTTCTGACTAAGTTCATTTCCTCGAGGTGCATTTTACTTCACTGGGATGATCATGAATTTTGTTTATTTGAATTCTACAGCTTCTTGTTCGTCTATTTGTATTCCACCTCTTTTGAACGATGTGTACATCCTGAATTCGTATAGATGATACTTTCCTGGCTTTCAGCAAGTTTCATTCTGATTTTTCTACAAATTCCTTTTCAGAATTTATTATTTTATCTCTTGCTTTTCCATTTGGGAATCCTATGAGTCTTATTCTTACCTGCTTTTTCTTAACCCATGATTCAACAGTGATGTTAGCGTTGGTATGCACTTGCTTTTCTGTGTCTTCTTCTGATCGAGAGATTTCTATTCCCCTGTCCTCTCAGTCATTCACGAGTCCCATGCATTAAGTAGTCTGCTTAGGATTGACTTTAGTCAAGTTTTTATCTCATCCATTGAGTTTTCTGATACTAATGGGTTCTTCTTTAGAGTTTCTCTTCCCCTTTTCTGGTATTCTGCCTTTTGTGATTCTGAGGCATGGTGGTTCATCAGTGTTTTCCTCATCTCCATTTTCAGAGCTAGCTCTGTTATCGTTTTGCCGTCTATTTGTTTGAAAGCTTATGTTTTGGGCCTTCAATCTCTTTGGAAGTGGAAATGGTACTTCCTGTTTCTTTTACTATACTTCTTTTAATCTACAGGTCAGGTACTATCATGTACATAATATAGACTTTTAGGGCTTGGTTAAGTGCAAACTTTAGACTCTTTGGTGTACGCAATTCCAAGTTAGTTCTGTGAGGACAAATTTCCCTAGACCTTGATGCCATGCCCCGTACCTGTGTGTGTTGTCTGGTATATCTCTAAATCCTGGTTTTGCCTTTGATGTGATGAACACATCATACTGTTTCAGTTAGTAAAACCTCGTTTTTATTACACTAATCTCACAATTCTGAAAGGGCACAGGGCACTTCCTCTAGTGGAAATGAAGCTTCTATAGGTTATCAGCTCTGCATTCTTCTGTATGACTTTTGAAGTGTCTCCAAAACAGCCAACAGAGTGTGCGCTTGTAATTTCTTCTGCCATGGGAAAGTCCCAAAGTTACCAGTTCTTCCCAGAGCTTCTCTGTCTACAGAAACAACAGTGGAACCATATGTATGGATGTCATACTTCAGGGCCTGCTGGGATGATCCCGCAAACCTACCTATGTGTCCTTGGTGCAGAAACCTGTCAGTGCCCTCCAAAATGTAGCATCAGTTTTTGGGTGATAATGCTGTAAGAAATGCTTCATCTTCTCATGCTGTGGACTTTGACCACTTTTCCTAGTTCTCTCATGCTTGAGTCATGAGTTCACGAAGGCAACCACAGAGCTGTTCTGCATCTTCTGCCTGAAACCTGACTGGAATCCCAATCCAGGTTAAGAATGTAGCGGATCCTAAGTCTTTTAATACTGATTTCAAACCCAAGGCCCCCTGGAACCCTCAGACCAGATGCATGATTCCTCTGAGCCCCACATGTGCTCTATTGGCAAAATGTCAAATTGGACCCTGGTCCTGCAGATGCAGTGGATGTGGCCATAGGACATATCGATAAACTCAACCTCACGAGCCAGTGCGGTTGCTGTCTCACTGAGTTCACAGTTATCTTTGCTCTCTTGATAGTACCCACCAAAACCCACAACGCACTCTAGATCCCTGAGTTCTGTGAGAGCCATCATCCGTAGCCCTATCCCTCTTTTTCCGCTGCCTCTGCTAGCTCAGATTTGGCAGCTCAGATCTTGGTCTCAGAAAAAATTGTGGGGATATTTTGTGCTGATTTCTTTGAGTTCTGTCAGCCAAGCATCTGCTGTGCACTCTTCTAACACTCAGCGCATCTCCATCAATCCCATGCCTGCTGCCCGCTTGAGAGTGTGCTTCCAAGGATAACAGAGTTACACCTTTGATGCTCCATTACCACAGGTCAGACCCTGCACTGGTTTCCATTCTCTACTTTGCCTTTTACTGCTTCCAGGTTTTCTGAGGCCTCATCCTGTCTTTGGATGTAACAGACCACTCTTCGGCAAGTGTCCTGTGCCAAGGGCTGGTTGATTGGATGTTTACAAAATTTTGAGTATGGGAGCGAGTGAGAGCAGTTTGCACTGATTCTCTGCCTACTGGACATAGATAAATCAAAACTTTCCACAAATAATTCACACAAATTGGATATTAGTTTAGCTCCGTTTTGTTTTCAGCCATGGTCGGAAGGTTTTTCCCAAGACCACATCTTTGACATTAGGTTGATATGGCAGTTGCAGTCTTTAAGAATGTTAATAGTATCGATTTACGTGTTGTGGGATTTATATGAAATTGAAGTTAGTTTTTGAAAATTACCAAATCAACAAAAATCCTGACTTGTCAATTTCTGTAACATTTTGTCAGCTCTAAGTAAAAAACAGACTGACTCAATGCAATATAGCATTCCAAAAGCTTGAAGGGGTCATGCCAAGTCTTTTTCTGAAGCCTCCAAAAACAAAAGGAACAATGAAATAACTATTGGAACCATGAAATAACGCCCAACCTGCGTTTCCCTTATGCACATGGTGCCCTTTACTCCCAATGACACATACTAGGCAATGTTGGCATTTCAAGGGGTAACATTATTCTCTAGGGATATACAAGAAAATCTAAACAGAATATATACATTTAGGCTTGATTCCAAAAGCACCTAGAGGCATTTAACTATGAGAAACCTGCTGCAGCTATGCTAGGCTCTTGAGAACCAGGTGTTCTTCTATCAGTGCTGAGAAGTCTTAATCATCCGATCATGTTGGGTAAAGCAATTTAACACAACCAAGTCTGCACCTCCAAGATATAGTGAACCCGGGTCTTGACTGAAGTGAACAACGGTCCACAAAACCTGTGTCTTTATTGAGTTAGGCGAATTTTACTGTTCAGTTCACTATCTGAGTTCGAATATTTTCCGGTACTGTCTTGAGAAACTGAGGCCTAATACATTTTCAAGTTCAGTCAAAGAATCCCCACACTTCCCACACTCCTTCAGCCCAAAGAATACATAAACCCCGCATTTGCTGAATCTAGGGGAAGGTCATCATTTCTTTGTGTGAGCTAAGTATTGAATTCCTATCTATTTCAGTCGAGAGTATTTGACATTTAAGGAGTTAAGTGTTGTTCACCGAGTGTGAAGGAGGAGGAACTCTGATTCTAGTAGGGGCTTGCTCTCCTCCTACTGGATTCATTGCAGCTCAGTTTCTGATCCTTTGAAATGGATGCGTGAGTGGAGTGGAGGGAAGAGCATGTGATTGATAGCTAGGCACAAACGTGGGAATAGGCTTACCGGGGCTTGGTGCATTTCGGTCTGAATGATTCGTAAATGCCCCTTGGGATGTGTGGATTCTCACGACCCCTTCCAAGACCATGAGCTCTTTTATCATCTCTGCCATCTCTTCTCTTTTAGACGTCAGGAATCTTGGACCAGTTCTTGGAGCTGAGAATCGAGTAACTTTCTCAAGGGCACGTTGAAACTCCGTATGTTTCTGCCAGTATCACCGTGGTTCAGTAGGTCTCATGAATGTCTTTCGAGCCTGGTATGCTCTAGAGATGTCTCCATGCCGATATTCTCCACTGTAGCAGAACAAGTTTCATCAATGTGTTCGCACATCTCCTCAATCCATGCAGCCAGGATTTCTGGCAGCTTCGCTTCGTGTCTCCCATAAAGTCGACATCAACACTACTGGGCAAGTCTGAAAATACCTCGGAGCTTCACCAGTAAGCTGATGACAGGCAGATCTTCTACTGTCTGCCCTTTCAGATTCTGTAAACTGACCCTTGAACTCAGGTCTCTGGGCAGCAGCAGTATCTCGAACTTACTCAGCTTCCTGAACAAAAGACTTAAGCCAATCTCCACATAGGGCAGCAGACCCACCATCAAACTGATCCACCCACAGAATTCTGCCCAGTTACCTTGGATCCACCAGCCGCAACAAGCCTCGTGGTACACACCAACATTCCACCTGGAATCCAATCGGTAACTGCCATCCCCAGTGGTTGATGAATCAAGTTCGTGTTGGAGGTGATGCTGCATTAGACGAGAGTTTCCTAAGGGAAATGTGATTCTATCCAGAAGGGTCCCATGGTCCTTTTCTCTTCCCTCTTTCCTTTTCTTCAGATCTGTATACACAGTACAAACGGAGGGAAGTGTGTCCATGTTCAGTTTATGGATTCACACCTCTTTAAACTTTCTAACAGTTCACAGTACACAGAGACCCACTCAAGGAAACTCATGTTTGTGTAATATCCATTCACCCAGATTACATATCCGTCTGTTGCTTTCTGCTGTAACACCCACACTCTCAGCACATGGATCCATTTTTTTTTCATGGGGGCTGAAATTCCTAGAAATGAAACCAATCCCAACGTGCACTTTCCTGTCTGTCTCTTTTGCACTTAGTACTATTTCGCAGAGCTAATTTTCTTTGTTATAGGCTTATGCCATTTCTTCCCTACGAAGCATAGTATATGGCATTCATTCATCTTGTTCGAAATCTTGTAAGACTATATCCCGTTCAATGACCCACACTTATTCAAAACCGTCATTTGTGTTGGCTCAAGATATGCACTTCTGGATCAGTATCTATGAATAGTAATGCACGCATCTGTTTTCTGAACACAAGTGTGTTGAGTACATGCTAGCCGCGATAATGGGTCGATGCGTGCTGAATGATCCTTGACATCACTTTGAGTATATTGTTTTGAATATTCATGTTTGTTTGGTATATGTAAGTCAACTGTAAACTTTTGGTGTTTGTTTGTTTGTCTGATATTTTGTATGTTTTGCAAACACATTAGGCCATACATCTCTCATTTTGCTTCAGACAGACAGTCATGTAAGCTGATTCACTTAAGATAGTGCTTAAATTCACCTATGATTACCTGCTACCCTCTCCCATCTTTAGGATTTTGATGTCCTGCTTGCCTTCTTCTTCTTACTTCTTTGCAACTCAGGCTCTTCTTGCATTTGCAATAATGGTTTTGTTATTTCCATTTCATCGTGCTACATTTCTACTCAGGGTAGGATTCTCAATTTTTGTTTTAGGATCAGCCTCAAAGTGCTGAATTCTTTTAAGGTTTGCCGGTCAGTGAATTTCCCTAGCTCTGCCGTTGTTATAAACGGCAGTCATTTGTCATAGGCTACCCTAGATTGCAGCTTTTTCTCATTCAAGATATGGTCTATGTCCTGGCACTCCTCCCCGTGCTTCAAAATTTCTGCCGAGATATCAGCTGAAACCCCTCTGGAGGTTCTGTTCTGACTAAGTTCATTTCCTCGAGGTGCATTTTACTTCACTGGGATGATCATGAATTTTGTTTATTTGAATTCTACAGCTTCTTGTTCGTCTATTTGTATTCCACCTCTTTTGAACGATGTGTACATCCTGAATTCGTATAGATGATACTTTCCTGGCTTTCAGCAAGTTTCATTCTGATTTTTCTACAAATTCCTTTTCAGAATTTATTATTTTATCTCTTGCTTTTCCATTTGGGAATCCTATGAGTCTTATTCTTACCTGCTTTTTCTTAACCCATGATTCAACAGTGATGTTAGCGTTGGTATGCACTTGCTTTTCTGTGTCTTCTTCTGATCGAGAGATTTCTATTCCCCTGTCCTCTCAGTCATTCACGAGTCCCATGCATTAAGTAGTCTGCTTAGGATTGACTTTAGTCAAGTTTTTATCTCATCCATTGAGTTTTCTGATACTAATGGGTTCTTCTTTAGAGTTTCTCTTCCCCTTTTCTGGTATTCTGCCTTTTGTGATTCTGAGGCATGGTGGTTCATCAGTGTTTTCCTCATCTCCATTTTCAGAGCTAGCTCTGTTATCGTTTTGCCGTCTATTTGTTTGAAAGCTTATGTTTTGGGCCTTCAATCTCTTTGGAAGTGGAAATGGTACTTCCTGTTTCTTTTACTATACTTCTTTTAATCTACAGGTCAGGTACTATCATGTACATAATATAGACTTTTAGGGCTTGGTTAAGTGCAAACTTTAGACTCTTTGGTGTACGCAATTCCAAGTTAGTTCTGTGAGGACAAATTTCCCTAGACCTTGATGCCATGCCCCGTACCTGTGTGTGTTGTCTGGTATATCTCTAAATCCTGGTTTTGCCTTTGATGTGATGAACACATCATACTGTTTCAGTTAGTAAAACCTCGTTTTTATTACACTAATCTCACAATTCTGAAAGGGCACAGGGCACTTCCTCTAGTGGAAATGAAGCTTCTATAGGTTATCAGCTCTGCATTCTTCTGTATGACTTTTGAAGTGTCTCCAAAACAGCCAACAGAGTGTGCGCTTGTAATTTCTTCTGCCATGGGAAAGTCCCAAAGTTACCAGTTCTTCCCAGAGCTTCTCTGTCTACAGAAACAACAGTGGAACCATATGTATGGATGTCATACTTCAGGGCCTGCTGGGATGATCCCGCAAACCTACCTATGTGTCCTTGGTGCAGAAACCTGTCAGTGCCCTCCAAAATGTAGCATCAGTTTTTGGGTGATAATGCTGTAAGAAATGCTTCATCTTCTCATGCTGTGGACTTTGACCACTTTTCCTAGTTCTCTCATGCTTGAGTCATGAGTTCACGAAGGCAACCACAGAGCTGTTCTGCATCTTCTGCCTGAAACCTGACTGGAATCCCAATCCAGGTTAAGAATGTAGCGGATCCTAAGTCTTTTAATACTGATTTCAAACCCAAGGCCCCCTGGAACCCTCAGACCAGATGCATGATTCCTCTGAGCCCCACATGTGCTCTATTGGCAAAATGTCAAATTGGACCCTGGTCCTGCAGATGCAGTGGATGTGGCCATAGGACATATCGATAAACTCAACCTCACGAGCCAGTGCGGTTGCTGTCTCACTGAGTTCACAGTTATCTTTGCTCTCTTGATAGTACCCACCAAAACCCACAACGCACTCTAGATCCCTGAGTTCTGTGAGAGCCATCATCCGTAGCCCTATCCCTCTTTTTCCGCTGCCTCTGCTAGCTCAGATTTGGCAGCTCAGATCTTGGTCTCAGAAAAAATTGTGGGGATATTTTGTGCTGATTTCTTTGAGTTCTGTCAGCCAAGCATCTGCTGTGCACTCTTCTAACACTCAGCGCATCTCCATCAATCCCATGCCTGCTGCCCGCTTGAGAGTGTGCTTCCAAGGATAACAGAGTTACACCTTTGATGCTCCATTACCACAGGTCAGACCCTGCACTGGTTTCCATTCTCTACTTTGCCTTTTACTGCTTCCAGGTTTTCTGAGGCCTCATCCTGTCTTTGGATGTAACAGACCACTCTTCGGCAAGTGTCCTGTGCCAAGGGCTGGTTGATTGGATGTTTACAAAATTTTGAGTATGGGAGCGAGTGAGAGCAGTTTGCACTGATTCTCTGCCTACTGGACATAGATAAATCAAAACTTTCCACAAATAATTCACACAAATTGGATATTAGTTTAGCTCCGTTTTGTTTTCAGCCATGGTCGGAAGGTTTTTCCCAAGACCACATCTTTGACATTAGGTTGATATGGCAGTTGCAGTCTTTAAGAATGTTAATAGTATCGATTTACGTGTTGTGGGATTTATATGAAATTGAAGTTAGTTTTTGAAAATTACCAAATCAACAAAAATCCTGACTTGTCAATTTCTGTAACATTTTGTCAGCTCTAAGTAAAAAACAGACTGACTCAATGCAATATAGCATTCCAAAAGCTTGAAGGGGTCATGCCAAGTCTTTTTCTGAAGCCTCCAAAAACAAAAGGAACAATGAAATAACTATTGGAACCATGAAATAACGCCCAACCTGCGTTTCCCTTATGCACATGGTGCCCTTTACTCCCAATGACACATACTAGGCAATGTTGGCATTTCAAGGGGTAACATTATTCTCTAGGGATATACAAGAAAATCTAAACAGAATATATACATTTAGGCTTGATTCCAAAAGCACCTAGAGGCATTTAACTATGAGAAACCTGCTGCAGCTATGCTAGGCTCTTGAGAACCAGGTGTTCTTCTATCAGTGCTGAGAAGTCTTAATCATCCGATCATGTTGGGTAAAGCAATTTAACACAACCAAGTCTGCACCTCCAAGATATAGTGAACCCGGGTCTTGACTGAAGTGAACAACGGTCCACAAAACCTGTGTCTTTATTGAGTTTGGCGAATTTTACTGTTCAGTTCACTATCTGAGTTCGAATATTTTCCGGTACTGTCTTGAGAAACTGAGGCCTAATACATTTTCAAGTTCAGTCAAAGAATCCCCACACTTCCCACACTCCTTCAGCCCAAAGAATACATAAACCCCGCATTTGCTGAATCTAGGGGAAGGTCATCATTTCTTTGTGTGAGCTAAGTATTGAATTCCTATCTATTTCAGTCGAGAGTATTTGACATTTAAGGAGTTAAGTGTTGTTCACCGAGTGTGAAGGAGGAGGAACTCTGATTCTAGTAGGGGCTTGCTCTCCTCCTACTGGATTCATTGCAGCTCAGTTTCTGATCCTTTGAAATGGATGCGTGAGTGGAGTGGAGGGAAGAGCATGTGATTGATAGCTAGGCACAAACGTGGGAATAGGCTTACCGGGGCTTGGTGCATTTCGGTCTGAATGATTCGTAAATGCCCCTTGGGATGTGTGGATTCTCACGACCCCTTCCAAGACCATGAGCGCTTTTATCATCTCTGCCATCTCTTCTCTTTTAGACGTCAGGAATCTTGGACCAGTTCTTGGAGCTGAGAATCGAGTAACTTTCTCAAGGGCACGTTGAAACTCCGTATGTTTCTGCCAGTATCACCGTGGTTCAGTAGGTCTCATGAATGTCTTTCGAGCCTGGTATGCTCTAGAGATGTCTCCATGCCGATATTCTCCACTGTAGCAGAACAATTTTCATCAATGTGTTCGCACATCTCCTCAATCCATGCAGCCAGGATTTCTGGCAGCTTCGCTTCGTGTCTCCCATAAAGTCGACATCAACACTACTGGGCAAGTCTGAAAATACCTCGGAGCTTCACCAGTAAGCTGATGACAGGCAGATCTTCTACTGTCTGCCCTTTCAGATTCTGTAAACTGACCCTTGAACTCAGGTCTCTGGGCAGCAGCAGTATCTCGAACTTACTCAGCTTCCTGAACAAAAGACTTAAGCCAATCTCCACATAGGGCAGCAGACCCACCATCAAACTGATCCACCCACAGAATTCTGCCCAGTTACCTTGGATCCACCAGCCGCAACAAGCCTCGTGGTACACACCAACATTCCACCTGGAATCCAATCGGTAACTGCCATCCCCAGTGGTTGATGAATCAAGTTCGTGTTGGAGGTGATGCTGCATTAGACGAGAGTTTCCTAAGGGAAATGTGATTCTATCCAGAAGGGTCCCATGGTCCTTTTCTCTTCCCTCTTTCCTTTTCTTCAGATCTGTATACACAGTACAAACGGAGGGAAGTGTGTCCATGTTCAGTTTATGGATTCACACCTCTTTAAACTTTCTAACAGTTCACAGTACACAGAGACCCACTCAAGGAAACTCATGTTTGTGTAATATCCATTCACCCAGATTACATATCCGTCTGTTGCTTTCTGCTGTAACACCCACACTCTCAGCACATGGATCCATTTTTTTTTCATGGGGGCTGAAATTCCTAGAAATGAAACCAATCCCAACGTGCACTTTCCTGTCTGTCTCTTTTGCACTTAGTACTATTTCGCAGAGCTAATTTTCTTTGTTATAGGCTTATGCCATTTCTTCCCTACGAAGCATAGTATATGGCATTCATTCATCTTGTTCGAAATCTTGTAAGACTATATCCCGTTCAATGACCCACACTTATTCAAAACCGTCATTTGTGTTGGCTCAAGATATGCACTTCTGGATCAGTATCTATGAATAGTAATGCACGCATCTGTTTTCTGAACACAAGTGTGTTGAGTACATGCTAGCCGCGATAATGGGTCGATGCGTGCTGAATGATCCTTGACATCACTTTGAGTATATTGTTTTGAATATTCATGTTTGTTTGGTATATGTAAGTCAACTGTAAACTTTTGGTGTTTGTTTGTTTGTCTGATATTTTGTATGTTTTGCAAACACATTAGGCCATACATCTCTCATTTTGCTTCAGACAGACAGTCATGTAAGCTGATTCACTTAAGATAGTGCTTAAATTCACCTATGATTACCTGCTACCCTCTCCCATCTTTAGGATTTTGATGTCCTGCTTGCCTTCTTCTTCTTACTTCTTTGCAACTCAGGCTCTTCTTGCATTTGCAATAATGGTTTTGTTATTTCCATTTCATCGTGCTACATTTCTACTCAGGGTAGGATTCTCAATTTTTGTTTTAGGATCAGCCTCAAAGTGCTGAATTCTTTTAAGGTTTGCCGGTCAGTGAATTTCCCTAGCTCTGCCGTTGTTATAAACGGCAGTCATTTGTCATAGGCTACCCTAGATTGCAGCTTTTTCTCATTCAAGATATGGTCTATGTCCTGGCACTCCTCCCCGTGCTTCAAAATTTCTGCCGAGATATCAGCTGAAACCCCTCTGGAGGTTCTGTTCTGACTAAGTTCATTTCCTCGAGGTGCATTTTACTTCACTGGGATGATCATGAATTTTGTTTATTTGAATTCTACAGCTTCTTGTTCGTCTATTTGTATTCCACCTCTTTTGAACGATGTGTACATCCTGAATTCGTATAGATGATACTTTCCTGGCTTTCAGCAAGTTTCATTCTGATTTTTCTACAAATTCCTTTTCAGAATTTATTATTTTATCTCTTGCTTTTCCATTTGGGAATCCTATGAGTCTTATTCTTACCTGCTTTTTCTTAACCCATGATTCAACAGTGATGTTAGCGTTGGTATGCACTTGCTTTTCTGTGTCTTCTTCTGATCGAGAGATTTCTATTCCCCTGTCCTCTCAGTCATTCACGAGTCCCATGCATTAAGTAGTCTGCTTAGGATTGACTTTAGTCAAGTTTTTATCTCATCCATTGAGTTTTCTGATACTAATGGGTTCTTCTTTAGAGTTTCTCTTCCCCTTTTCTGGTATTCTGCCTTTTGTGATTCTGAGGCATGGTGGTTCATCAGTGTTTTCCTCATCTCCATTTTCAGAGCTAGCTCTGTTATCGTTTTGCCGTCTATTTGTTTGAAAGCTTATGTTTTGGGCCTTCAATCTCTTTGGAAGTGGAAATGGTACTTCCTGTTTCTTTTACTATACTTCTTTTAATCTACAGGTCAGGTACTATCATGTACATAATATAGACTTTTAGGGCTTGGTTAAGTGCAAACTTTAGACTCTTTGGTGTACGCAATTCCAAGTTAGTTCTGTGAGGACAAATTTCCCTAGACCTTGATGCCATGCCCCGTACCTGTGTGTGTTGTCTGGTATATCTCTAAATCCTGGTTTTGCCTTTGATGTGATGAACACATCATACTGTTTCAGTTAGTAAAACCTCGTTTTTATTACACTAATCTCACAATTCTGAAAGGGCACAGGGCACTTCCTCTAGTGGAAATGAAGCTTCTATAGGTTATCAGCTCTGCATTCTTCTGTATGACTTTTGAAGTGTCTCCAAAACAGCCAACAGAGTGTGCGCTTGTAATTTCTTCTGCCATGGGAAAGTCCCAAAGTTACCAGTTCTTCCCAGAGCTTCTCTGTCTACAGAAACAACAGTGGAACCATATGTATGGATGTCATACTTCAGGGCCTGCTGGGATGATCCCGCAAACCTACCTATGTGTCCTTGGTGCAGAAACCTGTCAGTGCCCTCCAAAATGTAGCATCAGTTTTTGGGTGATAATGCTGTAAGAAATGCTTCATCTTCTCATGCTGTGGACTTTGACCACTTTTCCTAGTTCTCTCATGCTTGAGTCATGAGTTCACGAAGGCAACCACAGAGCTGTTCTGCATCTTCTGCCTGAAACCTGACTGGAATCCCAATCCAGGTTAAGAATGTAGCGGATCCTAAGTCTTTTAATACTGATTTCAAACCCAAGGCCCCCTGGAACCCTCAGACCAGATGCATGATTCCTCTGAGCCCCACATGTGCTCTATTGGCAAAATGTCAAATTGGACCCTGGTCCTGCAGATGCAGTGGATGTGGCCATAGGACATATCGATAAACTCAACCTCACGAGCCAGTGCGGTTGCTGTCTCACTGAGTTCACAGTTATCTTTGCTCTCTTGATAGTACCCACCAAAACCCACAACGCACTCTAGATCCCTGAGTTCTGTGAGAGCCATCATCCGTAGCCCTATCCCTCTTTTTCCGCTGCCTCTGCTAGCTCAGATTTGGCAGCTCAGATCTTGGTCTCAGAAAAAATTGTGGGGATATTTTGTGCTGATTTCTTTGAGTTCTGTCAGCCAAGCATCTGCTGTGCACTCTTCTAACACTCAGCGCATCTCCATCAATCCCATGCCTGCTGCCCGCTTGAGAGTGTGCTTCCAAGGATAACAGAGTTACACCTTTGATGCTCCATTACCACAGGTCAGACCCTGCACTGGTTTCCATTCTCTACTTTGCCTTTTACTGCTTCCAGGTTTTCTGAGGCCTCATCCTGTCTTTGGATGTAACAGACCACTCTTCGGCAAGTGTCCTGTGCCAAGGGCTGGTTGATTGGATGTTTACAAAATTTTGAGTATGGGAGCGAGTGAGAGCAGTTTGCACTGATTCTCTGCCTACTGGACATAGATAAATCAAAACTTTCCACAAATAATTCACACAAATTGGATATTAGTTTAGCTCCGTTTTGTTTTCAGCCATGGTCGGAAGGTTTTTCCCAAGACCACATCTTTGACATTAGGTTGATATGGCAGTTGCAGTCTTTAAGAATGTTAATAGTATCGATTTACGTGTTGTGGGATTTATATGAAATTGAAGTTAGTTTTTGAAAATTACCAAATCAACAAAAATCCTGACTTGTCAATTTCTGTAACATTTTGTCAGCTCTAAGTAAAAAACAGACTGACTCAATGCAATATAGCATTCCAAAAGCTTGAAGGGGTCATGCCAAGTCTTTTTCTGAAGCCTCCAAAAACAAAAGGAACAATGAAATAACTATTGGAACCATGAAATAACGCCCAACCTGCGTTTCCCTTATGCACGTGGTGCCCTTTACTCCCAATGACACATACTAGGCAATGTTGGCATTTCAAGGGGTAACATTATTCTCTAGGGATATACAAGAAAATCTAAACAGAATATATACATTTAGGCTTGATTCCAAAAGCACCTAGAGGCATTTAACTATGAGAAACCTGCTGCAGCTATGCTAGGCTCTTGAGAACCAGGTGTTCTTCTATCAGTGCTGAGAAGTCTTAATCATCCGATCATGTTGGGTAAAGCAATTTAACACAACCAAGTCTGCACCTCCAAGATATAGTGAACCCGGGTCTTGACTGAAGTGAACAACGGTCCACAAAACCTGTGTCTTTATTGAGTTAGGCGAATTTTACTGTTCAGTTCACTATCTGAGTTCGAATATTTTCCGGTACTGTCTTGAGAAACTGAGGCCTAATACATTTTCAAGTTCAGTCAAAGATTCCCCACACTTCCCACACTCCTTCAGCCCAAAGAATACATAAACCCCGCATTTGCTGAATCTAGGGGAAGGTCATCATTTCTTTGTGTGAGCTAAGTATTGAATTCCTATCTATTTCAGTCGAGAGTATTTGACATTTAAGGAGTTAAGTGTTGTTCACCGAGTGTGAAGGAGGAGGAACTCTGATTCTAGTAGGGGCTTGCTCTCCTCCTACTGGATTCATTGCAGCTCAGTTTCTGATCCTTTGAAATGGATGCGTGAGTGGAGTGGAGGGAAGAGCATGTGATTGATAGCTAGGCACAAACGTGGGAATAGGCTTACCGGGGCTTGGTGCATTTCGGTCTGAATGATTCGTAAATGCCCCTTGGGATGTGTGGATTCTCACGACCCCTTCCAAGACCATGAGCGCTTTTATCATCTCTGCCATCTCTTCTCTTTTAGACGTCAGGAATCTTGGACCAGTTCTTGGAGCTGAGAATCGAGTAACTTTCTCAAGGGCACGTTGAAACTCCGTATGTTTCTGCCAGTATCACCGTGGTTCATTAGGTCTCATGAATGTCTTTCGAGCCTGGTATGCTCTAGAGATGTCTCCATGCCGATATTCTCCACTGTAGCAGAACAAGTTTCATCAATGTGTTCGCACATCTCCTCAATCCATGCAGCCAGGATTTCTGGAAGCTTCGCTTCGTGTCTCCCATAAAGTCGACATCAACACTACTGGGCAAGTCTGAAAATACCTCGGAGCTTCACCAGTAAGCTGATGACAGGCAGATCTTCTACTGTCTGCCCTTTCAGATTCTGTAAACTGACCCTTGAACTCAGGTCTCTGGGCAGCAGCAGTATCTCGAACTTACTCAGCTTCCTGAACAAAAGACTTAAGCCAATCTCCACATAGGGCAGCAGACCCACCATCAAACTGATCCACCCACAGAATTCTGCCCAGTTACCTTGGATCCACCAGCCGCAACAAGCCTCGTGGTACACACCAACATTCCACCTGGAATCCAATCGGTAACTGCCATCCCCAGTGGTTGATGAATCAAGTTCGTGTTGGAGGTGATGCTGCATTAGACGAGAGTTTCCTAAGGGAAATGTGATTCTATCCAGAAGGGTCCCATGGTCCTTTTCTCTTCCCTCTTTCCTTTTCTTCATATCTGTATACACAGTACAAACGGAGGGAAGTGTGTCCATGTTCAGTTTATGTATTCACACCTCTTTAAACTTTCTAACAGTTCACAGTACACAGAGACCCACTCAAGGAAACTCATGTTTGTGTAATATCCATTCACCCAGATTACATATCCGTCTGTTGCTTTCTGCTGTAACACCCACACTCTCAGCACATGGATCCATTTTTTTTTCATGGGGGCTGAAATTCCTAGAAATGAAACCAATCCCAACGTGCACTTTCCTGTCTGTCTCTTTTGCACTTAGTACTATTTCGCAGAGCTAATTTTCTTTGTTATAGGCTTATGCCATTTCTTCCCTACGAAGCATAGTATATGGCATTCATTCATCTTGTTCGAAATCTTGTAAGACTATATCCCGTTCAATGACCCACACTTATTCAAAACCGTCATTTGTGTTGGCTCAAGATATGCACTTCTGGATCAGTATCTATGAATAGTAATGCACGCATCTGTTTTCTGAACACAAGTGTGTTGAGTACATGCTAGCCGCGATAATGGGTCGATGCGTGCTGAATGATCCTTGACATCACTTTGAGTATATTGTTTTGAATATTCATGTTTGTTTGGTATATGTAAGTCAACTGTAAACTTTTGGTGTTTGTTTGTTTGTCTGATATTTTGTATGTTTTGCAAACACATTAGGCCATACATCTCTCATTTTGCTTCAGACAGACAGTCATGTAAGCTGATTCACTTAAGATAGTGCTTAAATTCACCTATGATTACCTGCTACCCTCTCCCATCTTTAGGATTTTGATGTCCTGCTTGCCTTCTTCTTCTTACTTCTTTGCAACTCAGGCTCTTCTTGCATTTGCAATAATGGTTTTGTTATTTCCATTTCATCGTGCTACATTTCTACTCAGGGTAGGATTCTCAATTTTTGTTTTAGGATCAGCCTCAAAGTGCTGAATTCTTTTAAGGTTTGCCGGTCAGTGAATTTCCCTAGCTCTGCCGTTGTTATAAACGGCAGTCATTTGTCATAGGCTACCCTAGATTGCAGCTTTTTCTCATTCAAGATATGGTCTATGTCCTGGCACTCCTCCCCGTGCTTCAAAATTTCTGCCGAGATATCAGCTGAAACCCCTCTGGAGGTTCTGTTCTGACTAAGTTCATTTCCTCGAGGTGCATTTTACTTCACTGGGATGATCATGAATTTTGTTTATTTGAATTCTACAGCTTCTTGTTCGTCTATTTGTATTCCACCTCTTTTGAACGATGTGTACATCCTGAATTCGTATAGATGATACTTTCCTGGCTTTCAGCAAGTTTCATTCTGATTTTTCTACAAATTCCTTTTCAGAATTTATTATTTTATCTCTTGCTTTTCCATTTGGGAATCCTATGAGTCTTATTCTTACCTGCTTTTTCTTAACCCATGATTCAACAGTGATGTTAGCGTTGGTATGCACTTGCTTTTCTGTGTCTTCTTCTGATCGAGAGATTTCTATTCCCCTGTCCTCTCAGTCATTCACGAGTCCCATGCATTAAGTAGTCTGCTTAGGATTGACTTTAGTCAAGTTTTTATCTCATCCATTGAGTTTTCTGATACTAATGGGTTCTTCTTTAGAGTTTCTCTTCCCCTTTTCTGGTATTCTGCCTTTTGTGATTCTGAGGCATGGTGGTTCATCAGTGTTTTCCTCATCTCCATTTTCAGAGCTAGCTCTGTTATCGTTTTGCCGTCTATTTGTTTGAAAGCTTATGTTTTGGGCCTTCAATCTCTTTGGAAGTGGAAATGGTACTTCCTGTTTCTTTTACTATACTTCTTTTAATCTACAGGTCAGGTACTATCATGTACATAATATAGACTTTTAGGGCTTGGTTAAGTGCAAACTTTAGACTCTTTGGTGTACGCAATTCCAAGTTAGTTCTGTGAGGACAAATTTCCCTAGACCTTGATGCCATGCCCCGTACCTGTGTGTGTTGTCTGGTATATCTCTAAATCCTGGTTTTGCCTTTGATGTGATGAACACATCATACTGTTTCAGTTAGTAAAACCTCGTTTTTATTACACTAATCTCACAATTCTGAAAGGGCACAGGGCACTTCCTCTAGTGGAAATGAAGCTTCTATAGGTTATCAGCTCTGCATTCTTCTGTATGACTTTTGAAGTGTCTCCAAAACAGCCAACAGAGTGTGCGCTTGTAATTTCTTCTGCCATGGGAAAGTCCCAAAGTTACCAGTTCTTCCCAGAGCTTCTCTGTCTACAGAAACAACAGTGGAACCATATGTATGGATTTCATACTTCAGGGCCTGCTGGGATGATCCCGCAAACCTACCTATGTGTCCTTGGTGCAGAAACCTGTCAGTGCCCTCCAAAATGTAGCATCAGTTTTTGGGTGATAATGCTGTAAGAAATGCTTCATCTTCTCATGCTGTGGACTTTGACCACTTTTCCTAGTTCTCTCATGCTTGAGTCATGAGTTCACGAAGGCAACCACAGAGCTGTTCTGCATCTTCTGCCTGAAACCTGACTGGAATCCCAATCCAGGTTAAGAATGTAGCGGATCCTAAATCTTTTAATACTGATTTCAAACCCAAGGCCCCCTGGAACCCTCAGACCAGATGCATGATTCCTCTGAGCCCCACATGTGCTCTATTGGCAAAATGTCAAATTGGACCCTGGTCCTGCAGATGCAGTGGATGTGGCCATAGGACATATCGATAAACTCAACCTCACGAGCCAGTGCGGTTGCTGTCTCACTGAGTTCACAGTTATCTTTGCTCTCTTGATAGTACCCACCAAAACCCACAACGCACTCTAGATCCCTGAGTTCTGTGAGAGCCATCATCCGTAGCCCTATCCCTCTTTTTCCGCTGCCTCTGCTAGCTCAGATTTGGCAGCTCAGATCTTGGTCTCAGAAAAAATTGTGGGGATATTTTGTGCTGATTTCTTTGAGTTCTGTCAGCCAAGCATCTGCTGTGCACTCTTCTAACACTCAGCGCATCTCCATCAATCCCATGCCTGCTGCCCGCTTGAGAGTGTGCTTCCAAGGATAACAGAGTTACACCTTTGATGCTCCATTACCACAGGTCAGACCCTGCACTGGTTTCCATTCTCTACTTTGCCTTTTACTGCTTCCAGGTTTTCTGAGGCCTCATCCTGTCTTTGGATGTAACAGACCACTCTTCGGCAAGTGTCCTGTGCCAAGGGCTGGTTGATTGGATGTTTACAAAATTTTGAGTATGGGAGCGAGTGAGAGCAGTTTGCACTGATTCTCTGCCTACTGGACATAGATAAATCAAAACTTTCCACAAATAATTCACACAAATTGGATATTAGTTTAGCTCCGTTTTGTTTTCAGCCATGGTCGGAAGGTTTTTCCCAAGACCACATCTTTGAAATTAGGTTGATATGGCAGTTGCAGTCTTTAAGAATGTTAATAGTATCGATTTACGTGTTGTGGGATTTATATGAAATTGAAGTTAGTTTTTGAAAATTACCAAATCAACAAAAAGTCAGACTTGACAATTTCTGTAACATTTGTCAGCTCTAAAGAAAAAACAGACAAACTCAATGTAAAATAGAGGTCCAAAACCTTGAAGGGGTCATGCCAAGTCTTTTCTCTTGAAGCCTCCAACAACAAAAGGAACAATGAAATACATATTGGAACAATGAAATAACGCCCAACCTGTGTTTCCCTTGTGCACATGGTGCCCTTTACTCCCAATGACACATACTAGGCAATGTTGGCATTTCATGGGGTAACATAATTCTCTAGGAATATACAAGAAAATTTAAACAGAATATATACATTTAGGCTTGATTCCAAAAGCACCTAGAGGCATTTAACTATGAGAAACCTGCTGCAGCTACGCTAGGCTATTGAGAACCAGGTGTTCTTCTATCAGTTTTGAGAAGGCTTAATTATTGAATCATGTTGGGTAAAGCACTTTAACACAACCAAGTCTGTACCTCCAAGATATAGTGAACCCGGGGCTTGACAGAAGGGAACGAAGTTCCACAAAACCTGTGCTTTAATATGTTCGGCGACTTTTAAGGTTCAGTTCACTATCTGACTTCTAATATTTTCCTGTTGTGTCTTGAGAAACTGAGGCCTAATATATATTCAAGTTCAGTCAAAGATTCCCCACACTTCCCACACTCCTTTCAGCCCAATAAATACATAAAACCAGCATTTGCTGAATCTAGGGGAAGGTCATCATTTCTTTGTGTGAGCTAAGTATTCAATTCCTATCTATTTCAGTCGAGAGTATTTGACATTTAAGGATTTCACTGTTGTTCACCGTGTGTGAAGGAATAGGAACTCTGATTCTAGTAGGGGCTTGCTTTCTCCTACTGGATTCATTGCAGCTCAGGTTCTGATCCTTTGAAATGGATGCCTGAGTGGAGTGGAGGGAAGAGCATGTGATTGATAGCTAGGCACCAATCTGGGAATAGGCTTAACTGGGCTTGGTGCATTTCGGTCTGAATGATTCATAAATGACCCTTGGGATGTGTGGATTCTCACGACTTATTCCAAGACCATGAGCGCTTTTATCATCTCTGCCATCTCTTCTCTTTTAGACGTCAGGATTCTTGGACCCGTTCTTGGAGCAGAGAATCGAGGAAATTTCTCAAGGGCACGTTGAAACTCCGTATGTTTCTGCCAGTATCAGCGAGGTTCAGTAGGTCTCATGAAAGTTTTTCGATTCTGGTATTCTCTAGAGATCTCTCCATGCCGATATTCTCCACTGTAGCAGAACAACTTTCATCAATGTGTTCGCACATCTCCTCAATCAATGCAGCCAGTTTTTCTGCCATCTTCTCTTCGTGTGTCCCATAAAGTCAACGTCAACAGGACAGGGCACGTCTGAAAATACCACGGTGCCTAACCAGTAAGCTGATGACAGGCAGATCTTCCACTGTCTGCCCTTTCAGATTCTGGAACCTGACCCGTGAACTCAGGCCTTTGGGCAGCAGCAGTATTTCAAACTTACTCAGCTTCCCGAACAAAGACTTAAGCCAATCTCCACATAGGGCAGCAGATCCACCATCAAACTGATCCACCCACAGAATTCTGCCCAGTTACCTTGGATCCACCAGCCGCAACAAGCCTCGTGGTACACACCAACATTCCACCTGGAATCCAACCGGTAACTGCCATCCCCAGAGGGTGATGCATCAAGTTCGTGCTGGATGTGATGCTTCATTAGACGAGAGTTTCCTAAGGGAAATGTGATTCTATCCAGAAGGGTCCCATGGTCCTTTTCTCTTCCCTCTTTCCTTTTGTTCAGATCTGTATACACAGTACAAACGGAGGGAATTGTGTCCATGTTCAGTTTATGGATTCACACCTCTTTAAACATTCTAACATTTCACAGTACACAGAGACCCACTCAAGGAAACTCATGTTTGTGTAATATCCATTCACCCAGATTACATATCCGTGTGTTGCTTTCTGCTGAAACACCCACACTCTCAGAACATGGATCCATTTGTTTCATGGGGGCTGAAATTCCAAGAAATGAAACCAATCCCAACGTTCACTTTCCTGTCTGTCTCTTTTGCACTTAGTACAATTTCGCAGAGCTACTTCTCTTTGTTATAGGCTTATGCCATTACTTCCCTACGAAGCGTAGTATATAGCATTCATTCATCCACTTTGAAGACTTGTAAGACTATATCCCTTTCTATGACCCACACTTATTCAAAACCGTCATTTGTGTTGGGTCACGATATGCACTTCTGGATCAGTATCTATGAATATTAATGCACGCATCTGTTTCCTGAATACAAGTTTGTTGAGTACATGCTAGCCGTGATAATGGGTCGATGCGTGCTGAATGATCCTTGACATCACTTTGAGTATATTTTTTTGAATATTCATGGTTGTTTGGTATATGTCAGCCAACTGTAACCTTTTGGTGTTTGTTTGTTTGTCTGATTGTTTGTATGTTTTGCAAACACATTATTCCATGCATCTCTCATTTTGCTTCAGACAGACTGTCATGTAAGCTGATTCACTTAAGATAGTGCTTAAAATCACCTGTGATTTCCTGCTACCCTCTCAGATCTTTAGGATTTTGATGTCCTCCTTGCTTTCTTCTTCTTCTTACTTCTTTGCAACTCAGGCTCTTCTTGCATTTGCAATAATGGTTTTGTTATTTCCATTTCATCTTGCTACTTTTCTACTCAGGTTAGGATTCTCAATTTTTGTTTTAGGATCAGTCTCTAAATGCTGAATTCTTTTAAGGTTTGCCGGTCAGTGAATTTCCCTAGCTCTGCCGTTGTAATAAACGGCGGTCTTTTGGCATAGGCTACCCTAGATTGCAACTTTTTCTCATTCAGGATATGGTCTATGTCCTGGCACTCCTCCCCTTGCTGCAAAATTGCTGCCGAAATATCAGCTGAAATCCCTCTGGAAGTTCTGTTGTGACTAAGTTGTTTCCTCGAGGTGCATTTTACATCACTGTGATGATCATGAACTTTTTTTACTTGAATTCTACAGCTGCTTGTTGGTCTATTGGTATTCCACCTCTTTTGGATGCTGTGTACTTCCTGAATTCGTATAGATGATACTTTCTTGGCTTTTAGCAAGTTCCATTCTGATTTTTCTACAAATCCTTTTCAGATTTTATTATTTTATCTCTTGATATTCCATTTGGGAACCCTATGAGTCATATTCTTACCTGCTTTTTCTTAACTCAGGATTCAACAGTGATGTTAGCTTTGGTTTGCACTTGCTTTTCTGTGTTTTATTCTGATCGAGGGATTTCTGTTCCCCTGTCCTCACAAATATTCTCGAGTCCCCCTGCATTATGTAGTCTGCATAGGATTGACTTTATCCCAGTTTTTATTTCATTCATTGAGTTTTCTGATTTTATTGGGTTCAACTTTAGACTTTCTCTTCCCCTTTTCTGGTATTCTGCCTTTTGTGATTCTGAGGCACTGTTGTTCACCAGTGTTTTCCTCACATCCATTTTCAGAGCTTGCTCTAGTAACGTTTTGCCGTCTAGTTGTTTGAAAGCTTATTTTTTGGGCCTTCAATCTCTTTGGAACTGGAAATGGTACTTCCTGTTTCTTTTACTATACTTCTTTTACTCTACAGTTCAAGTACTATCATGTATCTAAAATAGACTTATAGGGCTTGGTAAATTGCAAACTGTAGACTCTTTGGTGTATGCAATTACATGGTATTTTTGTGTGGATAATTTTCCCTAGACCTTGAAGCCATGCCCCGTAATTGTGTGTGTTGTCTGGTATATCTCTAAATCCTGGTGTTGCCTTTGATGTGATGAACACACCATACTGTTTCAGTTAGTTAAACCTCGTTTTTATTACACTAATCTCACAATTCTGAAAGGGCACAGGGCACTTCCTCTAGTGGAAATGTAGCTTCTATATGTTATCAGCTCTGCATTCTTCTGTATGTCATTTTGAAGAGTCTATAAAACTGCCGAAAGAGAGTTCACTTGTAATTTCTACTGCCATGGGAATGTCCCAATGTTAACAGTTCTTCCCAGAGATTCTCTGTCTACAGAATTACCAGTGGAAGCATATGTATGGATGTCATACTTCAGGGCCTGCTGGGATGATCCCGCAGACGGACATATTTGTCCTCATTTCACTACCCTGTCAATGCCGTCCAAAATGTATCATCTGCATTTGGGTGATAATGCTGTAAGAAATGCTTCATCTTCTCATGCTGTGGACTTTGACCACTTTTCTTAGTTCTCTCATGCTTGAGTCATGGGTTCACTGAGGCAACACCGAGCTGTTCCGCATCCTCTGCCTCAAACCAAAATGTAATCCCAATCCAGCTTAAGAAAGTAGCGGATCCTAAATCTTTTAATTCTGATTTCATACACAACGCCCCCTGGAACCCTCAGACCAGATGCATGATTCCTCTGATTGAGCCCCACATGTGCTCTATTGGCAAAATATCAAATTGGACCCTGGTCCTGCAGATGCAGTGGATGTGTCCATAGGACATATCAATAAACTCAACCTCATGAGTCAGTGCTTTTGCTGTCTCACTGAGTTCACAGTTATCTTTGCTCTCTTGAAAGTACCCACCAAAACCCACACTGCACTCTAAATCCCTGAGTTCTGTGAGAGCAATCATCCGTAGCCCTATCCCTCTTTTTCCGCTGCCTCTGCTAGCTCAGCTTTGGCATCACGAATCTTGGTCTCAGATTCAATTGTTGGGATATTTTGTGCTGATTTTTTTGATTTCTGGCAGCCACGCATCTGCTGTGTACTCTTCTAACACTCAGTGCATCTCCTTCAATCCCATGCCTGCTGCCCGCTTGAGAGTGTGCTTCCAAGTATAACAGTGTTACACCTTTGTTGCTCCATTACCACTGGTCAGACCCTGTACTGGTTTCCATTTTCTACATTGCCTTTTCCTGCTTCCCTTTTTTCTTTGGCCTCATCCTGTCTTTGTAAGTAACAGACCACTATTCCGCAAGTGTCCTGTGCCAAGGGCTGTGTGATTGGATGTTTACAAAATTTTGTGTATGAGAGCGAGTGAGAGCAGTTTGCACTGGTTTTCTGCCTACTGGGCATCGATAAATCAAAACTTTCCACAAATAATTCACAGAAATTGGATATTAGTTTAGCTCCGTTTTCTTTACAGCCATGTTCGGAGGGTTGGTCCAAAGACCGAATCTTTGACATATAGATGATATGGCAGTTGCAGTCTTTAAGAAGCTTAATAGTATTGATTTTCGTGTTGTGGGATTTATATGAAAATGAAGTTAGTTTTTGAAAATTACAAAATCAACCTAGAAGCAATACTTGACAATTTCTGTTACATTATGTCCTCTCCCAAAGAAAAAACACACAGACTCAAAGTAAAATAACAGTCCAAATGTTTAAAGGGGACATGCCAACACTTTTCTCTTGAAGCCTCCAACAACAAAAGGAACAATGAAATAACTATTGGAACCATGAATTAACCCCCAACCTGGGTTTCCCTTGTGCATGTGGTGCCCTTTACTCCCAATGACACATACTAGGCAATGTTGGCATTTCAAGGGGTAACATTATTCTCTAGGAATATACAAGAAAATCTAAACAGAATATATACATTTAGGCTTGTTTCCAAAAGCACTTAGAGGCATTTAACTTTGAGAAACCTGCTGCAGCTCTGCTAGTGTATTGAGAAACATGTGTTCTTCTAACAGTGCTGGGAAGGCTTAAACATCCGATCATGTTGGGTAAAGCAATTTAACACAACCAAGTCTGTACCTCCAAGATATAGTGAACCCGGGGCTTGATGGAAGGGAACGACGGTCCACAAAACCTGTGTCTTTAATGTGTTTGGCTAATTTTACATTTCAGTTCACTATCTGACTTCTAATATTTTCCTTTACTGTCTTGAATAACTGAGGCCTAATACAAAGTCACGTTCAGTCAAAGATTCCCCACACTTCCCACACTCCTTTCAGCCCAAAGTATACATAAACCCAGCATTTGCTGAATCTAGGAGAAAGTCATCATTTCTTTGTGTGAGCTAAGTATTCAATTCCTCTCTATTTTACTCGAGAGTATTTGACCTTTAAGGTGTTCACTGTTGTTCACCGTGTGTGGAGGAATAGGAACTCTGATTCTAGTAGGGGCTTGCTTTCCTCCTAACGGATTCATTGCAGCTCAGGTTCTGATCCTTTGAAATGGATGCCTGAGTGGAGTGGAGGGAAGACCATGTGATTGATAGCTAACAACAAACCTGTTAATAGGCTTACCTGGGCTTGGTGCATTTCGGTCTGAATGATTTGTAAATGCCCCTTGGGATGTGTGGATTCTCACGACCTCTTCCAAGGACATGAGCGCTTTTATCATCTCTGCCATCTCTTCTCTTTTAGATGTCAGGAATCTTTGACCCGTTCTTGGAGCAGTGAATCGAGTAACTTTCTCATGGGCACGTTGACACTCCGTACGTTTCTGCCAGTATCAGCGAGTTTCAGTAGGTCTCATGAATGTCTTCCGAGCCTGGTATGCTCTAGAGATGTCTCCATGCCGATATTCTCCACTGTAGCAGAACAACTTTGTTCAATGTGTTCGCACATCTCCTCAATCCATGCAGCCAGTTTTTCTGCCAGCTTCTCTTCGTGTCTCCCATAAAGTTGACGTCAACAGGAATGGGCAAGTCTGAAATTACCTCGGAACCTCACCAGTAAGCTGATGACAGGTAGATCTTCCACTGTCTGCCCTTTCAGATTCTGGAAACTGACCCGTGAACTGAGGTCTTTGGGCAGAAGCAGTATCTCAAACTTACTCAGCTTCCCGAACAAAAGACCTAAGCCAATCTCCACATAGGGCAGCAGAACCACAATCAAACTGATCCACCCATAGAATTCTGCCCAGTCACCTTGGATCCACCAGCCGCAACAAGACTCGTGGTACACACCAACATTCCACCTGGAATCCAACCGGTAACTGCTATCCCCAGTGGTTGATGCATCAAGTCAGTTTTGGGGGTGATGCTGCATTTGACGACAGTTTCCTAAGGGAAATGTGATTCTATCCAGAAGGGTCCCGTGGTCTTTTTCTCTTCTCTATTTCCTTTTTGTTCAGATCTGTATACACAGTACAAATGGAGGGATGTTTATTCATGTTCAGTTTATGGATTCACACCTCTTTAAACTTTCTAACATTTCACAGTACACAGAGACCCACTCAAGGAAACTCATGTTTGTGTAATATCCATTCACCCAGATTACGTATCCGTCTTTTCCTTTCTGCTGAAATACCCACACTCTAAGATCATGGATCCATTTGATTCATGGGGGCTGAAATTCCTAGAAATGTAACGAATCCCAACGTGCACATTCCTGTCTGTCTCTTTTGCACTTAGTAAAATTTTGCAAAGCTACTTTTCTTTGTTATAAGATTATGCCATTTCTTCCCTACGAAGCATAGAATATGGCATTCATTCTTCCTTTTGGAAGACTTGTAAGACTATATCCCGTTCTATGACTCACTCTTTTTCAAAACCGTGATTTGGGTAGGCTCACAATATGCACTTGTGGATCAGTATCTATGAATATTAATGCACGCATCTGTTTTCTTAATACAAGTTTGTTGTGTACATGCTAGCCGCAATACTGGGTCGATTCGTGTTGAATGATCCTTGTCATCAATTTGATCATTTGATTTTGAATAAACATGTTTGTATTGTATATGTCAGCCAACTGTAACCTTTTGGTGTTTGTTTGTTTGTCTGCTTGTATTGCAAACACATTATGCCATGCATCTCTCCTTTTGCTTCAGACAGTCATGTAAGCTGATTCACTGAAGATAGTGCTTAAAATCATCTATGATTTCATGCTATCCTCTCCCATCTTTAAGATTTTGATGTCCTCCTTGCCTTATTCTTGTTACTTCTTTGCAAATCAGACTCTCCTTGCATTTACAATAATGGTCTTGTTATATCAGTTTCTTCTTGCTTCTTTTCTACTCAGGGTAGGAATCTCAATTTTTGTTTTAGGATCAGTCTCAAACTGCTGAATTCTTTTAAGGTTTCACGATCAGTGAAATTCCCTAGCTATGCCATTGTTATAAACGGCGGTCATTTGGCATAGGCTACCCTAGATTGCAGCTTTTTCTCATTCAGGATATGGTCTATTTCCTTGCACTCCTCCCAGTGCTGCAAAATTTCTGCCGTGATAACAGCTGAAACCCCTCTGGAGGTTCCATTGTGACTAAGTTGCTTTCCTCGAGGTGCATTTTACATCACTGGGATGATCATGAACTTTGTTTATTTGAATTCTACAGCTGCTGGTTGGTCTATTGGGATTCCACCTATTTTGGACGCTGTGTACTTCCTGAATTGGTATAGATGATACTTTCTTGGATTTCAGCAAATTTCATTCTGATTTTTCTACAAATTCCTTTTCAGAATTTTTTATTTTATCACTTGCTTTTCCATTTGGGAATCCTATGAATCCTATTGTTACCTGCTTACTCTTAACCCATGATTCAACAGTGATGTTAGCATTGGATTGCACTTGCTTTTCTGTGCCATTTTCTGATCGAGAGATTTCTGTTCCCCTGTCCTCGCAGTCATTCAGGAGTCCCTCTGCATTATGTAGTCTGATTAGGATTGACCTTAGCCCAGTTTTTATCGCATCCATTGACTTTTCTGATTTTATTGGTTATTCTTTAGACTTTCTCTTCCCCTTTTCTGGTATTTTGCCTTTTGTGATTCTGAGGCCCTGTAGTTCATCAGTGTTTTCCTCACATCTATTTTCAGAACTTGCTCTGGTAACGTTTTGCCATCTAGTTGTTTGAAAGCTTATTATTTTTGCCTTCAATCTCTTTGGAACTGAAAATGGTACATCCTGTTTGTTTTACTATACTTGTTTTACTCTACAGTTCAAGTACTATCATGTATCTAATATAGATTTATAGGGCTTGGTTAAGTGCAAACTTTAGACTCTTTGATGTACGCAATTCCATGGTATTTCTGTGAGTACAATTTTCCCTAGACCTTGATGCCATGCTCTGGTCCTGTGTGTGTTGTCTGGCATATTTCTACATCCTGGTGTTGCCTTTGTTGTGATGAACACACTATACTGTTTCAGTTAGTAGAACCTCATATTTATTACACTAATCTCACATTCTGAAAGGGCACAGGGCACTTCCTCTAGTGGGAATGAAGCTTCTATAGGGTTTCAGCTCTGCATTCTTCTGTATGTCATTTTGAAGTGTCTCCAAAACAGCCAACATAGAGTGCGCTTGTACTTTCTACTGCCATGGGAATGTCCCAATGTTACCAGTTCTTCCCAGAGCTTCTCTGTCTACAGAAACACCAGTGGAAGTATATGTATGGATGTCATACTTCAGGGACTGCTGGGATGATCCCGCAGACCGCCCTATGTGTCCTCGGTGCAGTACACTGTCAGTGCCGTCCAAAATGTAGCATCAGCATTTGGGTGATAATGCTGTAAGAAATGCTTCATCTTCTCATGCTGTGGACTTTGACCACTCTTCCTAGTTCTCTCATGCTTGAGTCATGGGTTTACAAAGGCAACACAGAGCTGTTCTGCATCCTCTGCATCAAACCTGAGTGTAATCCCAATCCAGGTTATGAATGTAGCAGATCCTAAATGTTTAATACTGATTTCAAACCCAACGACCCCTGGAACACTCAGTCTAGATGCATGATACCTCTGATTGAGCCCCACACGTGCTGTATTCTCAAAATGTCAAATTGGACCCTGGTCCTGCTGATGCAGTGGATGTGGCCATAGGACATATCTATAATCTCAACCTCACATGCCAGTGCGGTTTCTGTCTCACTGAGTTCACAGTAATATTTGCTCTATTGAAAGTACCCACCAAATCCCACAACGCACTCTAAATCCCTGAGTTCTGCGAGAGCCATCATCCGTAGCCCTATCCCTCTTTTTCCGCTGCCTCTGCTAGCTCAGATTTGGCAGCTCAGATCTTGGTCTCAGATTCACTTGTGGAGATATTTTGAGCTGATTTCTTTGAGTTCAGTCAGCCAAGCATCTGCTGTGCAGTCTTCTAACTCTCAGCGCATCACCTTCAATCCCATGCCTGCTTCCCGCTTGACAGTGTGTTTCCAAGAAAAACAGTGTTTCACCTTTGATGCTCCATTACCAGGGTTCAGATCCTGCACTGGTTTCCATTCTCTAGTTTGCCATTTCCTGCTTCCGGTTTTTTGAGGCCTCATCCTGTCTTTGGAATTAACAGACCACTCAGGCAATTGTCCTATGCCAAGTGCTGGGTGAGTGGATATTTACAAAGTTTTGTTTATGGGAGCTAGTGAGAGCAGTTTGCACTGCTTTTCTGCCTACTTGACATCGATAAATCAACACTTTCCACATATAATTCACAGAAATTGGATATTTGTTTAGCTCCGTTTTCTTTACAGCCATGGTCGGAAGGATTGTCCTATGACTCCAATTTTGACATTATGTTGACAAGGCAGTTGCAGTCTTTAAGAAAGTTAATAGTATCTATTTACGTGTTTTGTGATTTATATGAAATTGAAGTTAGTTTTTGAAAATTACCACATCAACCTAGAAGCCAGACATCAATTTTTGTAACATTTTGTCAGCTCTAAGGAAAAAACCGGAAGAATCAATGTAAAATAGCAGTCCAAAATTTGAAGGGGACATGCCAACTCTTTTCTCTTGAAGCATCCAAAAACAATAGGAACCATTAAATACCTATTGGAACCATGAAATAACCCCCAACCTGGGTTTCCCTTGTGCACCTGGTGCCCTTTACTCCCAATGACACATACTAGGCAAAGTTTGCATTTCAAGCGGTAGCATTCTTCTCTAGGAATATACAAGAAAATGTAAACAGAATATATATATTTAGGCTTGATTCCAAAAGAACCTAGAGGCATTTAACTTTGAGAATCCTGCTGTAGCTATGCTAGGCTATAGAGAACCAGGTGTTCTTCTATCATTGCTGAGAACGCTTAATCATCCAATCATTTTGGGTAAAGCTCTTTAACACAACCAAGTCTGCACCTCCAAGATATATTGAAGCGGGTCTTGACGGAAGGGAAAGACGGTCCACATAACCTGTGTCTTTAATGTGTTTGTCGACTTTTACAGTTCTTTTCAATATATGACTTCTAATATTTTCCTGTACTGTCTTGAAAAACTGAGGCCTAATACATGTTCAAGTTCAGTCAAATATTCCATTCATTTACCACACTTCTTTTAGCCCAAAGAATACATAATCCCAGCATTTCCTGAATCTACGGCAAGGTCATCATTCCTTTGTGTGAGCTAAGTGTTCAATTCATATCTATTTTATTCGAGAGTATTTGACCTTTAAGGAGTTCTCTTTTAACGAGTGTGAAAGAGGAGGTACTCTGATTCTCGGAGGGGCTTGCTCTCCTAATACTGGATTCATTGCAGCTCAGGTTCTGACCCTTTGAAATGGATGTCTGATTGGAGTGGAGGGAAGAGCATGTGATTGATAGCTAGGCACAAACCTGGGATTCGGCTTACTTGGGCTTGGTGCATTTTGGTCTGAATGATTCATAACTGCCCCCTTGGTATGTGTGTATTCTCATGAACTCTTCCAATAACATGAGCGCTTTTATCATCTCTGCCATCTCTTCTCTTTTAGATATTAGTAATCATGGACCCATTCTTGGAGCAGAGAATCGAGTAAATTTCTCAAGTACAAGTTCACACTCAGTATGTTTCTGCCAGTATCAGCGAGGTTCAGTAGCTCTCATGAATTTCTTTCGAGCCTGGTATGCTCTAGAGATGTCTCCATGACGATATTCTTCACTGTAGCAGAAAAACTCTCATCAATGTGTTCGCACGTCTCCTCAGTCCATGTAGCCAGATTTTCTGCCAACTTCTCTTCGTGTCTCCCATTAAGTCGACGTCAACAAGAATGGGCAATTCTGAACGTACTTCGGAGCCTCAGCTTTAAGCTGATGACAGGTAGTTCTTCTACTGTATGCCCTTTCAGATTCTGGAAACTGACCCGTGAACTCAGGTCTTTGGGCCGCAGCAGTATCTCCAAGTTACACAGCTTCCCGAAACAAAGAATTAAGCCAATCTCCAAATAGGGTGGCAGCCACTCCATCACACTGATCCACCAACAGAATTCTGCCCAGTTACCTTGGATCCACCAGCCCCAACAAGCCTCGTGGTACACACCAACATTCCACCTGGAATCCAACCGGTAAGTGACATTCACAGTTGTTGATGCATTAAGTCAGTGTTGGGGGAGAGGCTGCTTTAGACGAGAGGTACCTAAGAGAAATGTGATTATATCAACAAGGGTAACATGGTCTTTTCTCTTTCTTCTTTCCTTTTTTTCAGATCTGTATACACAGTAAAAACGGAGGGAAGTGTGCCCATGTTCAGTTTATCGATTGACAGCTCTTTAAACTTTCTAACAGTTCACAGTACACAGAGACCCACTCCAGGAAACTCATGTTTGTGTAATATCCATTCATCCAGTATACATATCCGTCTGTTGCTTTCTGCTGAAACACCCACAGTCTCAGAACATGGATCCGATTTTTTCATGGGGGCTGAAATTCCTAGAAATGAAACCAATCCCAACGTGCACTTTCCTGTATGTCTATTTTGCTCTTAGTACAGTTTTGCAGAGCTACTTGTCTTTGTTATAGGCTTATGCCATTACTTCTCTACCTAGGTTAGAATATGGCATTCATTCATCCTGTTGGAATTCTTGTAAGTCTATATTCCTTTCTATGACCCACTCTTGTTGAAAACCGTCATTTGTTTGGGTCAAGATATGCACTTCTGGATCAGTATCTATGAATATTAATGCACGCGTCTGTGTTCTGAATACAAGTGTTTTGAGTACATGCTAGCCGCGATACTGTGTCATTGCGTGCTGAATGATCCTTGACATCACTTTGAGTATTTTGTTTTGAATAATCATGGTTGTTTGGTATATGTCAGCCAACTGTAACCTTTTGGTATTTGTTTGTCTGATTGTTTGTTTGTTTTGCAAACACATTAGGCCATGCATCTCTCCTTTTGCTTCAGACAGACAGTCATATAAGCTGATTCACTTAAGATAGTGCTTAAATCACCTATGATTTCCTGCTACCCTCTCCCATCTTTAGGATTTTGATGTCCTGCTTGCCTTCTTCTTCTTACTTCTTTGCAACTCAGACTCTTCTTGCATTTGCAATAATGGTTTTGTTATATCCATTTCATCATGCTACTTTTCTACTCAGTGTAGGATTCTCAATTTTTGTTTTAGGATCAGTCTCAAAGTGCTGAATTCTTTTAAGGTTTGCCGGTCAGTGAAATTCCCTAGCTCTGCCGTTGTTATAAACGGCGGTCATTTGGCATAGGCTACCCTAGATTGCAGCTTTTTCTCTTTCAGGATATGGTCTATGTCCTGGCACTCCTCCCCGTGCAGCAAAATTTCTGCCGAGATATCAGCTGAAACCCCTCTTGATGTTCTGTTGTGACTAAGTTGATTTCCTCAAGGTGCATTTTACATCACTGGGATGATCATGAAATTTGTTTATTTGAATTCTACAACTCCTTGTTGGTCTATTGGGATTACACCTCATTTGGATGCTGTGTACTTACTGAATTCTTATAGATGATCCTTTCTTGGCTTTCAGCAAGTTTCATTCTGATTTTTGTACAAATTCCTTTTCAGAATTTTTTGTTTTTTCTCTTGCTTTTCCTTTTGGGAAACCTATGAGTCCTATTCTTTCCGGCTTTGTCTTAACCCATGATGCAACAGCGATGTTTACGTAGGTTTACACTTGCTTTTCTGTGTCTTCTACTGATCGATTGATTTCTGTTCCCCTGTCGTCACAGTCATTCACGAGTCCCTCTGCATAATGTAGTCTGCATAGGACTGACTTTAGCCCAGTTATTATCTCACCCATTGAGTTTTCTGTCATTATTGGGTTCTTCTTTAGACTTTCTCTTCCCCTTTTCTAGTATTCTGCCTTTTGTTTTTCAGAGACCCTGCTGTTCATCAGTGTTTTCCTCACTTCCATTTTCAGTGCTTTCTCTGGTAGCGTTTTGCCGTCTAGTTGTTTGAAAGCTTATTTTTGGGGCCTTCAATCACTTTGTAACAGAAAAAGGCACTTCCTGTTTTTTTTTACTATACTTCTTTTTCTCTACTCTTCAAGTACTCTCAGGTATGTAGTGTAGAATTATATGGCTTGGATTTATGAAAACTTTAGAGTATTTGGTGTAAGCAATTCCATGGCTTTTCTGAGAGGACAATTTTCCCTAGACCTTGATGCCATGCCCTGTTCCTGTGTGTGTTGTCTGTTATATCTCTAATTGCTGGTGTTCCCTTTGTTGTGATGAACACACCATATTATATCAGTTAGTAGAACCTCATTTTTATTACGCTAATCTCACAGTTCTGAAAGCGCACAAGGCACTTCCTCTACTGGAAATGAAGCTTCTATAAGTTTTCTGGTCTGCATTCCTCTGTATGTCATTTTAGAGTGTCTCCAAAAGAGCCTATACAGAGAGTGCGCTTGTACTTTCTACTGCCATGGGAATGTCCCAATGTTACCAGTTCTTCCCAGAACTTCTCTGTCTACAGAAACACCAGTGGAAGCATATGTATGGATCTCATACTTCAGGGCCTGCTGAGATGATCCCGCAGACCGCCCTATTTGTCCTCGGTGCAGTACCCTGTCAGTGCCGTCCAAAATGTAGCATCTGCATTTGGGAGATAATGCTGTAAGAAATGCTTCATCTTCTCATGCTGTGGACTTTGACCACTCTTCCTTGTTCTCTCATCCTTGAGTCATGGGTTCATGAAAGCAAACACAGAGCTGTTCCGCATCCTCTGCCTCAAAGCAGACCTTTATCCAAGTCTAGGTTACGAATATAGCAGATCCTAAAACTTTTAATACTGATTTCAAACCCAACGCCCCCTGGAACCCTCAGACCAGATGCATGATATTTCTCATTGATCCCCACACGTGCTGTATTCGCAAATTATCAAATTGGTCCCTGGTCCTGCAGATGCATTGGATGTGGCAATAGGACTTATCGATAAACTCAACCTCACGCTCCAGTGCGGTTGCTGTCTCACTGAGGTCACAGTTCTCTTTGCTCTCTTGAAAGAACCCACCAATACCCACAACGCACTCTAGATCCCTGAGTTCTGCCTGAGCCATCATCCGCAGCCCTATCCCTCTTTTTCCACTGCCTCTGCTAGCTCAGATTTGGCAGCTCATATCTTGGTCTCAGATTCGCTTGTGGGGATATTTTGTGCTAATTTTTTGAGTTCTGTCAGTGAAGCATCTGCGGTGCACTCTTCTAACTCTCAGCGCATCACCTTCAATCCCATGCTTGCTGCCTTCTTGAAAGTGTGCTTCCAAGGTAAACAGTGTTTCATCTTTGATGCTCCATTACCAGAGGTCAGATCCTGCACTGGTTTCCATTCTCTACTTTGCCTTCCCCTTCTCCCAGGTTTTCTGAGGCCTCATCCTGTCTTTGGAATAACAGACCACTCTACGGCAAGTGTCCTGTGCCAAGGCTTGGGTGAGTGGATGTTTACAATGCTGTGTGTATGGGAGCGAGTTAGAGCAGTTTGCACTGGTTCTCTGCCTACTGGGCATCGATAAATCAACAGTTTCCACATATAATTCACAGAAATTGGATGTTTGTTTAGCTCCGTTTTCTATACAGCCATTGTCCGAGCTTTTGTCTGAAGACTCCTGCTCTGAGGCTAGGGGAGGCTGGGTCACACGTTTCCCTCCATCCCCAGCCCAGCTGGAAGCCTGAAAGATGCCCAGGTCAGCCCTTGTCCCATTTTCAGCCCTGCTCCACCCTGGCCTGTCCAAATGCCACATGGCCCTGTCACACATCTGGCTGGCAAGCGTTCCTTGTGGTAGAGCATCTATCCCCTCTTCTCCGCATTTGCCCCCTGCCTGGTGCCCCTCTATATCTGCCCTCCTGCTCTCCCGGCCTTTCAGCGCCATCTCCCCTCCTCCTCCCCATAGTGTCTCAGCGTTTTCCTGCCTTTGGTGAGATGGGGCCATTTCTCTCAAGGGTCGTTTTAAATATTCAGATTTTTAAATTTTTATTTTATTGAATTATAGTCAGTTTACAATTTTGTGTCAATTTCTGGTGTACAGCTCAATGCTTCAGTCATAGAATAACATTCGTATATTCATTTTCATGTCCTTTCTCAACATGAGCTACTACAAGATTTTGACTATGGTTCCCTGTGCTGTGTGGTATAAACTTGTTGCTTTATTTTATATTTACCACTCACTGTCTGCAAATCTCGAACTCCCAGTCTATCCTTTCCCACCCTGTTCCCCTCTGATAACCATGAGTTTGTTTTCTAAGTCTGTTTAATTTTAGATTCCACATGAGTGTTGTCATATGGTGTTTTTCTTTCTTTCTGGCTTACTTCACTTAGAATGATGTTTTCCAGGGCCATCCATGTTGCTCAAAATGGCATGATATTATTTTTTATGGCTGAGTAGTATTCCATTGTATACATGAGACGGCTTCTGTATCCAGTCATCTGTTGTTGGACATTTAAGCTGTCTCCATGTCTTGGCTATTGTAAATAGTGCTGTGAACATTGGGGTGCTGGTGTCTTTCTGTATTAATGCTTCCTTTGGATATATGCCCAGGAGTGGGATTATTGTATCATATAGTAAGTGTATTTTTAGTTTTTTGAGGACTCTCCATACCATTTTCCATAACTGCTGTACCAAACTACATTCCCACCGACAGTGTACAAGGGTTCACTGTTTTCCACACCCTCTCTAGCATTTACCATTTGAATATTCATGCTTTAATTATTTTATTGCAGCAGCAACATGTAAGAATGAAAAAGTGGCATCCTGGTGGCTGGGGGATGAGACTGTGTGTGTGTCCCTGTGCATGTGTGTATGTTCCTGTATGTGTGTACGTGTCCCTGTGTGTACATGTGTGCCCTCCATGTGCCTGCATGGGGGTAGGGAGTGGGGCTGGAGCCTGTGTGTGTGACTGACATCTCAGGCACATGGGCCTGGAGGGGTGTGCGAGGCTGTGATGCTGGGCTGAGAGGCTGTTACCTGACCAAGGCCTCACAGCCCATCTTGGGGCCCAGGGCCCCACCCTTGCTTCCAGGCCTGTCACCAATCAGCTGGGGTGTCCCCTGCCGTGACACAGGGCTTGGAGTCCTGACCCTAAGGGCCCCACAACTTCCCTCAGGAGGAGGGGTCTCTGGGGCAGGAGGAGGTGGCTGAGCTTGGCATGAGGAGGGGGGAGCAGGGAATCCAATGGGGTGAGCATGGCTCTGGAGTTTGTGGGTGACCATCAGCAGTGAGGTGAGGGGAGTAAGAAGGGCCTCCTCACCAGGACTGAGTTTGTCACCCCGGCCAAGGGAGTCGCTCTTCTGCACAAGGGCCAATTTAGAAAAATGTGGAAAACCAAGTTTCAGGCTCCATGGTAGATAAGTCCCATTCCAGACGGAAATAGCAGGATGTGACCCCGTAAAAAGTGGTGAGTGCACGTGAGCCATCGCCTCGCCCAGAAAGGAATTCCCCCGAGAGCCAGAGCTCACCCCACACCCACCCAGGTGCCTGGGAGGCCTGGAGTGATGGCCCTGCTGGGGTCCCACTACTCAGGAAGATAGGGAGAAGAGCCTCTGGTCATACAGTCGAGGCCCAAGGAGGGGAAGAGACCTGCCCAGGTCACCCAGCACAGGAGGGCAGTCGGGTGGGACCCAGGACTTCGGGCTTGTCACAGGCCCCCTTCTTAGGAAAGGGGCACAGGCCTGCCTGGGAAAGAAGCATCTGGTAAGTGAATAACCCTGCAGACAGGGCCAAGTTGGCTGGCTGGCCGAGCATCAGTTTCCCCTCTGTGGAAAAGGGGACGGGAAGGCGCCTGCTCACAGGGTCTCTGTGAAGCTAGAGATGGTGCTGCTGTGGTGCTGGGATGACCCCTCCTGGTCCTCCTTACCTTGGAAGTGGCCGGAGGGCCCTTCCTGAGGGCCGATGGTGCCTGTCTAGTTGGGCGGGCTGCTGGTCCCTGCGGCCCTGACAGTGGCAGCTACACGGCTTGGTGAAGGATGGACCAACTCCCCTTCCCAGGCACCCTGGCCCATCGTCCCCCACAACCACGCACCCTGGGCTGGCTCCCTCTTTCCTTCCTGCCTCCTCTTGTCTCTGCTTCCCCCCACCTGGTGTCCCTCTCTTGTCACCTCCTGTCCCTCTCTAGGACTTGACCCCCACCTTTCTCTCTCTCACTCACACACTGTCTCTCCCTGCGTGTGTCTTTCTCTGCCTCTCCCCCAGGCCCTCAGGCCCTGAGCTCAGGTCTAGCCTTGTCCAGGGCCACAGAGCCACAGGGCCACATGTATCCCAGCACTCCCACCCTCACAGCGATGTTCCAGCCCCAGCTCTGCTCACAGTGGAGGAGCCCGGTTACAGAGTTGCTCCTGCTGGCATTTGCTGCTGCATCGCTGATCCCCCCCACTTCCCGGGCAGCGCAGCAGTCTCACCTTGACCTGTTTGTGGCCCAGCCTGGACCCCAGAGCTGCTGCAGGGCTGGCTGCCTCCCCCACCTGGAAGGAGGGAGGGCCCCGTGGGCTCCAGGGACAGCTGGTGCAGAGTGGAGTGGACTCTTTTTATGCCCAACACCTTCTCCCTGGCAGTGGTGGCACCCCAACCACTGACCCTGCCCCGCCCACCTCAGAGTCAGGAGGCTGTGGGAGGATGAAGGGCTCTCATGGGGCCCACTGAGAGCACTGCCACCCTCAGCCCCCCTCAGGGTCTGCCTGGAGCTGGGGCTGCCGGGCAGCAGATGCGGGGTGGGGGCACGGGCCTGGTCAGTGCAGGGCCACTCTCTGGACGCCCATGGCCTCCCTGCACCTCATCCGTTCCTCACCATGAGACACAGCCACTTCATTCTGGTCCTCTAGCTCATGACCGGACACCCGTGTGACTGACAGGCCCCACATGCCCAGTGAGTGTTTACTGACTGAAGCAGCACAGCCATCACTAGATCTAGACACAGGCTGTACCCACCACCCAGGAGGAGCCCCGGGGCCCCTGTGGTCACTGCTGCCCTGAAGGGGTAACCTTGCATCTGCCCTGTCATCTTAGTTCCTGCTGGTTTGTGAGTTGTGTGCCCGTGAATCACTGCGTGCCCTCAAGAGGGTGTGACCACTAGTCCTCCAGGAAGCAGACACTGACACAGAGAGAACTGTGACAATTTCATTAGGGGTGACAATAGGAGAGAATAGCAGAGGGGGCAGGTTGGAGCAGGGAAACATTCGGGCCGTAATGCACCTCTGACATCTTCTCTAAACACATCATTGCCACAGCTGAGGGGCCCCTTCAGTTGGCAAATGGACTGTGCTGTAAGGCAAAAAGAGTTATTTATTTTAATAGGATCTTATTTTTTCCTGATTTTGTCTTCTCTAATGTATGTATGGACTCTGACGGACACTGTAGTCTGTGTGTGCATCTCCGTGTCTATACAGAATGAAAATATTTATTTTCACATCTCAGACACAGATCTCAAAATGTGCACATTCTCATTATTATATTTCCTTCTTTAACTAGTAAGACCTAAGATTTAATAGAAGAAAGGGACCTTTTGCCTTAACTTTAAAGCAGAGAATGGTAAGCTCTGGGCCTGAGCTCTTATATCTTCAGTTTAATTTAATGTACTTCCTAAGGTCTCTTTTGATGATTCTGTGTGCAGACACTTTCTTTTAAACTATGAGAATGCTGAGTGAGAAATATGTCCCAGTCATTTTGCAAAACAATGTGTGTGCTTGACCCAACCCTCCTCACAATGATGTCAGGGACCAGCGTTACCCCCGGCTCACAGAGAACAATGCTGAGACCCTGTGGGGGCCCCACTGAGTCTTGGTGTTAGGGGATGAACTGCAAGAACTCAAAGAATCAGAAATTGGATCTTGTGACATAAATGTGGAGATGCCAAGCTGACAGTGGGCATGGTGACAGGAGGGAGCAGGGGTGTAGGGACAGGGGTCCTACAGGGTGTCTCCTGATCACCCCTGACTTCCCCCAAAGAACCTGCCTCATGCTGAAGGGCAAGGCACCTGCTCAGCTGATCTAAATCCTGCCTGCTCTTTTCAAATCACTTGGGCAAAAGAAAACTTCAGCCACACAAATTACCCTGAAAAAAACAAGCTAAATTTCAGTTTCTCTGATATCCAGAGATTTCATCCAGACCCAGAACTTTCAGAAACCCAAGAGAACAATCATCTTTATATGAGGTTGTGAACTGAGGGCTTTCTGGAGGCACTGGGTTCTGAAGGGGATACGTGCATGGCTGCACTGAGTCCCCTGCACACACATGTGGCTCTGAGTGGACCTCACGCCGCATTCACACGGCCCGCCTGAGCTGCCCACCCTGCCAGGAGTGACCTTCCAGCTCCACCTGAGTGAACCCAACAAACGCCCACTGGGCAGCCCTTCAATTTTTTTCTTCCCCTCCACACCCTCTTATTCACTCCTGTGTGGCTCACGTGTCCCTCTTCTGCACTCTGAGGCCCTGCACGGGCACATCTGCTATGGTGACAAGCTGTCTGCTGTGAATGTCTCTCTCCCTCACTCGCTCCCTTACCCCTCGAGGCAACCCCATGAGCCCCTGAAGTTAGGGGTGTGCTTCACCCCTCACAGAGCACATCACATGGTCCATGCAAGAGGCACATCTGCCAAACTGGGACTTCAAATTCATTTGATATTCTGTCAAAAGTCTCTTCTGTTCTATACAAGAGACATCTGCTTCCCAGGTCAGGATGGGGAAATGACACAGTCCATCAGATGTGTGTGCTGGGAAGCTAAACAGACGTCACAATGTCCCAAGTCAGATTTCCTCAGGCATCGCAAGGCCCTGGAGTGCCATCTCCCCTTCTGCAAAGACTCGACAAGGGAGCAGAAGCACATGCTCTCATCTTACCGAGTGCTGTAACTGGTGGTGGTGGGGGTGGTGGTGTGTGAGAACACATAGGCCACAACAGAGGTGGGGGTGGCGGTGATGAATAGCCTCTGAGAAGTGACGCTGGGTGTCCTATCAGGTGAGGCACACCAAGTGGTCCTGCACAAGTACCGGGACATCGGGAATCCACAGTGACCTGCAGAACAGAAGAGAGAGCTGTGTTGGATGACAGACAAAAGGAACAACACCTACAGAACCTGAAACCCAATGCAGCAGCTGTCAGCACCGGGCACCCTCCCCTCCACCGGGTGCCCAGACAGCAGCACAGTGCCACATACTCAACCTTGGGGATAAAACACAGTTGCCACATGGCACCGCCGGTGTCTGTAAGTGGAGAAAGGCGAGAGTCCTGCCTGAGACAATGTACAGAGGTTCCAGCAAATTGATAAATTAGGACCTCCCAAACAGGAAGCCTCTCTGTGCAGGACAACCCACCCTGACACCTTCCCCAGCTCCACAGAAGCATGGTCTGCATGAACCAGAAACACAGAGAAAGAAAGGCAGTGAAGGCCTGGTTTTCCACATAGAATCAGAGCCGCACCTGGGTACTTGCTCTGTCTGCAGGACCCTGCCAGACTCTCACTACTCCATGATCACAAAGGGCCCTCCTATGCCAGCAGGAGCTTCCCCTGGGCGCAATGAGCTCTGAGGAGCTGGGCATCCCGCAGTCCTGTGGGGGAGCGGGCAAAGTGCTTCTGAGGGGACAAGGCTGTCCTCAGAAGGGAGTCAGTCTCCGCTACAATCATCCTTATTCGCAGGGATGTCTGGATTTTAAGTTCGCTAGGAAAAGCACACTACGTTTGTCATATGGGAAAGGGAAGGGGGAAGTCTCAATCCTGCAAATAACACCAACGGGATTTTAGCTCATGTGGAAAATCCCAAGGTGTGTGATGAGACAGAGAAGAAGCTCTAACAGCTTCCAGGGCAGAACCGACACACCGTTGGATGGAGAACATGATGCCAGGACTGTGGTGCAAATTGTTCCTGCAGGGAAGTAGGCATTTTCATGGCGGGCACGTGCCCTTCTAGCCTAAATTCCCTACTACAAATGCACCATCTCTGAGAGTCAGGCTTTTCTGCCCAAGAGTACAACTGGAGGCAGCGGGGAAGGCACCTTTACCTCCCCAGAAGAGACAGTGATGGTCTGTGATATTTACCATAACCAGGAAGACTCAAAGTTGCACAAACACCATGGTGTAAGGCTGGAGGTGTGACTTAGCTCAGTTTTCAGTTACAAGGAATTGAATGGGCATTCTACAAAGGAGAAACCCACAGCCTGAGCAAGGAAACCATTCAAAGAATGACAACAGGAACCGGTCTCAGTGAAACAGGACCAATCCCAAGAGAAGGAGGAAAAAAGGAGTTAGCCTAGCCAGGAGAATTCAGTATGGAGCAAGGGCTCACCATTCTTATGCTATTTTAAGAAAAACAGAGTCAAAACCTGAGGTCTTCAGCCCTCAAGCACTCCCTCGATGATGGCTTCTGCAAGTAACACTCAAGGTGACAGGGGGAGAGGAAAAGCCAATGGAAACTGGACAAGAGTTTGAATTTGAAAACAAAAAGACATGACAGACCCATAACAGAACACACAGTCTGCAGACGAGCCACAAGAGGCTGCTGCAAAAACAAAAGGATAAATATCCCAGAAAGACATAAACCGAAAATGACCTCCAAATTTATCTAGGCCTATGTGGTCGCCTCAGGAGGGTGGGAGCTACCGGGGAACACAGGAGACACACGAGGTTCTGAATCGAAAAAAAAACACAGAAAGGATGGAGGATTAGGCTTATCAGAACAGACTATACTCAAGGAAACCAAAAATTTGAGACTTCTTTCACATATGACAATCGCTCTCATATCACACCTAGTGGGAGACAGGTCACAGGACCCTTGACTGAAGAGACCACAGGCCCCGGGTTCGGGTGTTTCTTCCATAACCGAACATCGGCTGTGGAAGGTCAGGGTCCCACTCGCTGCAGACAGTGACAGGGGCGGGCTTGTCCTCCAGGGAGCCAGGAACGAGGTGACTGTTGAAAGTCAGTGTGCAGAACCGACACGTCTGCCTCCGTCAGAGGACCATCTTTCCGTCTACAACAGACACATCCCTCCCCAGGGCAGGACGGGGAAGACGCGGCCCATCAAGGGCGTCTGCTAAGGGACCAGAGGGACAAGGCCGTGAGCCCAGTCATGGCCGCCCGTGCACGGGGAAGCCCAAGAGAGCGATCTGCCCTTCTTCTGCAGTGACTCAAGGAAGAAACACAGGACTATGCTTTCCTCTTACCGAGCGGAGCAGCTGGCGGTGGGGGGCGAGGTTGCACAGGGCACCAAGGGTGACCAGGTGCAGGTGCCCAGCTGGGCGACGACGGGCTGCACCCGGGGTGGGCCACGCAGGCAGGTACTCGGAAAGTTTGGGGCCCTCCGGCCCACGGGGTTACCTGCAGGACAGAAGGGAGGGCTGGGTTGGATGACAGACAAAAGCGCCATCACCGACAAGAGCCGAAACCCAACGCAGCAGCTGTTGGCACCGAGCACCCTCACCTCCAACGGGTTCCCAGAGAGCAGCACGGTGCCACATGCTCCGCCCAGTCCTCTGGGGCCTGCCTGCAACCTGGGCCACACAGGGGTACACGGGGATACGACCCTGACGCCGCTCGTTGCCGCCGCCGCTGTCTCCAAGTGGAGGAAGCCAAGGGTCCTCCTGCCCGAGAGGCTGCACACAGAGATTCCAGCACACGGGCAAACTAGCGCCTTCCCAACAGCCAGCCGCTCTGGGCGGGACGGCCCTCCCCGCCACGTTCCCCAGCTCCACGCAAGATTGCTCTGCGCGGACCAGGAACACGGAGACGGGAAGCACGTGAAGAGCTAATTCTCCACACGAGCAAGCAGAGCCGCAAAGGGTCAACGCTCTACCTGCAGGGATTTGCCTGCAGGGCTCTGCTTGCAGGACCCTGCCAGGCCCTATCGGCCCCCTCCCCACAAAGGGCCCTCCTCCAACACGCAGGGGATGCCCCTGGGCGCAAAGGGCCCTGGGGAGCTGGGCATCCCGGAGTCATGTGGCGGAGATGGACAAGGGCCCCTGAGGGGACAAGGCTGTCCTCAGAAGGGACACAGGCTCCGCTACAATCATCCCTATCCTCAGGGACGTCTGGATTTTACGTTCGCTACGGAACGCACCCTATCTGTGTGCTACGGGAGAGTGACGTGGGGAGTCTCAAACTCACAACTGACACAAAATGGACTGTACGAGCTCGTGCGCAAAACCCCACGGTGTGCCATGAGACCGACGAGCAGCCCTGACAGCTTCCAGGGCAGGCCCGACCCGGCGCAGGGTGGGGGACAAAAACAACGTACGCACTCTGGTGGGCATTGGAATTCCCCCGCATGAAAGGAGGCATTTTCACGGCGGGCTCTTTCCCTTCCAGCCTCTATTCCCTACTACAAACGCACCATCTCCGAGAGCAAGGCTTTTCTGCCCAGAGTACAACTGGAGGCAGCGGCAAAGACACACTTACCTCCCGAGAAAAGACAGTGACGGGCTGTGAAGTTTACCACACCCAGGAAGACTCCAACTTGCACAAAGCACACCGTACAAAGCTGGAGGGAGGGCATTGCCCCTTTTCCAGTTACCAGGATCTGAATGGACATTCTAAACAGGAGAATCTCCTGGCCTTACCCGGGAAACCAGTCAAAAGAACGACAACACAGAAATCCGTCTCAGTGACCCAGGAGCAACCCCAGGTGAAGGAGGTCATGAAGGAGTCAGCCGAGCCAGGAGAAGTCAGTGTGGAGCGAGCGCTTACCCTCCTCACACAGTTTCGAGAAAACCACAATCAAAGTCTGAGGGCCCCGTCTCCTAAGCACTCACTCATGGCTCCTGCAGGCACCAGCCAAGGCGACGGGCTCCCGGGAGAAGCAGCCCACTGGCTCCTGTGCAAGAGTTTTGAGTCTGAAAAAGGCAGCGACACACCACGCCAGACCCGTCACAGTACACACAGTCTGCAGACGAGGCCAGGAACGGCTGCCGGGAGAACGGGAAGATCACCTTTCCCAGGACGAGGCTCAACAGAGCATGACCACCACAATTTCCTGGGCCTCCGGGGCCGCCGCAGGTGGGCGGGCGCTTCCGGGCCACACCAGAGCTGCGCCAGGTCCCGCGTCGGCTAAAAACCACAGAAAAGGATGGAGGATTAGGCTTTCCTGTGAAGACACTGCTGCAGCGAAACAAAACCTTTGCGCCTTCCTTCCTTCCTTCCTTCCTTGTATCACACTCGTTTCTTGGAGGAACTGGATACTGACCCCAGGAACTCCTGCATGCTAAGCCCGCACTCTCTCTACTGCTGAGCTACATATACCCTTCCCCCCCAGAGCACACTAGTTTCTAGGCACAGAGAACATGAAATGCCAGCCACGTTCACTAACTTACCCAGTGTATAATAAGCTCTGTGTGCTCCACCAACAGAGGTCAGTGTTTTATGATCCGTCAGCTCCTGCGGAGCCACTTCTACAGTCCCAGTAGCGTACTCCGGTTTTGTAATTTCGGGGTTCGTAGCCCCTTCCTAGGAACAAAAAACAAGATAAATCAGGAACCGAAGTTCAGATCATGTGCCTACGCTTAGTCAGTCAGGTAGACAACAGTTATTTACCGAAGCTATCAGAACATAAGCCCTATCCTGTGAGAAGCTGGGGGTACAAATAAAAGGCAGATTCTCCTCTCTGTTTTGCCAGAGGCACAGGATCCATGAAAACATATCAGCACAGAAAAGTTTCAACAGCTCTACAACTGAGGTAAACGGGTACAGTAACGCCACAAAGGACAGGAGAGTCTGCTGCACGTGGATAGCTCAGGGAATGCTGGGAAGACCGCACTGTTTCGTAAAAGAGAGATCCAGCGCGGAGGGAGGATGTGGAGGGGCTTTGGGGAAGGGCAGCCTGAGTAAAAGGAGCAGGTGGGAAACAGCATAAGGCATTAAGGTCACTAGACCACTGTTACTGGCATTGAAATGGGAAGACAAATCATGCTGCCTTGAAAATGAAACATCACTTAATTAATTTCAAGTGAGGACGGCTAAAACAAGAACCAACTCCAAGATACACCTAACTTTACCAGGGATGAATTTCTTTTCAATATCCTCTAATGAACTGTAAGGGAAAGACCCTGAAAATAAGAATGCCCATACACACACTGGCTTCACTTGGTGAGTCTGGAAAATGAAAACAAGTGCATTATCCAGTCCTACGGCATTAAGCACAGAATCACATCCTAAACTGTAAGTTAAAAGCATAAGACAACAATTCTCATCAGCAGCTGCAAACGTGAAGATGCACACTCACACCAACAGCCGGTTTATGTCTCAGAATCCCCTGGAACATATATAGTCACACAAGGACATTAACAACAAGAGACTGTACCTCATCCCAGGAAGATTCTCTTCCTCTCTCTTCCGTAAAGTGGCGCACTGACACACCATCTGTAAAACGTAGTTACAGGTACATTAATGAGAATATTCACGAATGTATATTAAAACAACCATGTGCGTCTATCTCCGTTCGTGGATGTGTCAAAACAAAAGTGGCAGAAAAGACTTTCAAAGAGTTAGAGCATTTTCTGAAAAAAATGCTTAAGTCACGGTTGGGATATATATCAAACCAAGTAGTAAGAGGAAAACACGTTAAAAGAATGGATATGGAAGTTGGGTTTGCGCACTATGTATTTCTAACATTTGAAGTTTGCTCTTGTTTATGTTTTTTTTTTTCTTCTGTTTTTAAATGGAGGTACCGGGAATGAGCACACGGAATTCGGCATGCTAAGCAAGCATTCTATTTACCACTAACGTATGTAATTCCCCAGGGTCAACTAGCTTCTCGGCATAGATAAAATAAAGTACAAAACACTCTTTCACGGTTCACTGCCTTACAAAACATGTTAGTTTGCTGAAGCGCAAAAGATCTTTGAGGCCTTCTTCCCCGTATCACACTAAGTCTCACATCAAACCGAGTGGGAGACAGGCCTCAGGACGCTTGACTGAAGAGACCACAAGCCCCGTGTTCCAGTGTGTCTTCCATAACCGATCATTGGCTGTGGAATGTCAGGGCTCCACTCGCTGCAGACAGTGACAGGGGCAGGCTTGTCATCCAGGGAGCCCGGAACGTGGTGTCTGTTGAAGGCCAGTGTGCAGAACCGACATGACTGCCCTCCGTCAGAGGACCCTCTTTCCCTCTACAACAGACACCTCCCTCCCCAGGGCAGGATGGGGAAGACGCGGTCCATCAAGTGCGTCTGCTAAGGGACCAGAGGGACACGGCCGTGAGCCCAGTCACGGCCGCCCGTGCACGGGGAAGCCCCGGAGAGCGATCTGCCCTTCTTCTGCAGTGACTCCAGGAAGAAACAGAGGACTCTGCTTTCCTCTTACTGAGCGGAGCAGCTGGCGGTGGGGGGCGAGGTTGCACAGGGCACCAAGGGGGACCAGGTTCAGGTGCCCAGCTGGGCGACGACGGGCCGCACCCGGGGCAGGACACGCAGGCTGCTCCTCGGAAAGTTTGGGGCCCTCCGGCCCACGGGGTGACCTGCAGGACAGAAGGGATGGCTGGGTTGGATGAAAGACAAAAGCGCCAACACCGACAAGAGCCGAAACCCAACGCAGCAGCGGTCGGCACCGGGCACCCTCCCCTACACCGGGTGCCCAGAGAGCAGCACGGTGCCACGTGCTCTGCCCAAGCCTCTGGGGCCTGCTGCAGCATGGGCCACACAGGGGGACACGGGGATACGACCATGATGCCGCACGTCGCCGCCGCCGCTGTCTCCAAGTGGAGGAAGCTAAGGGTTCTCCTTCCCGAGAGGCTGCACACAGAGATTCCAGCACACGGGAAAACTAGCGCCTTCCCAACAGCCAGCCGCTGTATGTGGGAAGGCCCTCCCCGCCACTTTCCTCAGGTCCATGCAAGCTTGCCCGGCGCGGACCAGGAACTCGGACACGGGACGGACGTAAAGATCTCATTCTCAACACGAGCAAGCAGAGCAGCACCAGGTTCACCGCTCTGCCTGCAGGGCTCTGCCTGCAGGGCTCTGCCTGCAGGATTCTGCCTGCAGGACCCTGCCAGGCCCTCTCTGCCCCCTCCTAACAAAGGGCCCTCCTCGTCCACGCATGGGCTGCCCATGGGCGCAAAGAGCCCTGGGGAGCTGGGCAACCCCGAGTCATGCGGCGGAGCTGGCCAAGGGCTCCCGAGGGGACAAGGCTGTCCTCAGAAGGGACTCAGGCTCCGCTACAATCTTCCCTATCCTCAGGGTCATCTGGATTTTTCGTTCGCTACGGAACGCTCACTACCTGCGTGCTATGGGAGAGTGACGTTGGGAGTCTCAACTCCACAACTGACACCAAAGTGACTGTACCAGCTCGTGCGCAAAACACCACGGTGTGCCATGAGACCGACGAACAGCTCTGACAGCTTCCAGGGCAGGCCCGACCCGGTGCAGGGTGGGGTACAAACACAACGTACGCACACTGGTGAGCATCGGAATTCCCCCGCAGTGAAGGAGGCATTTTCACGGCGGGCTTTCCCTTCCAGCCTCTATTCCCTACTACAAACGCACCATCTCCGAGAGCCAGGCTTTTCTGCCCAGAGTAAAACTGGAGTCAGCGGCCAAGACACACTTACCTCCCGAGAAAAGACAGTGACGGGCTGTGACGTTTACCAAAACCAGGAAGACTCCAAGTTGCACAAAGCACACCGTACAAAGCTGGAGGGAGGGCTTTGCCCCTTTTCCAGTTACCAGGATCTGAATGGACATTCTAAACAGGAGAATCAAATGGCCTGCCCGGGAAACCAGTCAAAAGAATGAAGACACAGACACCCGTCTAAGTGACCCAGGAGCAACCCTAGGTGCAGGAGGTCAGGAAGGAGTCAGCCGAGCCAGGAAAATTCAGTGTGGAGTGAGGGCTCACTCTCCTCACGCTGCTTCGAGAAACCCACAGTCAAAGTCTGCGGGCCCCGGCTCCTAAGCACTCCCTCATGGCTCCTGCAGGCACAAGCCAAGGCGACGGGCTCCCGGGAGATGCAGCCCACTGGCTCCTGGGCAAGAGTTTTGAGTCTGAAAAAGGCAGCGACACGCCACGCCAGACCCGTCACAGGACACACAGTCTGCAGACGAGGCCAGGAACGGCTGCCGGGAGAACGGGAAGATCACCTTTCCCAGGACGAGGCCCAACAGAGCATGACCATCCCAATTCCCTGGGCCTCCGGGGCCGCCGCTGGTGGGTGGGAGCTTCCGGGCCACACCGGAGCCGCGCCAGGTCCCGTGTCGGATAAAAAACACAGAATACTATGTAGGATTAGGCTTTCATGCGAAGACACTGCTGAAGCGAAACAAAACCTTTGCGCCTTCCTTCCTTCCTTCCCCGTATCACACTCGTTATTTGGAGGAACTGGATACTGACCCCAGGAACTCCTGCATGCTAACCCGCATTCTATCTACTGCTGTGCTACATATACCCTTCCACCCAGAGCACACTAGTTTCTAGGCACAGAGAACAAGAAATGCCAAACACGTTCACAAACTTACCCAGTGTATAATAAGGTCCGTGTGCTCCAACAACAGAGGTCAGTGTTTTATGATCCGTCAGCTCCTGCGGAGCCACTTCTAAAGTCCCAGTAGTGTACTCCGGTTTTGTAATTTCGGGCTTCGTAGCCCCTTCCTAGGAACTCAAAACAACATAAATCAGGAACCGAAATTCAGATCATGTGCCTACGCTTAGTCAGTCAGGTAGACAACAGATATTTACCGAAGCTATCAGAACATAAGCCCTATCCTGGGAGAAGCTGGCGGTAAAAAATAAAAGGCAAATTCTCCTCTCTGTTCTGCCAGAGGCACAGGATCCATGAAAACAAATCAGCACAGAAATGTTTCAACAACTCAACAACTGAGGTGAACTGGTACAGTAACGCCACAAAGGACAGGAGAGACCGCTGCACGTGGATAGCTCAGGGAATGCTGGGAAGACCGCACTGTTTCGTAAAAGAGAGATCCAGTGCAGAAGGTGGATGTGGAGGGGCTTTGGGGAAGGGCAGCCTGAGTAAAAGGAGCAGGTGGGAAACAGCATAAGGCATTATGGTCACTAGACCACTGTTACAGGCGTTGAAATGGGAAGACAAATCATGCTGCCTTGAAAATGAAACATCACTTAATTAATTTCAAGTGAGGACGGCTAAAACAAGAACCAACACCAAGATGAACCTAACTTTCCCAGGGATGAATTTCTTTTCAATATCTTCTAATGAACTGTAAGGGAAAGACCCTGAAAATAAGAATGCCCATACACACACTGGCTTCAGTAGGTGAGTCTGGAAAATGAAAACAAGTGCATTATCCAGTCCTACGGCATTAAGCACAGAATCACATCCTAAAATGTAAGTTAAAAGCATAAGACAACAATTCTCATCAGCAGATGCAAACGTGAATATGAACACTCACACCAACCCCCGGTTTATGTCTCAGAATCCCCTGGTACTTATATAGTCACACAAGGACATTAACAACAAGAGACTGTACCTCATCCCAGGAAGATTCTCTTCCACTCTATTCCGTAAAGTGGCGCACTGACACACCATCTGTAAAATGTAGTTACAGTTACATTAATGAGAATATTCACGAATGTATATTAAAACAACCATGTGTGTCAATCTCCGTTCGTGGATGTGTCAAAACAAAAGTGGCAGAAAAAACTTTCAAAGAGTTAGAGCATTTTCTGAAAAAAATGCTTAAGTCACGGTTGGGATATATATCAAACCAAGTAGTAAGAGGAAAACACGTAAAAAGAATGGATATGGAAGTTGGGTTTGCACACTATGAATTTTCTAACATTTGAAGTTTGCTCTTGTTTTTGTTTTTCCTTTTCTTCTGTTTTTAAATGGAGGTACCGGGAATGAGCACACGGAATTCGGCATGCTAAGCAAGCATTCTATTTACCACTAACCTATGGAATTCCCCGAGTCAACTAGCTTCTCGGCATAGATAAAATAAAGTACAAAACACTCTTTCACTGTTCACTGCCTAACAAAACATGTTAGTTTGCTGAAGCGCAAAAGATCTTTGAGGCCTTCTTCCCCGTATCACACTAAGTCTCACATCAGACCGAGTGGGAGACAGGTCTCAGGACCCTTGAATGAAGAGACCACAGGCCCCGGGTTCGGGTGTGTCTTCCATAACCTATCATCAGCTGTGGAAGTTCAGGGCTCCACTCGCTGCAGACAGTGACAGGGGCGGGCTTGTCCTCTAGGGAGCCCGGAACGTGGTGTATGTTGAAGGCCCGTGTGCAGAACCGACACGTCTGCCCTCCGTCAGAGGACCCTCTTTCCCTCTACAACAGACACCTCCCTCCCCAGGGCAGGATAGGGAAGACGCGGTCCATCAAGTGCGTCTGCTAAGGGACCAGAGGTACACGGCCGTGAGCCCAGTCACGGCCGCCCGTGCACGGGGAAATCCTGGAGAGCGATCTGCCCTTCTTCTGCAGTGACTCCAGGAAGAAACAGAGGACTATGCTTTCCTCTTACCCAGCGGAGCAGTTGGCGGTGGTGGGCGAGTTTGCAGAGGGCACCAAGGGGGACCAGGTGCAGGTGTCCAGCTGGGCGACTACAGGCCGCACCCGGGGCAGGCCACGCAGGCTGGTCCTCAGAAATTTGGGGCCCTCCGGCCCACGGAGTGACCTGCTGGTCAGAAGGGATGGCTGGCTTGGATGACAGACAAAAGCGCCAACACAGAGAAGAGCAGAAACCCAATGCAGAACAGGTCGGCACAGAGCACCCTCCCCTCCACCGGGTGCCCAGAGAGCAGCACGGTGCCACACGCTCCGCCCAGCCCTCTGGGGCCTGCCTGAAGCCTGGGCCGCACACGGGGATACGGGGATACGACCCTGACGCAGCACATCTCCTCCGCCGCTGTCTCCAATTGGAGGAAGCCAAGGGTCCTCCTGCCCGAGAGGCTGCACACAGAGCTTCCAGCACACGGGCAAACTAGCGCCTTCCCAACAGCCAGCCGCTCTGGGCGGGACGGCCCTCCCCGCCACCTTCACCAGCTCCACGCAAGCTTGCCCGGCGCGGACCAGGAACACGGAGACGGGACGGAGGTGAAGAACTCATTCTCCACACGAGCAAGCAGAGCCGCACCAGGGTCACCGCTCTGCCTGAAGGCCTCTGCCTTCAAGACCCTGTCAGGCCCTCTCTGCCACCACCTCACAAAGGTCCCTCCTCCGCCCCGCAGGGTCTTCCTCTCGGCGCAAATTGCCCTGGGGTGCTGGGCATCCCGGAGCCCTGTGGCGGAGTTGGCAAAGGGCTCCTGAGGGGACAAGGCTGTCCTCAGAATGGACTCAGGCTCCGCTAAAATCATCCGTATTCTCAGGGACTTCTGGATTTTATGTTCACTACGGAACCCACCCTACCTGCGTGCTACGGCAGAGTGAAGTGGGGAGTCTCAAACCCACAACTTACACCAAAGCTACTGTACCAGCTCGTGCGCAAAACACCACCGTGTGCCATGAGACCGACGAGCAGCTCTGACAGTTTCCAGGGCAGGCCCGACCCGGCGCAGGGTGGGGGAACACACACAAAGTAAGCACACTGGTGCGCGTCGGAATTCCCCCGCATGAAAGGAGGCATTTTCACGGCGGGCTCTTTCCCTTCCAGCCTCTATTCCCTACTACAAACGCACCATCTACGAGAGCCAGGCTTTTCTGCCCAGAGTACAACTGGAGGCAGCGGCCAAGACACACTTACCTCCCGAGAAAAGACAGTGACGGGCTGTGAAGTTTACCACACCCAGGAAGACTCCAAGTTGCACAAAGCACACCGTACAAAGCTGGAGGGAGGGCTTTGCCCCTTTTCCAGTTACCAGGATCTGAATGGACATTCTAAACAGGAGAATCACCTGGCCTGAGCCGGGAAACCAGTCAAAAGAACGACGACACAGAAATCCGTCTCAGTGACCAAGGAGCAACCCTAGGTGCAGGAGGTCATGAAGGAGTCAGCCGAGCCAGGAGAAGTCAGTGTGGAGCGAGGGCTCACCCTCCTCATGCTGTTTCGAGAAACACACAGTCAAATTCTGCGGGCCCCGGCTCCTAAGCACTCCCTCATAGCTCCTGCAGGCACCAGCCAAGGCGACGGGCTCCCAGGAGAAGCAGCCCACTGGCTCCTTGGCAAGAGTTTTGAGTCTGAAAAAGGCAGCGACACGCCACGCCAGAACCGTCACAGGACACACAGTCTGCAGACGAGGCCAGGAACGGCTGCCGGGAGAACGGGAAGATCACCTGTCCCAGAACGAGGCCCAACAGAGCATGACCACCCCTCTTCCCTGGGCCTCCGGGGCCGCCGCAGGTGGGCGGTCGCTGCCGGGACACACCGGAGCCGCGCCAGGTGCCGCGTCGGCTTAAAAACCACAGAATAGTATGGAGGATTAGGCTTTCTTGCGAAGACACTGCTGAAGCCAAACAAAGCCTATGCGCTTTCCTTCCTTCCTTCATTCCTTCCCCGTATCACACTCGTTCCTTGGAGGAACTGGATACTGACCCCAGGAACTCCTGCAGGCTAAGACCGCATTCGCTCTACTGATGAGCTACATATACCCTTCCCCACAGAGCACACTATTTTCTAGGCCCAGAGAACAAGAAATTGCAGCCACGTTCACTAACTTACCCAGTGTATAATAACCTCTGTGTGCTCCACCAACAGAGGTCAGTGTTTTATGATCCGTCAGCTCCTGCAGAGCCACTTCTACAGTCCCAGTAGCATACTCCGGTTTTGTAATTTCGGGCTTAGTCCCCTCTTACTAGGAACACAATACAAGATAAATCAGCAACCGAGCTTCATATAATGTGACTACGCTTAGTCAGTCAGGTAGACAACAGTTATTTACCGAAGCTATCAGAACATAAGTCCTATCCTGGGAGAAGCTGGCGGTACAAGTAAAAGGCAGATTCTCCTCTCTGTTCTGCCAGAGGCACAGGATCCATGAAAACAAATCAGCGCAGAAAAGTTTCAACAGCTCTACAACTAGGTGCACGGGTACAGTAACACCACAAAGGACAGGAGAGTCCGCTGCACGTGCATAGCTCAGGGAATGCTGGGAAGACCGCACTGTTTCGTAAAAGAGAGGTCCAGTGCAGAGGGAGGATGTGGAGGGGCTTTGGGGAAGGGAAGCCTGAGTAAAAGGAGCAGGTGGGAAACAGCGTAAAGCATTAAGGAAACTAGACCACTGTTACTGGCGGTGGAATGGGAAGACAAAACATGCTGCCTTGAAAATGAAACATCACTTAATTAATTTCAAGTGAGGACGGCTAAAACAAGAACCAACTCCAAGATACACCTAACTTTCCCAGGGATGAATTTCTTTTCATTACCCTCTAATGAAGTGTAAGGGAAAGACCCTGAAAATAAGAATGCCCACACAGACAGTGGTTTCACTAGGTGAGTCTGGAAAATGAACACAAGTACATTATTCATTCCTACGGCATTAAGCACAGAATCACATCCTAAACTGTAAGTTAAAAGCATAAGTCAAAATTTCTCATCAGCAGATGCAATCGTGAAGATGCACACTCACATCAACCCCCGGTTCATGTCTCAGAATCCCCTGGTACATATAGTCACACAAAGATATTAACAACAAGAGACTGTACCTCATCCCAGGAAGATTTTCTTCCTCTCTCTTCTGTAAAGTGGCGCACTGACACACCATCTGTAAAATGTAGTTACAGGTACATTAATGAGAATATTCACGAATGTATATTAAAACAACCATGTGCGTCTATCTCCGTTCGTGGATGTGTCAAAACAAAAGTGGCAGAAAAGACTTTCAAAGAGTTAGAGAATTTTCTGAAAAAAATGCTTAAGTCAGGGTTGGGATATATATCAAACCAAGTAGTAAGAGGAAAACACGTGAAAAGAATGGCTATGGAATTAGAGTTTGCGCACTATGTATTTCTAACATTTGAAGTTTGCTCTTGTTTTTGTTTTTCCTTTTCTTCTGTTTTTAAATGGAGGTACCAGGAATGAGCACACGGAATTCGGCATGCTAAGCAAGCATTCTATTTACCACTAAACTATGTAATTCACCGAGTCAACTAGCTTCTCGGCATAGATAAAATAAAATACAAAACACTATTTCACGGTTCACTGCCTTACAAAACATGTTAGTTTGCTGAAGCGCAAAAGATCTTTGAGGCCTTCTTCCCCGTATCACACTAAGTCTCACATCAGACCGAGTGGGAGACAGGTCTCAGGACCCTTGACTGAAGAGACCACAGGCCCCGGGTTCGGGTGTGTGTTCCATAACCGATCATCGGCTGTGGAAGGTCAGGGCTCCACTCGCTGCAGACAGTGACAGGGGCAGGCTTGTCCTCCAGGGATCCCGGAACGTGGTATCTGTTGAAGGCCCGTGTGCAGTACCGACAGGTCTGCCCTCCGTCAGAGGACCCACTATCCTTCTACAACAGACAACTCCCTCCCCAGGGCAGGATGGGGAATATGCGGTCCATCAAGTGCGTCTGCAAAGGGACCAGAGGTACACGGCCTTGAGCCCAGTCACGGCCACCCGTGCACGGGGAATCCCCGGAGAGCGATCTGCCCTTCTTCTGCAGTGACTCCAGGAAGAAACATAGGACTATGCTTTCCTCTTACCGAGCGGAGCATCTAGAAGTGGGGGGCGAGGATGCACAGGGCACCAAGGGGGACCAGGTGCAGGTGCCCAGCTGGGCGACGACGGGCCGCACCCGTGGCAGGCCACGCAGGCTGGTTCTCGGAAAGCTTGGGGCCCTCCGGCCCACGGTTTGACCTGCAGGACAGAAGGGAGGGCTGGGTTGAATGACAGACAAAAGCGCCAACAACGACAAGAGCCGAAACCCAAAGCAGCAGACGTCGGCACCGGGCACCCTCCCCTCCACCGGGTGCCCAGAGATCAGCACGGTGCCACACGCTCCGCCCAGCACTCTGGGGCCTGCCTGCAGCCTGGGCCGCACAGGGTGACACGGGGATACGACCATGATGCCGCACGTCGCCGCCGCCGCTGTCTCCAAGTGGAGGAAGCCAAGGGTCCTACTGCCCAGGAGGCTGCACACAGAGCTTCCAGCACACGGGCAAACTAGCGCCTTCCCAACAGCCAGCCGCTCTGGTCGGGACGGCCCTCCCCGCCACCTTCCCCAGCTCCACGCAAGCTTGCCCGGCGTGGACCAGGAACACGGATACGGGACGAAGGTGAAGAGCTCATTCTCCACACGAGCAAGCAGAGCCGCACCAGGGTAACCGCTCTGCCTGGAAGGCTCTGCCTGCAGGACCCTGCCAGGCCCTCTCTGCCCCCTCCTCACAAAGGGCCTTCCTCCGCCCCGCAGGGGCTTCCCCTCGGGGCAAAGAGCACTGGGGTGCTGGGCATCCTGAAGTCCTGCGGTGGAGCTGGCCAAGGGCTCCTGAAGGGACAAGGCTGTCATCAGAAGGGACTCAGGCTCCGCTAGAATCATCCCTATCCTGAGGGACGTCTGGATTTTATGTTCGCAATGGAACGCTCCCTACCTGCGTGCTATGGGAGAGTGACGTGGGGAGTCTCAACCCCACAACTGACACCAAAGGGACTGTACCAGCTCGTGCGCAAAACCCCACCGTGTGCCATGAGACCGTCGAGCAGCTCTGACAGCTTCCAGGGCAGTCCCGACCTGGCACAGGGTGGGGGAACACACACAATGTACGCACTCTGGTGCGCGTCGGAATTCCCCCGCAGGGAAGGAGGCATTTTCACGGCGGGCTCTTTCCCTTCCAGCCTCTATTTCCTACTACAAACGCACCATCTCAGAGAGCCAGGCTTTTCGGCCCAGAGTACAACTGGAGGCAGCTGCCAAGACACAGTTACCTCCCGAGAAAAGACAGTGACGGGCTGTGACGTTTACCACTCCCAGGAAGACTCCAAGTTGCACAAAGCACACCGTACAAAGCTGGAGGGAGGGCTTTGACCCTTTTCCTGTTACCAGGATCTGAATGGACATTTTAAACAGGAGAATCACCTGGCCTGAGCCGGGAAACCAGTCAAAAGAACGACGACACAGAAATCCGTCTCAGTGACACAGGAGCAACCCCAGGTGCAGGAGGTCAGGAAGGAGTCAGCCGAGCCAGGAGAATTCAGTGTGGAGCGAGGGCTCACTCTCCTCACGCTGCTTCGAGAAACCCACAGTCAAAGTCTGCGGGCCCCGACACCTAAGCACTCCCTCATGGCTCCTGCAGGCACCAGCCAAGGTGACGGGCTCCCAGGAGAAGCAGCCCACTGGCTCCTGGGCAAGAGTTTTGAGTCTGAAAAAGGCAGCGACACACCACGCCAGACCCGTCACAGGACACACATTCTGCAGACAAGGCCAGGAACGGCTGCCGGGAGAACGGGAATATCACCTATCCCAGGAAGAGGAAGAACAGAGCATGAGCCTCCCACTTCCCTGGGCTTCCGGTGCCGCCGCAGGTGGGCGGTCGCTGCCGGTCCATATCGGAGCCGCGCCAAGTCCCGCGTCGTTTAAAAACCACACAATAGTATGGAGGATTAGGATTTCCTGCGAAGACACTGCTGAAGCCAAACAAAGACTTTGCGCCTTCCTTCCTTCCTTCCTTCCCCGTATCACACTCGTTTCTTGGAGGAACTGTATACTGACCCCAGGAACTCCTGCAGGCTAAGCCCGCATTCGCTCTAATGATGAACTACATATACCCTTCCCCCCAGAGCACACTAGTTTCTAGGCCCAGAGAACAAGAAATTGCAGCCACGTTCACTAACTTACCCAGTGTATAATAACCTCTGTGTGCTCCACCAACAGAGGTCAGTGTTTTATGATCCATCAGCTCCTGCAGAGCCACTTCTACAGTCCCAGTAGCATACTCCAGTTTTGTAATTTCGGGCTTACTCGCCCCTTCCTAAGAACACAAAACAAGATAAATCAGGAACCGAACTTCATATAATGTGCCTACGCTTAGTCAGTCAGGTAGACAACAGTTATTTACCGAAGCTATCAGAACATAAGCCCTATACTGGGAGAAGCTGGCGGTACAAGTAAAAGGCAGATTCTCCTCTCTGTTCTGCCAGAGGCACAAGATCCATGAAAACATATCAGCACAGAAAAGTTTCAACAGCTTTACAACTAGGTGAAAGGGTACAGTAACACCACAAAGGACAGGAGAGTCCGCTGCACGTGGATAGCTCAGGGAATGCTGGGAAGACCGCACTGTTTCGTAAAAGAGAGATCCAGTGCAGAGGGGGGATGTGGAGGGGCTTTGGGGAAGGGCAGCCTGAGTAAAAGGAGCAGGTGGGAAACAGCGTAAGGCATTAAGGAACTAGACCACTGTTACTGGCGGTGGAATGGGAAGACAAAACATGCTGCCTTGAAAATGAAACATCACTTAATTAATTTCAAGTGAGGACGGCTAAAACAAGAACCAACTCCAAGATACACCTAACTTTCCCAGGGATGAATTTCTTTTCAATATCCTCTAATAAATTGTAAGGGAAAGACCCTGAAAAAAAGAATGCCCACACAGACACCGGTTTCACTAGGTGAGTCTGGAAAATGAACACAAGTACATTATCCAGTCCTACGGCATTAAGCACAGAATCACATCCTAAACTGTAAGTTAAAAGCATAAGTCAATAATTCTCATCAGCAGTTGCAAACCTGAAGATGCACACTCACACCAACCCCCGGTTTATGTCTCAGAATCCCCTGGTACATATATAGTCACTCAAGGACATTAACAACAAGAGACTGTACCTCATCCCAGGAAGATTCTCTTCCTCTCCCTTCTGTAAAGTGACGCACTGACACACCATCTGTAAAATGTAGTCACAGGTACATTAATGAGAATATTCACGAATGTATATTAAAACAACCATGTGTGTCTATCTCCGTTCGTGGATGTGTCCAAACAAAAGTGGCAGAAAAGACTTTCAAAGAGTTAGAGCATTTTCTGAAAAAAATGCTTAAGTCATGGTTGGGATATCTTTCAAACCAAGTAGTAAGAAGAAAACACGTAAAAAGAATGGATATGGAATTTGGGTTTGCGCACTATGTATTTCTAACATTTGAAGTTTGCTCTTGTTTTTGTTTTTTCTTTTCTTCTGTTTTTAAATGGAGGTACCGGGAATGAGCAAATGGAATTCGGCATGCTAAGCAAGCATTCTATTTACCACAAAACTATGTAATTCCCCGAGTCAACTAGCTTCTCGGTATAGATAAAATAAAATACAAAACACTCTTTCACGGTTCACTGCCTTACAAAACATGTTAGTTTGCTGAAGCGCAAAAGATCTTTGCGGCCTTATTCCGCGTATCACACTAAGTATTACATCAGACCGAGTGGGAGATAGGTCACAGTACAAATGACTGAAGAGACCACAGGCCCCGGATTCGGGTGTGTCTTCCATAACCGATCATCGGCTGTGGAATGTCAGGGCTCCACTCGCTGCAGACAGTGACAGGGGCGGGCTTGTCCTCCAGGGAGCCCGGAACGTGGTGTTTGATGAAGGCCCATGTGCAGAACCGATAGGTCTGCCCTCCGTTCGAGGACCGTCTTTCCCTCTACAACAGACAACTCCCTCCCCAGGGCAGGAATCGGAAGACGCGGTCCATCAAGTTCTTCTGCTAAGGGACCAGAGGGACATGGCCGTGATCACAGTCACGGCCGCCCGTGCACGGGGAAGTCCCGCAGAGCGATCTGCACTTCTTCTGCAGTGACTCAAGGAAGAAACAGAGGACTATGCTTTCCTCTTACCGAGCGGAGCAGCTGGCGGTGGGGGGCGAGGTTGCACAGGGCACCAAGGAGGACCAGGTGCAGGTGCCCAGCTGGGCGACGACGGGCCGCACCCGGGGCAGGCCACACAGGCTGGTCCTCGGAAAAGTTGGGGCCCTCCGGCCCACGGGGTTACCTGCAGGACAGAAGGGAGGGCTGGGTTGGATGACAGACAAAAGCGCCAAAACCGACAAGACCCAAAACCCAACGCAGCAGCCGTCGGCACCGGGCACCCACCCCTCCACCGGGTGCCCAGAGAGCAGCACGTTGCCACACGTTCCGCCCAGGCCTCTGGGGCCTGCCTGCAGCCTGGGCCGCACAGGGGGACACGGGGATATGACCCTGACGCCGCACGTCGCATCCACCGCTGTCTCCAAGTGGAGGAAGCCAAGGGTCCTCCTGCCTGAGAGGCTGCACACAGAGCTTCCAGCACACAGGCAAACTAGCGCTTTCCAAACAGCCAGCCGCACTGTGTGGAACGGCCCTCCCCGCCACCTTCCCCAGCTCCACGCAAGCTTGCCCGGCGCAGACCAGGAACACGGAGACGGGACAGAGGTGAAGAGCTCATTCTCCACACGAGCAAGCAGAGCCGCACCAGGGTCACCGCTCTGCCTGCAGGGCTCTGCCTGCAGGGATCTGCCTGCAGGGCTCTGCCTGCAGGGCTCTGCCTGCAGGACCCTGCAAGGCCCTCTCGGCCCCTCCTCACAAACGGCCCTCCTCCGCCCCACAGGGGCTTCCCCTGGGCGCAAAGTGCCCTGGGGAGCTGGGCATACCGGAGTCCTGCGGCGGAGCTGGCCAAGGGATCCTGAGGGGACAAGGCTGTCCTCAGAAGGGACTCAGGCTCCGCTACAATCATCCCTATCCTCAGGGACGTCTGGATTTTACGTTCGCTACGGAACACAACCTAACTGCGTGCTACGGGAGAGTGACGTGCGGAGTCTGAACACCACACCTGACACCAAAGGGACTGTAACAGCTCGTGCGCAAAACCCCACCTTGTGCCATGAGACCGACGAGCAGCTCTGACAGCTTCCAGGGCAGGCCCGTCCCGGCGCAGGGTGGGGGACAAACACAACGTACGCACTCTGGTGCACATCGGAATTCCCCCGCAGGGAAGGAGGCATTTTCCCGGCGGGCTCTTTCCCTTCCAGTCTCTATTCCCTACTACAAACGCACCATCTCCGAGAGCCAGGCTTTTCTGCCCAGAGTACAACTGGAGGCAGCGGCCAAGGCACACTTACCTCCCGAGAAAAGACAGTGTCAGCCTGTGACGTTTACCACACCCAGGAAGACTCCAAGTTGCACAAAGCACACCGTACAAAGGTGGAGGGTGGGCTTTGCCCCTTTTCCAGTTACCAGGATCTGAATGGACATTCTAAACATGAGAATCACCTGGCCTGAGCCGGGAAACCAGTCAAAAGAACGACGACACAGAAATCCGTCTCAGTGACCCAGGAGCAACCCCAGGTGCAGGAGGTCAGGAAGGAGTCAGCCGAGCCAGGAGAAGTCAGTGTGGAGCGAGGGCTCACTCTCCTCACGCTGCTTCGAGAAACCCACAGACAAAGTCTGCGGGCCCCGGCTCCTAAGCACCCCCGCATGGCTACTGCAGGCACCAGCCAAGGCGAAGGGCTCCCGGGAGAAGCAGCCCACTGGCTCCTGGGCAAGAGTTTTGAGTCTGAAAAAGGCAGTGACACGCCACGCCAGACCCATCACAGGACACATAGTCTGCAGACGAGGCCAGGAACGGCTGCCGGGAGAACGGGAAGATCACCTTTCCCAGGAAGAGGCCCAACAGAGCATGACCACCCCACTTCCCTGGGCCTCCGGGGCGCTGAAGGAGGGCGGTCGCTGCCGGACAAAACCGGAGCCGCGCCAGGTCCCGCGTCGGCTATAATCCACAGAAAATGGTAGAGGATTAGGCTTTCCTGCGAAGACACTGCTGAAGCGAAACAAAACGTTTGAGCCTTCCTTCCTTCCTTCATTCCCCGTATCACACTCGTTTCTTAGAGGAGCTGGATACTGACCCCAGGAACTCCTGCATGCTAAGCCCGCATTCTCTCTACTGCTGAGCTACATATACCCTTCCTCCGAGAGCACACAATTTTCTAGGCACAGAAAACAAGAAATGCCAGCCACGTTCACTAACTTACCCAGTGTTTAATAAGCTCCGTGTGCTCCACCAACAGAGGTCAGTGTTTTATGATCCGTAAGCTCCTGCGGAGCCACTTCTAAAGTCCCAGTAGCGTACTCCGGTTTTGTAATTTCGGGATAGGTTGCCCCTTCCTAGGAACACAAAACAAGACAAATCAGGAACCGAACTTCAGATCATGTGCCTACGCTAAGTCAGTCAGGTAGACAACAGTTATTTACCGAAGCTATCAGAACATAAGCCCTATCCTGGGAGAAGCTGGCGGTACAAATAAAAGGCAGATTCTCCTCTCTGTTCTGCCAGAGGCACAGGATCCATGAAAACAAATCAGCACAGAAAAATTTCAACAGCTCTACAAATGAGGTGAATGTGTACAGTAAAGCCACAAAGCAAAGGAGAGTCCCCTGCACGTGGATAGCCCAGGGAATGCTGGGAAGACCGCACTGTTTCATAAAAGAGAGTTCCGGCACATAGGGGGTATGTGGAGGGGCTTTGGGGAAGGGAAGCCTGAGTAAAAGGAGCAGGTGGGAAACAGTGTAAGGCATTAAGTAACTAGACCACTGTTACTGGCTGTGGAATGGGAAGACAAAACATGCTGCCTTGAAAATGAAACATCACTTAAATTATTTCAAGTGAGGACGGCTAAAACAAGAACCTACTCCAAGATACACCTAACTTTACCAGGGATGAATTTCTTTTCAATATCCTCTAACAAACTGTAAGGGAAAGACCCTGAAAAAAAGAATGCCCACACAGACACTGGTTTCACTAGGTGAGTCTGGAAAATGAACACAAGTGCATTATCCAGTCCTACAGCATTAAGCACAGAATCACATCCTAAACTGTAAGTTAAAAGCATAAGTCAAAAATTCTCATCAGCAGATGCAAACGTGAAAATGCACACTCACACCAACCCCCGGTATATGTCTCAGAATCCCCTGGTACTTATATAGTCACACAAGGACATTAACAACAAGAGACTGTACCTCATCCCAGGAAGAATCTCTTCCTCTCTCTTCTGTAAAGTGGCGCACTGACACACCATCTGTAAAATGTAGTTACAGGTACATTAATGAGAATATTCATGAATTTATATTAAAACTACCATGTGCATCTATCTCCGTTCGTGGATGTGTCAAAACAAAAGTGGCAGAAAAGACTTTCAATGTGTTAGAGCATTTTCTGAAAAAAATGCTTAAGTCACGGTTGGGATATATTTCAAAACAAGTAGTAAGAGGAAAACACGTAAAAAGAATGGATATGGAAGTTGGGTTTGCGCACTATGTATTTCTAACATTTGAAGTTTGCCCTTGTTTTTGTTTTTTCTTTTCTTCTGTTTTTAAATGGAGGTACCGGGAATGAGCACACGGATTTCGGCATGCTAAGCAATCATTCTATTTACCACTAAAGTATGTAATTCCCCGAGTCAACTAGCTTCTCGGCATAGATAAAATAATATACAAAACACTATTTCACGGTTCACTGCCTTACAAAACATGTTAGTTTGCTGAAGCGCAAAAGATCTTTGAGGCCTTCTTCGCCGTATCACACTAAGTCTCATATCAGAACGAGTGGGAGACAGGTCTCAGGACCAATGACTGAAGAGACCACAGGCCCCGGATTCGGGTGTGTCTTCCATAACCGTACATCGACTGTGGAAACTCAGGGCTCCACCCGCTGCAGACAGTGACAGGGGCGGTCTTGTCCTCCAGGGAGCCCGGAACGTGGTGTCTGTTGAAGGCCCGTGTGCAGAACCGACACGTCTGCCCTCCGTCAGTGGACCCTCTTTCCCTCTACAACAGACACCTCCCTCCCCAGGGCAGGAAGGGGAAACGCGGTCCATCAAGTGCGTCTGCTAAGGGACCAGAGGGACACGGCCGTGAGCCCAGTCACGGCCGCCCGTGCACGGGGAAGCCCGGGAGAGCGATCTGCCCTACTTTTGCAGTGACTCAAGGAAGAAACAATGGACTATGCTATCCTCATACCGAGCGGAGCATTTGATGGTGGGGGGCGAGGATGCACAGGGCACCAAGGGGGACCAGGTGCATGTGCCCAGCTGGGCGACGACGGGCCGCACCCGGGGTAGGCCACGCAGGCAGTTCCTCGGAAAGTTTGGGGCCCTCCGGCCCACGGGGTGACCTGCAGGACAGAAGGGAGGGCTGGGTTGGATGACAGACAAATGCGCCAACACCGACAAGAGCCGAAACCCAACGCAGCAGCCGTCAGCACCGGGCACCCTCCCCTCCACCGGGTGCCCAGAGAACAGCACGGTGCCACACGCTCCGCCCAGGCCTCTGGGGCCTTCCTGCAGCCTGCACCACACAGAGGGACATGGGGATACGACCCTGAAGCCGCACGTCGCCTCCGCCTCTGTCTCCAAGTGGAGGAAGCCAAGGGTCCTCCTGCCCGAGAGGCTGCACACAGAGCTTTCAGCACACGGGCAAACTAGCGCCTTCCCAACAGCCAGCCGCTCTGGGGGGTTGGCCCTCCCCGCCACCATCCCCAGCTCCACGCAAGCTTGCCCGGCGCGGCAAGGTACACGGAGGTGGGACGGAGGTGAAGAGCTCATTCTCCACAGGAGCAAGCAGAGCCGAACCAGGGTCACCGCTCTGCCTGCAGGTCTCTGCCTTCAGGACCCTGCCAGGCCCTCTCGGCCCCCTCCTCACAAAGTGCCCTCCTCCGCCCCCCAGGGGCTTCCCCTGGGAGCAAAGTGCACTGGGGTGCTGGGCATTCCAGAATCCTGCGGCGGAGCTGGCCAAGGGCTCCTGAGGGGACAAGGCTGTCCTCAGAAGGGACTCAGGCTCCGCTACAAACATCCCTATCCTCAGGGACGTCTGGATTTTACGTTCGCTACGGAACCCACCCTAACTGCGTGCTACGGGACAGTGACGTGGGGAGTCTCAACCCCACACCTGACACCAAAGGGACTGTACCAGCTCGTGCGCAAAACCCAACCGTGTGCCATGAGACCGACGAGCAGCTCTGACAGCTTCCAGGGCAGGCCCGACACGGCGCAGGTTTGGGGACAAACACAACGTACGCACTCTGGTGCGCATCGGAATTCCCCCGCAGGGAAGGAGGCATTTTCCCGGCGGGCTCTTTCCCTTCCAGCCTCTATTCCCTACTACAAACGCACCATCTCCGAGAGCCAGGCTTTTCTGCCCAGAGTACAACTGGAGGCAGCGCCCAAGGCACACTTACCTCCCGAGAAAAGACAGTGTCGGGCTGTGACGTTTACCACACCCAGGAAGACTCCAAGTTGCACAAAGCACACCGTACAAAGCTGGAGGGAGGTCTTTGCCCCTTTTCCAGTTACCAGGATCTGAATGGACATTCTAAACAGGAGAATCACCTGGCCTGAGCCGGGAAACCAGTCAAAAGAACGACGACACAGAAATCAGTCTCAGTGACCCAGGAGCAACCCCAGATGCAGGAGGTCAGGAAGGAGACAGCCGAGCCAGGAGAAGTCAGTGTGGAGCGAGGGCTCACTCTCCTCACGCTGCTTCAAGAAACACACAGTCAAAGTCTGCGGGCCCCGGCTCCTAAGCACTCCCTCATGGCTCCTGCAGGCACCAGCCAAGGCGACGGGCTCCCGGGAGAAGCAGCCCACTGTCGACTGGGCAAGAGTTTTGAATCTGAAAAAGGCAGTGACACGCCACGCCAGACCCGTCACAGGACACACAGTCTGCAGACGAGGCCAAGAACGGCTGCCGGGAGAATGGGAAGATCACCATTCCCAGGACGAGGCCCAACAGAGCATGACCACCGCACTTCCCTGGGCCCCCGGGGCCGCCGCAGGAGGGCGGTCGCTGCCGGACCAAACCGGAGTCGCGCCATGTCCCGCGTCGGCTAAAAACCACAGAAAAGAATGGAGGATTAGGCTTTTCTGCGAAGACACTGCTGAAGCGAAACAAAATCTTTGAGCCTTCCTTCCTTTCTTCCTTCCCCGTATCACACTCGTTTCTTGGAGGAACTGGATACTGACCCCAGGAACTCCTGCATGCTAAGCCTGCATTCTCTCTACTGCTGAGCTACATATACCCTTCCCCCAGAGCACACTAATTTCTAGGCACAGAGAACAAGAAATGCCAGCCACGTTCACTAACTTACCCAGTGTATAATAAGCTCCGTGTTCTCCACCAACAGAGGTCAGTGTTTTATGATCCGTCAGCTCCTGCGGAGCCACTACTACAGTCCCAGTAGCGTACTCCGGTTTTGTAATTTCGGGATTAGTCGCCCCTTCCTAGGAACACAAAACAAGACAAATCAGGAACCGAACTTCAGATGATGTGCCTACGCTTAGTCAGTCAGGTAGACAACAGTTATTTACCGAAGCTATCAGAACATAAGCCCTATCCTGGGAGAAGCTGGCGGTACAAATAAAAGGCAGATTCTCCTCTCTGTTCTGCCAGAGGCACGGGATCCATGAAAACAAATCAGCACAGAAAAATTTCAACAGCTCTACAACTGAGGTGAATGGGTACAGTAACGCCACAAAGCACAGGAGAGTCCCCTGCACGTGGATAGCTCAGGGAATGCTGGGAAGACCGCACTGTGTCGTAAAAGATAGATCCAGCGCAGAGGGGGTATGTGGAGGGGCTTTGGGGAATGGCAGCCTGTGTTAAAGGAGCAGGTGGGAAACAGCGTAAGGCATTAAGGAAACTAGACCACTGTTACTGGCGGTGGAATGGGAAGACAAAACATGCTGCCTTGAAAATGAAACATCACTTAATTTATTTCAAGTGAGGACGGCTAAAACAAGAACCAACTCCAAGATACAACTAACTTTCCCTGGGATGAATTTCTTTTCAATATCCTCTAATAAAGTTTAAGGGAAAGACCCTGAAAAAAAGAATGCCCACACAGACACTGGTTTCAAAAGGTGAGTCTGGAAAATGAACACAAGTACATTATCCAGTCCTACGGCATTAAGCACAGAATCACATCCTAAACTGTAAGTTAAAAGCATAAGTCAAAAATTCTCATCAGCAGATTCAAACGTGAAGATGCACACTAACACCAACCCACGGTTTATGTCTCAAAATCCCCTGGTACTTATATAGTCACACAAGGACATTAACAACAAGAGACTGTACCTCATCCCAGGAAGATTCTCTTCCTCTCTCTTCTGTAAAGTGGCGCCCTGACACACCATCTGTAAAATGTAGTTACAGGTACATTAATGAGAATATCCACGAATGTATATTAAAACCACCATGTGCGTCTATGTCCGTTCGTGGATGTGTCAAAACAAAAGTGGCAGAAAAGACTTTCAAAGAGTTAGAGCATTTTCTGAAAATAATGCTTAAGTCACGGTTGGGATATATTTCAAACCAAGTAGTAAGAGGAAAACACGTAAAAAGAATGGATATGGAAGTTGGATTTGCGCACTATATATTTCTAACATTTGAAGTTTGCTCTTGTTTTTGTTTTTTCTTTTCTTCTGTTTTTAAATGGAGGTACTTGGAATGAGCACACGGAATTCGGCATGCAAAGCAAGCATTCTCTTTACCACTAACCTATGTCCTTCCCCGAGTCAACTAGCTTCTCGGCATAGATAAAATAAAATACAAAACACTGTTTCACGGTTCACTGCCTTACAAAACATGTTAGTTTGCTGAAGCGCAAAAGATCTTTGAAGCCTTCTTCCCCGTATCACAATAAGTTTCACTTCAGACCGAGTGGGAGACAGGTCTCAGGACCCTTGACTGAAGAGACCACAGGCCCCGGGTTCTGGTGTGTCTTCCATAACCGATAATCGGCTGTGGAAGATCAGGGCTCCACTCACTGCAGACAGAGACAGGGGCGGGCTTCTCCTCCAGGGATCCCAGAACGTGGTATCTGTTGTAGGCCCGTGTGCAGAACCGACAGGTCTGCCCTCCGTCAGAGGACCCACTTTCCCTCTACAACAGACAAAACCCTCCCCAGGGCAGGATGGGGAATATGCGGTCCATCAAGTGCGTCTGCTAAGGGACAAGAGGGACACGGCCGTGAGCCCAGTCACGGGCGCCCGTGCACGGGGAAGCCCCAGAGAGCGATCTGCCCTTCTTCTGCAGTGACTCAAGGAAGAAACAGAGGACTATGCTTTCCTCTTACCGAGCGGAGCAGCTGGCGGTGGGGGGCGAGGATGCACAGGGCACCAAGGGGGACCAGGTGCAGGTGCCCAGCTGGGCGACGAAGGGCCGCACCCGGGGCAGGCCACACAGGCTGGTCCTCGGGAAGTTTGGGGCCCTCCGGCACACGGGGTGACCTGCAGGGCAGAAGGGAGGGCTGGGTTGGATGACAGACAAAAGCGCCAACACCGACAAGAGCCGAAACCCAACGCAGCAGACGTCGGCACCGGGCACCCTCCCCTCAACCGGGTTCCAAGAGAGCAGCATGGTGCCACACGCTCCGCCCAAAACTCTGGGGCCTGCCTGCATCCTGGGCCACACAGGGGGACACGGGGTTACGTCCATGAGGCCGCACGTCGCCGCCGCCGCTGTCTCCAAGTGGAGGAAGCCAAGGGTCCTCCTGCCCGAGAGGCTGCACAGAGAGCTTCCAGCACAGGGGCAAACTAGCGCCTTCCCAACAGCCAGCCGCTCTGGGGGGGACGGACCTCCCCGCCACCTTCCCCAGCTCCACGCAAGCTTGCCCGGCGCGGACCAGGAACACAGAGACAGGACGGACGTGAAGAGCTCATTCTCCACACGAGCAAGCAGAGCCGCACCAGGGTCACCACTCTGCCTGCAGGGCTCTGCCTTCAGGACCCTGTCAGGCCCTCTCTGCCCCCTCCTCACAAAGGGCCCTCCTCCTCAACGCAAGGGCTGCCCCTGGGCGCAAAGAGCATTGGGGAGCTGGGCATCCCAGAGTCCTGCGGCGGAGCTGGCCATGGGCTCCCGAGGTGACAAGGCTGTCCTCAGAAGGGACTCAGGCTCCGCTTCAATCATCCCTATCCTCAGGGACGTCTGGATTTTACGTTCGCTACGGAACGCACCCTACCTGCGTGCTACGGGTGAGTGACGTTGGGAGTCTCATTCCCACACCTGACACCAAAGGGACTATACCAGCTCGTGCACAAAAACCCCACGGTGTGCCATGCGAACGACGAGCAGCTCTGACAGCTTCCAGGGCAGGCCCGACCCGGCGCAGGTTGGGGGACAAACATAACGTACGCACTCTGGTGCGCATCGGAATTCCCCCGCAGGGAAGGAGGCATTTTCCCGGCGGGCTCTTTCCCTTTCAGCCTCTATTCCCTACTAAATACGCACCATCTCCGAGAGCCAGGCTTTTCTGCCCAGAGTACAACTGGAGGCAGTGGCCAAGACACACTTACCTCCCGAGAAAAGACCGTGTCGGGCTGTGAAGCTTACCACACCCAGGAAGACTCCAAGTTGCGCAAAGCACACCGTACAAAGCTGGAGGGCGGGCTTTGCCCTTTTTCCAGTTGCCAGGATCTGAATGGACATTCTAAACAGGAGAATAACCTGGCCTGAGCCGGGAAACCAGTCCAAAGAACGACGACACAGAAACCCATCTCAGTGACCCAGGAGCAACCCTAGGTGCAGGAGGTCAGGAAGGAGTCAGCTGAGCCAGGAGAAGTCAGTGTGGAGCGAGGGCTCACTCTCCTCATGCTGCTTCGTGAAACCCACTGTCAAAGTCTGCGGGCCCCGGCTCCTAAGCACTCACTCATTGCTCCTGCAGGCTCCAGCCAATGCAACGGGCTCCCGGGAGAAGCAGCCCACTGGCTCCTGGGAAAGAGTTTTGAGTCTGAAAAAGGCAGCGACACGCCACGCCAGACCCGTCACAGGACAAACAGTTTGCAGACGATTCCAGGAACGGCTGCCGGGAGAACGGGAAGATCACCTTTCCCAGGACGAGGCCCAACAGAGCATGACCACCCCACTTCCCTGGGCCTCCGGGGCCGCCGCAGGGGGGCGGGCGCTGCCGGGCCACACCGGAGCCGCGCCAGGTCCTGCATCGGCTAAAAACCACAGAAAAGAATGAAGGATTAGACTTTCCTTCGAAGACACTGCTGAAGCGAATCAAAACCTTTGCGCCTTCCTTCCTTCTTTCCTTCCTTCCCCGTATCACACTCGTTAATTGGAGGAACTGGATACTGACCCCAGGAACTCCTGCATGCTAAGCCCGCATTCGCTCTACTGCTGAGCTACATATACCCTTCCCCCCAGAGCACACTAATTTCTAGTCAGAGAGAACAAGAAATGCCAGCCACGTTCACTAACTTACCCAGTGTATAATAAGCTCCGTGTGATCCACCAACAGTGGTCAGTGTTTTATGATCCGTCAGCTCCTGCAGAGCCAATTCTACAGTCCCAGTAGCGTACTCCGGTTTTGTAATTTCGGGCTAAGTCTCCCCTTCCTAGGAACACAAAACAAGATAAATCAGGAACCGAAGTTCAGAACATGTGCCTACGCTTATTCATTCAGTTAGACAACAGTTATTTACCGAAGCTATCAGAACATAAGCCTTATCCTGGGAGAAGCTGGCGGTAAAAAATAAAAGGCAGATTCTCCTCTCTGTTCTTCCAGAGGCACAGGATCCATGAAAACAAATCAGCACATAAAAGTTTCAACAGCTCTACAACTGAGATGAACGGGTACAGTAACTCCACAAAGGACAGGAGAGTCCGCTGCACGTGGATAACTCAGGGAATGCTGGGAAGACCGCACTGTTTCGTAAAAGAGAGATTCAGTGCAGAGGGGGGATTTGGATGGGATTTCGGGAAGGGCGGCCTGAGTAAAAGGAGCAGGTGAGAAACACCGTAAGGCATTAAGGAAACTAGACCACTGTTACTGGTGGTGGAAAGGGAAAACAAAACTTGCTGCCTTTAAAATGAAACATCACTTAATTAATTTCAAGTGAGAACGGCTAAAACAAGAACCACCATCAAGATGCACCTAACTTTCCCAGGGATGAATTTCTTTTCAATATCCTCTAATGAATTGTAATGGAAAGACCCTGAAAACAAGAATGCACATACAGACACTGGATTCATTAGGTGAGTCTGGAAATTGAACACAAGTGCATTATCCAGTCCTACGGCATTAAGCACAGAATCACATCCTAAACTGTAAGTTAAAAACATAAGTCAAAAATTCTCATCAGCAGATGCAAACGTGAAGATGCACACTCACACCAACCCCCGGTTTATGTCTCAGAATCCCCTGGTACATATATAGTCACTCAAGGACATTAACAACAAGAGACTGTACCTCATCCCAGGAAGATTCTCTTCCTCTCCCTACTGTAAAGTGGCGCACTGACACACCATCTGTGAAATGTAGTCACAGGTACATTAATGAGAATATTCACGAATGTATATTAAACAACCATGTGTGTCTATCTCCGTTCGTGGATGTGTCAAAACAAAAGTGGCAGAAAAGACTTTCAAAGAGTTAGAGCATTTTCTGAAAAAAATGCTTCAGTCACGGTTGGGATATCTTTCAAACCAAGTAGTAAGAAGAAAACACGTAAAAAGAATGGATATGGAATTTGGGTTTGCGCACTATGTATTTCTAACATTTGAAGTTTGCTCTTGTTTTTGTTTTTTATTTTCTTCTGTTTTTAAATGGAGGTACCGGGAATGAGCAAACGGAATTCGGCATGCTAAGCAAGCATTCTATTTACCACAAAACTATGTAATTCCCCGAGTCAACTAGCTTCTCGGCATAGATAAAATAAAATACAAAACACTCTTTCACGGTTCACTGCCTTACAAAACATGTTAGTTTGCTGAAGCGCAAAAGATCTTTGCGGCCTTATACCGCGTATCACACTAAGTCTTACATCAGACCGAGTGGGAGACAGGTCACAGGACAAATGACTGAAGAGACCACAGGCCCCGGATTCGGGTGTGTCTTCCATAACCGATCATCGGCTGTGGAATGTCAGGGATCCACTCGCTGCAGACAGTGACAGGGGCGGGCTTGTCCTCCAGGGAGCCCGGAACGTGGTGTTTGTTGAAGGCCCGTGTGCAGAACCGATAGGTCTGCCCTCCGTTCGAGGACCATCTTTCCCTCTACAACAGACAACTCCCTCCCCAGGGCAGGAATGGGAAGACGCAGTCCATCAAGTTCTTCTGCTAAGGGACCAGAGGGACACGGCCGTGATCACAGTCACGGCCGCCCGTGCACGGGGAAGCCCCGGAGAGCGATCTGCCCTTCTTCTGCAGTGACTCAAGGAAGAAACAGAGGACTATGCTTTCCTCTTACAGAGCGGAGCTTTTGGCGGTGGGGGGCGAGGTTGCACAGGGCACCAAGGAGGACAAGGTGCAGGTGCCCAGCTGGGCCACGATGGGCCGCACCCGGGGCAGGCCACGCAGGCTGGTCTTCGGAAAATTTGGGGCCCTCCGGCCCACGGGGTGACCTGCAGGACAGAAGGGAGGGCTGGGTTGGATGACAGACAAAAGCGCCAAAACCGACTAGAGACAAAACCCAACGCAGCAGCCGTCGGCACCGGGCACCCACTCCTCCACCGGGTGCCCAGAGACCAGCACGGTGCCACATGTTCCGCCCAGGCCTCTGGGGCCTGCCTGCAGCCTGGGCCGCACAGGGGGACACGGGGATACGACCCTGACGCCGCTCGTCGCATCCGCCGCTGTCTCCAAGTGGAGGAAGCCAAGGGTCCTCCTGCCCGAGAGGCTGCACACAGAGCTTCCAGCACACAGGCAAACTAGCGCTTTCCCAACAGCCAGCCGCTCTGGGTGGGACGGCCCTCCCCACCACCTTCCCCAGCTCCACGCAAGCTTGCCCGGCGCGGACCAGGAACACGGAGACGGGACAGAGATGAAGAGCTCATTCTCCACACGAGCAAGCAGAGCCGCACCATTGTCACCGCTCTGCCTGCAGGGCTCTGATTGCAGGGCTCTGCCTGCAGGGCTCTGCCTGCAGGACCCTGCAAGGCCCTCTCGGCCCCTCCTCACAAACGGCCCTCCTCCTCCCCACAGGGGCTTCCCCTGGGCGCAAAGTGCCCTGGGGTGCTGGGCATCCCGGAGTCCTGCGGCGGAGCTGACCAAGGGCTCCTGAGGGGACAAGGCTGTCCTCAGAAGGGACTCAGGCTCCGCTACAATCATCCCTATCCTCAGGGACGTCTGGATTTTACGTTCGCTACGGAACCCAACCTAACTGCGTGCTACGGGAGAGTGACGTGCGGAGTCTCAACCCCACACCTGACACCAAAGGGACTGTAAGAGCTCGTGCGCAAAACCCCACCTTGTGCCATGAGACCGACGAGCAGCTCTGACAGCTTCCAGGGCAGGCCCGTCCCGGCGCAGGGTTGGGGACAAACACAACGTACGCACTCTGGTGCGCATCGGAATTCCCCCGCAGGGAAGGAGGCATTTTCACGGCGGGCTCTTTCCCTTCCAGCCTCTATTCCCTACTACAAACGCACCATCTCCGAGAGTCAGGCTTTTCTGCCCAGAGTACAACTGGAGGCAGCGGCCAAGGCACACTTACCTCCCGAGAAAAGATAGTGTCGGGCTGTGACGTTTACCACACCCAGGAAGACTCCAAGTTGCACAAAGCACACCGTACAAAGCTGGAGGGAGGTCTTTGCCCCTTTTCCAGTTACCAGGATCTGAATGGACATTCTAAACATGAGAATCACCTGGCCTGAGCCGGGAAACCAGTCAAAAGAACGACGACACAGAAATCCGTCTCAGTGACCCAGGAGCAACCCCAGGTGCAGGAGGTCAGGAAGGAGTCAGCCGAGCCAGGAGAAGTCAGTGTGGAGCGAGGGCTCACTCTCCTCACGCTGCTTGGAGAAATCCACAGACATGGTCTGCGGGCCCCGGCTCCTAAGCACTCACTCATGGCTCCTGCAGGCACCAGCCAAGGCGAAGGGCTCCCGGGAGAAGCAGCCCACTGGCTCCTGGGCAAGAGTTTTGAGTCTGAAAAAGGCAGTGACACGCCACGCCAGACCCATCACAGGACACATAGTCTGCAGACGAGGCCAGGAACGGCTGCCGGGAGAACGGGAAGATCACCTTTCCCAGGAAAAGGCCCAACAGATCATGACCTCCCCAATTCCCTGGGCCTCCGGGGCCGCCGCAGGAGGGCGGGCGCTGCCGGGCCACACCGCAGCTGCGCCAGGTCCCGCGTCGGCTAAAAACCACAGAAAATGGTAGAGGATTAGGCTTTCCTGCGAAGACCCTGCTGAAGCGAAACAAAACGTTTGAGCCTTCCTTCCTTCCGTCATTCCCCGTATCACACTCGTTTCTTGGAGGAGCTGGATACTGACCCCAGGAACTCCTGCATGCTAAGCCCGCATTCTCTCTACTGCTGAGCTACATATACCCTTCCCCCGAGAGCACACTAGATTCTAGGCACAGAGAACAAGAAATGCCAGCCACGTTCACTAACTTACCCAGTGTTAAATAAGCTCCGTGTGCTCCACCAACAGAGGTCAGTGTTTTATGATCCGTAAGCTCCTGCGGAGCCACTTCTACAGTCCCAGTAGCGTACTCCGGTTTTTTAATTTCGGGATAGGTCGCCCCTTCCTAGGAACACAAAACAAGACAAATCAGGAACCGAACTTCAGATCATGTACCTATGCTAAGTCAGTCAGGTAGACAACAGTTATTTACCGAAGCTATCAGAACATAAGCCCTATACTGGGAGAAGCTGGCGGTACAAATAAAAGGCAGATTCTCCTCTCTGTTCTGCCAGAGGCACAGGATCCATGAAAACAAATCAGCACAGAAAAATTTCAACAGCTCTACAACTGAGGTGAATGTGTACAGTAAAGCCACAAAGCACAGGAGAGTCCCCTGCACGTGGATAGCTCAGGGAATGCTGGGAAGACCGCACTGTTTCAAAAAAGAGAGTTCCAGCACAGAGGGGGTATGTGGAGGGGCTTTGGGGAAGGGCAGCCTGAGTAAAAGGAGCAGGTGGGAAACAGTGTAAGGCATTAAGGAACTAGACCACTGTTACTGGCGGTGGAATGGGAAGACAAAACATGCTGCCTTGAAAATGAAACATCACTTTAATTATTTCAAGTGAGGACTGCTAAAACAAGAACCAACTCCAAGATACACCTAACTTTCCCAGGGATGAATTTCTTTTCAATATCCTCTAATAAACTGTAAGGGAAAGACCCTGAAATAAAGAATGCCCACACAGACACTGGTTTCACTAGGTGAGTCTGGAAAATGAACACAAGTGCATTATCCAGTCCTACAACATTAAGCACAGAATCACATCCTAAACTGTAAGTTAAAAGCATAAGTCAAAAATTCTCATCAGCAGATGCAAACGTGAAAATGCACACTCACACCAACCCCCAGTATATGTCTCAGAATCACCTGGTACATATATAGTCACACAAGGACATTAACAACAAGAGACTGTACCTCATCCCAGGAAGAACCTCTTCCTCTCTCTTCTGTAAAGTGGCGCACTGACACACCATCTGTAAAATGTAGTTACAGGTACATTAATGAGAATATTCACGAATTTATATTAAAACAACCATGTGCATCTATCTCCGTTCGTGGATGTGTCAAAACAAAAGTGGCAGAAAAGACTTTCAAAGAGTTAGAGCATTTTCTGGAAAAAATGCTTAAGTCACGGTTGGGATATATTTCAAACCAAGTAGTAAGAGGAAAACACGTAAAAAGTATAGATATGGAATTTGGGTTTGCGCAATATGTATTTCTAACATTTGAAGTTTGCCCTTGTTTTTGTTTTTTCTTTTCTTCTGTTTTTAAATGGAGGTACCGGGAATGAGCACACGGATTTCGGCATGCTAAGCAATCATTCTATTTACCACTAACGTATGTAATTCCCCGAGTCAACTAGATTCTCTTCATAGATAAAATAAAATACTAAACACTATTTCACAGTTCACTGCCTTACAAAATATGTTAGTTTGCTGAAGCGCAAAAGATCTTTGAGGCCTTCTTCACCGTATCACACTAAGTCTCACATCAGACCGAGTGGGAGACAGGCCTCAGGACCAATGACTGAAGAGACCACAGGCCCCGGGTTTGGGTGTGTCTTCCATAACCGTTCATCGGCTGTGGAAAGTCAGGGCTCCACTCGCTGCAGACAGTGACAGGGGCGGGCTTGTCCTCCAGGGAGCCCGGAACGTGGTGTCTGTTGAAGGCCCGTGTGCAGAACCGACACGTCCGCCCTCCGTCAGAGGACCCTCTTTCCCTCTACAACATACACCTCCCTCCACATGGCAGGACGGGGAAAACGCGGTCCATCAAGTGCGTCTGCTAAGGGACCAGAGGGACACGGCCGTGAGCCCAGTCACGGCTGCCCGTGCACGGGGAAGCCCCGGAGAGCGATCTGCCCTTCGTTTGCAGTGACTCAAGGAAGAAACAATGGACTATGCTTTCCTCATACCGAGCGGAGCAGCTGGCAGTGGGGGGCGAGGTTGCACAGGGCACCAAGGGGGACCAGGTGCAGGTGCCCAGCTGGGCGACGTCGGGCCGCACCCGGGGCAGGCCACGCAGGCTGGTCCTCGGAAAAGTTGGGGCCCTCCGGCCCACGGGGTGACCTGCAGGACAGAAGGGAGGGCTGGGTTGGATGACAGACAAATGCGCCAACACCGACAAGAGCCGAAACCCAACGCAGCAGACGTCGGCACCGGGCACCCTCCCCTCAACCGGGTGCCCAGAGAACAGCACGGTTCCACACACTCCGCCCAGGCCTCTGGGGCCTTCCTGCAGCCTGCGCTCCACAGGGGGACATGGGGATACGTCCCTGACGCCGCACGTAGCCTCCGCCTCTGTCTCCAAGTGGAGGAAGCCAAGGGTCCTCCTGCCCGAGAGGCTGCACACAGAGCTTTCAGCACACGGGCAAACTAGCGCCTTCCCAACAGCCAGCCGCCCTGGGGGGGACAGCACTCCCCGCCACCTTCACCAGCTCCACACAAGTTTGCCCGGCGCATCCAGGTACACGGAGACGGGACGGAGGTGAAGAGCTCATTCTCCACAGGAGCAAGCAGAGCCGCACCAGGGTCACCACTCTGCCTGCAGGTCTCTGCCTTCAGGACCCTGCCAGGCCCTCTCTGCCCCCTCCTCACAAAGGGCCCTCCTCCGCCCCGCAGGGGCTTCCCCTGGGCGCAAAGTGCACTGGGGAGCTGTGCATTCCGGAATCCTTCGGCGGAGCTGGCCAAGGGCTCCTGAGGGGACAAGGCTGTCCTCAGAAGGGACTCAGGCTCCGCTACAAACATCCCTATCCTCAGGGACGTCTGGATTTTACGTTCTCTACGGAACCCACCCGAACAGCGTGCTACGGGACAGTGACGTGGGGAGTCTCAACCCCACACCTGACACCAAAGGGACTGTACAAGCTCGTGCGCAAAACCCAACCGTGTGCCATGAGACCGACGAGCAGCTCTGACAGCTTCCAGGGCAGGCCCGACCCGGCGCAGGGTTGGGGACAAACACAACGTACACACTCTGGTGCGCATCGGAATTCCCCCGCAGGGAAGGAGGCATTTTCCCGGCGGGCTCTTTCATTTCCAGCCTCTATTCCCTACTACAAACGCACCATCTCCGAGAGTCAGGCTTTTCTGCCCAGAGTACAACTGGAGGCAGCGGCCAAGGCACACTTACCTCCCGAGAAAAGACAGTGTCGGGCTGTGACGTTTACCACACCCAGGAAGACTCCAAGTTGCACAAAGCACACCGTACAAAGCTGGAGGGAGGTCTTTGCCCCTTTTCCAGTTACCAGGATCTGAATGGACATTCTAAACAGGAGAATCACCTGGCCTGAGCCGGGAAACCAGTCAAAAGAACGACGACACAGAAATCCGTCTCAGTGACCCAGGAGCAACCCCAGGTGCTGGAGGTCAGGATGGAGTCAGCCGAGCCAGGAGAAGTCAGTGTGGAGCGAGGGCTCACTCTTCTCACGCTGCTTCGAGAAACACACAGTCAAAGTCTGCGGGAACCGGCTCCTAAGCACTCCCTCATGGCTCCTGCAGGTACCAGCCAAGGTGACGGGCTCCCAGGAGAAGCAGCCCACTGTCTCCTGGGCAAGAGTTTTGAATCTGAAAAAGGCAGTGACACGCCACGCCAGACCTGTCACAGGACACACATTCTGCAGACGAGGCCAAGAACGGCTGCCGGGAGAACGGGAAGATCACCATTCCCAGGACGAGGCCCAACATAGCATGACCACCCCACTTCCCTGGGCCTCCGGGGCCGCCGCAAGTGGGCGGTCGCTGCCGGACCAAACCGGAGCCGCGCCAGGTCCCGCATCGGCTAAAACCCACAGAAAAGAATGGAGGATTAGGCTTTCCTGCGAAGACACTGCTGAAGCGAAACAAAACCTTTGAGCCTTCCTTCCTTCTCCTTCCCCGTATCACACTCGTTTCTTGGAGGAACTGGATACTGACCCCAGGAACTCCTGCATGCTAAGCCCGCACTCTCTCTACTGCTGAGCTACATATACCCTTCCCCCCAGAGCACACTAATTTCTAGGCACAGAGAACAAGAAATGCCAGCCAAGTTCACTAACTTACCCAGAGTATAATAAGCTCCGTGTGTTCCACCAACAGAGGTCAGTGTTTTATGATCCGTCAGCTCCTGCGGAGCCACTTCTACAGTCCCAGTTGCGTACTCCGATTTTGTAATTTCGGGATTAGTCACCCCTTCCTAGGAACACAAAACAAGACAAATCAGGAACCGAACTTCAGATCATGTACCTATGCTAAGTCAGTCAGGTAGACAACAGTTATTTACCGAAGCTAACAGAACATAAGCCCTATCCTGGGAGAAGCTGGTGGTACAAATAAAAGGCAGATTCTCCTCTCTGTTCTGCCAGAGGCACTGGATCCATTAAAACAAATCAGCACAGAAAAATTTCAACAGCTCTACAACTGAGGTGAATGTGCACAGTAACGCCACAAAGCACAGGAGAGTCCCCTGCACGTGGATAGCTCAGGGAATGCTGGGAAGACCGCACTGTTTCGTAAAAGAGAGATCCAGCGCAGAGGGGGGATGTGGAGGGGCTTTGGGGAGGGGCAGCCTGAGTAAAAGGAGCAGGTGGGAAACAGCGTAAGGCATTAAGGAACTAGACCACATTTACTGGCGGTGGAATGGGAAAACAAGACATGCTGCCTTGAAAATGAAACATCACTTAAATTATTTCAAGTGAGGAGGGCTAAAACATGAACCAACTCCAAGGTACACCTAACTTTCCCAGGGATGAATTTCTTTTCAATATCCTCTAATGAACTGTAAGGGAAAGACCCTGAAAAAAAGAATGCCCACACAGACACTGGTTTCACTAGGTGAGTCTGGAAAATGAACACAAGTGCATTATCCAGTCCTACGGCATTAAGCACAGAATCACATCCTAAACTGTAAGTTAAAAGCATAAGTCAAAAATTCTCATCAGCAGATGCAAACGTGAAAATGCACACTCACACCAACCCCCGGTATATGTCTCAGAATCCCCTGGTACTTATATAGTCACAGAAGGACATTAACAACAAGAGACTGTACCTCATCCCAGGAAGATTCTCTTCTTCTCTATTCTGTAAAGTGGCGCACTGACACACCATCTGTAAAATGTAGTTACAGGTACATTAATAAAAATATTCACGAATGTATATTAAAACCACCATGTGCGTCTATCTCCGTTCGTGGATGTGTCAAAACAAAAGTGGCAGAAAAGACTTTCAAAGAGTTAGAGCATTTTCTGAAAAAAATGCTTAAGTCACGGTTGGGATATATTTCAAACCAAGTAGTAAGAGGAAAACACGTAAAAAGAATGGATAGTGAAGTTGGGTTTGCGCACTATGTATTTCTAACATTTGAAGTTTGCCCTCTTTTTTGTTTTTTCTTTTCTTCTGTTTTAAAATGGAGGTACCGGGAATGAGCACACGGAATTCGGCATGCTAAGCAAGCATTCTATTTACCACAAAACTATGTAATTCCCCGAGTCAACTAGCTTCTCGGCATAGATAAAATACAATACAAAACACTCTTTCACGGTTCACTGCCTTACAAAATATGTTAGTTTGCTGAAGCGCAAAAGATCTTTGAAGCCTTCTTCCCCGTATCACACTAAGTCTCACATCAGACCCAGTGGGAGACAGGTCTCAGGACCAATGCCTGAAGAGGCCACAGGCCCCGGGTTCGGGTGTGTCTTCCATAATCGTTCATCGGCTGTGGAAAGTCAGGGCTCCACTCGCTGCACTCAGTGACAGGGGCGGGCTTGTCCTCCAGGGAGCCCGGAACGTGGTGTCTGTTGAAGGCCCGTGTGCAGAACCGATAGTTCTGCCCTCCGTTCGAGGACCATCTTTCCCTCTACAACAGACAACTCCCTCCCCAGGGCAGGAATGGGAAGACGCGGTCCATCAAGTTCTTCTGCTAAGGGACAAGAGGGACACGGCCGTGATCACAGTCACGGCCGCCCGTGCACGGGGAAGCCCCGGAGAGCGATCTGCCCTTCTTCTGCAGTGACTCAAGGAAGAAAAAGAGGACTATACTTTCCTCTTACCGAGCGGAGCAGCTGGCGGTGGGGGGCAATTTTGCGCAGGGCACCAAGGAGGACCAGGTGCAGGTGCCCAGCTGGGCGACGACGGGCCGCACCCGGGGCAGGCCACGCAGGCTGGTCTTCGGAAAAGTTGGGGCCCTCCGGCCCACGGGGTGACCTGCAGGACAGAAGGGAGGGCTGGGTTGGATGACAGACAAAAGCGCCAACACCGACAAGAGCCGAAACCCAACGCAGCAGCCATCGGCACCGGGCTCCCACTCATCCACAGGGTGCCCAGAGAGCAGCACGGTGCCACACGTTCCGCCCAGGCCTCTGGGGCCTGCCTGCAGCCTGGGCCGCACAGGGGGACACGGGGATACGACCCTGACGCCGCACGTCGCATCCGCCGCTGTCTCCAATTGGAGGAAGCCAAGGGTCCTCCTGCCCGAGAGGCTGCACACAGAGCTTCCAGCACACAGGCAAACTAGCGCTTTCCCAACAGCCAGCCGCTCTGGGTGGGACGGCCCTCCCCGCCACCTTCCCCAGCTCCACGGAACATTGCCCGGCGCGGACCAGGAACACGGAGACGGGACAGAGGTGAAGAGCTCATTCTCCACACGAGCAAGCAGAGCCACACCAGGGTCACCGCTCTGCCTGCAGGGCTCTGCCTGCAGGGCTCTGCCTGCAGGGCTCTGCCTGCAGGACCCTGCAAGGCCCTCACGGCCCCTCCTCACAAACGGCCCTCCTCCGCCCCACAGGGGCTTCCCCTGGGCGCAAAGTGCCCTGGGGTGCTGGGCATCACGGAGTCCTGCGGCGAAGCTGGCCAAGGGCTCCTGAGGGGACAAGGCTGTCCTCAGAAGGGACTCAGGCTCCGCTACAATCATCCCTATCCTCAGGGACGTCTGGATTTTACGTTCGCTACGGAACCCAACCTAACTGCGTGCTACGGGAGAGTGACGTGCGGAGTCTCAACCCCACACCTGACACCAAAGGGACTGTACCAGCTCGTGCGCAAAACCCCACCTTGTGCCATGAGACCGACGAGCAGCTCTGACAGCTTCCAGGGCAGGTCCGTCCCGGCGCAGGGTGGGGGACTAACACAACGTACGCACTCTGGTGCGCATCGGAATTCCCCCGCATGGAAGGAGGCATTTTCCCGGCGGGCTCTTTCACTTCCAGCCTCTATTCCCTACTACAAACGCACCATCTCCGAGAGTCAGGCTTTTCTGCCCAGAGTACAACTGGAGGCAGCGGCCAAGGCACACTTACCTCCCGAGAAAAGACAGTGTCAGGCTGTGACGTTTACCACACCCAGGAAGACTCCAAGTTGCACAAAGCACACCGTACAAAGGTGGAGGGAGGGCTTTGCCCCTTTTCCAGTTACCAGGATCTGAATGGACATTCTAAACATGAGAATCACCTGGCCTGAGCCGGGAAACCAGTCAAAAGAACGACGAAACAGAAATCCGTCTCAGTGACCCAGGAGCAACCCCAGGTGCAGGAGGTCAGGAAGGAGTCAGCCGAGCCAGGAGAAGTCAGTGTGGAGCGAGGGCTCACTCTCCTCACGCTGCTTCGAGAAATCCACAGACAAAGTCTGCGGGCCCCGGCTCCTAAGCACCCCCGCATGGCTCCTGCAGGCACCAGCCAAGGGGAAGGGCTCCCGGGAGTAGCAGCCCACTGGCTCCTGGGCAAGAGTTTTGAGTCTGAAAAAGGCAGTGACACGCCACGCCAGACCCATCACAGGACACATAGTCTGCAGACGAGGCCAGGAACGGCTGCCGGGAGAACGGGAAGATCACCTTTCCCAGGACGAGGCACAACAGAGCATGACCAACCCACTTCCCTGGGCCTCCGGGGCCGCCGCAGGAGGGCGGGCGCTGCCGGGCCACACCGGAGCCGCGCCAGGTCCCGCGTCGGCTAAAAACCACAGAAAATGGTAGAGGATTAGGCTTTCCTGCGAAGACACTGCTGAAGCGAAACAAAACGTTTGAGCCTTCCTTCCTTCCTACATTCCCCGTATCACACTCGTTTCTTGGAGGAGCTGGATACTGACCCCAGGAACTCCTGCATGCTAAGCCCACATTCTCTCTACTGCTGAGCTACATATACCCTTCCCCCGAGAGCACACTAGTTTCTAGGCACAGAGAACAAGAAATGCCAGCCACGTTCACTAACTTACCCAGTGTTAAATAAGCTCCGTGTGCTCCACCAACAGAGGTCAGTGTTTTATGATCCGTAAGCTCCTGAAGAGCCACTTCTACAGTCCCAGTAGCGTACTCCGGTTTTGTAATTTCGGGATAGGTCGCCCCTTCCTAGGAACACAAAACAAGACAAATCAGGAACCGAACTTCAGATCATGTGCCTATGCTAAGTCAGTCAGGTAGACAACAGTTATTTACCGAAGCTATCAGAACATAAGCCCTATACTGGGAGAAGCTGGCGGTACAAATAAAAGGAAGATTCTCTTCTGTGTTCTGCCAGAGGAACAGGATCCATGAAAACAATTCAGCACAGAAAAATTTCAACAGCTCTACAACTGAGGTGAATGTGTACAGTAAAGCCACAAAGCACAGGAGAGTCCCCTGCACGTGGATAGCTCAGGGAATGCTGGGAAGACCACACTGTTTCATAAAAGAGAGTTCCAGCGCAGAGGGGGCATGTGGAGGGGCTTTGGGGAAGGGCAGCCTGAGTAAAAGGAGCAGGTGGGAAACAGTGTAAGGCATTAAGGAACTAGACCACTGTTACTGGCTGTGGAATGGGAAGACAAAACATGCTGCCTTGAAAATGAAACATCACTTAAATTATTTCAAGTGAGGACGGCTAAAACAAGAACCAACTCGAAGATACACCTAACTTTACCAGGGATGAATTTCTTTTCAATATCCTCTAATAAACTGTAAGAGAAAGACCCTGAAGAAAGAATGCCCTCACAGACACTGTTTTCAATAGGTGAGTCTGAAAAATGAACACAAGTGCATTATCCAATCCTACGGCATTAAGCACAGAATCACATCCTAAACTGTAAGTTAAAAGCATAAGTCAAAAATTTTCATCAGCAGATGCAAACGTGAAAATGCACACTCACACCAACCCCCGGTATATCTCTCAGAATCCCCTGGTACATATATAGTCACACAAGGACATTAACATCAAGAGACTGTACCTCATCCCAGGAAGAATCTCTTCCTCTCTCTTCTGTAAAGTGGCGCACTGACACACCATCTGTAAAATGTAGTTACAGATACATTAATGAGAATATTCACGAATTTATATTAAAACAACCATGTGCATCTATCTCCGTTCGTGGATGTGTCAAAACAAAAGTGGCAGAAAAGACTTTCAAAGAGTTAGAGCATTTTCTGAAAAAAATGCTTAAGTCACGGTTGGGATATATTTCAAACCAAGTAGTAAGAGGAAAACACGTAAAAAGAATAGATATGGAAGTTGGGTTTGCGCAATATGTATTTCTAACATTTGAATTTTGCCCTTGTTTTTGTTTTTTCTTTTCTTCTGTTTTTAAATGGAGGTACCGGGAATGAGCACACGGATTTCGGCATGCTAAGCAATCATTCTATTTACCACTAACGTATGTAATTCCCCGAGTCAACTAGATTCTCTTCATAGATAAAATAAAATACAAAACACTATTTCACAGTTCACTGCCTTACAAAACATGTTAGTTTGCTGAAGCGCAAAAGATATTTGAGGCCTTCTTCGCCGTATCACACTAAGTCTCACATCAGACAGAGTGGGAGACAGGTCTCAGGACCAATGACTGAAGAGACCACAGGCCCCGTGTTTGGGTGTGTCTTCCATAACCGTTCATCGGCTGTGGAAAGTCAGGGCTCCAATCGCTGCAGACAGTGACAGGGGCGGGCTTGTCCTCCAGGGAGCCCGGAATGTGGTGTCTGTTGAAGGCCCGTGTGCAGAACCGACCCGTCTGCCCTCCGACATAGGACCCTCTTTCCCTCTACAACAGACACCTCCCTCCCCAGGGCAGGACGGGGAAAACGCGGTCCATCAAGTGCGTCTGCTAAGGGACCAGAGGGACACGGCCGTGAGCCCAGTCACGGCCGCCCGTGCACGGGGAAGCCCCGGAGAGCGATCTGCCCTTCTTTTGCAGTGACTCAAGGAAGAAACAATGGACTATGCTTTCCTCATACCAAGCGGAGCAGCTGGCAGTGGGGGGCGAGGATGCACAGGGCACCAAGGGGGACCAGGTGCAGGTGCCCAGCTGGGCGACGACGGGCCGCACCCGTGGCAGGCCACGCAGGCTGGTCCTCGGAAAAGTTGGGGCCCTCCGGCCCACGGGGTGACCTGCAGGACAGAAGGGAGGGCTGGGTTGGATGACAGAAAAATGCGCCAACACCGACAAGAGCCGAAACCCAACGCAGCAGCCGTCGGCACCGGGCACCCTCCACTCCACCGGGTGCCCAGGGAACAGCACGGTGCCACACGCTCCGCCCAGGCCTCTGGGGCCTTCCTGCAGCCTGCGCCGCACAGGGGGACATGGGGATACGTCCCTGACGCCGCACGTAGCCTCCGCCTCTGTCTCCAAGTGGAGGAAGCCAAGGGTCCTCCTGCCCGAGAGGCTGCACACAGAGCTTTCAGCACACGGGCAAACTAGCGCCTTCCCAACAGCCAGCCGCCCTGGGGGGGACGGCACTCCCCGCCACCTTCACCAGCTCCACACAAGCTTGCCCGGCGCGTCCAGGTACACGGAGACGGGACGGAGGTGAAGAGCTCATTCTCCACAGGAGCAAGCAGAGCCGCACCAGGGTCACCACTCTGCCTGCAGGTCTCTGCCTTCAGGACCCTGCCAGGCCCTCTCTGCCCCCTCCTGACAAAGGGCCCTCCTCCGCCCCGCAGGGGCTTCCCCTGGGCGCAAAGTGCACTGGGGAGCTGTGCATTCCGGAATCCTTCGGCGGAGCTGGCCAAGGGCTCCTGAGGGGCAAGGCTGTCCTCAGAAGGGACACAGGCTCCGCTACAATCATCCTTATCCTCAGGGACGTCTGGATTTTACGTTCGCTACGGAACCCACCTTAACTGCGTGCTACGGGACAGTGACGTGGGGAGTCTTAACCCCACACCTGACACCAAAGGGACTGTAACAGCTCGTGTGCAAAACCCAACCGTGTGCCATGAGACCGACGAGCAGCTCTGACAGCTTCCAGGGCAGGCCCGACCCGGCGCAGGGCTGGGGACAAACACAACGTACGCACTCTGGTGCGCATCGGAATTCCCCCGCAGGGAAGGAGGCATTTTCCCGGCGGGCTCTTTCATTTCCAGCCTCTATTCCCTACTACAAACGCACCATGTCCTAGAGCCAGGCTTTTCTGCCCAGAGTACAACTTTAGGCAGCGCCCATGGCACACTTACCTCCCGAGAAAAGACAGTGTCGGGCTGTGAAGTTTACCACACCCAGGAAGACTCCAAGTTGCACAAAGCACACCGTACAAAGCTGGAGGGAGGTCTTTGCCCCTTTTCCAGTTACCAGGATCTGAATGGACATTCTAAACAGGAGAATCACCTGGCCTGAGCCGGGAAACCAGTCAAAAGAACGACGACACAGAAATCCGTCTCAGTGACCCAGGAGCAACCCCAGGTGCTGGAGGTCAGGAAGGAGTCAGCCGAGCCAGGAGAAGTCAGTGTGGAGCGAGGGCTCACTCTTCTCACGCTGCTTCGAGAAACACACAGTCAATGTATGCGGGCCCCGGCTCCTAAGCACTCCCTCATGGCTCCTGCAGGTACCAGCCAAGGCGACGGGCTCCCGGGACAAGCAGCCCACTGTCTCCTGGGCAAGAGTTTTGAATCTGAAAATGGCAGTGACACGCCACGCCAGACTCGTCACAGGAAACACAGTCTGCAGACGAGGCCAAGAACGGCTGCCGGGAGAACGGGAAGATCACCATTCCCAGAACGAGGCCCAACACAGCACGACCACCCCACTTCCCTGGGCCTCCGGGGCCTCTGCAATTGGGCGGTCACTGCCGGACCAAACCGGAGCCGCGCCAGGTCCCGCGTCGGCTAAAAACCACAGAAAAGAATGGAGGATTAGGCTTTCCTGCGAAAACACTGCTGAAGCGAAACAAAACCTTTGAGCCTTCCTTCCTTCCTTCCTTCCCCGTATCACACTCGTTTCTTGGAGGAACTGGATACTGACCCCAGGAACTCCTGCATGCTAAGCCCGCACTCTCTCTTCTGCTGAGCTACATATACCCTTCCCCCCAGAGCACACTAATTTCTAGGCACAGAGAACAAGAAATGCCAGCCACGTTCACTATCTTACCCAGAGTATAATAAGCTCCGTGTGTTCCACCAACAGAGGTCAGTGTTTTATGATCCGTCAGCTCCTGCGGAGCCACTTCTACAGTCCCAGTTGCGTACTCCGATTTTGTAATTTCGGGATTAGTCACCCCTTCCTAGGAACACAAAACAAGACAAATCTGGAACCGAACTTCAGATCATGTGCCTATGCTTAGTCAGTCAGGTAGACAACAGTTATTTACCGAAGCTAATAGAACATAAGCCCTATCCTGGGAGAAGCTGGTGGTACAAATAAAAGGCAGATTCTCCTCTCTGTTCTGCCAGAGGCACTGGATCCATTAAAACAAATCAGCACAGAAAAATTTCAACAGCTCTACAATTGAGGTGAATGGGTACAGTAACGCCACAAAGAACAGGAGAGTCCCCTGCACGTGGATAGCTCAGGGAATGCTGGGAAGACCGCACTGTTTCATAAAAGAGAGATCCAGTGCAGAGAGGGGATGTGGAGGGGCTTTGGGGAAGGGCAGCCTGAGTAAAAGGAGCAGGTGGGAAACAGCGTAAGGCATTAAGGAACTAGACCACATTTACTGGCTGTGGAATGGGAAAACAAAACATGCTGCATTGAAAATGAAACTTCACTTAAATTATTTCAAGTGAGGACGGCTAAAACAAGAACCAACTCCAAGGTACACCTAACTTTCCCAGGGATGAATTTCTTTTCAATATCCTCTAATAAACTGTAAGGGAAAGACCCTGAAAAAAAGAATGCCCACACAGACACTGTTTTCACTAGGTGAGTCTGCAAAATGAACACAAGTGCATTATCAAGTCCTACGGCATTAAGCACAGAATCACATCCTAAACTGTAAGTTAAAAGCATAAGTCAAAAATTCTCATGAGCAGATGCAAACGTGAAAATGCACACTCACACCAACCCCCGGTTTATGTCTCAGAATCCCCTGGTACTTATATAGTCACACAAGGACATTAACAACAAGAGACTTTACCTCATCCCAGGAAGATTCTCTTCCTCTCTCTTCTGTAAAGTGGCGCACTGACACACCATCTGTAAAATGTAGTTACAGGTACATAAATGAGAATATTCACGAATGTATATTAAAACCACCATGTGCGTCTATCTCCGTTCGTGGATGTGTCAAAACATAAGTGGCAGAAAAGACTTTCAAAGAGTTAGAGCATTTTCTGAAAATAATGCTTAAGTCACGGTTGGGATATAATTCAAACCCAGTAGTAAGAGGAAAACACGTAAAAAGAATGGATATGGAAGTTGGGTTTGCGCACTATGTATTTCTATCATTTGAATTTTGCCCTTGTTTTTGTTTTTTCTTTTCTTCTGTTTTTAAATGGAGGTACCGGGAATGAGCACACGGAATTCGGCATGCTAAGCAAGCATTCTATTTACCACTTACATATGTCCTTCCCCGAGCCAACTAGCTTCTCGTCATAGATAAAATAAAATACAAAACACTCTTTCACTGTTCACTGCCTTACAAAATATGTTAGTTTGCTGAAGCGCAAAAGATCTTTGAGGCCTTTTTCCCCGTATCACACTAAGTCTAACATCAGACCGAGTGGGAGACAGGTCTCAGGACCAATGACTGAAGAGACCACAGGCCCCGGGTTCGGGTGTGTCTTCCATAACCGATCATCAGCTGTGGAAGTTCAGGGCTCCACTCGCTGCAGACAGTGACAGTGGCGGGCTTGTCCTCCAGGGAGCCCGGAACGTGGTGTCTGTTGAAAGCCCGTGTGCAGAACCGACACGTCTGCCCTCCGTCAGAGGACCCTCTTTCCCTCTACAACAGACACCTCCGTCCCCAGGGAAGGACGAGGAAGACGCGGTCCATCAAGTGCGTCTGCTAAGGGACCACAGGGACACGGCCGTGAGCCCATTCACGGCCGCCCGTGCACGGGGTAGCCCCGGAGAGCGATCTGCCCTTCTTCTTCAGTGACTCCAGGAAGAAACAGAAGACTATGCTTTCCTCTTACCGAGCGGAGCAGCTGGCGGTGTGGGGCCAGGTTGCACAGGGCACCAAGGGGGACCAGTTGTAAGTGCCCTGCTGGGCGACGACGGGCCGCACCCTGGGCAGGCCACGCAGTCTGGTCCTCGGAAAGGTTGGGGCCCTCCGGCCCACGGGGTGACCTGCAGGATAGAAGGGAGGGCTGGGTTGGATGAAAGACAAAAGCGCCAACACCGACAAGAGCAGAAACCCAACGCAGCAACCGTCGGCACCGGGCACCCTCCCCTCCACCAGGTGCCCAGAGAGCAGCACGGTGCCACACGCTCCGCCCAGGCCTCTTTGGCCTGCCTGAAGCCTGGGCCGCAAATTGGGACACGGGGATACGACCCTGACGCCGCACGTCGCCTCCGCCGCTGTCTCCAAGTGGAGGAAGCCAAGGGTCCTACTGCCCGAGAGGCTGCACACAGAGCTTCCAGCACACGGGCAAACTAGCGCCTTCCCAACAACCAGCCGCTCTGGGCGTGACGGCCCTCCCCACCACCTTCCCCAGCTCCACGCAAGCTTGCCCCGCGCGGACCAGAAACACGGAGACGGGACGGAGGTGAAGAGCTCATTCTCCACACGAGCAAGCAGAGCCGCACCAGGGTCACCACTCTGCTTGCAGGGCTCTGCCTTCAGGACCCTGCCAGGCCCTCTCTGCCCCCTCACAACAAAGGGCTCTCCTCCGCCCCGCAGGGGCTTCCCCTGGGCGCAAAGTGCCCTGGGGAGCTGGGCATACCGGAGTCCTGCGGCGGAGCTTGCCAAGGGATCCTGAGGGGACAAGGCTGTCCTCAGAAGGGACTCAGGCTCCGCTACAATCATCCCTATCCTCAGGGACGTCTGGATTTTACGTTCGCTACGGAAACCACCCTAACTGCGTGCTACGGGAGAGTGACGTGGGGAGTCTCAACCCCACACCTGACACCAAAGGGACTGTACCAGCTCGTGCGCAAAACCCCACCTTGTGCCATGAGACCGACGAGCAGCTCTGACAGCTTCCAGGGCAGGCCCGTCCCGGCGCAGGGTGGGGGACAAACACAACGTACGCACTCTGGTGCGCATCGGAATTCCCCCGCAGGGAAGGAGGCATTTTCCCGGTGGGCTCTTTCCCTTCCAGCCTCTATTCCCTACTACAAACGCACCATCTCCGAGAGCCAGGCTTTTCTGCCCAGAGTACAACTGGAGGCAGCGGCCAAGGCACAATTACCTCCCGAGAAAAGACAGTGTCGGGCTGTGACGTTTACCACACCCAGGAAGACTCCAAGTTGCACAAAGCACACCGTACAAAGCTGGAGGGAGGTCTTTGCCCCTTTTCCAGTTACCAGGATCTGAACGGACATTCTAAACAGGAATATCACCTGGCCTGAGCCGGGAAACCAGTCAAAAGAACGACGACACAGAAATCCGTCTCAGTGACCCAGGAGCAACCCCAGGTGCAGGAGGTCAGGAAGGAGTCAGCCGAGCCAGGAGAAGTCAGTGTGGAGCGAGGGCTCACTCTCCTCACGCTGCTTCGAGAAACCCACAGTCAAAGTCTGCGGGCCCCGGCTCTTAAGCACTCCCTCATGGCTCCTGCAGGCACCAGCCAAGGCGACGGGCTCCCGGGAGAAGCAGCCCAATGGCTCCTGGGCAAGAGTTTTGAGTCTGAAAAAGGCAGCGACACGTCGCGCCAGACCCGTCACAGGACACACAGTCTGCAGACGAGGCCAGGAACGGCTGCCGGGAGAACGGGAAGATCACCATTCCCAGGACGAGGCACAACAGAGCATGACCCCCCACTTCCCTGGGCCTCCGGGGCCGCCGCAGGTGGGCGGTCGCTGCTGGACCAAACCGGAGCCGCGCCAGGTACCGCGTCGGCTAAAAACCACAGAAAAGAATGGAGGATTAGGCTTTCCTGCGAAGACACTGCTGAAGCGAAACAAAACCTTTGAGCCTTCCTTCCTTCCTTCCTTCCCCGTATCACACTCGTTTCTTGGAGGAACTGGATACTGACCCCAGGAACTCCTGCATGCTAAGCCCGCATTCTCTCTACTCCTGAGCTACATATACCCTTCCCCCCAGAGCACACTAATTTCTAGGCACAGAGAACAAGAAATGCCAGCCACGTTCACAAACTTACCCAGAGTATAATAAGCTCCGTGTGTTCCACCAACAGAGGTCAGTGTTTTATGATCCGTCAGTTCCTGCGGAGCCACTTCTGCAGTCCCATTAGCGTACTCCGGTTTTGTAATTTCGGGATTAGTCACCCCTTCCTAGGAACACAAAACAAGACAAATCTGGAACCGAACTTCAGATCATGTGCCTACGTTTAGTCAGTCAGGTAGACAACAGTTATTTACCGAAGCTATCATAACATAAGCCCTAACCTTGGAGAAGCTGGCGGTACAAATAAAAGGCAGATTCTCCTCTCTGTTCTGCCAGAGGCACAGGATCCATGAAAACAAATCAGCACAGAAAAATTTCAACAGCTCTACAACTGAGGTGAATGGGTACAGTAACGCCACAAAGCACAGGAGAGTCCCCTGCACGTGGATAGCTCAGGGAATGCTGGGAAGACCGCAATGCTTCATAAAAGAGAGATCCAGCGCAGAGAGGGGATGTGGAGGGGCTTTGGGGAAGGGCAGCCTGAGTAAAAGGAGCAGGTGGGAAACAGCGTAAGGCATTAAGGAACTAGACCACATTTACTGGCTGTGGAATGGGAAAACAAAACATGCTGCATTGAAAATGAAACTTCACTTAAATTATTTCAAGTGAGGACGGCTAAAACAAGAACCAACTCCAAGGTACACCTAACTTTCCCAGGGATGAATTTCTTTTCAATATCCTCTAATGAACTGTAAGGGAAAGACCCTGAAAAAAAGAATGCCCACACAGACACTGTTTTCACTAGGTGAGTCTGCAAAATGAACACAAGTGCATTATCAAGTCCTACGGCATTAAGCACAGAATCACATCCTAAACTGTAAGTTAAAAGCATAAGTCAAAAATTCTCATGAGCAGATGCAAACGTGAAAATACACACTCACACCAACACCCGGTTTATGTCTCAGAATCCCCTGGTACTTATATAGTCACACAAGGACATTAACAACAAGAGACTTTACCTCATCCCAGGAAGATTCTCTTCCTCTCTCTTCTGTAAAGTGGCGCACTGACACACCATCTGTAAAATGTAGTTACAGGTACATAAATGAGAATATTCACGAATGTATATTAAAACCACCATGTGCGTCTATCTCCGTTCGTGGATGTGTCAAAACATAAGTGGCAGAAAAGACTTTCAAAGAGTTAGAGCATTTTCTGAAAATAATGCTTAAGTCACGGTTGGGATATAATTCAAACCCAGTAGTAAGAGGAAAACACGTAAAAAGAATGGATATGGAAGTTGGGTTTGCGCACTATGTATTTCTATCATTTGAATTTTGCCCTTGTTTTTGTTTTTTCTTTTCTTCTGTTTTTAAATGGAGGTACCGGGAATGAGCACACGGAATTCGGCATGCTAAGCAAGCATTCTATTTACCACTTACATATGTCCTTCCCCGAGCCAACTAGCTTCTCGGCATAGATAAAATAAAATACAAAACACTCTTTCACTGTTCACTGCCTTACAAAATATGTTAGTTTGCTGAAGCGCAAAAGATCTTTGAGGCCTTTTTCCCCGTATCACACTAAGTCTAACATCAGACCGAGTGGGAGACAGGTCTCAGGACCAATGACTGAAGAGACCACAGGCCCCGGGTTCGGGTGTGTCTTCCATAACCGATCATCAGCTGTGGAAGTTCAGGGCTCCACTCGCTGCAGACAGTGACAGTGGCGGGCTTGTCCTCCAGGGAGCCCGGAACGTGGTGTCTGTTGAAAGCCCGTGTGCAGAACCGACACGTCTGCCCTCCGTCAGAGGACCCTCTTTCCCTCTACAACAGACACCTCCGTCCCCAGGGAAGGACGAGGAAGACGCGGTCCATCAAGTGCGTCTGCTAAGGGACCACAGGGACACGGCCGTGAGCCCATTCACGGCCGCCCGTGCACGGGGTAGCCCCGGAGAGCGATCTGCCCTTCTTCTTCAGTGACTCCAGGAAGAAACAGAAGACTATGCTTTCCTCTTACCGAGCGGAGCAGCTGGCGGTGTGGGGCCAGGTTGCACAGGGCACCAAGGGGGACCAGTTGTAAGTGCCCTGCTGGGCGACGACGGGCCGCACCCTGGGCAGGCCACGCAGTCTGGTCCTCGGAAAGGTTGGGGCCCTCCGGCCCACGGGGTGACCTGCAGGATAGAAGGGAGGGCTGGGTTGGATGAAAGACAAAAGCGCCAACACCGACAAGAGCAGAAACCCAACGCAGCAACCGTCGGCACCGGGCACCCTCCCCTCCACCAGGTGCCCAGAGAGCAGCACGGTGCCACACGCTCCGCCCAGGCCTCTTTGGCCTGCCTGAAGCCTGGGCCGCAAATTGGGACACGGGGATACGACCCTGACGCCGCACGTCGCCTCCGCCGCTGTCTCCAAGTGGAGGAAGCCAAGGGTCCTACTGCCCGAGAGGCTGCACACAGAGCTTCCAGCACACGGGCAAACTAGCGCCTTCCCAACAACCAGCCGCTCTGGGTGTGACGGCCCTCCCCACCACCTTCCCCAGCTCCACGCAAGCTTGCCCCGCGCGGACCAGAAACACGGAGACGGGACGGAGGTGAAGAGCTCATTCTCCACACGAGCAAGCAGAGCCGCACCAGGGTCACCACTCTGCTTGCAGGGCTCTGCCTTCAGGACCCTGCCAGGCCCTCTCTGCCCCCTCACAACAAAGGGCTCTCCTCCGCCCCGCAGGGGCTTCCCCTGGGCGCAAAGTGCCCTGGGGAGCTGGGCATACCGGAGTCCTGCGGCGGAGCTTGCCAAGGGATCCTGAGGGGACAAGGCTGTCCTCAGAAGGGACTCAGGCTCCGCTACAATCATCCCTATCCTCAGGGACGTCTGGATTTTACGTTCGCTACGGAAACCACCCTAACTGCGTGCTACGGGAGAGTGACGTGGGGAGTCTCAACCCCACACCTGACACCAAAGGGACTGTACCAGCTCGTGCGCAAAACCCCACCTTGTGCCATGAGACCGACGAGCAGCTCTGACAGCTTCCAGGGCAGGCCCGTCCCGGCGCAGGGTGGGGGACAAACACAACGTACGCACTCTGGTGCGCATCGGAATTCCCCCGCAGGGAAGGAGGCATTTTCCCGGTGGGCTCTTTCCCTTCCAGCCTCTATTCCCTACTACAAACGCACCATCTCCGAGAGCCAGGCTTTTCTGCCCAGAGTACAACTGGAGGCAGCGGCCAAGGCACAATTACCTCCCGAGAAAAGACAGTGTCGGGCTGTGACGTTTACCACACCCAGGAAGACTCCAAGTTGCACAAAGCACACCGTACAAAGCTGGAGGGAGGTCTTTGCCCCTTTTCCAGTTACCAGGATCTGAACGGACATTCTAAACAGGAATATCACCTGGCCTGAGCCGGGAAACCAGTCAAAAGAACGACGACACAGAAATCCGTCTCAGTGACCCAGGAGCAACCCCAGGTGCAGGAGGTCAGGAAGGAGTCAGCCGAGCCAGGAGAAGTCAGTGTGGAGCGAGGGCTCACTCTCCTCACGCTGCTTCGAGAAACCCACAGTCAAAGTCTGCGGGCCCCGGCTCTTAAGCACTCCCTCATGGCTCCTGCAGGCACCAGCCAAGGCGACGGGCTCCCGGGAGAAGCAGCCCAATGGCTCCTGGGCAAGAGTTTTGAGTCTGAAAAAGGCAGCGACACGTCGCGCCAGACCCGTCACAGGACACACAGTCTGCAGACGAGGCCAGGAACGGCTGCCGGGAGAACGGGAAGATCACCATTCCCAGGACGAGGCACAACAGAGCATGACCCCCCACTTCCCTGGGCCTCCGGGGCCGCCGCAGGTGGGCGGTCGCTGCTGGACCAAACCGGAGCCGCGCCAGGTACCGCGTCGGCTAAAAACCACAGAAAAGAATGGAGGATTAGGCTTTCCTGCGAAGACACTGCTGAAGCGAAACAAAACCTTTGAGCCTTCCTTCCTTCCTTCCTTCCCCGTATCACACTCGTTTCTTGGAGGAACTGGATACTGACCCCAGGAACTCCTGCATGCTAAGCCCGCATTCTCTCTACTCCTGAGCTACATATACCCTTCCCCCCAGAGCACACTAATTTCTAGGCACAGAGAACAAGAAATGCCAGCCACGTTCACAAACTTACCCAGAGTATAATAAGCTCCGTGTGTTCCACCAACAGAGGTCAGTGTTTTATGATCCGTCAGTTCCTGCGGAGCCACTTCTGCAGTCCCATTAGCGTACTCCGGTTTTGTAATTTCGGGATTAGTCACCCCTTCCTAGGAACACAAAACAAGACAAATCTGGAACCGAACTTCAGATCATGTGCCTACGTTTAGTCAGTCAGGTAGACAACAGTTATTTACCGAAGCTATCATAACATAAGCCCTAACCTTGGAGAAGCTGGCGGTACAAATAAAAGGCAGATTCTCCTCTCTGTTCTGCCAGAGGCACAGGATCCATGAAAACAAATCAGCACAGAAAAATTTCAACAGCTCTACAACTGAGGTGAATGGGTACAGTAACGCCACAAAGCACAGGAGAGTCCCCTGCACGTGGATAGCTCAGGGAATGCTGGGAAGACCGCAATGCTTCATAAAAGAGAGATCCAGCGCAGAGAGGGGATGTGGAGGGGCTTTGGGGAAGGGCAGCCTGAGTAAAAGGAGCAGGTGGGAAACAGCGTAAGGCATTAAGGAACTAGACCACATTTACTGGCTGTGGAATGGGAAAACAAAACATGCTGCATTGAAAATGAAACTTCACTTAAATTATTTCAAGTGAGGACGGCTAAAACAAGAACCAACTCCAAGGTACACCTAACTTTCCCAGGGATGAATTTCTTTTCAATATCCTCTAATGAACTGTAAGGGAAAGACCCTGAAAAAAAGAATGCCCACACAGACACTGTTTTCACTAGGTGAGTCTGCAAAATGAACACAAGTGCATTATCAAGTCCTACGGCATTAAGCACAGAATCACATCCTAAACTGTAAGTTAAAAGCATAAGTCAAAAATTCTCATGAGCAGATGCAAACGTGAAAATGCACACTCACACCAACCCCCGGTTTATGTCTCAGAATCCCCTGGTACTTATATAGTCACACAAGGACATTAACAACAAGAGACTTTACCTCATCCCAGGAAGATTCTCTTCCTCTCTCTTCTGTAAAGTGGCGCACTGACACACCATCTGTAAAATGTAGTTACAGGTACATAAATGAGAATATTCACGAATGTATATTAAAACCACCATGTGCGTCTATCTCCGTTCGTGGATGTGTCAAAACATAAGTGGCAGAAAAGACTTTCAAAGAGTTAGAGCATTTTCTGAAAATAATGCTTAAGTCACGGTTGGGATATAATTCAAACCCAGTAGTAAGAGGAAAACACGTAAAAAGAATGGATATGGAAGTTGGGTTTGCGCACTATGTATTTCTATCATTTGAATTTTGCCCTTGTTTTTGTTTTTTCTTTTCTTCTGTTTTTAAATGGAGGTACCGGGAATGAGCACACGGAATTCGGCATGCTAAGCAAGCATTCTATTTACCACTTACATATGTCCTTCCCCGAGCCAACTAGCTTCTCGGCATAGATAAAATAAAATACAAAACACTCTTTCACTGTTCACTGCCTTACAAAATATGTTAGTTTGCTGAAGCGCAAAAGATCTTTGAGGCCTTTTTCCCCGTATCACACTAAGTCTAACATCAGACCGAGTGGGAGACAGGTCTCAGGACCAATGACTGAAGAGACCACAGGCCCCGGGTTCGGGTGTGTCTTCCATAACCGATCATCAGCTGTGGAAGTTCAGGGCTCCACTCGCTGCAGACAGTGACAGTGGCGGGCTTGTCCTCCAGGGAGCCCGGAACGTGGTGTCTGTTGAAAGCCCGTGTGCAGAACCGACACGTCTGCCCTCCGTCAGAGGACCCTCTTTCCCTCTACAACAGACACCTCCGTCCCCAGGGAAGGACGAGGAAGACGCGGTCCATCAAGTGCGTCTGCTAAGGGACCACAGGGACACGGCCGTGAGCCCATTCACGGCCGCCCGTGCACGGGGTAGCCCCGGAGAGCGATCTGCCCTTCTTCTTCAGTGACTCCAGGAAGAAACAGAAGACTATGCTTTCCTCTTACCGAGCGGAGCAGCTGGCGGTGTGGGGCCAGGTTGCACAGGGCACCAAGGGGGACCAGTTGTAAGTGCCCTGCTGGGCGACGACGGGCCGCACCCTGGGCAGGCCACGCAGTCTGGTCCTCGGAAAGGTTGGGGCCCTCCGGCCCACGGGGTGACCTGCAGGATAGAAGGGAGGGCTGGGTTGGATGAAAGACAAAAGCGCCAACACCGACAAGAGCAGAAACCCAACGCAGCAACCGTCGGCACCGGGCACCCTCCCCTCCACCAGGTGCCCAGAGAGCAGCACGGTGCCACACGCTCCGCCCAGGCCTCTTTGGCCTGCCTGAAGCCTGGGCCGCAAATTGGGACACGGGGATACGACCCTGACGCCGCACGTCGCCTCCGCCGCTGTCTCCAAGTGGAGGAAGCCAAGGGTCCTACTGCCCGAGAGGCTGCACACAGAGCTTCCAGCACACGGGCAAACTAGCGCCTTCCCAACAACCAGCCGCTCTGGGTGTGACGGCCCTCCCCACCACCTTCCCCAGCTCCACGCAAGCTTGCCCCGCGCGGACCAGAAACACGGAGACGGGACGGAGGTGAAGAGCTCATTCTCCACACGAGCAAGCAGAGCCGCACCAGGGTCACCACTCTGCTTGCAGGGCTCTGCCTTCAGGACCCTGCCAGGCCCTCTCTGCCCCCTCACAACAAAGGGCTCTCCTCCGCCCCGCAGGGGCTTCCCCTGGGCGCAAAGTGCCCTGGGGAGCTGGGCATACCGGAGTCCTGCGGCGGAGCTTGCCAAGGGATCCTGAGGGGACAAGGCTGTCCTCAGAAGGGACTCAGGCTCCGCTACAATCATCCCTATCCTCAGGGACGTCTGGATTTTACGTTCGCTACGGAAACCACCCTAACTGCGTGCTACGGGAGAGTGACGTGGGGAGTCTCAACCCCACAACTGACACCAAAGGGACTGTACCAGCTCGTGCGCAAAACCCCACCTTGTGCCATGAGACCGACGAGCAGCTCTGACAGCTTCCAGGGCAGGCCCGTCCCGGCGCAGGGTGGGGGACAAACACAACGTACGCACTCTGGTGCGCATCGGAATTCCCCCGCAGGGAAGGAGGCATTTTCCCGGTGGGCTCTTTCCCTTCCAGCCTCTATTCCCTACTACAAACGCACCATCTCCGAGAGCCAGGCTTTTCTGCCCAGAGTACAACTGGAGGCAGCGGCCAAGGCACAATTACCTCCCGAGAAAAGACAGTGTCGGGCTGTGACGTTTACCACACCCAGGAAGACTCCAAGTTGCACAAAGCACACCGTACAAAGCTGGAGGGAGGTCTTTGCCCCTTTTCCAGTTACCAGGATCTGAACGGACATTCTAAACAGGAATATCACCTGGCCTGAGCCGGGAAACCAGTCAAAAGAACGACGACACAGAAATCCGTCTCAGTGACCCAGGAGCAACCCCAGGTGCAGGAGGTCAGGAAGGAGTCAGCCGAGCCAGGAGAAGTCAGTGTGGAGCGAGGGCTCACTCTCCTCACGCTGCTTCGAGAAACCCACAGTCAAAGTCTGCGGGCCCCGGCTCTTAAGCACTCCCTCATGGCTCCTGCAGGCACCAGCCAAGGCGACGGGCTCCCGGGAGAAGCAGCCCAATGGCTCCTGGGCAAGAGTTTTGAGTCTGAAAAAGGCAGCGACACGTCGCGCCAGACCCGTCACAGGACACACAGTCTGCAGACGAGGCCAGGAACGGCTGCCGGGAGAACGGGAAGATCACCATTCCCAGGACGAGGCACAACAGAGCATGACCCCCCACTTCCCTGGGCCTCCGGGGCCGCCGCAGGTGGGCGGTCGCTGCTGGACCAAACCGGAGCCGCGCCAGGTACCGCGTCGGCTAAAAACCACAGAAAAGAATGGAGGATTAGGCTTTCCTGCGAAGACACTGCTGAAGCGAAACAAAACCTTTGAGCCTTCCTTCCTTCCTTCCTTCCCCGTATCACACTCGTTTCTTGGAGGAACTGGATACTGACCCCAGGAACTCCTGCATGCTAAGCCCGCATTCTCTCTACTCCTGAGCTACATATACCCTTCCCCCCAGAGCACACTAATTTCTAGGCACAGAGAACAAGAAATGCCAGCCACGTTCACAAACTTACCCAGAGTATAATAAGCTCCGTGTGTTCCACCAACAGAGGTCAGTGTTTTATGATCCGTCAGTTCCTGCGGAGCCACTTCTGCAGTCCCATTAGCGTACTCCGGTTTTGTAATTTCGGGATTAGTCACCCCTTCCTAGGAACACAAAACAAGACAAATCTGGAACCGAACTTCAGATCATGTGCCTACGTTTAGTCAGTCAGGTAGACAACAGTTATTTACCGAAGCTATCATAACATAAGCCCTAACCTTGGAGAAGCTGGCGGTACAAATAAAAGGCAGATTCTCCTCTCTGTTCTGCCAGAGGCACAGGATCCATGAAAACAAATCAGCACAGAAAAATTTCAACAGCTCTACAACTGAGGTGAATGGGTACAGTAACGCCACAAAGCACAGGAGAGTCCCCTGCACGTGGATAGCTCAGGGAATGCTGGGAAGACCGCAATGCTTCATAAAAGAGAGATCCAGCGCAGAGGGGGGTTGTGGAGTGGCTTTGGGGAAGGGCAGCCTGAGTAAAAGGAGCAGGTGGGAAACAGCGTAAGGCATTAAGGAAACTAGACCACTGTTACTTGCGGTGGAATGGGAAGACAAAGCATGCTGCTTTGAAAATGAAACATCACTTAATTTATTTCAAGTGAGGACGGCTAAAATAAGAACCAACAACAAGATACACCTAACTTTCCCAGGGAAGTATTTCTTTTCAATATCCTCTAATAAACTGTAAGGGAAAGACCCTGAAATAAAGAATGCCCACACAGACACTGGTTTCACTAGGTGAGTCTGGAAAATGAACACAAGTGCATTATCCAGTCCTACGGCATTAAGCACAGAATCACATCCTAAACTGTAAGTTAAAAGCATAAGTCAAAAATTCTCATCAGCAGATGCAAACGTGAAAATACACACTCACACCAACACCCGGTTTATGTCTCAGTATCCCCTGGTACTTATATAGTCACACAAGGACATTAACAACAAGAGACTTTACCTCATCCCAGGAAGATTCTCTTCCTCTCTCTTCTGTAAAGTGGCGCACTGACACACCATCTGTTAAATGTAGTTACAGGTACATTAATGAGAATATTCACGAATGTATATTAAAACCACCATGTGCGTCTATCTCCGTTCGTGGATGTGTCAAAACATAAGTGGCAGAAAAGACTTTCAAAGAGTTAGAGCATTTTCTGAAAATAATGCTTAAGTCACGGTTGGGATATAATTCAAACCCAGTAGTAAGAGGAAAACACGTAAAAAGAATGGATATGGAAGTTGGGTTTGCGCACTATGTATTTCTATCATTTGAATTTTGCCCTTGTTTTTGTTTTTTCTTTTCTTCTGTTTTTAAATGGAGGTACCGGGAATGAGCACACGGAATTCGGCATGCTAAGCAAGCATTCTATTTACCACTTACATATGTCCTTCCCCGAGCCAACTAGCTTCTCGGCATAGATAAAATAAAATACAAAACACTCTTTCACTGTTCACTGCCTTACAAAATATGTTAGTATGCTGAAGCGCAAAAGATTTTTGAGGCCTTTTTCCCCGTATCACACTAAGTCTAACATCAGACCGAGTGGGAGACAGGTCTCAGGACCAATGACTGAAGAGACCACAGGCCCCGGGTTCGGGTGGGTCTTCCATAACCGATCATCAGCTGTGGAAGTTCAGGGCTCCACTCGCTGCAGACAGTGACAGTGGCGGGCTTGTCCTCCAGGGAGCCCGGAACGTGGTGTCTGTTGAAAGCCCGTGTGCAGAACCGACACGTCTGCCCTCTGTCAGAGGACCCTCTTTCCCTCTACAACAGACACCTCCGTCCCCAGGGAAGGACGAGGAAGACGCGGTCCATCAAGTGCGTCTGCTAAGGGACCACAGGGACACGGCCGAGAGCCCATTCACGGCCGCCCGTGCACGGGGTTGCCCCGGAGAGCGATCTGCCCTTCTTCTTCAGTGACTCCAGGAAGAAACAGAAGACTATGCTTTCCTCTTACCGAGCGGAGCAGCTGGCGGTGGGGGGCCAGGTTGCACAGGGCACCAAGGGGGACCAGTTGTAAGTGCCCTGCTGGGCGACGACGGGCTGCACCCAGGGCAGGCCACGCAGTCTTGTCCTCGGAAAGGTTGGGGCCCTCTGGCCCACGGGGTGACCTGCAGGATAGAAGGGAGGGCTGGGTTGGATGAAAGACAAAAGCGCCAACACCGACAAGAGCAGAAACCCAACGCAGCAACCGTCGGCACCGGGCACCCTCCCCTCCACCGGGTGCCCAGAGAGCAGCACGGTGCCACACGCTCCGCCCAGGCCTCTTTGGCCTGCCTGAAGCCTGGGCCGCAAATTGGGACACGGGGATACGACCCTGACGCCGCACGTCGCCTCCGCCGCTGTCTCCAAGCGGAGGAAGCCAAGGGTCCTACTGCCCGAGAGGCTGCACACAGAGCTTCCAGCACACGGGCAAACTAGCGCCTTCCCAACAACCAGCCGCTCTGGGCGTGACGGCCCTCCCCACCACCTTCCCCAGCTCCACGCAAGCTTGCCCCGCGCGGACCAGAAACACGGAGACGGGACGGAGGTGAAGAGCTCATTCTCCACACGAGCAAGCAGAGCCGCACCAGGGTCACCACTCTGCTTGCAGGGCTCTGCCTTCAGGACCCTGCCAGGCCCTCTCTGCCCCCTCCTCACAAAGGGCCCTCCTCCGCCCCGCAGTGGCTTCCCCTGGGCGCAAAGTGCCCTGGGGAGCTGGGCATACCGGAGTCCTGCGGCGGAGCTGGCCAAGGGCTCCTGAGGGGACAAGGCTGTCCTCAGAAGGGACTCAGGCTCTGCTACAATCATCCCTATCCTCAGGGACGTCTGGATTTTACGTTCTCTACGGAACCCACCCTAACTGCGTGCTACGGGACAGTGACGTGGGGAGTCTCAACCCCACACCTGACACCAAAGGGACTGTACCAACTCGTGCGAAAAAACCCACCGTGTGCCATGAGACCGACGAGCAGCTCTGACAGCTTCCAGGGCAGGCCCGACCCGGCGCAGGGTGGGGTACAAACACAACGTACGCACTCTGGTGAGCATCGGAATTCCCCCGCAGGGAAGGAGGCATTTTCCCGGTGGGCTCTTTCCCTTCCAGCCTCTATTCCCTGCTACAAACGCACCATCTCCGAGAGCCAGGCTTTTCTGCCCAGAGTACAACTGGAGGCAGCGGCCAAGGCACACTTACCTCCCGAGAAAAGACAGTGTCGGGCTGTGACGTTTACCACACCCAGGAAGACTCCAAGTTGCACAAAGCACACCGTACAAAGCTGGAGGGAGGTCTTTGCCCCTTTTCCAGTTACCAGGATCTAAATGGACATTCTAAACAGGAGAATCACCTGGCCTGAGCCGGGAAACCAGTCAAAAGAACGACGACACAGAAATCCGTCTCAGTGACCCAGGAGCAACCCCAGGTGCAGGAGGTCAGGAAGGAGTCAGCCGAGCCAGGAGAAGTCAGTGTGGAGCGAGGGCTCACTCTCCTCATGCTGCTTCGAGAAACCCACAGTAAAAGTCTGCGGGCCCCGGCTCCTAAGCACTCCCTCATGGCTCCTGCAGGCACCAGCCAAGGCGAAGGGCTCCCCGGAGAAGCAGCCCAATGGCTCCTGGGCAAGAGTTTTGGGTCTGAAAAAGGCAGCGACACTCTACACCATACCAGTCACAGGACACACAGTCTGCAGACGAGGCCAGGAACGGCTGCCGGGAGAACGGGAAGATCAACTTTCCCATGACGAGGCCCAACAGAGCATTACCACCCCACTTCCCTGTGCCTCCGGAGCCGCCCCAGGTTTGCTGTCGCTGCCGGATCATACCGGAGCCGCGCCAGGTCCCGCGTCGGCTAAAAACCACAGAAAACGATGGAGGATTAGGCTTTCCTGCGAAGACACTGCTGAAGCGAAACAAAAACTTTGAGCCTTCCTTCCTTCCTTCCTTCCCCGTATCACACTCGTTTCTTGGAGGAACTGCATACTGACCCCAGGAACTCCTGCATGCTAAGCCCGCATTCTCTCTACTCCTGCGCTACATATACCCTTCCCCCAAGAGCACACTAATTTCTAGGCACAGAGAACAAGAAATGCCAGCCACGTTCACTAACTTACCCAGAGTATAATAAGCTCCGTGTGTTCCACCAACAGAGGTCCGTGTTTTATGATCCGTCAGTTCCTGCGGAGCCACTACTGCAGTCCCATTAGCGTACTCCGGTTTTGCAATTTCGGGATAGTCGCCCCATCCTAGGAACACAAAACAAGACAAATCAGGAACCGAACTTCAGATCATGTGGCTACGCTTAGTCAGTCAGGTAGACAACAGTTATTTACCGAAGCTATCAGAACATAAGCCCTATCCTGGGAGAAGCTGGCGGTACAAATAAAAGGGAGATTCTCCTCTCTGTTCTGCCAGAGGCACAGGATCCATGAAGACAAATCAGCACAGAAAAATTTCAACAGCTCTACAACTGAGGTGAATGGGTACAGTAATGCCACAAAGGACAGGAGAGTCCCCTGCATGTGAATAGCTCAGGGAATGCTGGGATGACCGCACTGTTTCGTAAAAGAGAGATCCAGCGCAGAGGGGGGATGTGGAGGGGCTTTGGGGAAGGGCAGCCTGAGTAAAAGGAGCAGGTGGGAAACAGCGTAAGGCATTAAGGAAACTAGACCACTGTTACTTGCGGTGGAATGGGAAGACAAAACATGCTGCTTTGAAAATGAAACATCACTTAATTTATTTCAAGTGAGGACGGCTAAAACAAGAACCAACTTCAAGATGCACCTAACTTTCCCAGGGATGAATTTCTTTTCAATATCCTCTAATAATCTGTAAGGGAAAGACCCTGAAAGAAGGAATGCCCACACAGACACTGGTTTCACTAGGTGAGTCTGGAAATTGAACACAAGTGCATTATCCAGTCCTACGGCATTAAGCACAGAATCACATCCTAAACTGTAAGTTAAAAGCATAAGTCAAAAATTCTCATCAGCAGATGCAAACGTGAAAATGCACACTCACACCAACCCCCGGTTTATGTCTCAGAATCCCCTGGTACATATATAGTCACACAAGGACATTAACAACAAGAGACTGTACCTCATCCCAGGAAGATTCTCTTCCTCTCTCTTCTGTAAAGTGGCGCACTGACACACCATCTGTAAAATGTATTTACAGGTACATTAATGAGAATATTCACGAATGTTTACTAAAACCACCATGTGCGTCTACCTCCGTTCGTGGATGTGTCAAAACAAAAGTGGCAGAAAAGACTTTCAAAGAGTTAGAGCATTTTCTGAAAAAAATTCTCAAGTCACTGTTGGGATATATTTCAAACCAAGTAGTAAGAGGAAAACACGTAAAAAGAATGGATATGGAAGTTGGGTTTGTGCACTATGTATTTCTATCATTTGAAGTTTGCCCTTGTTTTTGTTTTTTCTTTTCTTCTGTTTTTAAATGGAGGTACCGGGAATGAGCACACGGATTTCGGCATGCTAAGCAAGCATTCTATTTACCACTAACATATATCCTTCCCCGAGCCAACTAGCTTCTCGGCATAGATAAAATAAAATACAAAACACTCTTTCACGGTTCACTGCCTTACAAAACATGTTAGTTTGCTGAAGCACAAAAGATATTTGAGGCCTTCTTCCCCGTATCACAATAAGTCTCAAATCAGACCGAGTGGGAGACAGGTCTCAGGACCAATGACTGAAGAGACCACAGGCCCCGGGTTCGGGTGTGTCTTCCATAACCGATCATCGGCTGTGGAAGTTCAGGGCTCCACTCGCTGCAGACAGTGAAAGGGGCGGGCTTGTCCTCCAGGGAGCCCGGAACGTGGTGTCTATTGAAGGCCCGTGTGCAGAACCGACACGTCTGCCCTCCGTCAGAGGATCCTCTTTCCCTCTACAACAGACACCTCCGTCCCCAGGGCAGGACGGGGAAGACGCGGTCCATCAAGTGCGTCTGCTAAGGGACCAGAGGGACACGGCCTTGAGCCCAGTCACGGCCGCCCGTGCACGGGGAAGCCCCGGAGAGCGATCTGCCCTTCTTCTGCAGTGACTCCAGGAAGAAACAGAGGACTATGCTTTCCTCTTACCGAGCGGAGCAGCTGGCGGTGGGGGGCGAGGATGCACAGGGCACCAAGGGGGACCAGGTGTATGTGCCCTGCTGAGCGACGACGGGCCGCACCCTGGTCAGGCCACGCAGTCTGGTCCTCGGAAAGGTTGGGGCCCTCCGGCCCACGGGGTGACTTGCAGGACAGAAGGGAGGGTTGGGTTGGATGACAGACAAAAGCGCCAACACCGACAAGAGCCGAAACCCAACGCAACAAACGTCGGCACCGGGCACCCTCACCTCCACCGGGTGCCCAGACAGCCGCACGGTGCCACACGCTCCGCCCAGGCCTCTTTGGCCTGCCTGCAGCCTGGGCCGCAATGTGTGACACGGGGATACGTCCCTGACGCCGCACGTCGCCTCCGCCGCTGTCTCCAAGTGGAGGAAGCCAAGGGTCCTACTGCCCGAGAGGCTGCACACAGAGCATCCAGCACACGGGCAAACTAGCGCCTTCACAACAGCCAGCTGCTCTGGGCGTGACGGCCCTCCCCGCTACCTTCCCCAGCTCCACGTAAGCTTGCCCCGCGCGGACCAGAAACACGGAGACGGGACGGAGGTGAAGAGCTCATTCTCCACACGAGCAAGCAGAGCGGCACCAGGGTCACCAATCTGCCTGCAGGGCTCTGCCTTCATGACCCTGCCAGGCCCTCTCTGCCCCCTCCTCACAAAGGGCCCTCCTCCGCCCCGCAGGGGCTTCCCCTGGGCGCAAAGTGCCCTGGGGAGCTGGGCATCACGGAGTCCTGCGGCGGAGCTGGCCAAGGGCACCTGAGGGGACAAGGCTGTCCTCAGAACGGACTCAGGCTCCGCTACAATCATCCCTATCCTCAGGGACGTCTGGATTTTACGTTCGCTACGGAACCTACCCTAACTGCGTGCTACGGGACAGTGACGTGGGGAGTCTCAACCCCACACCTGACACCAAAGGGACTGTACCAGCTCGTGCGCAAAACCCCACCGTGTGCCATGAGACCGACGAGCAGCTCTGACAGCTTCCAGGGCAGGCCCGACCCGGCGCAGGGTGGGGTACAAACACAACATACGCACTCTGGTGAGCATCGGAATTCCCCCGCAGGGAAGGAGGCATTTTCCCGGCGGGCTCTTTCCCTTCCAGCCTCTATTCCCTACTACAAATGCACAATCTCTTAGAGCCAGGATTTTCTGCCCAGAGTACAACTGGAGGCAGCGGCCAAAGCACACTTACCTCCCGAGAAAAGACAGTGTCGGGCTGTGACGTTTACCACACCCAGGAAAACTCCAAGTTGCACAAAGCACACCGTACAAAGCTGGAGGGAGGTCTTTGCCCCTTTTCCAGTTACCAGGATCTGAATGGACATTCTAAACAGGAGAATCACCTGGCCTGAGCCGGGAAACCAGTCAAAAGAACGACGACACAGAAACCCGTCTCAGTGACCCAGGAGCAACCACAGGTGCAGGAGGTCAGGAAGGAGTCAGCCGAGCCAGGAGAATTCAGTGTGGAGCGAGGGCTCACTCTCCTCATGCTGCTTTGAGAAACCCACAGTAAAAGTCTGCGGGCCCCGGCTCCTAAGCACTCCCTCATGTCTCCTGCAGGCACTAGGCAAGGGGACGGGCTCCCGGGAGAAGCAGCCCACTGGCTCTTGGGCAAGAGTTTTGAGTCTGAAAAAGGCAGCGACACGCCACGCCAGACCCATCACAGGACATACAGTCTGCAGACGAGGCCAGGAACGGCTGCCTGGAGAACCGGAAGATCACCTTTCCCATGACGAGGCCCAACAGAGCATGACCAACCCACTTCCCTGGGCCTCCGGGGCCGCCCCAGGTGGGCGGTCGCTGCTGGACCAAACCGGAGCCGCGCCAGGTCCCGCGTCGGCTAAAAACCACAGAAAATGGTAGAGGATTAGGCTTTCCTGCGAAGACACTGCTGAAGCGAAATAAAACCTTTGAGCCTTCCTTCCTTCCTTCCTTCCCCGTATCACACTCGTTTCTTGGAGGAACTGGATACTGACCCCAGGAACTCCTGCATGCTAAGCCCGCATTCTCTCTACTCCTGAGCTACATATACCCTTCCCCCCAGAGCACACTAGTTTCTAGGCCAGAGAACAAGAAATGCCAGCCACGTTCACTAACTTACCCAGTGTATAATAAGCTCCGTGTGTTCCACCAACAGAGGTCAGTGTTTTATGATCCGTCAGCTCCTGCGGAGCCACTTCTACAGTCCCAGTAGCGTACTCTGGTTTTGCAATTTCGAGATTAGTCGCCCCTTCGTAGAAACACAAAACAAGACAAATCTGGAAACGAACTTCAGATCATGTGCCTACGCTTAGTTAGTCAGGTAGACAACAGTTATTTACCGAAGCTATCAGAACATAAGCCCTATCCTGGGAGAAGCTGGCAGTACAAATAAAAGGGAGATTCTACTCTTTGTTATGCCAGAGGCACAGGATCCATGAAGACAAATCAGCACAGAAAAATTTCAACAGCTCTACAACTGAGGTGAATGGGTACAGTAATGCCACAAAGGACAGGAGAGTCCCCTGCACGTGAATAGCTCAGGGAATGCTGGGATGACCGCACTGTTTCGTAAAAGAGAGATCCAGTGCAGAGAGGGGATGTGGAAGGGCTTTGGGGAAGGGCAGCCTGAGTAAAAGGAGCAGGTGGGAAACAGCGTAAGGCATTAAGGAAACTAGACCACTGTTACTGGCGGTTAAATGGGAAGACAAAACATGCTGCTTTGAAAATGAAACATCACTTAATTTATTTCAAGTGAAGACGGCTAAAACAAGAACCAACTCCAAGATACACCTAACTTTCCCAGGGATGAATTTCTTTTCAATATCCTCTAATAAACTGTAAGGGAAAGACCCTGAAAAAAAGAATGCCCACACAGACAATGGTTTCACTAGGTGAGTCTGGAAATTGAACACAAGTGCATTATCCAGTCCTACGGCATTAAGCACAGAATCACATCCTAAACTGTAAGTTAAAAGCATAAGTCAAAAATTCTCATCAGCAGATGCAAACGTGAAAATGCACACACACACCAACCCCCGGTTTATGTCTCAGAATCCCCTGGTACTTATATAGTCACACAAGGACATTAACAACAAGAGACTGTACATCATCCCAGGAAGATTCTATTCCTCTCTCTTCTGTAAAGTGGCGCACTGACACACCATCTGTAAAATGTAGTTACAGGTACATTAATGAGAATATTCACGATTGTATATTAAAGCCACCATGTGCGTCTATCTCCGTTCGTGGATGTGTCAAAACAAAAGTGGCAGAAAAGACTCTCAAAGAGTTAGAGCATTTTCTGAAAAAAATTCTCAAGTCACGGTTGGAATATATTTCAAACCAAGTAGTAAGAGGAAAACACGTAAAAAGAATGGATATTGAAGTTGGGTTTGCGCACTATGTATTTCTATCATTTGAAGTTTGCCCTTGTTTTTGTTTTTTCTTTTCTTCTGTTTTTAAATGGAGGTACCGGGAATGAGCACACGGAATTCGGCATGCTAAGCAAGCATTCTATTTACCACTAACCTATGTCCTTCCCCGAGCCAACTAGCTTCTCGGCATAGATAAAATAAAATACAAAACACCCTTTCACGGTTCAGTGCCTCACAAAACATGTTAGTTTGCTGAAGAGCAAAAGATCTTTGAGGCCTTTTTCCCCGTATCACACTAAGTCTCATATCAGACCGAGTGGGAGACAGGTCTCAGGACCCTTGACTGAAGAGACCACAGGCCCCGGGTTCGGGTGTGTCTTCCATAACCGGTCATCGGCTGTGGAAGTTCAGGGCTCCACACGCTGCAGACTGTGACAGGGGCGGGCTTGTCCTCCAGGGAGCCCGGAACGTGGTGTCTGTTGAAGGCCCGTGTGCAGAACCGACACGTCTGCCCTCCGTCAGAGGACCCTCTTTCCCTTTACAACAGACACCTCCGTCCCCAGGGCAGGACGGGGAAGACGCGGTCCATCAAGTGCGTCTGCTAAGGGACCAGAGGTACACGGCCGTGAGCCCATTCACGGCTGCCCGTGCACGGGGAAACCCCGGAGAGCGATCTGCCCTTCTTCTGCATTGACTCCAGGAAGATACAGAAGACTATGCTTTCCTCTTACCGAGCGGAGCAGCTGGCGGCGGGGGGGAGTTTGCACAGGGCACCAAGGGGGACCAGGTGCAGGTGCCCAGCTGGGCGACGACGGGCCGCACCCGGGGCAGGCCACGCAGGCTCGTCCTCAGAAAGTTTGGGGCCCTCCGGCCCACGGGGTATCCTGTAGGACAGAAGGGAGGGCAGGGTTGGATGACAGAAAAAAGCGCCAACACCGACAATAGCCGAATCCCAATGCAGCAGCCGTCGGCACCGGGCACCCTCCCCTCCACCGGGTGCCCAGAGAACACCACGGTGCCACACGCTCCGCCCAGGCCTCTGGGGCCTGCCTGCAGCCTGGGCCGCACAGGGGGACAAGGGGATACGACCCTGATGCCGCACGTCGCCTCTGCCGCTGTTTCCAAATGGAGGAAGCCAAGGGACCTCCTGCCACAGAGGCTGCACACAGAGCTTCCAGCACACGGGCAAACTAGCGCCTTCCCAACAGCCAGCCACTCTGGGAGGGACGGCCCTCCCCGCCACCTTCACCAGCTCCACGCAAGCTTGCCCGGTGCGGACCAGGAACACGGAGACGGGACGGATGTGAAAAGCTCATTCTCCACACGAGCAAGCAGAGCCGCACCAGGGTCACCACTCTGCTTGCAGGGCTCTGCCTTCAGGACCCTGCCAGGCCCTCTCAGCCCCCTCCTCATAAAGGGCCCTCCTCCGCCCCGCAGGGGCTTCCCCTTGGCTCAAAGTTCCCTGGGGAGCTGGGCATCCCGAATTCCTGCTCCGGAGCTGGCCTAGGGCTCCTGAGGGGACAAGGCTGTCCTCAGAAGGGACTCAGGCTCCGCTACAATCACCCCTATCCTCAGGGACGTCTGGATTTTACGTTCGCTACGGAACCCACCCTAACTGCGTGCTACGGGAGAGTGACGTGGGGAGTCTCAACCCCACACCTCACACCAAAGGGAATGTTCCAGCTCGTGCGCAAAACCCCACCGTGTGCCATGAGACCGACGAGCAGCTCTGACAGCTTCAAGGGCAGGCCCAACCCGGCGCAGAGTGGGGGACAAACACAACGTACGCACTCTGGTGCACATCGGATTTCCCCCGAAGGGAAGGAGGCATTTTCCCGGTGGGCTCTTTCCCTTCCAGCCTCTATTTCCTACTACAAACGCACCATCACCGAGAGCCAGGCTTTTCTGCCCAGAGTACAACTGGAGGCAGCGGCCAAGGCACACTTACCTCCCGAGAAAAGACAGTGTCTGTCTGTGACTTTTACCACAACCAGGAAGACACAAAGTTGCACAAAGCACACCATACAAAGCTGGAGGGAGGGCTTTGACCCTTTTCCAGTTACCAGGATCTGAATGGACATTCTAAACAGGAGAATCACCTGGCCTGAGCCGGGAAACCAGTCAAAAGAACGACAAAACCGAAATCAGTCTAAGTTACCCAGGAGCAACCCTAGGTGCAGGAGGTCAAGAAGGAGCCAGCCGAGCCAGGAGATGTCAGTGTGGAGCGAGGGCTCACTATCCTCACGCTGCTTCGAGAAACCCACTGTCAAATTCTGCGGGCCCCGTCTCCTAAGCGCTCCCTAGTGGATCCTGCAGGCACCAGCCAAGGAGACGGGCCCCCGGGAGAAGCAGCCCACTGGATCCTAGGCAAGAGTTTTGAGTCTGAAAAAGGCAGCGACACGCCACGCCAGACCCGTCACAGGACACAGAGTCTGCGACTAGGCCAGAATCGGCTGCCGGGAGTACGGGAAGATCACCTTTCCCAGGACGAGGCTCAACAGAGCATGACCACCCCACTTCCCTGGGCCTCCGGGGCCACCGCAAGTTGGCGGGCGCTGCCGGGCCACACCGGATCCGCTCCAGTTCCCGCGTCGGCTAAAAACCACAGAAAAGAATGGAGGATAAGGATTTCCTGTTAAGACAATGCTGAAGCGAAACAAAAACTTTGAGCCTTCCTTCCTTCCTTCCTTCCCCGTATCACACTCGTTTCTTGGAGGAACTGGATACTGACCCCAGGAACTCTTGCATGCTAAGCCCGCATTCGCTCTACTGATGAGCTACATATACCCTTCCCCCAAGAGCACACTAGTTTCTAGGCACAGAGAATAAGAAAAGCCAGCCACGTTCACTAACTTAATCAGTGTATAATAAGCTCGGTGTGCTCCACCAACAGAGGTCCGTGTTTTATGATCCGTCAGCTCCTGTGGAGCCACTTCTACAGTCCCAGTAGCATACTCCAGTTTTGTAATTTCGGGATTAGTCGCCCCTTCCTAGGAACACAAAACAAGACAAATCAGGAACCGAACTTCAGATCATGTGCCTACGCTTAGTCAGTCAGGTAGACAACAGTAATTTACCGAAGCTATCAGAACATAAGCCCTATCCTGGGAGAAGTTGGCGGTACAAATAAAAGGCAGATTCTCCTCTCTGTTCTGCCAGAGGCACAGGATCCATGAAAACAAATCAGCACAGAAAAATTTCAACAGCTCTACAACTGAGGTGAATGGGTACAGTAACGCCACAAAGCACAGGAGAGTCCCCTGCACGTGGATAGCTCAGGGATTGCTGGGAAGACCGCATTGTTTCGTAAGAGAGATCCAGTGCAGAGGGGGGATGTGGAGGGGCTTTGGGGAAGGGCAGCCTGAGTAAAAGGAGCAGGTGGGAAACAGCGTAAGGCATTAAGGAAACTAGACCACTGTTACTGGCGGTGGAGTGGGAAGAAAAAACATGCTGCTTTGAAAATGAAACATCACTTAATTTATTTCAAGTGAGAACGGCTAAAATAAGAACCAACTCCAAGATACACCTAACTTTCCCAGGGATGGATTTCTTTTCAATATCCTCTAATAAACTGTAAGGGAAAGACCCTGAAAAAAAGAATGCCCACACAGACACTGGTTTCACTAGGTGAGTCTGGAAAATGAACACAAGTGCATTATCCAGTCCTACGGCATTAAGCACAGAATCACATCCTAAACTGTAAGTTAAAAGCATAAATCAAAAATTCTCATCAGTAGATGAAAACGTGAAAATGCACACTCAAACCAACCCGCGGTTTATGACTCAGAATCCCCTGGTACTTATATAGTCACACAAGGACATTAACAACAAGAGACTCTACCTCATCCCAGGAAGATTCTATTTTTCTCTCTTCTTTAAAGTGGCGCACGGACACACCATTTGTAAAATGTATTTACAGGAACATTAATGAGAATATTCACGATTGTATATTAAAGCCACCATGTGCATCTATCTCCGTTCGTGGATGTGTCAAAACAAAAGTGGCAGAAAAGACTTTCAAAGAGTTAGAGCATATTCTGAAAAAAATGCTTAAGTCACGGTTGGGATATAATTCAAACCAAGTAGTAAGAAGAAAACAAGTAAATAGAATGGATATGGAAGTTGGGTTGGCTCACTATGTATTTCTAACATTTGAAGTTTGCTCCTGTTTTTGTTTTTTCTTTTCTTCTGTTTTTAAATGGAGGTACCGGGAATGAGCACACGGAATTCGGCATGCTAAACAAGCATTCTATTTGCCACTAACTTATGTCCTTCGCCGAGTCATCTAGCTTCTCGGCATAGATAAAATAATATACAAATTACTCTTTCACGTTTCACTGCCTTACAAAACATGTTAGTTTGCTGAAGCGCAAAAGATCTTTGAGGCCTTCTTCCCCATATCACACTAAGTCTCACATCAGACCGAGTGGGAGACAGGTCTCAGGACACTTGACTGAAGAGACCACAGGCCACGGGTTCGGGTGTTTTTTCCATAACCGATCATCGGCTGTGGAAAGTCAGGGCTCCACTCGCTGCAGACAGTTACAGGGGCGGGCTTGTCACCCAGGGAACCCGGAACGGGGTATCTGTTGTAGGCCCATGTGCAGAACCGACACGTCTGCCCTCCGTCAGAGGACCCTCTTTCCCTCTACAACAGACACCTCCCTCCACAAGGCAGGACGGGGAAGACGCGGTCCATCAAGTGCGTCAGATAAGGGACAAGAGGTACACGGTCGTGAGCACAGTCACGGCCGCCCGTGCACGTGGAAGCCCCGGAGAGCGATCTGCACTTCTTCTGCAGTGACTCAAGGAAGAAACAGAGGACTATGCTTTCCTCTTACCGAGCGGAGCAGCTGGCGGTTGGGGGCGAGTTTGCACAGAGCACCAAGGGAGACCAGGTTCAGGTGCCCAGCTGGGCGACGACGGGCCGCACCCGGGGCAGGCCACGCAGGCTTGTCCTCGGAAAGTTTGGGGCCCTCCGGCCCACGAGGTGACCTGCAGGACAGAAGGGAGGGCTGGGTTGTATGACAGAAAAAAGCGCCAACACCGACTAGAGCCGAAACCCAATGCAGCAGCCGTCGGCACCGGGCACCCTCCCCTCCACCGGGTGCCCAGAGAGCAGCACGGTGCCACACGCTCCGCCCAGGCCTCTGGGGCCTGCCTGCAGCCAGGGCCGCACAGGGGGACAAGGGGATACGACCCTGATGCAGCACGTCGCCTTCACCGCTGTCTCCAAGTGGAGGAAACCAACGGTCCTCCTGCCCGAGAGGCTGCACACAGAGTTTCCAGCACACGGGCAAACTAGCGCCTTCCCAACAGCCAGCCGCTCTGGTTGTGAGGGCCCTCCCCGCCACCTTCCCCAGCTCCACGCAAGCTTGCCCGGTGCGGACCAGGTACAAAGAGACTGGACGGAGGTGAAGAACTCATTCTCCAAACGAGCAAGCAGAGCCTCAACAGGGCCACCACTCTGCCTGCAGGGCTCTGCCTTCAGGACCCTGCCAGGCCCTCTCTGCCCCCTCCACACAAAGGGCCCTCCTCCGCCCCACAGGGGCTTCCCCTGGGCGGAAATTGCACTGGGGTGCTGGGCATCCAAGAGTCCAGCGGCGGAACTGGCCATGGGCTCCTGAGGGGACAAGGCTGTCCTCAGAAGGGACTCAGGCTCCGCTACAATCATCCCTATCCTCAGGGACTTCTGGATTTTACGTTCGCTACGGAACGCACCCTAACTGCGTGCTACGGGAGAGTGACGTGGGGAGTCTCATCCCCACACCTGACACCAAATGGACTGTACCAGCTCGTGCGCAAAACACCACGGTGTGCCATGAGACCGACGAGCAGCTCTGACAGCTTCCAGGGCAGGCCCGACCCGGCGCAGAGTGGGGGACAAACACAAAGTACGCACTCTGGTGCGCATCGGAATTCCCCCGCAGGGAAGGAGGCATTTTCCCGGTGGGCTCTTTCCCTTCCAGCCTCTATTCCCTACTACAAACGCACCATCTCCGAGAGCCAGGCTTTTCTGCCCAGAGTACAACTGGAGGCAGCGGCCAAGGCACACTTACCTCCCGAGAAAAGACAGTGTCTGTCTGTGACGTTTACCACAACCAGGAAGACTCCAAGTTGCACAAAGCACACCGTACAGAGCTGGAGGGAGGTCTTTGCCCCTTTTCCAGTTACCAGGATCTGAATGGATATTGTAAACAGGAGAATCACCTGGCCTGAACCAGGAAACCAGTCAAAAGAACGACGACACAGAAATCTGTCTCAGTGACCCAGGATCAATCCCAGGTGCATGAGGTCAGGAAGGAGTCAGCCGAGCCAGGAGAAGTCAGTGTGGAGCGAGGGCTCACTCTCCTCACGCTGCTTCGAGAAACCCACAGTCAAATTCTGCGGGCCCCGGCTCCTAAGCACTCCCTCATGGCTCCTGCAGGCATCAGCCAAGGCAACGGGCTCCCGGGAGTAGCAGCCCACTGGCTCCTGGGCAAGAGTTTTGAGTCTGAAAAAGGCAGCGACACGCCACGCCAGACCTGTCACAGGACACACAGTATGCAGTCGAGGCCAGGAACGGCTGCCGGGAGAACGGGACGATCACCTTTCCCAGGACGAGGCCCAACAGAGCATGACCACCCCAATTCCCTGGGCCTCCGCGGCCGCCGCAGGTGGGTGGGCGCTGCCGGGCCACACCGGAGCCGCGCCAGGTCCCGCGTCGGCTAAAAACCACAGAAAAGGATGGAGGATTAGGCTTTCCTGCGAAGTCACTGCTGAAGCGAAACAAAACGTTTGCGCCTTCCTTCCTTCCTTCATTCCCCGTATCACACTCGTTTCTTGGAGGAACTGGATACTGACCCCAGGAACTCCTGCATGCTAAGCCCGCATTCGCTCTACTGCTGAGCTACATATACCCTTCCCCCAAGAGCACACTACTTTCTAGGCACAGAGAACAAGAAATGCCAGCCACGTTCACTAACTTACCCAGTGTATAATAAGCTCCGTGTGCTCCAACAACAGAGGTCAGTGTTTTATGATCCGTCAGCTCCTGCGGAGCCACTCCTACAGTCCCAGTTGCGTACTCCAGTTTTGTAATTTCGGGCTTAGTCGCCCCTTCCTAGGAACACAAAACAAGATAAATCAGGAACCGAACTTCAGATAATATGCCTAAGCTTAGTCAGTCAGGTAGACAACAGATATTTACCGAAGGTATCATAACATAAGCCCTATCCTGGGAGAAGCTGGTGGTACAAATAAAAGGCAGATTCTCCTCTCTGTTCTGCCAGAGGCACAGGATCCATGAAAACAATTCAGCACAGAAACGTTTCAACAGCTCTACAACTGAGGTGAATGGGTACAGTAACGCCACAAAGGACAGGAGAGTCCGCTGCACGTGGATAGCTCAGGGAATGCTGGGAAGACCGCACTGTTTCAAAAAAGAAAGATCCAGCGCAGAGGGGGGATGTGGAAGGGCTTTGGGGAAGGGCAGCCTGAGTAAAAGGAGCAGGTGGGAAACAGCGTAAGGCATTATGTAAACTAGACAACTGTTACTGGCGGTGGAATGGGAAGACAAGGCATGCTGCCTTGAAAATGAAACATCACTTAATGAATTTCAAGTGAGGACAGGTAAAACAAGAACCAACACCAAGATGCACCTAACTTTCCCAGGGATGTATTTCTTTTCAATATCCTCTAATGAAATGTAAGGGAAAGACCCTGAAAACAAGAATGCCCATACAGACAATGGCTACATTATATGAGTCTGGAAAATGAACACAAGTGCATTATACAGTCCTACGGCCTGAAGCACAGAATCACATCCTAAACTGTAAGTTAAAAGCATAAGTCAAAAATTCTCATCAGCAGATGCAAACGTGAAAATGCACACTCACACCAACCTCCGGTTTATATCTCAGAATCCCCTGGAACTTATATAGTCACACAAGGACATTAACAACAACAGACTGTACCTCATCCCAGGAAGATTCTCTTCCTCTCTCTTCTGTAAAGAGGCGCACTGACACACCATCTGTAAAATGTAGTTACAGGTACATTAATGAGGATATTCACGAATTTATATTAAAACTACCATGTGCATCTATCTCCGTTCGTGGATGTGTCAAAACAAAAGTGGCAGAAAAGACTTTCAAAGAGTTAGAGCATTTTCTGAAAAAAATGCTTAAGTCACGGTTGGGATATATTTCAAACCATGTAGTAAGAAGAAAACACGTAAAAAGAATGGATATGGAATTTGGGTTTGCGCATTATGTATTTCTAACATTTGAAGTTTGCTCTTGTTTTTGTTTTTTCTTTTCTTCTGTTTTTAAATGGAAGTCCCGGGATTGAGCACACGGAATTCGGCATGCTAAGCAAGCATTCTATTTACCACCAACCTATGTCCTTCCCCGATTCAACTAGCTTCTCGGCATAGATAAAATAAAATACAAAACACTCTTTCACGGTTCATTGCCTTACAAAATATGTTAGTTTTCTGAAGCGCAAAAGAACTTTGAGGCCTTCTTCCCCGTATCACACTAAGTCTCACATCAGACCGAGTGAGAGACTGGTCACTGGACCCTTCACTGAAGATACCACAGGCCCCGTGTTCGTGTGTGTCTCCAATAACCGATCATCGGCTGTGGAAGGTCAGGGCTCCACTCGCTGCAGACAGTGACATGGGCGGGCTTGTCTTCCAGGGAGCCCGGAACGTGGTGTCTGTTGAAGGCCCGTGTGCAGAACCGACACGTCTCCCCTCCGTCCGAGGACCCTCTTTCCCTCTACAACAGACACTTCCCTTCCCAGGGCAGGACGGGGAAGACACGATCCATCAAATGCGTCTTCTAAGGGACCAGAGGCACATGGCCGTGAGCCCAGTCACAGCCGCCCGTGCACAGGGAAGCCCCGGAGAGCGATCGGCCCTTTTTCTGCAGTGACTCAAGGAAGAAACAGAGGACAATGCTTTCCTCTTACCGAGCGGAGCAGCTGTCCATGGGGGGCGAGAATGCACAGGGCACCAAGAGGGACCAGGTGCAGGTGCCCAGCTGGGCGACGACAGGCCGCACCCGGGGCAGGCCACGCAGTCTGGTCCTCAGAAAGGTTGGGGCTCTCCGGCCCAAGGGGTGACCTGCAGGACAGAAGGGAGGGCTGGGTTGGATGACAGACAAAAGCGCCAACACCGACAAGAGCCAAAACCCAACGCAGCAGCCGTCGGCACCGGGCACCCTCCCCTCCACCGGGTGCCCAGAGAGTAGCACAGTGCCACACGCTCCGCCCAGACCTCTGGGGTCTGCCTGCAGCCTGTGTCGCACAGGGGGACACGGGGATACGACCCTGATGCCGCACGTCACCCCCGCCGATGTCACCAATTGGAGGAAGCCAAGGGTCCTACGTTCCGAGAGGCTGCACACAGAGCTTCCAGCCCACGGGCAATCTAGCGCCTTCCCAACAGCCAGCCGCCCTGGGCGGGACGGCCCTCCCCGCCAATTTCCCCGCCTCCAAGCAAGCTTGCCCGGCGTGGACCAGGAACACGGACACGGGACGGACGTGAAGAGCTCATTCTCCACACGAGCAAGCAGAGCCGCACCATGGTCACCGCTATGCCTGCAGGGCTCTGCCTGCAGGGCTCTGCCTGCAGGGCTCTGCCTGCAGGACCTTACCATGCCCTCTCTGCACCCTCCTCACCAAGGGCCTCCTCCTCCACGCAGGGGCTGCCCCTGGGCGCAAAGAGCCCTGGGGAGCTGGGCATCCCAGAGTCCTGCGGCGGAGCTGGCCAAGGGCTCCTGAGGGGACAAGGCTGTCCTCAGAAGGGACTCAGGCTCCGCTACAATCATCCCTATCCTCAGGGATGTCTGGATTTTACGTTCGCTACGGAACGCACCCTACCTGCGTGCTACGGGAGAGTGACGTGGGGAGTCTCAACCCCACACCTGACACCAAAGGGAATGTACCAGCTCGTGCGCAAAACCCCACGGTGTGCCATGAGACCGACGAGCAGCTCTGACAGCTTCCAGGGCAGGCCCGACCCGGCGCAGGGTGGGGGACAATAAAAACGTACGCACTCTGATGCGCATCGGAATTCCCCCGCAGGGAAGGGGGCATTTTCCCTGCGGGCTCTCTACCTTCCAGACTCTATTCCCTACTACAAATGCACCATCTCCGATAGCCAGGCTTTTCTGCCCAGAGTACAACTGGAGGCAGCTGCCAAGACACACTTACCTCCCGAGAAAAGACAGTGACGGGCTGTGACGTTTACCAAAACCAGGAAGACTCCAAGTTGCACAAAGCAAACCGTACAAAGCTGGAGGGAGGGCTTTGCCCCTTTTCCAGTTACCAGGATCTGAATGGACATTCTAAACAGGAGAATCACCTGGCCTGAGCCGGGAAACCAGTCAAAAGAACGACGACACAGAAACCCGTCTAAGTGACCCAGGAGCAACCCCAGGTGCAGGAGGTGAGGAACGAGTCAGCCGAGCCAGGAGAAGTCAGTGTGTAGTGAGGGCTCACTCTCCTCACGCTGCTTCGTGAAAACCACAGTCAAAGTATGCGGGCCCCGGCTCCTAAGAACTCCCTCAAGGCTCTTGCAGGCACCAGACAAGGCGACGGGCTCCCGGGACAAGCAGCCCACTGGCTCCTGGGCAAGAATTTTGAGTCTGAAAAAGGCAGCGACACGCCACGCCAGACCTGTCACAGGACACACAGTATGCAGTCGAGGCCAGGAACGGCTGCCGGGAGAACGGGACGATCACCTTTCCCAGGACGAGGCCCAACAGAGCATGACCACCCCAATTCCCTGGGCCTCCGCGGCCGCCGCAGGTGGGTGGGCGCTGCCGGGCCACACCGGAGCCGCGCCAGGTCCCGCGTCGGCTAAAAACCACAGAAAAGGATGGAGGATTAGGCTTTCCTGCGAAGTCACTGCTGAAGCGAAACAAAACCTTTGCGCCTTCCTTCCTTCCTTCCTTCCCCGTATCACACTCGTTTCTTGGAGGAACTGGATACTGACCCCAGGAACTCCTGCATGCTAAGCCCGCATTCGCTCTACTGCTGAGCTACATATACCCTTTCCCCAAGAGCACACTATTTTTTAGGCACAGAGAACAAGAAATGCCAGCCACGTTCACTAACTTACCCAGTGTATAATAAGCTCCGTGTGCTCCAACAACAGAGGTCAGTGTTTTATGATCCGTCAGCTCCTGCGGAGCCACTCCTACAGTCCCAGTTGCGTACTCCAGTTTTGTAATTTCTTGCTTAGTCGCCCCTTCCTAGGAACACAAAACAAGATAAATCAGGAACCGAACTTCAGATAATATGCCTAAGCTTAGTCAGTCAGGTAGACAACAGATATTTACCGAAGGTATCATAACATAAGCCCTATCCTGGGAGAAGCTGGTGGTACAAATAAAAGGCAGATTCTCCTCTCTGTTCTGCCAGAGGCACAGGATCCATGAAAACAATTCAGCACAGAAACATTTCAACAGCTCTACAAACTGAGGTGAATGGGTACAGTAACGCCACAAAGGACAGGAGAGTCCGCTGCACGTGGATAGCTCAGGGAATGCTGGGAAGACCGCACTGTTTCAAAAAAGAAAGATCCAGCGCAGAGGGGGGATGTGGAAGGGCTTTGGGGAAGGGCAGCCTGAGTAAAAGGAGCAGGTTGGAAACAGCGTAAGGCATTATGTAAACTAGACAACTGTTACTGGCGGTGGAATGGGAAGACAAAGCATGCTGCCTTGAAAATGAAACATCACTTAATTAATTTCAAGTGAGGACAGGTAAAACAAGAACCAACACCAAGATGCACCTAACTTTCCCAGGGATGTATTTCTTTTCAATATCCTCTAATGAAATGTAAGGGAAAGACCCTGAAAACAAGAATGCCCATACAGACAATGGCTACATTATGTGAGTCTGGAAAATGAACACAAGTGCATTATACAGTCCTACGGCCTGAAGCACAGAATCACATCCTAAACTGTAAGTTAAAAGCATAAGTCAAAAATTCTCATCATCAGATGCAAACGTGAAAATGCACACTCACACCAACCTCCGGTTTATATCTCAGAATCCCCTGGTACTTATATAGTCACACAAGGACATTAACAACAACAGACTGTACCTCATCCCAGGAAGATTCTCTTCCTCTCTCTTCTGTAAAGAGGCGCAATGACACACCATCTGTAAAATGTAGTTACAGGTACATTAATGAGAATATTCACGAATGTATATTAAAAACACCATGTGCGTCTATCTCCGTTCGTGGATGTGTCAAAATAAAAGTGGCAGAAAAGACTTTCAAAGAGTTAGAGCATTTTATGGAAAAAATGCTTAAGTCACGGTTGGGATATATTTCAAACCATGTAGTAAGAAGAAAACACGTAAAAAGAATGGATATGGAATTTGGGTTTGCGCATTATGTATTTCTAACATTTGAAGTTTGCTCTTGTTTTTGTTTTTTCTTTTCTTCTGTTTTTAAATGGAAGTCCCGGGATTGAGCACACGGAATTCGGCATGCTAAGCAAGCATTCTATTTACCACCAACCTATGTCCTTCCCCGATTCAACTAGCTTCTCGGCATAGATAAAATAAAATACAAAACACTCTTTCACGGTTCACTGCCTTACAAAATATGTTAGTTTTCTGAAGCGCAAAAGAACTTTGAGGCCTTCTTCCCCGTATCACACTAAGTCTCACATCAGACCGAGTGAGAGACTGGTCACTGGACCCTTCACTGAAGATACCACAGGCCCCGTGTTCGGGTGTGTCTCCAATAACCGATCATCGGCTGTGGAAGGTCAGGGCTCCACTCGCTGCAGACAGTGACATGGGCGGGCTTGTCTTCCAGGGAGCCCGGAACGTGGTGTCTGTTGAAGGCCCGTGTGCAGAACCGACAAGTCTGCCCTCCGTCCGAGGACCCTCTTTCCCTCTACAACAGACACTTCCCTTCCCAGGGCAGGACGGGGAAGACACGATCCATCAAATGCGTCTTCTAAGGGACCAGAGGCACATGGCAGTGAGCCCAGTCACAGCCGCCCGTGCACAGGGAAGCCCCGGAGAGCGATCGGCCCTTTTTCTGCAGTGACTCAAGGAAGAAACAGAGGACAATGCTTTCCTCTTACCGAGCGGAGCAGCTGTCCATTGGGGGCGAGGATGCACAGGGCACCAAGGGGGACCAGGTGCAGGTGCCCTGCTGGGCGACGACAGGCCGCACCCGGGGCAGGCCACGCAGTCTGGTCCTCAGAAATGTTGGGGCTCTCCGGCCCAAGGGGTGACCTGCAGGACAGAAGGGAGGGCTGGGTTGGATGACAGACAAAAGCGCCAACACCGACAAGAGCCAAAACCCAACGCAGCAGCCGTCGGCACCGGGCACCCTCCCCTCCACCGGGTGCCCAGAGAGTAGCACAGTGCCACACGCTCCGCCCAGACCTCTGGGGTCTGCCTGCAGCCTGTGCCGCACAGGGGGACACGGGGATACGACCCTGATGCCGCACGTCACCCCCGCCGATGTCACCAATTGGAGGAAGCCAAGGGTCCTACGTTCCGAGAGGCTGCACACAGAGCTTCCAGGCCACGGGCAATCTAGCGCCTTCCCAACAGCCAGCCGCCCTGGGCGGGACGGCCCTCCCCGCCAATTTCCCCGCCTCCAAGCAAGCTTGCCCGGCGTGGACCAGGAACACGGACACGGGACGGACGTGAAGAGCTCATTCTCCACACGAGCAAGCAGAGCCGCACCATGGTCACCGCTCTGCCTGCAGGGCTCTGCCTGCAGGGCTCTGCCTGCAGGACCTTACCATGCCCTCTCTGCACCCTCCTCACCAAGGGCCTCCTCCTCCACGCAGGGGCTGCCCCTGGGCGCAAAGAGCCCTGGGGAGCTGGGCATCCCAGAGTCCTGCGGCGGAGCTGGCCAAGGGCTCCTGAGGGGACAAGGCTGTCCTCAGAAGGGACTCAGGCTCCGCTACAATCATCCCTATCCTCAGGGATGTCTGGATTTTACGTTCGCTACGGAACGCACCCTACCTGCGTGCTACGGGAGAGTGACGTGGGGAGTCTCAACCCCACACCTGACACCAAAGGGAATGTACCAGCTCGTGCGCAAAACCCCACGGTGTGCCATGAGACCGACGAGCAGCTCTGACAGCTTCCAGGGCAGGCCCGACCCGGCGCAGGGTGGGGGACAATAAAAACGTACGCACTCTGATGCGCATCGGAATTCCCCCGCAGGGAAGGGGGCATTTTCCCTGCGGGCTCTCTACCTTCCAGACTCTATTCCCTACTACAAATGCACCATCTCCGATAGCCAGGCTTTTCTGCCCAGAGTACAACTGGAGGCAGCTGCCAAGACACACTTACCTCCCGAGAAAAGACAGTGACGGGCTGTGACGTTTACCAAAACCAGGAAGACTCCAAGTTGCACAAAGCAAACCGTACAAAGCTGGAGGGAGGGCTTTGCCCCTTTTCCAGTTACCAGGATCTGAATGGACATTCTAAACAGGAGAATCACCTGGCCTGAGCCGGGAAACCAGTCAAAAGAACGACGACACAGAAACCCGTCTAAGTGACCCAGGAGCAACCCCAGGTGCAGGAGGTGAGGAACGAGTCAGCCGAGCCAGGAGAAGTCAGTGTGTAGTGAGGGCTCACTCTCCTCACGCTGCTTCGTGAAAACCACAGTCAAAGTATGCGGGCCCCGGCTCCTAAGAACTCCCTCAAGGCTCTTGCAGGCACCAGACAAGGCGACGGGCTCCCGGGACAAGCAGCCCACTGGCTCCTGGGCAAGAGTTTTGAGTCTGAAAAAGGCAGCGACACGCCACGCCAGACCTGTCACAGGACACACAATATGCAGTCGAGGCCAGGAACGGCTGCCGGGAGAACGGGACGATCACCTTTCCCAGGACGAGGCCCAACAGAGCATGACCACCCCAATTCCCTGGGCCTCCGCGGCCGCCGCAGGTGGGTGGGCGCTGCCGGGCCACACCGGAGCCGCGCCAGGTCCCGCGTCGGCTAAAAACCACAGAAAAGGATGGAGGATTAGGCTTTCCTGCGAAGTCACTGCTGAAGCGAAACAAAACCTTTGCGCCTTCCTTCATTCCTTCCTTCCCCGTATCACACTCGTTTCTTGGAGGAACTGGATACTGACCCCAGGAACTCCTGCATGCTAAGCCCGCATTCGCTCTACTGCTGAGCTACATATACCCTTCCCCCAAGAGCACACTACTTTCTAGGCACAGAGAACAAGAAATGCCAGCCACGTTCACTAACTTACCCAGTGTATAATAAGCTCCGTGTGCTCCAACAACAGAGGTCAGTGTTTTATGATCCGTCAGCTCCTGCGGAGCCACTCCTACAGTCCCAGTTGCGTACTCCAGTTTTGTAATTTCGGGCTTAGTCGCCCCTTCCTAGGAACACAAAACAAGATAAATCAGGAACCGAACTTCAGATAATATGCCTAAGCTTAGTCAGTCAGGTAGACAACAGATATTTACCGAAGGTATCATAACATAAGCCCTATCCTGGGAGAAGCTGGTGGTACAAATAAAAGGCAGATTCTCCTCTCTGTTCTGCCAGAGGCACAGGATCCATGAAAACAATTCAGCACAGAAACGTTTCAACAGCTCTACAACTGAGGTGAATGGGTACAGTAACGCCACAAAGGACAGGAGAGTCCGCTGCACGTGGATAGCTCAGGGAATGCTGGGAAGACCGCACTGTTTCAAAAAAGAAAGATCCAGCGCAGAGGGGGGATGTGGAAGGGCTTTGGGGAAGGGCAGCCTGAGTAAAAGGAGCAGGTTGGAAACAGCGTAAGGCATTATGTAAACTAGACAACTGTTACTGGCGGTGGAATGGGAAGACAAGGCATGCTGCCTTGAAAATGAAACATCACTTAATTAATTTCAAGTGAGGACAGGTAAAACAAGAACCAACACCAAGATGCACCTAACTTTCCCAGGGATGTATTTCTTTTCAATATCCTCTAATGAAATGTAAGGGAAAGACCCTGAAAACAAGAATGCCCATACAGACAATGGCTACATTATGTGAGTCTGGAAAATGAACACAAGTGCATTATACAGTCCTACGGCCTGAAGCACAGAATCACATCCTAAACTGTAAGTTAAAAGCATAAGTCAAAAATTCTCATCAGCAGATGCAAACGTGAAAATGCACACTCACACCAACCTCCGGTTTATATCTCAGAATCCCCTGGTACTTATATAGTCACACAAGGACATTAACAACAACAGACTGTACCTCATCCCAGGAAGATTCTCTTCCTCTCTCTTCTGTAAAGAGGCGCAATGACACACCATCTGTAAAATGTAGTTACAGGTACATTAATGAGAATATTCACGAATGTATATTAAAAACACCATGTGCGTCTATCTCCGTTCGTGGATGTGTCAAAATAAAAGTGGCAGAAAAGACTTTCAAAGAGTTAGAGCATTTTATGAAAAAAATGCTTAAGTCACGGTTGGGATATATTTCAAACCATGTAGTAAGAAGAAAACACGTAAAAAGAATGGATATGGAATTTGGGTTTGCGCATTATGTATTTCTAACATTTGAAGTTTGCTCTTGTTTTTGTTTTTTCTTTTCTTCTGTTTTTAAATGGAAGTCCCGGGATTGAGCACACGGAATTCGGCATGCTAAGCAAGCATTCTATTTACCACCAACCTATGTCCTTCCCCGATTCAACTAGCTTCTCGGCATAGATAAAATAAAATACAAAACACTCTTTCACGGTTCACTGCCTTACAAAATATGTTAGTTTTCTGAAGCGCAAAAGAAATTTGAGGCCTTCTTCCCCGTATCACACTAAGTCTCACATCAGACCGAGTGAGAGACTGGTCACTGGACCCTTCACTGAAGATACCACAGGCCCCGTGTTCGGGTGTGTCTCCAATAACCGATCATCGGCTGTGGAAGGTCAGGGCTCCACTCGCTGCAGACAGTGACATGGGCGGGCTTGTCTTCCAGGGAGCCCGGAACGTGGTGTCTGTTGAAGGCCCGTGTGCAGAACCGACAAGTCTGCCCTCCGTCCGAGGACCCTCTTTCCCTCTACAACAGACACTTCCCTTCCCAGGGCAGGACGGGGAAGACACGATCCATCAAATGCGTCTTCTAAGGGACCAGAGGCACATGGCAGTGAGCCCAGTCACAGCCGCCCGTGCACAGGGAAGCCCCGGAGAGCGATCGGCCCTTTTTCTGCAGTGACTCAAGGAAGAAACAGAGGACAATGCTTTCCTCTTACCGAGCGGAGCAGCTGTCCATTGGGGGCGAGGATGCACAGGGCACCAAGGGGGACCAGGTGCAGGTGCCCTGCTGGGCGACGACAGGCCGAACCCGGGGCAGGCCACGCAGTCTGGTCCTCAGAAAGGTTGGGGCTCTCCGGCCCAAGGGGTGACCTGCAGGACAGAAGGGAGGGCTGGGTTGGATGACAGACAAAAGCGCCAACACCGACAAGAGCCAAAACCCAACGCAGCAGCCGTCGGCACCGGGCACCCTCCCCTCCACCGGGTGCCCAGAGAGTAGCACAGTGCCACACGCTCCGCCCAGACCTCTGGGGTCTGCCTGCAGCCTGTGCCGCACAGGGGGACACGGGGATACGACCCTGATGCCGCACGTCACCCCCGCCGATGTCACCAATTGGAGGAAGCCAAGGGTCCTACGTTCCGAGAGGCTGCACACAGAGCTTCCAGGCCACGGGCAATCTAGCGCCTTCCCAACAGCCAGCCGCCCTGGGCGGGACGGCCCTCCCCGCCAATTTCCCCGCCTCCAAGCAAGCTTGCCCGGCGTGGACCAGGAACACGGACACGGGACGGACGTGAAGAGCTCATTCTCCACACGAGCAAGCAGAGCCGCACCATGGTCACCGCTCTGCCTGCAGGGCTCTGCCTGCAGGGCTCTGCCTGCAGGACCTTACCATGCCCTCTCTGCACCCTCCTCACCAAGGGCCTCCTCCTCCACGCAGGGGCTGCCCCTGGGCGCAAAGAGCCCTGGGGAGCTGGGCATCCCAGAGTCCTGCGGCGGAGCTGGCCAAGGGCTCCTGAGGGGACAAGGCTGTCCTCAGAAGGGACTCAGGCTCCACTACAATCATCCCTATCCTCAGGGATGTCTGGATTTTACGTTCGCTACGGAACGCACCCTACCTGCGTGCTACGGGAGAGTGACGTGGGGAGTCTCAACCCCACACCTGACACCAAAGGGAATGTACCAGCTCGTGCGCAAAACCCCACGGTGTGCCATGAGACCGACGAGCAGCTCTGACAGCTTCCAGGGCAGGCCCGACCCGGCGCAGGGTGGGGGACAATAAAAACGTACGCACTCTGATGCGCATCGGAATTCCCCCGCAGGGAAGGGGGCATTTTCCCTGCGGGCTCTCTACCTTCCAGACTCTATTCCCTACTACAAATGCACCATCTCCGATAGCCAGGCTTTTCTGCCCAGAGTACAACTGGAGGCAGCTGCCAAGACACACTTACCTCCCGAGAAAAGACAGTGACGGGCTGTGACGTTTACCAAAACCAGGAAGACTCCAAGTTGCACAAAGCAAACCGTACAAAGCTGGAGGGAGGGCTTTGCCCCTTTTCCAGTTACCAGGATCTGAATGGACATTCTAAACAGGAGAATCACCTGGCCTGAGCCGGGAAACCAGTCAAAAGAACGACGACACAGAAACCCGTCTAAGTGACCCAGGAGCAACCCCAGGTGCAGGAGGTGAGGAACGAGTCAGCCGAGCCAGGAGAAGTCAGTGTGTAGTGAGGGCTCACTCTCCTCACGCTGCTTCGTGAAAACCACAGTCAAAGTATGCGGGCCCCGGCTCCTAAGAACTCCCTCAAGGCTCTTGCAGGCACCAGACAAGGCGACGGGCTCCCGGGACAAGCAGCCCACTGGCTCCTGGGCAAGAGTTTTGAGTCTGAAAAAGGCAGCGACACGCCACGCCAGACCTGTCACAGGACACACAATATGCAGTCGAGGCCAGGAACGGCTGCCGGGAGAACGGGACGATCACCTTTCCCAGGACGAGGCCCAACAGAGCATGACCACCCCAATTCCCTGGGCCTCCGCGGCCGCCGCAGGTGGGTGGGCGCTGCCGGGCCACACCGGAGCCGCGCCAGGTCCCGCGTCGGCTAAAAACCACAGAAAAGGATGGAGGATTAGGCTTTCCTGCGAAGTCACTGCTGAAGCGAAACAAAACCTTTGCGCCTTCCTTCCTTCCTTCCTTCCCCGTATCACACTCGTTTCTTGGAGGAACTGGATACTGACCCCAGGAACTCCTGCATGCTAAGCCCGCATTCGCTCTACTGCTGAGCTACATATACCCTTCCCCCAAGAGCACACTACTTTCTAGGCACAGAGAACAAGAAATGCCAGCCACGTTCACTAACTTACCCAGTGTATAATAAGCTCCGTGTGCTCCAACAACAGAGGTCAGTGTTTTATGATCCGTCAGCTCCTGCGGAGCCACTCCTACAGTCCCAGTTGCGTACTCCAGTTTTGTAATTTCGGGCTTAGTCGCCCCTTCCTAGGAACACAAAACAAGATAAATCAGGAACCGAACTTCAGATAATATGCCTAAGCTTAGTCAGTCAGGTAGACAACAGATATTTACCGAAGGTATCATAACATAAGCCCTATCCTGGGAGAAGCTGGTGGTACAAATAAAAGGCAGATTCTCCTCTCTGTTCTGCCAGAGGCACAGGATCCATGAAAACAATTCAGCACAGAAACGTTTCAACAGCTCTACAACTGAGGTGAATGGGTACAGTAACGCCACAAAGGACAGGAGAGTCCGCTGCACGTGGATAGCTCAGGGAATGCTGGGAAGACCGCACTGTTTCAAAAAAGAAAGATCCAGCGCAGAGGGGGGATGTGGAAGGGCTTTGGGGAAGGGCAGCCTGAGTAAAAGGAGCAGGTTGGAAACAGCGTAAGGCATTATGTAAACTAGACAACTGTTACTGGCGGTGGAATGGGAAGACAAAGCATGCTGCCTTGAAAATGAAACATCACTTAATTAATTTCAAGTGAGGACAGGTAAAACAAGAACCAACACCAAGATGCACCTAACTTTCCCAGGGATGTATTTCTTTTCAATATCCTCTAATGAAATGTAAGGGAAAGACCCTGAAAACAAGAATGCCCATACAGACAATGGCTACATTATGTGAGTCTGGAAAATGAACACAAGTGCATTATACAGTCCTACGGCCTGAAGCACAGAATCACATCCTAAACTGTAAGTTAAAAGCATAAGTCAAAAATTCTCATCAGCAGATGCAAACGTGAAAATGCACACTCACACCAACCTCCGGTTTATATCTCAGAATCCCCTGGTACTTATATAGTCACACAAGGACATTAACAACAACAGACTGTACCTCATCCCAGGAAGATTCCCTTCCTCTCTCTTCTGTAAAGAGGCGCAATGACACACCATCTGTAAAATGTAGTTACAGGTACATTAATGAGAATATTCACGAATGTATACTAAAAACACCATGTGCGTCTATCTCCGTTCGTGGATGTGTCAAAATAAAAGTGGCAGAAAAGACTTTCAAAGAGTTAGAGCATTTTATGAAAAAAATGCTTAAGTCACGGTTGGGATATATTTCAAACCATGTAGTAAGAAGAAAACACGTAAAAAGAATGGATATGGAATTTGGGTTTGCGCATTATGTATTTCTAACATTTGAAGTTTGCTCTTGTTTTTGTTTTTTCTTTTCTTCTGTTTTTAAATGGAAGTCCCGGGATTGAGCACACGGAATTCGGCATGCTAAGCAAGCATTCTATTTACCACCAACTTATGTCCTTCCCCGATTCAACTAGCTTCTCGGCATAGATAAAATAAAATACAAAACACTCTTTCACGGTTCACTGCCTTACAAAATATGTTAGTTTTCTGAAGCGCAAAAGAACTTTGAGGCCTTCTTCCCCGTATCACACTAAGTCTCACATCAGACCGAGTGAGAGACTGGTCACTGGACCCTTCACTGAAGATACCACAGGCCCCGTGTTCGGGTGTGTCTCCAATAACCGATCATCGGCTGTGGAAGGTCAGGGCTCCACTCGCTGCAGACAGTGACATGGGCGGGCTTGTCTTCCAGGGAGCCCGGAACGTGGTGTCTGTTGAAGGCCCGTGTGCAGAACCGACAAGTCTGCCCTCCGTCCGAGGACCCTCTTTCCCTCTACAACAGACACTTCCCTTCCCAGGGCAGGACGGGGAAGACACGATCCATCAAATGCGTCTTCTAAGGGACCAGAGGCACATGGCAGTGAGCCCAGTCACAGCCGCCCGTGCACAGGGAAGCCCCGGAGAGCGATCGGCCCTTTTTCTGCAGTGACTCAAGGAAGAAACAGAGGACAATGCTTTCCTCTTACCGAGCGGAGCAGCTGTCCATGGGGGGCGAGGATGCACAGGGCACCAAGGGGGACCAGGTGCAGGTGCCCTGCTGGGCGACGACAGGCCGCACCCGGGGCAGGCCACGCAGTCTGGTCCTCAGAAAGGTTGGGGCTCTCCGGCCCAAGGGGTGACCTGCAGGACAGAAGGGAGGGCTGGGTTGGATGACAGACAAAAGCGCCAACACCGACAAGAGCCAAAACCCAACGCAGCAGCCGTCGGCACCGGGCACCCTCCCCTCCACCGGGTGCCCAGAGAGTAGCACAGTGCCACACGCTCCGCCCAGACCTCTGGGGTCTGCCTGCAGCCTGTGCCGCACAGGGGGACACGGGGATACGACCCTGATGCCGCACGACACCCCCGCCGATGTCACCAATTGGAGGAAGCCAAGGGTCCTACGTTCCGAGAGGCTGCACACAGAGCTTCCAGGCCACGGGCAATCTAGCGCCTTCCCAACAGCCAGCCGCCCTGGGCGGGACGGCCCTCCCCGCCAATTTCCCCGCCTCCAAGCAAGCTTGCCCGGCGTGGACCAGGAACACGGACACGGGACGGACGTGAAGAGCTCATTCTCCACACGAGCAAACAGAGCCGCACCATGGTCACCGCTCTGCCTGCAGGGCTCTGCCTGCAGGGCTCTGCCTGCAGGACCTTACCATGCCCTCTCTGCACCCTCCTCACCAAGGGCCTCCTCCTCCACGCAGGGGCTGCCCCTGGGCGCAAAGAGCCCTGGGGAGCTGGGCATCCCAGAGTCCTGCGGCGGAGCTGGCCAAGGGCTCCTGAGGGGTCAAGGCTGTCCTCAGAAGGGACTCAGGCTCCGCTACAGTCATCCCTACCCTCAGGGATGTCTGCAATTTACGTTCGCTACGGAACGCACCCTACCTGCGTGCTACGGGAGAGTGACGTGGGGAGTCTCAACCCCACACCTGACACCAAAGGGACTGTACCAGCTCGTGCGCAAAACCCCACGGTGTGCCATGAGACCGAAGAGCAGCTCTGACAGCTTCCAGGGCAGGCCCGACCCGGCGCAGGGTGGGGGACAATAAAAACGTACGCACTCTGATGCGCATCGGAATTCCCCCGCAGGGAAGGGGGCATTTTCCCTGCGGGCTCTCTACCTTCCAGACTCTATTCCCTACTACAAATGCACCATCTCCGATAGCCAGGCTTTTCTGCCCAGAGTACAACTGGAGGCAGCTGCCAAGACACACTTACCTCCCGAGAAAAGACAGTGACGGGCTGTGACGTTTACCAAAACCAGGAAGACTCCAAGTTGCACAAAGCAAACCGTACAAAGCTGGAGGGAGGGCTTTGCCCCTTTTCCAGTTACCAGGATCTGAATGGACATTCTAAACAGGAGAATCACCTGGCCTGAGCCGGGAAACCAGTCAAAAGAACGACGACACAGAAACCCGTCTAAGTGACCCAGGAGCAACCCCAGGTGCAGGAGGTGAGGAACGAGTCAGCCGAGCCAGGAGAAGTCAGTGTGTAGTGAGGGCTCACTCTCCTCACGCTGCTTCGTGAAAACCACAGTCAATATATGCGGGCCCCGGCTCCTAAGCACTCCCTCAAGGCTCTTGCAGGCACCAGACAAGGCGAAGGGCTCCCGGGACAAGCAGCCCACTGGCTCCTGGGCAAGAGTTTTGAGTCTGAAAAAGGCAGCGACACGCCACGCCAGACCTGTCACAGGACACACAGTATGCAGTCGAGGCCAGGAACGGCTGCCGGGAGAACGGGACGATCACCTTTCCCAGGACGAGGCCCAACAGAGCATGACCACCCCAATTCCCTGGGCCTCCGCGGCCGCCGCAGGTGGGTGGGCGCTGCCGGGCCACACCGGAGCCGCGCCAGGTCCCGCGTCGGCTAAAAACCACAGAAAAGGATGGAGGATTAGGCTTTCCTGCGAAGTCACTGCTGAAGCGAAACAAAACCTTTGCGCCTTCCTTCCTTCCTTCCTTCCCCGTATCACACTCGTTTCTTGGAGGAACTGGATACTGACACCAGGAACTCCTGCATGCTAAGCCCGCATTCGCTCTACTGCTGAGCTACGTATACCCTTTCCCCAAGAGCACACTACTTTCTAGGCACAGAGAACAAGAAATGCCAGCCACGTTCACTAACTTACCCAGTGTATAATAATCTCCGTGTGCTCCAACAACAGAGGTCAGTGTTTTATGATCCGTCAGCTCCTGCGGAGCCACTCCTACAGTCCCAGTTGCGTACTCCAGTTTTGTAATTTCGGGCTTAGTCGCCCCTTCCCAGGAACACAAAACAAGATAAATCAGGAACCGAACTTCAGATAATATGCCTAAGCTTATTCAGTCAGGTAGACAACAGATATTTACCGAAGCTATCAGAACATAAGCGCTATCCTGGGAGAAGCTGGTGGTACAAATAAAAGGCAGATTCTCCTCTCTGTTCTGCCAGAGGCACAGGATCCATGAAAACAATTCAGCACAGAAACGTTTCAACAGCTCTACAACTGAGGTGAATGGGTACAGTAACGCCACAAAGGACAGGAGAGTCCGCTGCACGTGGATAGCTCAGGGAATGCTGGGAAGACCGCACTGTTTCAAAAAAGAAAGATCCAGCGCAGAGGGGGGATGTGGAAGGGCTTTGGGGAAGGGCAGCCTGAGTAAAAGGAGCAGGTGGGAAACAGCGTAAGGCATTATGTAAACTAGACAACTGTTACTGGCGGTGGAATGGGAAGACAAGGCATGCTGCCTTGAAAATGAAACATCACTTAATTAATTTCAAGTGAGGACAGGTAAAACAAGAACCAACACCAAGATGCACCTAACATTCCCGGGGATGTATTTCTTTTCAATATCCTCTAATGAAATGTAAGGGAAAGACCCTGAAAACAAGAATGCCCATACAGACAATGGCTACATTATGTGAGTCTGGAAAATGAACACAAGTGCATTATACAGTCCTACGGCCTGAAGCACAGAATCACATCCTAAACTGTAAGTTAAAAGCATAAGTCAAAAATTCTCATCAGCAGATGCAAACGTGAAAATGCACACTCACACCAACCTCCGGTTTATATCTCAGAATCCCCTGGTACTTATATAGTCACACAAGGACATTAACAACAACAGACTGTACCTCATCCCAGGAAGATTCTCTTCCTCTCTCTTCTGTAAAGAGGCGCACTGACACACCATCTGTAAAATGTAGTTACAGGTACATAAATGAAAATATACACGAATTTATATTAAAACTACCATGTGCATCTATCTCCGTTCGTGGATGTGTCAAATCAAAAGTGGCAGAAAAGACTTTCAAAGAGTTAGAGCATTTTCTGAAAAAAATGCTTAAGTCACGGTTGGGATATATTTCAAACCAAGTAGTAAGAAGAAAACAAGTAAAAAGAATGGATATGGAATTTGGGTTTGCGCATTATGTATTTCTAACATTTGAAGTTTGCTCTTGTTTTTGTTTTTTCTTTTCTTCTGTTTTTAAATGGAAGTCCCGGGAATGAGCACACGGAATTCAGCATGCTAAGCAAGCATTCTATTTACCACCAACTTATGTCCTTCCCCGATTCAACTAGCTTCTCGGCATAGATAAAATAAAATACAAAACACTCTTTCATGGTTCACTGCCTTACAAAATATGTTAGTTTGCTGAAGCGCAAAAGAACTTTGAGGCCTTCTTCCCCGTATCACACTAAGTCTCACATCAGACCGAGTGAGAGGCTGGTCACTGGACCCTTCACTGAAGATACCACAGGCCCCGTGTTCGGGTGTGTCTCCAATAACCGATCATCGGCTGTGGAAGGTCAGGGCTCCACACGCTGCAGACAGTGACATGGGCGGGCTTGTCTTCCAGGGAGCCCGGAACGTGGTGTCTGTTGAAGGCCCGTGTGCAGAACCGACACGTCTGCCCTCCGTCCGAGGACCCTCTTTCCCTCTACAACAGACACTTCCCTTCCCAGGGCAGGACGGGGAAGACACGATCCATCAAATGCGTCTTCTAAGGGACCAGAGGCACATGGCAGTGAGCCCAGTCACAGCCGCCCGTGCACAGGGAAGCCCCGGAGAGCGATCGGCCCTTTTTCTGCAGTGACTCAAGGAAGAAACAGAGGACAATGCTTTCCTCTTACCGAGCGGAGCAGCTGTCCATGGGGGGCGAGGATGCACAGGGCACCAAGGGGGAGAAGGTGCAGGTGCCCTGCTGGGCGACGACAGGCCGCACCCGGGGCAGGCCACGCAGTCTGGTCCTCAGAAAGGTTGGGGCTCTCCGGCCCAAGGGGTGACCTGCAGGACAGAAGGGAGGGCTGGGTTGGATGACAGACAAAAGCGCCAACACCGACAAGAGCCAAAACCCAACGCAGCAGCCGTCGGCACCGGGCACCCTCCCCTCCACCGGGTGCCCAGAGAGTAGCACAGTGCCACACGCTCCGCCCAGACCTCTGGGGTCTGCCTGCAGCCTGTGCCGCACAGGGGGACACGGGGATACGACCCTGATGCCGCACGTCACCCCCGCCGATGTCACCAATTGGAGGAAGCCAAGGGTCCTACGTTCCGAGAGGCTGCACACAGAGCTTCCAGGCCACGGGCAATCTAGCGCCTTCCCAACAGCCAGCCGCCCTGGGCGGGACAGCCCTCCCCGCCACTTTCCCCGCCTCCAAGCAAGCTTGCCCGGCGTGGACCAGGAACACGGACACGGGACGGACGTGAAGAGCTCATTCTCCACACGAGCAAGCAGAGCCGCACCATGGTCACCACTCTGCCTGCAGGGCTCTGCCTGCAGGGCTCTGCCTGCAGGACCTTACCATGCCCTCTCTGCACCCTCCTCACCAAGGGCCTCCTCCTCCACGCAGGGGCTGCCCCTGGGCGCAAAGAGCCCTGGGGAGCTGGGCATCCCAGAGTCCTGCGGCGGAGCTGGCCAAGGGCTCCTGAGGGGACAAGGCTGTCCTCAGAAGGGACTCAGGCTCCGCTACAATCATCCCTATCCTCAGGGATGTCTGGATTTTACGTTCGCTACGGAACGCACCCTACCTGCGTGCTACGGGTGAGTGACGTGGGGAGTCTCAACCCCACACCTGACACCAAAGGGACTGTACCAGCTCGTGCGCAAAACCCCACGGTGTGCCATGAGACCGACGAGCAGCTCTGACAGCTTCCAGGGCAGGCCCGACCCGGCGCAGGGTGGGGGACAATAAAAACGTACGCACTCTGATGCGCATCGGAATTCCCCCGCAGGGAAGGGGGCATTTTCCCTGCGGGCTCTCTACCTTCCAGACTCTATTCCCTACTACAAATGCACCATCTCCGATAGCCAGGCTTTTCTGCCCAGAGTACAACTGGAGGCAGCGGGCAAGACACACTTACCTCCCGAGAAAAGACAGTGACGGGCTGTGACGTTTACCAAAACCAGGAAGACTCCAAGTTGCACAAAGCACACCGTACAAAGCTGGAGGGAGGGCTTTGCCCCTTTTCCAGTTACCAGGATCTGAATGGACATTCTAAACAGGAGAATCACCTGGCCTGAGCCGGGAAACCAGTCAAAAGAACGACGACACAGAAACCCGTCTAAGTGACCCAGGAGCAACCCCAGGTGCAGGAGGTGAGGAACGAGTCAGCCGAGGCAGGAGAAGTCAGTGTGTAGTGAGGGCTCACTCTCCTCACGCTGCTTCGTGAAAACCACAGTCAAAGTATGCGGGCCCCGGCTCCTAAGCACTCCCTCATGGCTCTTGCAGGCACCAGACAAGGCGACGGGCTCCCGGGACAAGCAGCCCACTGGCTCCTGGGCAAGAGTTTTGAGTCTGAAAAAGGCAGCGACACGCCACGCCAGACCTGTCACAGGACACACAATATGCAGTCGAGGCCAGGAACGGCTGCCGGGAGAACGGGACGATCACCTTTCCCAGGACGAGGCCCAACAGAGCATGACCACCCCAATTCCCTGGGCCTCCGCGGCCGCCGCAGGTGGGTGGGCGCTGCCGGGCCACACCGGAGCCGCGCCAGGTCCCGCGTCGGCTAAAAACCACAGAAAAGGATGGAGGATTAGGCTTTCCTGCGAAGTCACTGCTGAAGCGAAACAAAACCTTTGCGCCTTCCTTCCTTCCTTCCTTCCCCGTATCACACTCGTTTCTTGGAGGAACTGGATACTGACCCCAGGAACTCCTGCATGCTAAGCCCGCATTCGATCTACTGCTGAGCTACATATACCCTTCCCCCAAGAGCACACTACTTTCTAGGCACAGAGAACAAGAAATGCCAGCCACGTTCACTAACTTACCCAGTGTATAATAAGCTCCGTGTGCTCCAACAACAGAGGTCAGTGTTTTATGATCCGTCAGCTCCTGCGGAGCCACTCCTACAGTCCCAGTTGCGTACTCCAGTTTTGTAATTTCGGGCTTAGTCGCCCCTTCCTAGGAACACAAAACAAGATAAATCAGGAACCGAACTTCAGATAATATGCCTAAGCTTAGTCAGTCAGGTAGACAACAGATATTTACCGAAGCTATCAGAACATAAGCGCTATCCTGGGAGAAGCTGGTGGTACAAATAAAAGGCAGATTCTCCTCTCTGTTCTGCCAGAGGCACAGGATCCATGAAAACAATTCAGCACAGAAACGTTTCAACAGCTCTACAACTGAGGTGAATGGGTACAGTAACGCCACAAAGGACAGGAGAGTCCGCTGCACGTGGATAGCTCAGGGAATGCTGGGAAGACCGCACTGTTTCAAAAAGGAAAGATCCAGCGCAGAGGGGGGATGTGGAAGGGCTTTGGGGAAGGGCAGCCTGAGTAAAAGGAGCAGGTGGGAAACAGCGTAAGGCATTATGTAAACTAGACAACTGTTACTGGCGGTGGAATTGGAAGACAAGGCATGCTGCCTTGAAAATGAAACATCACTTAATTAATTTCAAGTGAGGACAGGTAAAACAAGAACCAACAACAAGATGCACCTAACTTTCCCGGGGATGTATTTCTTTTCAATATCCTCTAATGAAATGTAAGGGAAAGACCCTGAAAACAAGAATGCCCATACAGACAATGGCTACATTATGTGAGTCTGGAAAATGAACACAAGTGCATTATACAGTCCTACGGCCTGAAGCACAAAATCACATCCTAAACTGTAAGTTAAAAGCATAAGTCAAAAATTCTCATCAGCAGATGCAAACGTGAAAATGCACACTCACACCAACCTCCGGTTTATATCCCAGAATCCCCTGGTACTTATATAGTCACACAAGGACATTAACAACAACAGACTGTACCTCATCCCAGGAAGATTCTCTTCATCTCTCTTCTGTAAAGAGGTGCACTGACACACCATCTGTAAAATGTAGTTACAGGTACATTAATGAGAATATCCACGAATGTATATTAAAACCACCATGTGCGTCTATCTCCGTTCGTGGATGTGTCAAAATAAAAGTGGCAGAAAAGACTTTCAAAGAGTTAGAGCATTTTCTGAAAAAAATGCTTAAGTCACGGTTGGGATATATTTCAAACCATGTAGTAAGAAGAAAACACGTAAAAAGAATGGATATGGAATTTGGGTTTGCGCATTATGTATTTCTAACATTTGAAGTTTGCTCTTGTTTTTGTTTTTTCTTTTCTTCTGTTTTTAAATGGAAGTCCCGGGAATGAGCACACGGAATTCGGCATGCTAAGCAAGCATTCTATTTACCACCAACCTATGTCCTTCACCGAGTCAACTAGCTTCTCGGCATAGATAAAATAAAATACAAAACACTCTTTCACGGTTCACTGCCTTACAAAATATGTTAGTTTGCTGAAGCGCAAAAGAACTTTGAGGCCTTCTTCCCCGTATCACACTAAGTCTCACATCAGACCGAGTGAGAGACTGGTCACAGGACCCTTCACTGAAGATACCACAGGCCCCGTGTTCGGGTGTGTCTCCAATAACCGATCATCGGCTGTGGAAGGTCAGGGCTCCACTCGCTGCAGACAGTGACATGGGCGGTCTTGTCTTCCAGGGAGCCCGGAACGTGGTGTCAGTTGAAGGCCCGTGTGCAGAACCGACACGTCTGCCCTCCGTCCGAGGACCCTCTTTCCCTCTACAACAGACACCTCCCTTCCCAGGGCAGGACGGGGAAGACACGATCCATCAAATGCGTCTTCTAAGGGACCAGAGGCACATGGCAGTGAGCCCAGTCACAGCCGCCCGTGCACAGGGAAGCCCCGGAGAGCGATCGGCCCTTTTTCTGCAGTGACTCAAGGAAGAAACAGAGGACAATGCTTTCCTCTTACCGAGCGGAGCAGCTGTCCATGGGGGGCGAGGATGCACAGGGCACCAAGGGGGACCAGGTGCAGGTGCCCTGCTGGGCGACGACAGGCCGCACCCGGGGCAGGCCACGCAGTCTGGTCCTCAGAAAGGTTGGGGCTCTCTGGCCCAAGGGGTGACCTGCAGGACAGAAGGGAGGGCTGGGTTGGATGACAGACAAAAGCGCCAACACCGACAAGAGCCAAAACCCAACGCAGCAGCGATCGGCACCGGGCACCCTCCCCTCCACCGGGTGCCCAGAGAGTAGCACAGTGCCACACGCTCCGCCCAGACCTCTGGGGTCTGCCTGCAGCCTGTGCCGCACAGGGGGACACGGGGATACGACCCTGATGCCGCACGTCACCCCCGCCGATGTCACCAATTGGAGGAAGCCAAGGGTCCTACGTTCCGAGAGGCTGCACACAGAGCTTCCAGCCCACGGGCAATCTAGTGCCTTCCCAACAGCCAGGCACCCTGGGCGGGACAGCCCTCCCCGCCACTTTCCCCGCCTCCAAGCAAGCTTGCCCGGCGTGGACCAGGAACACGGACACGGGACGGACGTGAAGAGCTCATTCTCCACACGAGCAAGCAGAGCCGCACCATGGTCACCGCTCTGCCTGCAGGGCTCTGCCTGCAGGGCTCTGCCTGCAGGACCTTACCATGCCCTCTCTGCACCCTCCTCACCAAGGGCCTCCTCCTCCACGCAGGGGCTGCCCCTGGGCGCAAAGAGCCCTGGGGAGCTGGGCATCCCAGGGTCCTGCGGCGGAGCTGGCCAAGGGCTCCTGAGGGGACAAGGCTGTCCTCAGAAGGGACTCAGGCTCCGCTACAGTCATCCCTACCCTCAGGGATGTCTGGATTTTACGTTCGCTATGGAACGCACCCTACCTGCGTGCTACGGGAGAGTGACGTGCGGAGTCTCAACCCCACACCTGACACCAAAGGGACTGTACCAGCTCGTGCGCAAAACCCCACGGTGTGCCATGAGACCGACGAGCAGCTCTGACAGCTTCCAGGGCAGGCCCGACCCGGCGCAGGGTGGGGGACAATAAAAACGTACGCACTCTGGTGCGCATTGGAATTCCCCCGCAGGGAAGGAGGCATTTTCCCTGCGGGCTCTCTACCTTCCAGACTCTATTCCCTACTACAAATGCACCATCTCCGATAGCCAGGCTTTTCTGCCCAGAGTACAACTGGAGGCAGCTGCCAAGACACACTTACCTCCCGAGAAAAGACAGTGACGGGCTGTGACGTTTACCAAAACCAGGAAGACTCCAAGTTGCACAAAGCACACCGTACAAAGCTGGAGGGAGGGCTTTGCCCCTTTTCCAGTTACCAGGATCTGAATGGACATTCTAAACAGGAGAATCACCTGGCCTGAGCCGGGAAACCAGTCAAAAGAACGACGACACAGAAACCCGTCTAAGTGACCCAGGAGCAACCCCAGGTGCAGGAGGTGAGGAACGAGTCAGCCGAGGCAGGAGAAGTCAGTGTGTAGTGAGGGCTCACTCTCCTCACGCTGCTTCGTGAAAACCACAGTCAAAGTATGCGGGCCCCGGCTCCTAAGCACTCCCTCATGGCTCTTGCAGGCACCAGACAAGGCGACGGGCTCCCGGGACAAGCAGCCCACTGGCTCCTGGGCAAGAGTTTTGAGTCTGAAAAAGGCAGCGACACGCCACGCCAGACCTGTCACAGGACACACAGTATGCAGTCGAGGCCAGGAATGGCTGCCGGGAGAACGGGACGATCACCTTTCCCAGGACGAGGCCCAACAGAGCATGACCACCCCAATTCCCTGGGCCTCCGCGGCCGCCGCAGGTGGGTGGGCGCTGCCGGGCCACACCGGAGCCGCGCCAGGTCCCGCGTCGGCTAAAAACCACAGAAAAGGATGGAGGATTAGGCTTTCCTGCGAAGTCACTGCTGAAGCGAAACAAAACCTTTGCGCCTTCCTTCCTTCCTTCCTTCCCCGTATCACACTCGTTTCTTGGAGGAACTGGATACTGACCCCAGGAACTCCTGCATGCTAAGCCCGCATTCGATCTACTGCTGAGCTACATATACCCTTCCCCCAAGAGCACACTACTTTCTAGGCACAGAGAACAAGAAATGCCAGCCACGTTCACTAACTTACCCAGTGTATAATAAGCTCCGTGTGCTCCAACAACAGAGGTCAGTGTTTTATGATCCGTCAGCTCCTGCGGAGCCACTCCTACAGTCCCAGTTGCGTACTCCAGTTTTGTAATTTCGGGCTTAGTCGCCCCTTCCTAGGAACACAAAACAAGATAAATCAGGAACCGAACTTCAGATAATATGCCTAAGCTTAGTCAGTCAGGTAGACAACAGATATTTACCGAAGCTATCAGAACATAAGCGCTATCCTGGGAGAAGCTGGTGGTACAAATAAAAGGCAGATTCTCCTCTCTGTTCTGCCAGAGGCACAGGATCCATGAAAACAATTCAGCACAGAAACGTTTCAACAGCTCTACAACTGAGGTGAATGGGTACAGTAACGCCACAAAGGACAGGAGAGTCCGCTGCACGTGGATAGCTCAGGGAATGCTGGGAAGACCGCACTGTTTCAAAAAGGAAAGATCCAGCGCAGAGGGGGGATGTGGAAGGGCTTTGGGGAAGGGCAGCCTGAGTAAAAGGAGCAGGTGGGAAACAGCGTAAGGCATTATGTAAACTAGACAACTGTTACTGGCGGTGGAATGGGAAGACAAGGCATGCTGCCTTGAAAATGAAACATCACTTAATTAATTTCAAGTGAGGACAGGTAAAACAAGAACCAACACCAAGATGCACCTAACTTTCCCAGGGATGTATTTCTTTTCAATATCCTCTAATGAAATGTAAGGGAAAGACCCTGAAAACAAGAATGCCCATACAGACAATGGCTACATTATGTGAGTCTGGAAAATGAACACAAGTGCATTATACAGTCCTACGGCCTGAAGCACAGAATCACATCCTAAACTGTAAGTTAAAAGCATAAGTCAAAAATTCTCATCAGCAGATGCAAACGTGAAAATGCACACTCACACAAACCTCCGGTATATATCTCAGAATCCCCTGGTACTTATATAGTCACACAAGGACATTAACAACAACAGACTGTACCTCATCCCAGGAAGATTCTCTTCCTCTCTCTTCTGTAAAGAGGCGCACTGACACACCATCTGTAAAATGTAGTTACAGGTACATTAATGAGAATATTCACGAATGTATATTAAAACCACCATGTGCGTCTATCTCCGTTCGTGGATGTGTCAAAATAAAAGTGGCAGAAAAGCCTTTCAAAGAGTTAGAGCATTTTTTGAAAAAAATGCTTAAGTCACGGTTGGGATATATTTCAAACCATGTAGTAAGAAGAAAACACGTAAAAAGAATGGATATGGAATTTGGGTTTGCGCATTATGTATTTCTAACATTTGAAGTTTGCTCTTGTTTTTGTTTTTTCTTTTCTTCTGTTTTTAAATGGAAGTCCCGGGAATGAGCACACGGAATTCGGCATGCTAAGCAAGCATTCTATTTACCACCAACCTATGTCCTTCACCGAGTCAACTAGCTTCTCGGCATAGATAAAATAAAGTACAAAACACTCTTTCACGGTTCACTGCCTTACAAAATATGTTAGTTTGCTGAAGCGCAAAAGAACTTTGAGGCCTTCTTCCCCGTATCACACTAAGTCTCACATCAGACCGAGTGAGAGACTGGTCACAGGACCCTTCACTGAAGATACCACAGGCCCCGTGTTCGGGTGTGTCTCCAATAACCGATCATCGGCTGTGGAAGATCAGGGCTCCACTCGCTGCGGACAGTGACATGGGTGGGCTTGTCTTCCAGGGAGCCCGGAACGTGGTGTCAGTTGAAGGCCCGTGTGCAGAACCGACACGTCTGCCCTCCGTCCGAGGACCCTCTTTCCCTCTACAACAGACACCTCCCTTCCCAGGGCAGGACGGGGAAGACACGATCCATCAAATGCGTCTTCTAAGGGACCAGAGGCACATGGCAGTGAGCCCAGTCACAGCCGCCCGTGCACAGGGAAGCCCCGGAGAGCGATCGGCCCTTTTTCTGCAGTGACTCAAGGAAGAAACAGAGGACAATGCTTTCCTCTTACCGAGCGGAGCAGCTGTCCATGGGGGGCGAGGATGCACAGGGCACCAAGGGGGACCAGGTGCAGGTGCCCTGCTGGGCGACGACAGGCCGCACCCGGGGCAGGCCACGCAGTCTGGTCCTCAGAAAGGTTGGGGCTCTCCGGCCCAAGGGGTGACCTGCAGGACAGAAGGGAGGGCTGGGTTGGATGACAGACAAAAGCGCCAACACCGACAAGAGCCAAAACCCAACGCAGCAGCCGTCGGCACCGGGCACCCTCCCCTCCACCGGGTGCCCAGAGAGTAGCACAGTGCCACACGCTCCGCCCAGACCTCTGGGGTCTGCCTGCAGCCTGTGCCGCACAGGGGGACACGGGGATACGACCCTGATGCCGCACGTCACCCCCGCCGATGTCACCAATTGGAGGAAGCCAAGGGTCCTACGTTCCGAGAGGCTGCACACAGAGCTTCCAGGCCACGGGCAATCTAGCGCCTTCCCAACAGCCAGCCGCCCTGGGCGGGACAGCCCTCCCCGCCACTTTCCCCGCCTCCAAGCAAGCTTGCCCGGCGTGGACCAGGAACACGGACACGGGACGGACGTGAAGAGCTCATTCTCCACACGAGCAAGCAGAGCCGCACCATGGTCACCACTCTGCCTGCAGGGCTCTGCCTGCAGGGCTCTGCCTGCAGGACCTTACCATGCCCTCTCTGCACCCTCCTCACCAAGGGCCTCCTCCTCCACGCAGGGGCTGCCCCTGGGCGCAAAGAGCCCTGGGGAGCTGGGCATCCCAGAGTCCTGCGGCGGAGCTGGCCAAGGGCTCCTGAGGGGACAAGGCTGTCCTCAGAAGGGACTCAGGCTCCGCTACAATCATCCCTATCCTCAGGGATGTCTGGATTTTACGTTCGCTACGGAACGCACCCTACCTGCGTGCTACGGGTGAGTGACGTGGGGAGTCTCAACCCCACACCTGACACCAAAGGGACTGTACCAGCTCGTGCGCAAAACCCCACGGTGTGCCATGAGACCGACGAGCAGCTCTGACAGCTTCCAGGGCAGGCCCGACCCGGCGCAGGGTGGGGGACAATAAAAACGTACGCACTCTGATGCGCATCGGAATTCCCCCGCAGGGAAGGGGGCATTTTCCCTGCGGGCTCTCTACCTTCCAGACTCTATTCCCTACTACAAATGCACCATCTCCGATAGCCAGGCTTTTCTGCCTAGAGTACAACTGGAGGCAGCGGGCAAGACACACTTACCTCCCGAGAAAAGACAGTGACGGGCTGTGACGTTTACCAAAACCAGGAAGACTCCAAGTTGCACAAAGCACACCGTACAAAGCTGGAGGGAGGGCTTTGCCCCTTTTCCAGTTACCAGGATCTGAATGGACATTCTAAACAGGAGAATCACCTGGCCTGAGCCGGGAAACCAGTCAAAAGAACGACGACACAGAAACCCGTCTAAGTGACCCAGGAGCAACCCCAGGTGCAGGAGGTGAGGAACGAGTCAGCCGAGGCAGGAGAAGTCAGTGTGTAGTGAGGGCTCACTCTCCTCACGCTGCTTCGTGAAAACCACAGTCAAAGTATGCGGGCCCCGGCTCCTAAGCACTCCCTCATGGCTCTTGCAGGCACCAGACAAGGCGACGGGCTCCCGGGACAAGCAGCCCACTGGCTCCTGGGCAAGAGTTTTGAGTCTGAAAAAGGCAGCGACACGCCACGCCAGACCTGTCACAGGACACACAATATGCAGTCGAGGCCAGGAACGGCTGCCGGGAGAACGGGACGATCACCTTTCCCAGGACGAGGCCCAACAGAGCATGACCACCCCAATTCCCTGGGCCTCCGCGGCCGCCGCAGGTGGGTGGGCGCTGCCGGGCCACACCGGAGCCGCGCCAGGTCCCGCGTCGGCTAAAAACCACAGAAAAGGATGGAGGATTAGGCTTTCCTGCGAAGTCACTGCTGAAGCGAAACAAAACCTTTGCGCCTTCCTTCCTTCCTTCCTTCCCCGTATCACACTCGTTTCTTGGAGGAACTGGATACTGACCCCAGGAACTCCTGCATGCTAAGCCCGCATTCGATCTACTGCTGAGCTACATATACCCTTCCCCCAAGAGCACACTACTTTCTAGGCACAGAGAACAAGAAATGCCAGCCACGTTCACTAACTTACCCAGTGTATAATAAGCTCCGTGTGCTCCAACAACAGAGGTCAGTGTTTTATGATCCGTCAGCTCCTGCGGAGCCACTCCTACAGTCCCAGTTGCGTACTCCAGTTTTGTAATTTCGGGCTTAGTCGCCCCTTCCTAGGAACACAAAACAAGATAAATCAGGAACCGAACTTCAGATAATATGCCTAAGCTTAGTCAGTCAGGTAGACAACAGATATTTACCGAAGCTATCAGAACATAAGCGCTATCCTGGGAGAAGCTGGTGGTACAAATAAAAGGCAGATTCTCCTCTCTGTTCTGCCAGAGGCACAGGATCCATGAAAACAATTCAGCACAGAAACGTTTCAACAGCTCTACAACTGAGGTGAATGGGTACAGTAACGCCACAAAGGACAGGAGAGTCCGCTGCACGTGGATAGCTCAGGGAATGCTGGGAAGACCGCACTGTTTCAAAAAGGAAAGATCCAGCGCAGAGGGGGGATGTGGAAGGGCTTTGGGGAAGGGCAGCCTGAGTAAAAGGAGCAGGTGGGAAACAGCGTAAGGCATTATGTAAACTAGACAACTGTTACTGGCGGTGGAATTGGAAGACAAGGCATGCTGCCTTGAAAATGAAACATCACTTAATTAATTTCAAGTGAGGACAGGTAAAACAAGAACCAACAACAAGATGCACCTAACTTTCCCGGGGATGTATTTCTTTTCAATATCCTCTAATGAAATGTAAGGGAAAGACCCTGAAAACAAGAATGCCCATACAGACAATGGCTACATTATGTGAGTCTGGAAAATGAACACAAGTGCATTATACAGTCCTACGGCCTGAAGCACAAAATCACATCCTAAACTGTAAGTTAAAAGCATAAGTCAAAAATTCTCATCAGCAGATGCAAACGTGAAAATGCACACTCACACCAACCTCCGGTTTATATCTCAGAATCCCCTGGTACTTATATAGTCACACAAGGACATTAACAACAACAGACTGTACCTCATCCCAGGAAGATTCTCTTCATCTCTCTTCTGTAAAGAGGTGCACTGACACACCATCTGTAAAATGTAGTTACAGGTACATTAATGAGAATATCCACGAATGTATATTAAAACCACCATGTGCGTCTATCTCCGTTCGTGGATGTGTCAAAATAAAAGTGGCAGAAAAGACTTTCAAAGAGTTAGAGCATTTTCTGAAAAAAATGCTTAAGTCACGGTTGGGATATATTTCAAACCATGTAGTAAGAAGAAAACACGTAAAAAGAATGGATATGGAATTTGGGTTTGCGCATTATGTATTTCTAACATTTGAAGTTTGCTCTTGTTTTTGTTTTTTCTTTTCTTCTGTTTTTAAATGGAAGTCCCGGGAATGAGCACACGGAATTCGGCATGCTAAGCAAGCATTCTATTTACCACCAACCTATGTCCTTCACCGAGTCAACTAGCTTCTCGGCATAGATAAAATAAAATACAAAACACTCTTTCACGGTTCACTGCCTTACAAAATATGTTAGTTTGCTGAAGCGCAAAAGAACTTTGAGGCCTTCTTCCCCGTATCACACTAAGTCTCACATCAGACCGAGTGAGAGACTGGTCACAGGACCCTTCACTGAAGATACCACAGGCCCCGTGTTCGGGTGTGTCTCCAATAACCGATCATCGGCTGTGGAAGGTCAGGGCTCCACTCGCTGCAGACAGTGACATGGGCGGTCTTGTCTTCCAGGGAGCCCGGAACGTGGTGTCAGTTGAAGGCCCGTGTGCAGAACCGACACGTCTGCCCTCCGTCCGAGGACCCTCTTTCCCTCTACAACAGACACCTCCCTTCCCAGGGCAGGACGGGGAAGACACGATCCATCAAATGCGTCTTCTAAGGGACCAGAGGCACATGGCAGTGAGCCCAGTCACAGCCGCCCGTGCACAGGGAAGCCCCGGAGAGCGATCGGCCCTTTTTCTGCAGTGACTCAAGGAAGAAACAGAGGACAATGCTTTCCTCTTACCGAGCGGAGCAGCTGTCCATGGGGGGCGAGGATGCACAGGGCACCAAGGGGGACCAGGTGCAGGTGCCCTGCTGGGCGACGACAGGCCGCACCCGGGGCAGGCCACGCAGTCTGGTCCTCAGAAAGGTTGGGGCTCTCTGGCCCAAGGGGTGACCTGCAGGACAGAAGGGAGGGCTGGGTTGGATGACAGACAAAAGCGCCAACACCGACAAGAGCCAAAACCCAACGCAGCAGCGATCGGCACCGGGCACCCTCCCCTCCACCGGGTGCCCAGAGAGTAGCACAGTGCCACACGCTCCGCCCAGACCTCTGGGGTCTGCCTGCAGCCTGTGCCGCACAGGGGGACACGGGGATACGACCCTGATGCCGCACGTCACCCCCGCCGATGTCACCAATTGGAGGAAGCCAAGGGTCCTACGTTCCGAGAGGCTGCACACAGAGCTTCCAGCCCACGGGCAATCTAGTGCCTTCCCAACAGCCAGGCACCCTGGGCGGGACAGCCCTCCCCGCCACTTTCCCCGCCTCCACGCAAGCTTGCCCGGCGTGGACCAGGAACACGGACACGGGACGGACGTGAAGAGCTCATTCTCCACACGAGCAAGCAGAGCCGCACCATGGTCACCGCTCTGCCTGCAGGGCTCTGCCTGCAGGGCTCTGCCTGCAGGACCTTACCATGCCCTCTCTGCACCCTCCTCACCAAGGGCCTCCTCCTCCACGCAGGGGCTGCCCCTGGGCGCAAAGAGCCCTGGGGAGCTGGGCATCCCAGGGTCCTGCGGCGGAGCTGGCCAAGGGCTCCTGAGGGGACAAGGCTGTCCTCAGAAGGGACTCAGGCTCCGCTACAGTCATCCCTACCCTCAGGGATGTCTGGATTTTACGTTCGCTATGGAACGCACCCTACCTGCGTGCTACGGGAGAGTGACGTGCGGAGTCTCAACCCCACACCTGACACCAAAGGGACTGTACCAGCTCGTGCGCAAAACCCCACGGTGTGCCATGAGACCGACGAGCAGCTCTGACAGCTTCCAGGGCAGGCCCGACCCGGCGCAGGGTGGGGGACAATAAAAACGTACGCACTCTGGTGCGCATTGGAATTCCCCCGCAGGGAAGGAGGCATTTTCCCTGCGGGCTCTCTACCTTCCAGACTCTATTCCCTACTACAAATGCACCATCTCCGATAGCCAGGCTTTTCTGCCCAGAGTACAACTGGAGGCAGCTGCCAAGACACACTTACCTCCCGAGAAAAGACAGTGACGGGCTGTGACGTTTACCAAAACCAGGAAGACTCCAAGTTGCACAAAGCACACCGTACAAAGCTGGAGGGAGGGCTTTGCCCCTTTTCCAGTTACCAGGATCTGAATGGACATTCTAAACAGGAGAATCACCTGGCCTGAGCCGGGAAACCAGTCAAAAGAACGACGACACAGAAACCCGTCTAAGTGACCCAGGAGCAACCCCAGGTGCAGGAGGTGAGGAACGAGTCAGCCGAGGCAGGAGAAGTCAGTGTGTAGTGAGGGCTCACTCTCCTCACGCTGCTTCGTGAAAACCACAGTCAAAGTATGCGGGCCCCGGCTCCTAAGCACTCCCTCATGGCTCTTGCAGGCACCAGACAAGGCGACGGGCTCCCGGGACAAGCAGCCCACTGGCTCCTGGGCAAGAGTTTTGAGTCTGAAAAAGGCAGCGACACGCCACGCCAGACCTGTCACAGGACACACAGTATGCAGTCGAGGCCAGGAATGGCTGCCGGGAGAACGGGACGATCACCTTTCCCAGGACGAGGCCCAACAGAGCATGACCACCCCAATTCCCTGGGCCTCCGCGGCCGCCGCAGGTGGGTGGGCGCTGCCGGGCCACACCGGAGCCGCGCCAGGTCCCGCGTCGGCTAAAAACCACAGAAAAGGATGGAGGATTAGGCTTTCCTGCGAAGTCACTGCTGAAGCGAAACAAAACCTTTGCGCCTTCCTTCCTTCCTTCCTTCCCCGTATCACACTCGTTTCTTGGAGGAACTGGATACTGACCCCAGGAACTCCTGCATGCTAAGCCCGCATTCGATCTACTGCTGAGCTACATATACCCTTCCCCCAAGAGCACACTACTTTCTAGGCACAGAAAACAAGAAATGCCAGCCACGTTCACTAACTTACCCAGTGTATAATAAGCTCCGTGTGCTCCAACAACAGAGGTCAGTGTTTTATGATCCGTCAGCTCCTGCGGAGCCACTCCTACAGTCCCAGTTGCGTACTCCAGTTTTGTAATTTCGGGCTTAGTCGCCCCTTCCTAGGAACACAAAACAAGATAAATCAGGAACCGAACTTCAGATAATATGCCTAAGCTTAGTCAGTCAGGTAGACAACAGATATTTACCGAAGCTATCAGAACATAAGCGCTATCCTGGGAGAAGCTGGTGGTACAAATAAAAGGCAGATTCTCCTCTCTGTTCTGCCAGAGGCACAGGATCCATGAAAACAATTCAGCACAGAAACGTTTCAACAGCTCTACAACTGAGGTGAATGGGTACAGTAACGCCACAAAGGACAGGAGAGTCCGCTGCACGTGGATAGCTCAGGGAATGCTGGGAAGACCGCACTGTTTCAAAAAGGAAAGATCCAGCGCAGAGGGGGGATGTGGAAGGGCTTTGGGGAAGGGCAGCCTGAGTAAAAGGAGCAGGTGGGAAACAGCGTAAGGCATTATGTAAACTAGACAACTGTTACTGGCGGTGGAATGGGAAGACAAGGCATGCTGCCTTGAAAATGAAACATCACTTAATTAATTTCAAGTGAGGACAGGTAAAACAAGAACCAACACCAAGATGCACCTAACTTTCCCAGGGATGTATTTCTTTTCAATATCCTCTAATGAAATGTAAGGGAAAGACCCTGAAAACAAGAATGCCCATACAGACAATGGCTACATTATGTGAGTCTGGAAAATGAACACAAGTGCATTATACAGTCCTACGGCCTGAAGCACAGAATCACATCCTAAACTGTAAGTTAAAAGCATAAGTCAAAAATTCTCATCAGCAGATGCAAACGTGAAAATGCACACTCACACCAACCTCCGGTATATATCTCAGAATCCCCTGGTACTTATATAGTCACACAAGGACATTAACAACAACAGACTGTACCTCATCCCAGGAAGATTCTCTTCCTCTCTCTTCTGTAAAGAGGCGCACTGACACACCATCTGTAAAATGTAGTTACAGGTACATTAATGAGAATATTCACGAATGTATATTAAAACCACCATGTGCGTCTATCTCCGTTCGTGGATGTGTCAAAATAAAAGTGGCAGAAAAGCCTTTCAAAGAGTTAGAGCATTTTTTGAAAAAAATGCTTAAGTCACGGTTGGGATATATTTCAAACCATGTAGTAAGAAGAAAACACGTAAAAAGAATGGATATGGAATTTGGGTTTGCGCATTATGTATTTCTAACATTTGAAGTTTGCTCTTGTTTTTGTTTTTTCTTTTCTTCTGTTTTTAAATGGAAGTCCCGGGAATGAGCACACGGAATTCGGCATGCTAAGCAAGCATTCTATTTACCACCAACCTATGTCCTTCACCGAGTCAACTAGCTTCTCGGCATAGATAAAATAAAGTACAAAACACTCTTTCACGGTTCACTGCCTTACAAAATATGTTAGTTTGCTGAAGCGCAAAAGAACTTTGAGGCCTTCTTCCCCGTATCACACTAAGTCTCACATCAGACCGAGTGAGAGACTGGTCACAGGACCCTTCACTGAAGATACCACAGGCCCCGTGTTCGGGTGTGTCTCCAATAACCGATCATCGGCTGTGGAAGATCAGGGCTCCACTCGCTGCAGACAGTGACATGGGTGGGCTTGTCTTCCAGGGAGCCCGGAACGTGGTGTCAGTTGAAGGCCCGTGTGCAGAACCGACACGTCTGCCCTCCGTCCGAGGACCCTCTTTCCCTCTACAACAGACACCTCCCTTCCCAGGGCAGGACGGGGAAGACACGATCCATCAAATGCGTCTTCTAAGGGACCAGAGGCACATGGCAGTGAGCCCAGTCACAGCCGCCCGTGCACAGGGAAGCCCCGGAGAGCGATCGGCCCTTTTTCTGCAGTGACTCAAGGAAGAAACAGAGGACAATGCTTTCCTCTTACCGAGCGGAGCAGCTGTCCATGGGGGGCGAGGATGCACAGGGCACCAAGGGGGACCAGGTGCAGGTGCCCTGCTGGGCGACGACAGGCCGCACCCGGGGCAGGCCACGCAGTCTGGTCCTCAGAAAGGTTGGGGCTCTCCGGCCCAAGGGGTGACCTGCAGGACAGAAGGGAGGGCTGGGTTGGATGACAGACAAAAGCGCCAACACCGACAAGAGCCAAAACCCAACGCAGCAGCCGTCGGCACCGGGCACCCTCCCCTCCACCGGGTGCCCAGAGAGTAGCACAGTGCCACACGCTCCGCCCAGACCTCTGGGGTCTGCCTGCAGCCAGTGCCGCACAGGGGGACACGGGGATACGACCCTGATGCCGCACGTCACCCCAGTCGATGTCACCAATTGGAGGAAGCCAAGGGTCCTACGTTCCGAGAGGCTGCACACAGAGCTTCCAGGCCACGGGCAATCTAGCGCCTTCCCAACAGCCAGCCGCCCTGGGCGGGACAGCCCTCCCCGCCACTTTCCCCGCCTCCAAGCAAGCTTGCCCGGCGTGGACCAGGAACACGGACACGGGACGGACGTGAAGAGCTCATTCTCCACACGAGCAAGCAGAGCCGCACCATGGTCACCGCTCTGCCTGCAGGGCTCTGCCTGCAGGGCTCTGCCTGCAGGACCTTACCATGCCCTCTCTGCACCCTCCTCACCAAGGGCCTCCTCCTCCACGCAGGGGCTGCCCCTGGGCGCAAAGAGCCCTGGGGAGCTGGGCATCCTGGAGTCCTGTGGCGGAGCTGGCCAAGGGCTCCTGAGGGGACAAGGCTGTCCTCAGAAGGGACTCAGGCTCCGCTACAATCATCCCTACCCTCAGGGATGTCTGGATTTTACGTTCGCTATGGAACGCACCCTACCTGCATGCTACGGGAGAGTGACGTGGGGAGTCTCAACCCCACACCTGACACCAAAGGGACTGTACCAGCTCGTGCGCAAAACCCCACGGTGTGCCATGAGACCGACGAGCAGCTCTGACAGCTTCCAGGGCAGGCCCGACCCGGCGCAGGGTGGGGGACAATAAAAACTTACGCACTCTGGTGCGCATCGGAATTCCCCCGCAGGGAAGGAGGCATTTTCCCTGCGGGCTCTCTACCTTCCAGACTCTATTCCCTACTACAAATGCACCATCTCCGTTAGCCAGGCTTTTCTGCCCAGAGTAAAACTGGAGGCAGCGGCCAAGACACACTTACCTCCCGAGAAAAGACAGTGAAGGGCTGTGACGTTTACCAAAACCAGGAAGACTCCAAGTTGCACAAAGCACACCGTACAAAGCTGGAGGGAGGGCTTTGCCCCTTTTCCAGTTACAAGGATCTGAATGGACATTCTAAACAGGAGAATCACCTGGCCTGAGCCGGGAAACCAGTCAAAAGAACGACGACACAGAAACCCGTCTAAGTGACCCAGGAGCAACCCCAGGTGCAGGATGTGAGGAACGAGTCAGCCGAGCCAGGAGAAGTCAGTGTGTAGTGAGGGCTCACTCTCCTCACGCTGCTTCGTGAAAACCACAGTCAAAGTATGCGGGCCCCGGCTCCTAAGCACTCCCTCATGGCTCTTGCAGACACCAGACAAGGCGACGGGCTCCCGGGACAAGCAGCCCACTGGCTCCTGGGCAAGAGTTTTGAGTCTGAAAAAGGCAGCGACACGCCACGCCAGACCTGTCACAGGACACACATTATGCAGTCGAGGCCAGGAACGGCTGCCGGGAGAACGGGACGATCACCTTTCCCAGGACGAGGCCCAACAGAGCATGACCACCCCAATTACCTGGGCCTCCGCGGCCGCCGCAGGTGGGTGGGCGCTGCCGGGCCACACCGGAGCCGCGCCAGGTCCCGCGTCGGCTAAAAACCACAGAAAAGGATGGAGGATTAGGCTTTCCTGCGAAGTCACTGCTGAAGCGAAACAAAACCTTTGCGCCTTCCTTCCTTCCTTCCTTCCCCGTATCACACTCGTTTCTTGGAGGAACTGGATACTGACCCCAGGAACTCCTGCATGCTAAGCCCGCATTCGATCTACTGCTGAGCTACATATACCCTTCCCCCAAGAGCACACTACTTTCTAGGCACAGAGAACAAGAAATGCCAGCCACGTTCACTAACTTACCCAGTGTATAATAAGCTCCGTGTGCTCCAACAACAGAGGTCAGTGTTTTATGATCCGTCAGCTCCTGCGGAGCCACTCCTACAGTCCCAGTTGCGTACTCCAGTTTTGTAATTTCGGGCTTAGTCGCCCCTTCCTAGGAACACAAAACAAGGTAAATCAGGAACCAAACTTCAGATAATATGCCTAAGCTTAGTCAGTCAGGTAGACAAGAGATATTTAACGAAGCTATCAGAACATAAGCGCTATCCTGGGAGAAGCTGGTGGTAAAAATAAAAGGCAGATTCTCCTCTCTGTTTTGCCAGAGGCACAGGATCCATGAAAACAATTCAGCACAGAAACGTTTCAACAGCTCTACAACTGAGGTGAATGGGTATAGTAACGCCACAAAGGACAGGAGAGTCCGCTGCACGTGGATAGCTCAGGAAATGCTGGGAAGACCGCACTGTTTCCAAAAAGAAAGATCCAGCGCAGAGGGGGGATGTGGAAGGGCTTTGGGGAAGGGCAGCCTGAGTAAAAGGAGCAGGTGGGAAACAGCGTAAGGCATTATGTAAACTAGACAACTGTTACTGGCGGTGGAATGGGAAGACAAGGCATGCTGCCTTGAAAATGAAACATCACTTAATTAATTTCAAGTGAGGACAGGTAAAACAAGAACCAACACCAAGATGCACCTAACTTTCCCAGGGATGTATTTCTTTTCAATATCCTCTAATGAAATGTAAGGGAAAGACCCTGAAAACAAGAATGCCCATACAAACACTGGCTACATTATGTGAGTCTGGAAAATGAACACAAGTGCATTATACAGTCCTACGGCCTTAAGCACAGAATCACATCCTAAACTGTAAGTTAAAAGCATAAGTCAAAAATTCTCATCAGCAGATGCAAACGTGAAAATGCACACTCACACCTACCTCCGGTTTATATCTCAGAATCCCCTGGTACTTATATAGTCACACAAGGACATTAACAACAACAGACTGTACCTCATCCCAGGAAGATTCTCTTCCTCTCTCTTCTGTAAAGAGGCGCACTGACACACCATCTGTAAAATGTAGTTACAGGTACATTAATGAGAATATTCACGAATGTATATTAAAACCACCATGTGCGTCTATCTCCGTTCGTGGATGTGTCAAAATAAAAGTGGCAGAAAAGTCTTTCAAAGAATTAGAGCATTCTCTGAAAAAAATGCTTAAGTCACGGTTGGGATATATTTCAAACCATGTAGTAAGAAGAAAACACGTAAAAAGAATGGATATGGAATTTGGGTTTGCGAATTATATATTTCTAACATTTGAAGTTTGCTCTTGTTTTTGTTTTTTCTTTTCTTCTGTTTTTAATTGGAAGTCCCGGGATTGAGCACACTGAATTCGGCATGCTAAGCAAGCATTCTATTTACCACTAACCTATGTCCTTCCCCGATTCAACTAGCTTCTCGGGATAGATAAAATAAATACCAAACACTCTTTCACGGTTCATTGCCTTACAAAACATGTTAGTTAGCTGAAGCGCAAAAGAACTTTGAGGCCTTCTTCCCCGTAACACACTAAGTCTCACATCAGACCGAGTGGGAGACAGGTCACAGCACCCTTGAATGAATAGACCACAGGCCCCGTGTTCGGGTGTGTCTCCCATAACCGATCATCGGCTGTGGAAGGTCAGGGCTCTACTCGCTGCAGACAGTGACAGGTGCGGGCTTGTCTTCCATGGATCCCAGAACGTGGTGTATGTTGAAGGCCCGTGTGCAGGACCGACAAGTCTGCCCTCCGTCCGAGGACCCACTTTCCCTCTAGAACAGACACCTCACTCACCAGGGCAGGACGGGGAAGACGTGGAACATCAAATGCGTCTTCTAAGGGACCAGAGGTACACGGCAGTTAGCCCAGTCACAGCCGCCCGTGCACGGGGAAGCCCCAGAGAGCGATCTGCCCTTCTTTTGCAGTGAATCAAGGAAGAAACAGAGGACTATGCTTTCCTCTTACCGATCGGAGCAGCTGGCCGTGTTGGGCGAAAATGCTCAGGGCACCAAGAGGGACCAGTTGCAGGTTCCCTGCTGGGCGACGACAGGCCGCACCAGGGGCAGGCCACGCAGGCTGGTCCTCGGAAAGTTTGGGGCCCTCCGGCCCACGGGGTGACCTGCAGGATAGAAGGGAGGGCTGGTTGGATGACAGACAAAAGTGCCAACACCGACAAGAGCCGAAACCCAACGCAGCAGCTGTCGGCACAGGGCACCCTCCCCTCCACCGGGTGCCCAGAGAGCAGCACGGTGCCACACGCTCCGCCCAGCCCTCTGGGGTTTGCCTGCAGCCTGGGCCGCACAGGGTGACACGGGGATACGACCCTGATGCAGCACGTCACCGCCGCCGCTGTCTCCATGTGGAGGAAGCCAAGGGTCCTACGTTCCGAGAGGCTGCACAAAGAGTTTCCAGCCCACGGTCAAACTAGCGCCTTCCCAACAGCCAGCCGCTCAAGGAGGGACGGCCCTCCTCGCCACATTCCCCAGCTCCACGCAAGTTTGCCCGGCGCGGCCCAGGAACACGGACACGGGACGGACGTGAAGAGCTCATTCTACACACGTGCAAGCAGAGCCGCACCAGGGTCACCGCTTTGCCTGCAGGGCTCTGCCTCCAGGGCTCTGCCTGAAGGGCTATGAATGCAGGGCTCTGCCTGCAGGGCTCTGCCTGCAAGACCCTGCCAGGCCCTCACTGCCCCCTCCTCACAAAGGGCCCTCCTCCTCCACGCAGGGTCTTCCCCAGGGCGCAAAGAGTCCTGGGGAGCTGGGTATCCCGGAGTCCTGCTGCGGAGCTGGCCAAGGGCTCCTGAGGGGACAAGGCTGTCCTCAGAGGGGACTCAGGCTCCGCTACAATTATCCCTAACCTTAGGGACATCTGGTTTTTATGTTCGCTACGGAACGCACCCTAACTGCGTGCTACGGGAGAGTGACGTGTGTAGTCTCAACCCCACACCTGACACCAAAGGGACTGTACCAGCTCGTGCGCAAAACCCCACGGTGTGCCATGAGACCGACGAGCAGCTCTGACAGCTTCCAGGGCAGGCCCGACCCGGCGCAGTGTGGGGGACAAACACAACGTACGCACACTGGTGCGTGTCGGAATTCCCCCGCAGGGAAGGAGGCATTTTCCCGGCGGGCTCTTTCCCTTCCAGCCTCTATTCCCTACTACAAACGCACCATCTCCGAGAGCCAGGCTTTTCTGCCCAGAGTACAACTGGAGGCAGCGGCCAAGACACACTTACCTCCCGAGAAAAGACAGTGACGGGCTGTGACGTTTACCACAGCCAGGAAGTCTCCAAGTTGCACAAAGCACACCGTACAAAGCTGGAGGGAGGGCTTTGCCCCTTTTCCAGTTACCAGGATCTGAATGGACATTGTAAACAGGAGAATCACCTGGCCTGAGCCGGGAAACTAGTCAAAAGAACGACGACACAGAAACCCGTCTAAGTGACCCAGGAGCAACCCCAGGTGCAGGAGGTCAGTAAGGAGTCATCCGAGCCAGGAAAAGTCAGTGTGGAGCGAGGGCTCACTCTCCTCACGCTGCTTCGAGAAACCCACAGTCAAAGACTGCGGGCCCCGGCTCCTAAGCACTCCCTCATGGCTCCTGCAGGCACCAGCCAAGGCAATGGGCTCCCGGGAGAAGCAACCCACTGGCTCCTGGGCAAGAGTTTTGAGTCTGAAAAAGGCAGCGACACGCCACGCCAGACCTGTCACAGGACACACAGTCTGCAGACGAGGCCAGGAACGGTTGCCGGGAGAACGGGACGATCACCATTCCCAGGACGAGGCCCAACAGAGAATGACCACCCCTCTTCCCTGGGCCTCCGCGGCCGCCGCAGGTGGGTGGGCGCTGCCGGGCCACACCGGAGCCGCGCCAGGTCCCGCGTCGGCTAAAAACCACAGAAAAGGATGGAGGATTAGGCTTTCCTGCGAAGTCACTGCTGAAGCGAAACAAAATCTTTGCGCCTTCCTTCCTTCCTTCCTTCACCGTATCACACTCGTTTCTTGGAGGAACTGGATACTGACCCCAAAAACTCCTGAATGCTAAGCCCGCATTCGCTCTACTGCTGAGCTACATATACCCTTCCCCTAAGAGCACACTACTTTCTAGGCACAGAGGACAAAAAATGCCAGCCACGTTCACTAACTTACCCAGTGTATAATAAGCTCCGTGTGCTCCAACAACAGAGGTCAGTGTTTTATGATCCGTCAGCTCCTGCGGAGCCACTCCTACAGTCCCAGTTGCATACTCCAGTTTTGTAATTTCGGGCTTAGTCGCCCCTTCCTAGGAACACAAAACAGGATAAATCAGGAACCGAACTTCAGATAATATGCCTAAGCTTAGTCAGTCAGGTAGACAACAGATATTTACCGAAGGTATCAGAACATAAGCCCTATCCTGGGAGAAGCTGGTGGTACAAATAAAAGGCAGATTCTCCTCTCTGTTCTGCCAGAAGCACAGGATCCATGAAAACAATTCAGCACAGAAACGTTTCAACAGCTCTACAACTGAGGTGAATGGGTACAGTAACGCCACAAAGCACAGGAGAGTCCGCTGCACGTGGATAGCTCAGGGAATGCTGGGAAGACCGCACTGTTTCAAAAAAGAAAGATCCAGGGCAGAGGGGGGATGTGGAAGGGCTTTGGGGAAGGGCCTCCTGAGTAAAAGGAGCAGGTGGGAAACAGCGTAAGGCATTATGTAAACTAGACAACTGTTACTGGCGGTGGAATGGGAAGACAAGGCATGCTGCCTTGAAAATGAAACATCACTTAATTAATTTCAAGTGAGGACAGGTAAAACAAGAACCAACACCAAGATGCACCTAACTTTCCCAGGGATGTATTTCTTTTCAATATCCTCTAATGAACTGTAAGGGAAAGACCCTGAAAACAGGAATTCCCATACAGACACTGGCTTCACTAGGTGAGTCTGGAAATTGAACACAATTGCATTATCCAGTCCTACGGCATTAAGCACAGAATCACATCCTAAACTGTAAGTTAAAAGCATAAGTCAAAAATTCTCATCAGCAGATTCAAACGTGAAAATGCACACTCACACCAACCCCCGGTTTATATCTCAGAATCCCCTGGTAAATATATAGTCACACAAGGACATAAACAACAAGAGACTGTACCTCATCCCAGGAAGATTCTCTTCCTCTCTCTTCTGTAAAGAGGCGCACTGACACACCATTTGTAAAATGTAGTTACAGGTACATTGATGAGAATATTCATGAATGTATATTAAAATCACCATGTGCGTCTATCTCCGATCGTGGATGTGTCAAAACAATAGTGGCAGAAAATACTTTCAAAGAGTTAGAGCATTTTCTGAAAAAAATGCTTAAGTCACGGTTGGGATATATTTCAAACCATGTAGTAAGAAGAAAACACGTAAAAAGAATGGATATGGAATTTGGGTTTGCGCACTATGTATTTCTAACATTTGAAGTTTGCTCTTGTTTTTGTTTTTTCTTTTCTTCTGTATTTAAATGGAGGTACCGGGAATGAGCACACTGAATTCGGCATGCTAAGCAAGCATTCTATTTACCACTAACCTATGTCCTTCCCCGATTCAACTAGCTTCTCGTGATAGATAAAATAAATACAAAACACTCTTTCACGGTCCACTGCCTTACAAAACATGTTAGTTAGCTGAAGCGCAAAAGAACTTTGAGGCCTTCTTCCCCGTGACACACTAAGTCTCACATCAGACCGAGTGGGAGACAGGTCACAGCACCCTTGAATGAATAGACCACAGGCCCCGTGTTCTGGTGTGTCTCCCATAACCGATCATCGGCTGTGGAATGTCAGGGCTCCACTCGCTGCAGACAGTGACAGGTGCGGGCTTGACTTCCAGGGAGCCTGGAACGTGGTGTCTTTTGAAGGCCCGTGAGCAGAACCGACACGTCTGCCCTCCGTCCGAGGACCCACTTTCCCTCTAGAACAGACACCTCACTCCCCAGGGCAGGACGGGGAAGACGTGGAACATCAAGTGCGTCTTCTAAGGGACAAGAGGTACACGGCAGTGAGCCCAGTCACAGCCGCCCGTGCACGGGGAAGCCCCAGAGAGCGATCTGCCCTTCTTCTGCAGTGACTCAAGGAAGAAACAGAGGACTATGCTTTCCTCTTACCGATCGGAGCAGCTGGCCGTGTTGGGCGAGGTTGCACAGGGCACCAAGGGGGACCAGTTGCAGGTGCTCAACTGGGCGACGATAGGCCGCACCCGGGGCAGGCAACGCAGGCTGGTCCCGGAAAGGTTAGGGACCTCCTGCCCAAGGGGTGAACTGCAGGATAGAAGGGAGGGCTGGGTTGGATGACAGACAAAAGAGCCAACACGGACATGATCCGAAACCCAACGCAGCAGCTGTCGGCACAGGGCACCCTCCCCTCCACCGGGTGCCCAGAGAGCAGCACGGTGCCACACGCTCCGCCCAGCCCTCTGGGGTCTGCCTTCAGCCTGGGCCGCACAGGATGACACGGCGATACGACCCTGATGCCGCACGTCACCAAATCCGCTGTCTCCATGTGGAGGAAGCCAAGGGTCCTACGTTCCGAGAGGCTGCACAAAGAGTTTCCAGCCCACGGTCAAACTAGCGCCTTCCCAACAGCCAGCCGCTCTGGGAAGGAAGGCCCTCCACGCCACCTTCCCCAGCTCCACGCAAGCTTGTCCGGCGCGTACCAGGAACACGGACACGGGACCGAAATGAAGAGCTCATTCTCCACACGAGCAAGCAGAGCCACACCAGGGTCACCGCTCTTCCTGCAGGGCTCTGCCTGCAGGGCTCTGCCAGCAGGGCTCTGCCTGCAGGACCCTACCAGGCCCTCTCAGCCCCCTCCTCACTAAGGGCCCTCCTCCTCCACGCAGCGGCTGCCCCTGGGCGCAAAGAGCCCTGGGGAGCTGGGCATCCTGGTGTCCTGCGGCGGAGCTGGCCAAGGGCTCCTGAAGGGACAAGGCTGTCCTCAGAAGGGACTCAGGCTCCGCTACAATCTTCCCTATCCTCATGGACGTCTGGATTTTACATACGCTACGGAACGCACCCTACCTGCGTGCTACGGGAGAGTGACGTGGGGAGTCTCCACCCCACACCTGACACCAAAGGTACTGTACCAGCTCGTGTGCAAAACCCCACGGTGTGCCATAAGACCGACGAGCAGCTCTGACAGCTTCCAGGGCAGGCCCGACCCGGAGCAGGGTGGGGGACAAACACAACCTACGCACACTGGTGCGCATCGGAATTCCCCCGCAGGGAAGGAGGCATTTTCCCGGCGGGCTCTTTCCCTTCCAGCCTGTATTCACTACTACAAACGCACCATCTCCGAGAGCCAGGCTTTTCTGCCCAGAGTACAACTGGAGTCAGCGGCCAAGACACACTTACCTCCCGAGAAAAAACAGTGACTGGCTGTGATGTTTACCACACCCAGGAAGACTCCAATTTGCACAAAGCACAGCGTACAAAGCTGGAGGGATTGCTTTGCCCCTTTTCCAGTTACCAGGATCTGAATGGACATTCTAAACAGGAGAATAATCTGGCCTGAGCCGGGAAACCAGTCAAAAGAACGACGACACAGAAACCCGTCTAAGTTACCCAGGAGCAAACCCAGGTGCAGGAGGTCAGGAAGGAGTCAGCCGAGCCAGGAGAAGTCAGTGTGGAGTGAGGGCTCACACTCCTCACGCTGTTTCGAGAAACCCACAGTCAAAGTCTGCGTTCCCCGGCTCCTAAGCACTCCCTCATGGCTCCTGCAGTCACCAGCCAAGGCGAAGGTCTCCCAGGAGAAGCAGCCCACTGGCTCCTGGGCAAGAGTTTTGAGTCTGAAAAAGGCAGCAACACACCACGCCAGACCCGTCACAGGACACACAGTCTGCAGACGAGACCAGGAACGGCTGCCGGGAGAACGGGAAGATCACCTTTCCCAGGACGTAGCCCAACAGAGCATGACCACCCCACTTCCCTGGGCCTCCGGGGCCGCCGCAGGAGGGCGGGCGCTGCCGGGCCACACCGGAGCCGCGCCAGGTCACGCATCGGCTAAAAACCACAGAAAAGAATGGAGGACTAAGCTTTCCTGTGAAGACACTGCTGAAGCGAAACAAAACCTTTGTGCCTTCCTTCATTCCTTCCTTCCCCGTATCACACTCGTTTCTTGGAGGAACTGAATACTGACCCCAGGAACTCCTGCATGCTAAGCCCGCATTCTCTCTACTGCTGAGCTACATATACCCTTCCCCACAGAGCACACAAGTTTCTAGGCACAAAGAGCAAGAAATGCCAGGCACGTTCACTAACTTACCCAGTGTATAATAAGCTCCGTGTGCTCCAACAACAGAGGTCAGTGTTTTATGATCCGTCAGCTCCTGCGGAGCCACTTTTACAGTCCCAGTAGCGTACTCCGATTTTGTAATTTCGGGATTAGTCGCCCCTTCCTAGGAACACAAAACAAGACAAATCAGGAACCGAACTTCAGATCATGTGCCTACGCTTAGTCAGTCAGGTAGACAACAGTTATTTACCGAACTATCAGAACATAAGCCCTATCCTGGGAGAAGCTAGCGGTACAAATAAAAGGCAGTTTCTCCTCTCTGTTCTGCCAGAGGCACAGGATCCATGAAAACAAATCAGCACAGAAAAGTTTCAACAGCTCTACAAATGAGGTGAACGGGTACAGTAACGCCACAAAGCACAGGAGAGTCCCCTGCACGTGGATAGCTCAGGGAATGCTGGGAAGACCGCACTGTTTCGTAAAAGAGAAATCCAGCGCAGAGGGGGTTGTGGAGGGGCTTTGGGGAAAGGCAGCCTGAGTAAAATATTCAGGTGGGAAACAGCGTAAGGCATTATGAAATCTAGACCACTGTTACTGGCGGTGGAATGGGAAGACAAGGCATGCTGCCTTGAAAATGAAACATCACTTAATTTATTTCAAGTGAGGACGGCTAAAACAAGATCCAACACCAAGGTGCACCTAAATTTCCCAGGGATGAATTTCTTTTCAATATCCTCTAATGAACTGTAAGAGAAAGACCCTGAAAAAAAGAATGCCCATACAGACACTGGCTTCACTAGGTGAGTCTGGATAATGAACACAAGTGCATTATCCAGTCCTACGGCATTAAGCACAGAATCACATCCTAAACTGTAAGTTAAAAGCATAAGTCAAAAATTCTCATCAGCAGATGCAAACGTGAAAATGCACACTCACACCAACCCCCGGTTTATGTCTCAGAATCCCCTGGTATTTATATAGTCACACAAGGTCATTAACAACAAGAGACTGTACCTCATCCCAGGAAGATTCTCTTCCTCTCTCTTCTGTAAAGTGGCGCACTGACACACCATCTGTAAAATGTAGTTACAGGTACATTAATGAGAATATTCACGAATGTATATAAAAACCACCATGTGCGTCTATCTCCATTCGTGGATGTGTCAAAACTAAAGTGGCAGAAAAGACTTTCAAAGAGTTAGAGCATTTTCTGAAAAAAATGCTTAAGTCAAGGTTGGGATATATTTCAAACCATGTAGTAAGAGGAAAACACGTAAAAAGAATGGATATGGAATTTGGGTTTGCGCACTATGTATTTCTAACATTTGAAGTTTGCTCTAGTTTTTGTTTTTTCTTTTCTTCTGTATTTAAATGGAGGTCCCGGGAATGAGCACACGGAATTCAGCATGCTAAGCAAGCATTCTATTTACCACTAACCTATGTCCTTCCCCGAGTCAACTAGCTTCTCGGCATAGATAATATAAAGTACAAAACACTCTTTCACAGTTCACTGCCTTACAAAACATGTTAGTTTGCTGAAGCGCAAAAGAACTTTGAGGCCTTCTTCCCCTTATCACACTAAGTCTCCCATCAGACCGAGTGGGAGACAGGTCTCAGGACCCTTGACTGAAGAGACCACAGGCCCCGGGTTCGGGTGTGTCTCCCATAACCGATCATCGGCTGTGGAAGTTCAGGGCTCCACTCGCTGCAGACAGTGACAGGGCGGGCTTGTCTTCCAGGGAGCCCGGAACGTGGTGTCTTTTGAAGGCCCGTGTGCAGAACTGACACGTCTGCCCTCCGTCCGTAGACCCTCTTTCCCTCTACAACAGACACTTCCCTCCCCAGGGCAGGACGGGGAAGACACGGCCCATCAAGTGCGTCTTCTAAGGGACCAGAGGGACACGGCAGTGAGCCCAGTCACAGCCGCCCGTGCACGGGGAAGCCTCGGAGAGCGATCTGCCCTTCTTCTGCAGTGACTCAAGGAAGAAACAGAGGACTATGCTTTCCTCTTACCGAGCGGAGCAGCTGGCCGTGGAGGGCGAGGTTGCACAGGGCACCAGGTGGGACCAGGTGCAGGTGCCCAGCTGGGCGACGACAGGCCGCAACCGGGGCAGGCCACGCAGGCTGGTCCTCAGAAAGTTTGGGGCCCTCCGGCCCACGGGGTGACCTGCAGGACAGAAGGGAGGGCTGGGTTGGATGACAGACAAAAGCGCCAACACCGACAAGAGCCTTAACCCAACGCAGCAATCGTCGTCTCCGTGCACCCTCCCCTGCACTGGGTGCCCTGTTGGCAGCTACGCTGACTGCACTCCTTCAGCGCTGGGCCTGCCTGCAGCCTGGGCTGCTCAGGTGGCTTTGGCGATAAAATACTTTCCCCAAACTTCACTGTGATTACTGGGCATACTTATCCCCTAATTCCCAATCCACAGGCAAAGGCAGGAATGGTTTGTTCAAAAGGAAAATGCTAGTTCCAGAGATTATTCAATACAAAATGACCACTGGAACACAATGAATAAAATTACTTACTTTGTTTTCCTCTGCCTCCTGAGCTGGAAAGGCGGTGCCATTCCTAACAGGGGTGCCACCCGGCCCTGAAGCTCTGAAGTGAGAGCAGTGCTGAAGGCAGATTCTATCTGACAGATGCCGTGCGGGGAAAGCACGAGCCTAGCCCTTCATGCCCTCCTACAGGAACTCTCACTCCCGCCCACGCCCCTGGCTCTTCACAGAGGCCGCAGGTCTCCCTTCCACCTCAGTTGACCCCGAGGACGAGGGGAGACTGGACCCTGTCCCATGACGAGGACACCACAGGGCCTAGATTTAGTTGTTTTCATAGCTAATCACCCTGGATGGGGTCTCAGTGCTCAGATCACTGGCAACCAACACTTACACAGTGGACTCACAGCACACTTCAGGGCAAATCAGTCTGTATACATATTATACATTAAAGTAAGAAGGGTCTTTTGTAGGAAGAGTATCAACAACCCCTGACTGTGAGCTCCACCTCTTCCTCCTCAGCCTGTTTGTGAACTCTTATAAGCCTTCTCTCTGACAGCGCATGTCTTGTATAAGTGACCAGATGTCACGTAATCATTTATGAAAGAAGTAGCCTCAATGACTCATGTTGTAATAATCGGCAAAAGAATGGTGAGTTACATGGAGTAGCTGGTGGGAGACTTTAGAGTTACACGTTAACTCTGGGGGAGTGAGGCTACGTTGTCATGTCACTTACTAACTGGCTACTCTAGGTCACTGTGCAAGCTTTATTATAAGAACAAAGGGACCTGCAAAATTAGTGAAGAAATGCCTGCTGCCTTAAAGCAGATCTTGAATAGAATATTTATCCACCAAGGCAAATGAAGAAAAATGTTTTTCTCGTTATGACATACTGCCTTCATTCTAAAACGTCATCCATGTTATTTTCCTGAAATGAGAAGAAAATTCAGCCTTCAAAACCGTGTCCAGGCGGGAAGAGAGGGCTGACACTCATGTCTTCTAGTGCACAGAAACCAGCCATGCCAGCCACGCCAGGCAACCAAGAGACTGGGGGGCGGCCCGCAGTCCCTGGAGGGGCATAAGCTCCACCGCTCACAGGGGACAGAGCCCTGCTGGCTGGTGGCATGTAAAGAAAACAGCATCTTGTCACTCAGCTGTGAACCTGTTCCCCACAGTGAGTGTGTGGTGTGGTGTCCAGGAAACCCGACAACTACCCATGGGGACAAGCAGCCCACTGGGCGGCTCCTGCTGCAGAAATGGAGCTGCTGCACTTCACAGTGCGCTTCTTACCTCTCAGGGGAGGGTGCAGCCTGTACGGTCCTCCTGGAGTGGGATCCTGCCTCATGTATTCCTCTGCCTGCCTCCGTCTGCAGATTGCATCCAATCTTAAAGATAAAGAATGGCTTCAATACAAATTACACCACCAATTCCTCTACTAGGCACAAAACAACCAGTCCTTAAAAATCTCAAAACACCCGTAAAAATGTGTCAAAATTCTGTACCTCTGTTTCAGGTGGGCAACTTCCCTTCTCAGCTCAGAAGATTTTTCCCTTCTCAGGTCAGAGTTTTCCCTTCTCAGGTCAGAGTTTTCCCTTCTCAATTCAGAGATTTCCCTCTCCAGCTCCTGAGCCCTTAGCTGTGGGAGAAAAACATATCCACGTTCAGTTGTGGCCGACTGTGCACAAAGGGAAGGAAGGAAACAAATTCTTACTGAGCTGTCTTGGGCCTTCTTCTCGGCAAGAGTGACCTGAAAAAGTCAACACATCAAGAAACACCCCATGGCTAGGGGTTCTCAGGGCCACAATAACTGTCTGCATCAGGTGCTGAGGACTCGGTGTGTCAGGAGGAAGGCAGGTTACCTGGTGTCTCCAAATGATCTCTGCTTCCCGCATTTGCCCGTGACATTTTTCAAGTCTTATCCTATGAGTTACAAATTGTTCCATCAGAGAAGACACAATGCTGGGTATGCTGTTAAATAATCTGCCCCAGTCCATGTTATCTGCACTGCACACTCACACACATCATCTCACCGCTCAAGACACACTGCACACGGCTGCAGAAGCACAGCAGGTGCAAAGCTGTCGCTGCAGCCACTCCTTCCGTCACTGTTACTGAACGCCTGCCCGGTTCTGCGCTGACACAACTCCCCCTCCCGTTCTCAGCATTTCCCTCACGTGTCCTGTGCTGAGCATCTTTCATCACAAAGCTTGATTCTTCCTTTCCTTACATCCTGACCCTACTTCTTACACCTGGGTCTCCCCAGCAGCACGGGAATTTTTATTGGTCCGACTGACGCTACACTAAACTGCTATCCTCAGGGTGAGAACGGTTTATAGCACCTTCAGAAACATCTCTGTGAACCTTCTCTCCTCTCAGTCTGGCCAGCACTGGGACCAGGAAATTCTTAGTAACTTAATACATTTTAAAGTTAAACGTTTATCTTAACATATGTAAAACTTAACACTTTTCCTCCTGTGTGAAGCCATGTATACAAATGTCTTTTGTTTGGGTCAGTTTATGATATTGTGTCTAAACATTTTTGAAAAGTTTTCAAAAAATCCAACTGGTGTTTTCAGAGCCGCAGGTGCAGAGGAGCTGAACTCACTTGTACCATCTTGTCTCCTCTTCAGCCAATTTTGCCTCCTCCTTTGCTGCCAACAGCTGCTGCTTTCCCACCAGCTCACATCCGTTCATGTCCACCTTCCTGAGAGGGGAAAGAAACTCTGAAATTCTGCCAGTTTCCCTCCCAGAAACTGGAAGGGAAGAATTCCATGTTCCTTTCGCCCTTCCCCATAAATGCTCAGGCTGATAAATACACAGGAAAGAATTAAAGTACCCCCACTAATAAATATGAAAAAGCTACACTCAGGCCTCTGGCAACTGTTTGGTATCTGGGCTTCCCTTCAGCGTCCCCACCCCTAATCATTTATGCATAAAGTAAACACACAGGAAAAGCCAACGTGAGGTGTGCCCCGCCCCCCCCACCAGGCTCAGGTTCCTGTGCCTGGGATAGCACGAGCTCACTGTGTTTCAACGTGGGAATCAGGGTCTGACCAAGTCATCACAACCAAACACATTAGGGTAAAGCAAGCGTTCATGACTTGTTTGATTTCTCCCACAGAGAGCCCAGATTTCAGTCAAAACCTGGAGCAAAACCTGATCCTTTAGGAAATATAAGGAAATGTTTGTTTTTGAAAGCGGGTTAATGTGTGTGATGTCCATGACCTCTCCCTGAGAATGACAGGAAACTCTGGACAAATTATGAAACCCATGATCAAATGTACCAAATTGCTAACAAGCCAGAAAGGGACATGAGGCCAAGATGGAGAAGAAGAAAGCCCAGGACTGGGCCCACCTTCCCCGGGGGTCACCCAGTAACTGCAGAGGAAACCACTGAGATGCAGAGCAGCCCGGCAGCCGGTGCCCCCTACGCACAGGCACCGCAGTCAGGCAGCTGGAGCTCACTGTCCGTCAGCGAAGGTGATCCCTTGAGAGACCCACAGGACTTAGCTGGGATCCACGAGAGCTATATGCCAGAAACAAAGGTGGACAGGAGACACACGGGCCTCACGAATGCTGGCTGCACTGAATGATCTCAGCTGCTAACCGGGTTAACAGGATGTAGCGCTGCTGGTGCCCTGACCACCTGCCAGCTGTAATGCCCACCTTCTCTGCAGCAAGTTAACCTCACACGAGGCCTCAAATTTTCTCTATTTTCTACCCAATGTCTAGAGTTTATTAAAAATGATAGACACATGGCAGGTCATGACACTTTGATGTGGTTGAAACCTAAGGACAATAAAAATGGACCTAGGGGGATCCAGATAATGAAGTGACTAAATCTGGTCCAAGAACCCGCTAAAATCTCAAACTAAATACAAACAAGACTCTGGTAACCAGTTAGAATGAACAGAAGCAGCAGATTACAGAAATCAAGGTCGAAAAATAAATGCACATCTGTACTGATTGAATATGGTAAAGAAAATATGGTGGTAAGTATTCTGAAACGTATTACAATATCCACATAACTCCACACATTCATTCACACATTGTCATAATTAACACGGGAATGTCTTACCCTTCAGTGTCCATAGATCTCTGTCCACTGATTTCATCAAGGACACTTACTTTCTTCACCTGCCTTTGGAAACCGTCTTCCTCACGTTCTTTCAGAGATCCCGATGCAGCATGGTGGTCTTGCATTTTCTTTTTACCCTCTATAAACATAAAACATCTGGCTTTGTGTGTGCACATGTGCACTCAAGAGCTTGGCTGTGCTGGGGAGTGGAGAAAGGAGAGAATTCTGAAGGCAGGAATCCCCTTTTTACCTTCCCAGTGCAAATTCATTGCTATTACAGGCATGTTTCATTTTATTGCCCTCCCTGGTAATGCATATTTTTAAACAATTGAAGATTTGTAACAACCCTGAGTACAGCAATTCCATTGGTGACATTTTTTTCTGGCAGCATTTGCTCATTTCTTATCTCTGTGTCACATTTTTGTAGTTTCTGAAATATTTGGTTCTTTATCATTTTAACTAAAACAGGCATGATATTCCTTTAAGGCAAAGCCTAATCCAGCGGAAGTCCCTAGTTCTCAGCAATTCTATAAACCCTGAGAGAGGTGAAGAGGCTTCAGAATAAAAGTGTGAAGCCAGCAGGGGTTGGCCCATGAAGTTTAAGGCAAGATTCCATCTCCACTGCATACCTGTGCAAGGTAAGGCGGGAAGAGCTGACCCAGAGGCTGCTGCAAGTGCTCCAGGAGATGAAGCTAAGGCAGCTAATGAAGGTGGCTGCACTAAACAACAGGTTTTCAATGCAGAGAACTGCAAGGGGAGGCCACCCAGCACCATCACAGCTGGAGAGAAGTCAGCGCCTGGCATCAAGGCTTCAATGGACAGGCTGATTTTCCCGTTAGTGGCTAACGAAGCCAATATTCATTTAACATTATGAAAATCCTATGTCCCATGAGAATCAAGTGAAATCTACTCTGTGCTCTATAAATAGAACAAAGCCTGAATGACAGCACATCTATTTACAACATGAATATTTTAGCCCATTGTTGAGACCTACTGCTCAGAAAACAAAACAAAACACACAAAAAAAATTCTTTCAAAATATTACTGCTCATGGACAATGCACAAGTCATCCAGGAGCTCTGATGGAGATGCATGAGATGAATGCTCTTTCCATGCTTAACACGACATCTATTCTGCAGCCCATGAATCAGGAGTAATTATGACTTTCAAGTCTTATTATTTAAGAAATACATTTTGGAAGGCTTTAGCTGCCATAGACAGTGACACCAATGATGGGTCTGGGCAAATGAATGGAAAATTTTCTGGAAAGGATTCACCATTTTACATGCCATTAAGAACATTCGTGATTCATGGGAAGAAGTCAAAATATCAACATGAACTGGGGTTTGGAAGGAATTGATTCCAATCCTGATGTGTGACTTTGAAGGGCTCAAGAATTCAGTGCAGGAAGGAGCTGCAGATGTGCTGAAAATAGCAGGAGAACTAGAGTTACAAGTGGAGCCTGAAGATATGACTGATTGGCTGCAACCTCATGATAAAATGTGCATGAATGAGGAGCTGCTTCTTATGGACAAGCAAAGAAATTGGTTTCTTGAGATGGAATCAACTGGTGAAGATGCTGTGAAGAAGGTTGAAATAACAAAGGACTTAGAAGAGCGTATGAACTTAGCTGATAAATTACCACAGGGTTTGAGAGGACTGACTCCAATTTGGAAAGAATTTCTACTGTGTGTAAAATGTGTCAAATTGCCTGTGACAGAGGACTTGTTCCTGAAAGGAAGAGAGAATCCTGTCACAAACTTCATTGTGCTCTTATGTTAAGAAATTGCAAAAGCCACACCGATCTTCAGCAACTGCCACAATTACCAGTCAGCAGCCACCAATGTTAATTCAAGGCCATCCACCAAAATGACTGTAACTCAATAAAAAAAAAAGTTAAAAAAAAAAAACCATCCACCAACAAAAAGATTAAACCTCACTAAAGGCTCCAATGATGGCTAGCAGTTTTTAGTAATAAAGAGTATTTTCATTAAGTTATGAACATTGGGGTTTTTAGACACAGTGGTATTGCTCACTTAATAGACTACAGTATAGTGTAAACTTAACTGTTCTTTGCACTGGAAAACCAAAAAAAAAAACAAACCCCAAAAAATAAGTTATTTAACTCTCTTTATTATATTTATTTTATTCTAGGGGTCTAGAACTGAAGCCAAAACATCTCCCAGGAATCCTGTATGTAAGGTTTTCTTCCCAACAAGCAACATACCTTCCAGGCTGCAGTCCCCTGTTGTCACAGCTCGCTGCATCGAATCCTCAGATCTGGTCTTCTAAACACCTGGCTGTAAGATAGATATGAGAAGACATTCAAGAAGTACTGATCCACAGCAATGTGCACATACTTAACATGAGAGGAATCATACGCTTGGAATCAGCTAAGATGGGCCATCTGCTTTCCGTGCGTTACAGCACAATTAAACACTGACACAGTGATGCTCGGTTCTCTGAGGTAAGCATCTCTGGGGGTGAGAAACAATCCTTACTCTCTTCTTGATGCTGAGCTGAACGTCCTCCTGCACATGCATTTCTTCAGATTTCACTGTGGCTTCACAGACATGAGATTTATTAAGAGCAATTTCAACTTAAAACATTCTCATCGGTGACTAAATTCCCAAGAAAAATAATTTGAGTAGATATCAACATTTAATCTTCTAAGACATGAGATTGTTGTTCCTTGTGAAAGCTAATGTGTACAGTGGAAATCCTGCTGTAACTGGAGGCATTTACCTCAAATTCCTGAAGTGTTCATTGAAACAGCACCTTTCAAGTTCTCTGGAGATGTTCCTTTTTCCAGTATCTTCACACAGGACAGAAATAAAGTATGTACTAAGATTTCAATGAAAACTCAGGGTGATATGTTTAAAAAGTGTAATTTTTTTTTCCAGAAACAAAGTATTTTGTTAGCTGCAAAACAAACCATAGAAAATAAATATATTAGCCCTGGTACATGTCCAAAGACTTTGGTGAGCATTCTCTCCAGAAGATATTAAGGCAGTGAAATGATTCTGAACATACAAATTTTATAAAGAAAGGAAAGCAAGTGTTATATGTTCCCTTACATATGCTTGAAAGCATCTGAGACTTTCCCTGAATTTCGGTTTGGGGCTGAAGACAGTGCTCCATTTGAGAGTTTACAGCAGACAGGGCCTCTTCCTTCAAGTTCTAGCAACGGGCATCCTAGCAGCTCATTCTGACCCTTTGCATCTTGCATTTCCTTCTTCAGCTGGTCCTCTTCCACTGCCAGCCGGCCAATCTCTTCCAGACAGTCTTGGTTTGTTCTGATGGGCAGTTGCTTCTCTTCAACCCTTTTGGAATCCTGTCCCTTCTCAGCCAGTACCCACAACTACGCCTAAGTTTCCTGTGATGGCAGCTGATCCAGGCTGGGCCCAGGACAAATGTCAAGCCCATAAAGAAATGTGGAAAAAAGACCTCCAGGCACAGATTTTTCCTCACCTCCACAGGCTTCCTCCTCCCTGGACAATGGAGGGCACGACTGGACGACAAGAGGAAGCAAGAATGGGAAACTGCTCATGTCAAAGAGCTCACAAATGAGTGTTGCTGGTGAAATATAAACAAAGTTTACCCAAATTCACATGGAAAATTCTCTGTTTAACATCAACAGGGCAAGGAACTGTGCACCTAGTCTAGTAACTTCCTTATCCTCTCAGGTATTTCCTGACATCTTCTGTGTATCTTGGAGGGCAGTGTGAGTGGTGAGAAAACTCTCTAGGTTGTGAAAATAAGACATATTTCCTAGTCTCTGAAATAGAAAAAGTCACAGAGGTTTTAGTCCATGAAATTCTGGGTCATTGTTCACAGGGAATTTCCGCTCCTGGGCTCTCACACTCTGTTGTGGTCAAAAGCAGGAGGAGCAGGTGCACGCATCTCGCCCAGGGCACAAAAAGCCTCAGAAGCCCGGCTATGGTCAAAGTGGCAGCTCTTACCAGGTGTGGGTTCTTGGCGTTCTGGTCCCTCACAGCCTGCAGCTTAGCTTGAACAATCTGAATGATGTCATTCAAATTTTCATTTACCTTCTCAATGGCTTTCAAGCTCTCATTCAATGAAACATTGAATTAGTAACAATTACTCATTACTTTCATTTCTACTTTCAGAATGTAATCTAACAAGAGGTTCGTACCTTAAACTTCAGTGCTTTCTCAGAGGGCAGCTTCTTTTGCCTGATGGTCTCCTCTAAGCATTTCTTTGCGTTGTTGGTCTATGCAAAAATGTAATGAAGGAAACAGAATTACAAATACTAATTACACTGCTAGCTGAACCTATCTTGTGTGTGACCCCTTCCACTAATACAGAAAGTGGTGCTTTACATCTACAACACTTGCTTTGTTTATTTTTTTACTGATATATAGTCAGTTACAATGTGTCAATTTTCTGGTGTACAGCATGTTTCAGTTACATATATATATACACCTATGTTTGTCTTCACATTATTTTTCATTATAGATTACAAGATATCAAGTAGAGTTCCCTGTGCTCTACAGAAGAAATTTGTTTTTTTTTTTTGTTTGTTTGTTTTTTTTTTATCTGGGACACATGCTTTGAACCTAGACCTCTTATGGAACACATGGAACAGGACAGTAGGATGAAGGAAAAGAGAGCCAAATAACTGAACTGCCAGAGTGGGGAGGAACTGAAGGTAAAATCACACAAAAAAAAAAAAAAAGCAAAAGGACAAGGATAACTTCTGCACCCAAGCAGATATATTTTCTACAAGTTCTCTGTTTTCATTCTCCAAATTCTTGCTCTGCTCAGTCATCTGCTTTAAAGTAACTAAAAGGAGATGAAGCAATTTCTCATATTGGCAAGAAAACCCAGTAGAATAGAATTATCATGATTTATTAGCAGTAGAGACATATCTGGCTGGCACTATGAGTATAATTAACCTTTTAGCTTTTCTACTGTGCCTAAAGGAAGCAAATCTTAGTGGCATTCTAAATGTGAGATCATTGAGATTCCTAGTTTAATTTTTTTCAAAGATGCAGAAACACAATAAAAAGTCTTCCCCTAAATTCTCTCCCAGCTATAAGCACCATTCTTAGAAAATTCAATCATTCAAATACTTCTGACATCACCAGAGATGAAAAAGAAAAACCAAGCATCCTGTCCCCTTAACATTCTCTCCTCCAATTACTAAGGTAAGTAAACATGCCCCTGCTTAAAAAAATAGAACCCTTATCCCACGCAGGTTCACCCCACAGCCAGGCCCTATCTGCAACACCACAGAAGGCAAGTTCAAAACGTTGCCTGACTGGGCCTGCACTGGCCTCCAGTGTCTTCCTGCTGCCTGGAAGATCGTCTTTAATGAAAATCATGTTGGGGGCCCTGAAGGACAAGGTAGCTGGAATTAAACACTTTGGTACCATGTGGGCTTCCCCACCTAGTCACTGGAGGACCTGGATAACACACAGGCCCTAAATGACAACCTTTTCTATCGCCAGGATGAGAATGTTAACATCACTGCTTCAGGAAAGCAGCACATGTAAAACAGCCAGTCACAGGCGACTCCATGTGTGAAGCTCTAGAACGCAGCCCTCAGAACCAGACTCCTCTCTCAGGCATCTAAGTCCCTCATCTGACCACACAGTGCACACGCGTCTTCTGTCTGCCCAGTGGTGATGCTCTGATGCTGAGATCCCTCTTCTCAGCACCAGCCCTTCTGCATCAACTGTCACCAACAGCAGCCCTTGAGGGCCTACTGAGTGCCGGGCATCCACCCTGCCCAACATGCACAGCCCCATTCTGTCAGCAGAGTGTGAAGCCTGCATAGAAAGCATCATCCTCAGGCTGAATCACTTCCATTAAGTCCCCACTGCCATGAATGGCTCCTTTCACTTATGAGTCACAGCCCATGGATGCCCCTCTGCTGTGACACACACCGCCTGGCTACATCTGCATCCCTCCCTCAGCCTGGAGAGTCCTGACAGGCTCAAGTAGTGTTTCAGCATCTTTACTTTTCACCAAGAGCCAGCTCATATTAGGGACACACTCCGAACATTAGACTCTTCTCATCACCTGCTTCCTCAAGTTTGCTATGCAAAATTAAACTCATCCTAGTCTCCCTACTCCTGTGACCCTCCTGGCCTCTTAGCTCAATAGATGTCAACTTCCTCTACGATGTCATTTAGACACCATTGCAGGAGTAAAATTTTCAAGAGTTGAGAAGTCAGTTAGACATCAGAAGTCATTGTGTTTACTCTTAGTTGAATTAAAATCCACATCAAATCCTGGTATTGAGAAAATATTACAAAGGAAACTAAACCCTAATACCTTACCTTGACACACTGGAGGCTTTACCTAGGAGAGGAAGAAACATTAAATTTGAAGTCAAAACATATAATTAGTAAATCTATAATTTCTAATATACTATCAAAACAGTAATCCATTGAAATCACAATTATCACTTTGGTACAGCATAACAATTAATATGATTAAAAATCAGGAAAAATCAGAATTTCCTACTTAAGGTATGATCTTTCACTCACCATTTCTGATAGCACAATGGTAAATAACTTATTTTAGAACAAAAGATCTGCTTACATTCTATTAAATAAACATCACTCTATTCAATTTTCATAACACATATTCACATTTAACAACACTGAACTATATTATTTTCATGATATGTTGTTGTAATGCATCATTTATCTAATTTTTTTTGTCAAACCAAACATCCACACTTAAGTCCAGAACCTGGATAGTTGTGTAACCTTCAAAAGAGAGAGAGAGACAGAGAGGAGAAAACTAAAAGAAAAATAAAGGCAAAATCTTTATACTAAGATTAAGATGCACCCCTTTCATTCAATGAAAGGTTTTCTGAAATCTTATACAGAGTTGACTGTTGAATTGATAAGCAATTGTAACATATGAGGTCGTAAGATTTGTCAAGACCACTAAAAACAAACGGACATCAGATGAGACATCAGACGAGAATGAAAGTGAGTAATTGCTGTAGTGAAACCACACACAGCAGCAGGACGGACAGCGACCATTTTCAAGAAGCGAACGTGCTTCTTGGCTCAGATACAAGTCATCGTATGAAGAGTAATAGTCCAGAAAAACCCAGGCAGGACTCCACTGTAATACCATGTAAAGACACATTTCCCTGACCCTTAACACATATTTCTTCATTCAAAACTTTAAGTGATGATCAGAGACTGAGGCCAGCCCCTAACCTTGCCAAGATATTGGAGAATCATCACAGTGTCGAAGATCCAGTGGCAATAATGTGGCAATAGAAGAATGCATCCATGGAGGGCAAACAGAAAACCACAGATGTTCCCTTAACTTCACACTTGCTCAGGAACACTGAGCTTCCCTGTCCCCTGTCACCCAACACACAGGCAGGGGCAGGTGGAGAGATAGATGGACTCGCCAAATACTTAACCTTCCTGTTTTGTTATTGAAGAGGAGAGTTTATAAATTGCCATTGTCTCATTGAGAATATACTGTTGTCTTGCTCAATGAGTTCTTACTATAAAGATTTTGCAACAAATTTCCATTTCAAAACTAATTTGTGTTCAAGTTAATAATCTAAAAGGAAACAAAGAAAAGACTCCTGGATTCTGGCCCAGGCAGGCAAATAAAATGTCCAGTGACTATATAAATTCCTATTAGGTGTGATTAAAAGGACACTGTCAGGTACTTTAGTAATACTTACAGCAAGGACGGTCCTCCAGACGAACAAGAGAAAAATAGAAACTCCCCAGGAGGCAGCAAGAAGAATAAGCTTCCACAGAAGTTCATAAACATCAGACGCAGGATGGAAAAGGAGAATCAGAGTGTCGAGGATCTGAAAAGATATTAGATATAATGAGGAACCTCAAAGACATTCCCAGTGTATATGTCACAGAGAATCATCTTTAGAAACCCTCAACCACATCCTCAGATAGCTCCACAGAGAGGCGAGAAGGGACACTTGAGTTCAAAGGAGCTCTTGGGAGTGTGGGCATGTTTACTGCCTTGATTTGGTAATAGTTTCACTGCTGCACACATACGTCAAATATCTGATACACAAAATGTTAGAGATTTGACTTTGCTGACAGGCACATTGCAAATATTTTTAAAATAGTTAACAGAACTTAACTTATGAATGTAGAAGCCAACTTGAAATTGAAAATAAGCAAACACAAACCTACAGGGCATGGGACGCCTCCATCTTCTATTGTATGTTCATGAAGTACCTGGACAAACCCCTATGAAATGTCTCCAAAAATACACCCAACATGTATGGGGAAAGAGCAATGAAGGTATGTGTTAAAATACAGAGAGATGTACAGAGATGTATTTCTACATTTATAGACTGGACATGAGTGAGAAAGCAGACCAGCTCTTAGAATAATATCAAAATTACTATTCCAGCAAAAATTAATGATATATTTTAGCCCAACTATCTAAAAACCATGGAGGTTTTCTTCAATATTCACTTTGGTTCTGAACCAGAGCATGTAATGTCAGACTTCTGAAATAAATAGGGATTTGTATAATAGAGTTTTAATCATATTATACAAGATTACACAAAGAATGAAGTTACATAAAAAGAGAACTCAAAATAATCAGTAAAAATAATTTACATGCATATTTCACAGTACTGCACCTACGTCCATTAACAGCCACCAAGAAAATTAATTTGTATTTCTGGAATGTTCAGTCACCAAAACAAAAGCCAAACACATAGTTTTGTAAAAACTAGATTTATAAGTATTATAGGAGGGAATAAATGCACAATGTAATTTGTACTTTATCTAGACACCAAGTTTCAGTCTTGTGCAAATAAAACCCCTCTAGAAAGCAGCCTCTGAAATCAGTAACACTGTCATTGTCAGCTCTCACAGTTGGGGTCAGTAAAATGTGTGCTGGTGGAAAACATGCACTGTCTTTGCATAGCTGCCATCTGAGAGAGCAGTGGATCTCAGCACAAAGGAGAGACATGCAGATAAAAGGCACAAAAACAAACACCATCTAGTCGCTAACTGGTAAAACCCCCTCCACCATGGGCATGCTTGTTACACACGGCACTGTCTGAGTGCTGACGTCAGCAGCTGCCTCCTACCTAAAGTCTATCCATCAGGGCCGATGGACTCAGGTTCTGTCAGTGGCCATGAGCAACGGTGGAGAAGGACAAGTTAGTTTATCCAAATGCTCAAAGATGTGGTAGGGAAAGAGGGCTGACTAAACTGTGAGAACTCAGCCTCATTCCCTTTGAGGGAAAAAATCCCAACAAAGATGACCTAGAAACGCCCTCCTTAGTAGGCTCAAAAGAAACAGAACAGACTCTTCTTTGGGTGGAGTGTTCATGTGGCATTGATTCTGCTTCAGTGCAAAGATTGTTACTGACACTCAGTTTTTCCAGGTCCGTAAGAATCTGGTGGAAGCGTATCAGAACAAACCACTTAAATCCATGAGGTGTTCTCAGTCTTTCTTTTTTAGGGTGTGGAGGTGATTTATCCTGACACAGTAAAAATTTCACAGCATGTATCTGAATTTTCTTTATATTTAGACAATTCTAAAGACATGAAGGACACTTTCTGCTTTGGGGAAATCAACATTCTTCACAAGGACAAGTCACTAAAAAAAAAGACAACTCGTCCACCTCCTGGTCACATCCCTCCTGAGCATTTCCTCATTGTAAACATCACTGGAGGTTGCAGCCACTGATTTTCACATAAGCTCGGCTCTCAGGGCTCCCCCATCAAACTAGATGGACTCAGAGTCCCTGGGGGCAGCCTCCAAGATAAAAAGGAAAGGGATAACTAAGAATTTGCTAGAAGTCCAATAAAAATAAAAGCAAAAATAAACAAATGGGACCTAATTAAACTTGGAAGCTTTTGCATAGCAATGGAAACCATAAGCAAAACAAAAAGACAACCTACAGAATGGGAGAAAATTTTTGCAAAACATGAAACTGACAAGGGCTTAATCGCCAGAATATAGAAACAAATCATACAACTAAATAAGAAAAAAAAAAAAAAACTCAATCCAAAAATGGGCAGAAGGCCTAAACAAGCAATTGTCCAGTGAAGACAAACAAACGGCTAACAGGCACATGAAAAAGTGCTCATTATCACTGATTATCAGAGAATTGCAAATCAAAACTACAATGAGTTATCACCTCACACAAGTCAGAATGGCCATCATTCAAAAGTCCACAAATGACAAATTTTGGAGAGGCTGTGGAGAAAAGGGAACTGTCCTACACCGCTGGTGGGAATGCAGGTTGGTGCAGCCACTGTGCAAAAGTTTGTAGATTCCTCAAAAGACTAAGAATAGACTTACCATATGACCTAATAATCCCACTCCTGGGCATATGTCCAGAAGGAAACCTACTTCAAAAATACACCTGCACCCCAATGTTCATAGCAGCACTATTTACAATAGCCAAGACATGGAAACAGCCTAAATGTCCATCAACAGATGACTGGATAAAGAAGAGGTGGTATATTTATACAATGAAATACTATTTGGCCATAAAAAACCAATATGCCATTTGCAGCAACATGGATGTCCCTAGAGAATGTCATTCTAAGTGAAGTAAGCCAAAAAGAGAAAGAAAAATACCATATGAGTTTGCTCACATGTGGAATCCAAAAAAATAAATAAAAAAGAGCATAAATACAAAACAGAAACAGACTCACAGACATAGAATACAAACTTGCTGTTGCCAAGGGGCTGAGGGGTGGGAAGGGACAGATTGGGAGTTTGAAATTTGTAGATACTGCCAGGCATATGCAGAATAGATAATCAAGATTATACTGTATATCACAGGGAAATATATACAAGATCTTATGCTAGTTCACAGAGAAAAAAATTCTGACAATGAAAATATGTATGTTCATATATAACTGAAAAACTGTGCTCTACACTAGAATTTGACACACTATTGTAAAATGACTATAACTCAATAAAAATGTAAAAAAAAAAAGCTGTGGTATATTTTACCCAATAGACTACTACTCAGCCATAAAAATGATAAAATGATGCCATTTGCAGCAACAGGGAATGGATGGACCTGGAGAATGTCATTCTAAGTGAAGTAGTCATAAAGGAAAAGAAAAATACCATATGATATCACTTATATTTGGAATCAAAAAAAAAAAAAGACAAACTTATTTACAAAACAGAAACAGACTTAGAGCATAGAAAACAAACTTATGGTTACCAGAGGGAAAGGGAGTGGGAAGGGAAAAATTGGAAGTTTGAGATTCATGAATACTAATCTCTATAAAGTAGACAACAACTAGTTTACACTGTACAGCACAGGGAACTCTATTTAATATCTTGTAGTAATTTATGTTAAAAAAAACAATATGAAAATAAATATATGTATTTTCCTATATGACTGAAGCATTCTGTTGTACATGAGAAATGGACAACATGGTAAACTGACTATACTTCAATAAAAATATTTTAAAATTTATAGGGCTATTGAATATTTTTGTTACATTAAAATTTCTGAAAAGAATACACTTCAAAGAAAAAACAAAGTTGCTGTAAGTTAACAAACCAGAAAGCACAGAGCAGAGATGACATTTCCCTGTTTAACAGACCAGCACCAACCCAGTGCTGAGACCCCACTGCTCCCAGGACTGCCAGACGTCACCACCAGGAAGGGTGCACACACAGGAGAGCACACCACACAGGGACAGAACCGGAACACGCACAACTTGAAGCAGGATCCTGACAAGCTTTCCGGGAGCCAGTCTCACTATGACTTCTAGTAAATAGGAGTTTCTTGCTTTTTAAAAAACTGCTTTACTGAGATATAATTCACCCACTCCCCCATTTTAGGCATACAACTCAATGGCTTTTAGGATGTTCACACTTCCTTCTTTGATGCAATAAAGTAACTAATTCAGGTTTCATCCTGTCAACCTGCTGTTTGGTCAAAGAGGTCCTGATAGGACTCAGATCTTGAGGACGCCGGTGGCCAGAGCCACTCTAGGCTGGTCAAGAAACCTGTCCTGAGAGCCTCGGGCTTCACCAACGATGCATTCCCATCAAGGACCCTATGAGAAAGTATCTATTTAACCACAGTGTGAAAGAGCCCAGGAAAAAGGAGGACACCTGATGCCCGATGTTTACTCACAGTTGTATATTCATATCCAGTACACCCCAGCACGTGGGACCAGAACATCCCCATCACCTACATGTCCTGGTCCTCTCAGGTGGGGAGGGGACAGGGGAGGGGAGGGGAGGGTTGGGGAGGGGAGGGGAGGGGAGGGGTGGGGGATGGGGTGGGGAGGGAGTGTGACAGGAAGAGGGGTTGGGCACTTGGGAGGAGAAGGGGGTCACAGAAAGGATGAGGGCCAATCAAGCTCTTGAGGGGAGGAAGGAGGGTTCAGTCAGGTCAGGAGGTCAGCAGGTCAGGAAAACAAACAGCAGGCAAGCGGACTCTCAGGAGCAGCTGGAGGGGACCAGACGCCTCCCTCCAAGCCTACTCCTGTCTGAACGCTGCCTTAGCAACGCCCCATGCTTTATGTCCTCTCTCGACCAATCACCTGCCTTTGCCCCTGTGACCTCACAGTGGACATTCTGGGTGACGTCAGTTTTACAATGTGCCCCGCCTAACTGATCCCCCACCACCAACTGCCGTCTAACCCTGGGTCCTCTCTGCAAACTTTTCTGATCTTATGCTTTCTGGTCCTGCCCAACTGATGTCCCCTGCCCCCTACTTCTTGGGTGCTCCCTCCTCCTTTTCCAAATTCCCAGGATTTCCCTTGGGCAGTGGCTGAAAAACATATTAGGTAGACAATGACAGAACCAGGAGGAATCAAATATACAGGCAAGGTGGGAGGTCCTCTCTCCCCTTCGCTCAGCACTGCACACAAAATGCAGAGAGAACGTCCACAAGACGGAGATCTTAACAGCACACCATCTTAATCACATCGCCACACCCATGTGGCTGTCCTTATCTGTAGTACACTTGTAGGTGACACATTAATTTTAAGTATGAATGTCACATGCATAAAAATAAGCCCTATGGTTTTTGCCAAAAATATATAAAATTATAAAAAATAATTATATATTGTCACACCCCCTACACTGCCCTTGGGTGATTCACTTACACACAGGTTCAAGGAGGCAGGAACTACCTGGGTGGGACAGAAGCAAAGTTGTGCTTTGGGGCAGTACTGGCTGTGAGGGGGCCTGAGAAAACCTTTTGGGGTGGTGGGAAGACTTGGTGTCTAGATATGGGGGGTGGTTGTGTTCACTCAATCAAGAAATACTGAGCACATGGGGCCTGCCAGTCTCAGGAGTCAGAGAGACCCTCCTGCCCTGTGGGGAGTTGACCCCGACTGCTCACAGGCCCAGTGGGGCTGCGTTTCCAACCACACTGCTGGGCCTTCCTGCTCCCACAGCCGGGCTTCAGGCGCTGTGCTGGCTCCAGGATCCCCTGGCCTGGAGGGACTGAGTCCCATCCAGGGTGAGCAGGCTTCAGGGATCCTGGGTCTCCTCCTACTGTCAATCAGAATTCCTTCCAACCCTCAGGAATCGGGACACCCTGTAAATCACCAATTAGCATCAGGTCAAAGGTATTGAGTTCTCACACTAAGCAATAAACTGTGCCAACTGACCAAATTCAAAGTGCAGTGTTCCAACTACACAACATTCTCAATAACCCATTTTATGGATGAGAAGACAGAGGGGGTGTGAATCACCTAAGTGTCTCGGGGCGGTGAGAGCTGTAACTTTACCCTGAACTAAGATCTACCTTGGAAAGCGATTCCACCTGGAGCCCATCCTGTGACCTGCTCCCTGAGGTTCTGAGGAAGACCGTTGGCTTTTCCTTGGGAAATTCCTCTTGCAATGACATTAAGTCATGCATCAGTCAGGACAAACGGTGAGGATGTGTTCATTAGGGATCCTGACTCTTAACGGCAAGTCAACTTTGTCTCAGGAAATGGGTCTTCTATTACCATTAATTCGGGCACCAAGGTAAATAAGAGTAACAACATAAAATCCATCATACATATAAGTACTTTTAATTTAAATTATAAATAACTTTATGAACTATAAACGGATGCATTGCATTGGTCCATGACAAACAGGACATTATGTACATTCATTACAAAGAAGTGCTGTCATGGGTGGGGATGTGGTGACAAGAGCAGGGTCATTTTTAGCAGGGAAGGATGTCCTACAGCTCTCAGTACAGGGTGGGTAAGTTCACAGTGCTTCTCCCCATGACCAAACTCTCACCACCCACACACACACACACACACACACACACACACACACACACACACACACACACAGGCAAATGTACATAGATCCTAAAATGACCATCTACCTTCTGATCAGAAAAAAGATAAAGATATGTGCTCACATCACCTAACAACACACTGACCACACACACAGTTCCCATAATAACTTCTTAATACTTCAGTTCTATGAGCCTCTGAAGTTCCCCTCACTTGCGCTCACCATCATCTAACAGAAAGAAGTCATAAACAATTCTTCAAGTTTGATTCATTACAGTTCCTCTAAGAACTTATATTATTGCAAGTGTCAGAAGAATATAAAATTCAATTTCAGATGGAGTTTTTGGCTCAGTAGTTTTCATGGTTAAAAGTTTCCACTGACTACACAAAATTATTGGCTCTACTTTTCTCGTTCTGTGCTTCCTGTCCCAACTAAAATTTCCCTATACATCTCGTTATTTTGGATTTCAGTCAGTGGCCTGATAGTGCATTTTGTAGATAGTTTCATTGTTCCTACAGATCTCTATTGATGAGCATTTTATTCTTTTAGTATTAAATAGAACAAATGACTTCCAGTCTACAGCTTTTCCTGTAACTGGAGAAACAATAAAGCTTATACCGACATCACTCACCACTACACTACCAGACTCACAGCTTGTCCTGACTGCACTTTGACCTCCTCTAGTCTGTGTCCAGAAAAATCAAGCCCACACACGTGTGTATGTGACTCTATTGGGCCAGCACGCCCACCTTCTCCATTTACTTACTCTCAGTCGTCACTACTTTCCTATATTTGACCTAGAAGTTGCCCTCCTCCTACCCCTACCCTGAGCATTTCAGAAGAGTAACCTAAAAACTAAACTCTTCATGGCACAAACTGTAATCACATTACTAGTAGCCATAAAGTTAGCCTATGAATGAATTTAAAAGGATTAGAATGAATGTATGATAATTACTTTAAACAAAAACATTTTGACTAATAAAACTGTAATTAACTTCATAATTATCAAATGGCATTAGTCTATTTTACTATCCTTTTTGCATTTACAGTACCCTATATGGATACTAATATATAAATCACACTTAACATCCCCAATTACTATGCTTAGATGGCACAATATCATCATTTTTCATTACAGCCGCTGTCACCACGCTCAGCACCCTTTCTACGTGAGCTGGCATAACTCCTGCCATCAGTGCTCCCCGCCTGTGTGGCCGCACCGGGGCCGTCACTAACAGCTGTGGGATCCAGCGACTGCGGTACTGATTGTGTCCAAAATCTTAACCTTCTTCAAGACTAAAACTCATTATTCCAAACATTATAGTAATACAATTAACACGATTACCAAAATTATATCCTCTGGATTAACACTAAACCTTATGGCCTAGTAACCAGCCTTATCAGCTTATTGCTCCTGAATCAACTGACACAGCCTCCACTTTTCACTAGCCTCCTTTCTGTTACTGCCTCCACTTGCATCAACAATGTCTCTTCTTCCACCAGCATACACAGCCAGCCGATTTCATCCATCCCAGCAATCATTAACCCCCAAAACTGTGTCATCACAAGTACCCTTACTACAAACATCCTTAGACTTTCACACTTCACAACTGACCACATTCTATAGTTTAATCAAAACAAAATTAGTCAAAACCCTAATTATTTACTACCCACTGAGAAAATCAGACAAGATGATTAAATTCAGGACTCTGTTTCTTACTGTATGTACTCCTTGGATCATTTTCACTTGTCACTGCATTAATTTTTACCCAGAATCTTGTAGGTTCCTTACACTTTATAATAATTCAACACTAAACTCAGGCAGCATCCATTTCTTAATCTGGTGTTTCCCTATGACTGGCATGAGTAAGAGCATTTAGAGTAAGCAGACTCCTTTAGGACCTGCTCCTTTGGTTCCCAAGGGCTTAACTGGAGTTTGCATTCCTGGACCCAGAGCACCTGCAGTCATGCTGCTCACACGAGGCAGCTGGGCCACATCACACATTATAATATTCAATCCCTTGGAAAACCAGATGGCATATCCTGTCCTTATACTATCTTTACAAAGAATGATCATAACGAGCCCCATCTGTCTGTGCCAGACAGATGTACAGCCACTCCCGCAGGGCTCCCCACCAGCCACAGACAGTAGGAGCTGTGGGCATCCATGCTCAGACAGCATGATGTCACAGAGGTGCTCCAGCCCTGACAACAACCCACGCCTTATGTCCTGGTCTGAAGCACGTGTCAGGCACCCAGGCACGGGGTTCAGAACCAGGACGAGCAGTCCCCTCAGCTGGAGTGAAAACCAGCGAGCTTGCTGGGGCGCTGTAAGATGCGGAGCCACTGCTCTTGAACAGCCTGTGCAGAGGCCCGCTGACTCCCCGTCACGGCAGGGACACAGCAGGCTGAACACTGCCTGGGGCTCCGGCCGGCTGGCAGGGGTGGCTCAGGGGGACCCCCGGACTCCCCCAGGCTCCTGCTCCCTCCCTCCGTTTTCTGGTGCTGCTCCCCACTCAGGTGGAGGCCTCCAATGCCAGTGAGTGTGCACACCGTGGGAGAAAGTGGTGCTGGAGTGGGTGTGGCCCTGTCTCTAAAAAGACGGCCGGCAGTCACGGCCAGCTAGTGTCCCCGCACACACTCTGCAGGGAACAGCACCAGCACCAGGGCAGGGCCTGCCATCACCAGAACTCACTTTCCTGTGCACGCCTGACGGGGTGGGGCCAGCTCAGTGGTGCAGCCCCAATTTCTCTGGCCCCAATCCACCCTCTAGCCAAGGTGTGCACACTGGGGAAAAAGTAAAACCAGTAGAGAAGTGCTGCTGCAAGCCCTCAGGCCTCAGCCACATCCCAAACCAGAGACTGCCACCACACCCAGGAGAAACCCACTCCCACAGAGATCCTGCTCCAGCCCCACAGGACCCCGTGCCAACCCTGATAGGGCTGGAACAGTCACTGAGCAGAGGAGAAGCCTCTGCTTCAACCTGGAACTGGCTCCAGCCACTCTGACTCCAGCCCTGCCTCCCCCATTGCAGCGGCTGCCAGCACGTCCCGGGGGAAGAGGGCAGCCCAGGATCACTTCAGGTCCAGCTGTTCCCAACAAACCCACTGGGCACAGAAGACTGCACAGGAATGCTCTCACACAAGGACACCTTTCATTCTGGGGCAGGCAACTGTTTCACCTAATTTCACAGAAATACAGAAAGTTAAAATGAGAAGACACAAGAACACATTTTAAATGAAAGAATAACAAAATAACCGTAATGAAAAGAAACAAATATTTACCTGACAAAGAGGTCAAAGCAATAGCAACAAGAATGATAACTGAACTGGGAAAAAGAAGAGATGAGCACCGGGAGAACTGTCAAAAGAACTAGAATATATAAAAAAGACCAATCAGAGCAGAACTGCAAGTTGTACAGAAGATTAGGCAATGCAGATGATCCATTAGCAATCCGGAAGACAGAATGAAAAACACCCAATCAAAAAAGCAAGAAGAAAAGGCCTGCTACATGAGTTTAAAGCACTTCCGAGACAGCAGCAAGCATAGTAACACTCACATTACAGGAGTCCCTGCAGGGAGAGAGAAAAAGGCTGAGAAAACATTGGATAAAATTAAGGCTGAAAACTTCCCTAATCTGAAGAAAGAAACGAGTATCAAGGCATAGGAATCAGAGAGTCTCAAACAGGATCAGCTGAGACAGACTCACATCAAGACATACCATCATTCAAAAAGCAAAATTTAAAGACAATGATAGAATTCTAAAGGCAGCAAGGAAAAAGGAAAGTGTCACAGAAAAGGAAATCCCTCATGAGTCTTTTAGCTGTCTTTACTGCACATATTTTTTAAACTTCCATGTATGTACTGTTCATTGTCTCTAAGACTGTTTAGAGCTTTAGCTTTTTAAACTTATGTAGTTATTAAAGGAATAAAACCAAACACAATAAAAATTCAAAAAGATACACGCATCCCACTATTAACAGCAACACTATTTACAATTGCCAAGACATGAAAACATCCCAAGTACATATCAACAGATGAATGGGTAAAGGAGATTCACCATATGTAGGTAATGGAATACAATTCACCCATAAGAGAGAAGTGTATTTTTCCTTTTTTGGCCTTCATTCATTTTTAACTTCAAAACCCAGAATTTTAGAACTGGCATAAACATTTCCATTGCATCAAAACCAACAAAATACCTAGAAATAAACTTAACCAAGGAGGTTACGTGTATTCTGAAAACTGTAAAACACTGATGAAGGAAATTGAGGATGATACAAAGAAATGGAAATATATCTTATGCTCTTGGGTTGGAAGCAACAACATTATCAAAATGGCCATCTACCCAAAGGAATCTACAGATCCAATGTAACCCCTGTCAACACCCATGGCATTTATCTTTTTCTTTTTTTTTTTTTTAGCTTTTTTTATTGATTTATAATCATTTTACAATGTGTCAAATTCCAGTGTTCAGCACAATTTTTCGGTCATTCATCGACATATACACACTCATTGTCACATTTTTTTCTCTGTGAGTTATCATAACATTTTGTGTATATTTCCCTGTGCTATACAGTGTAATCTTGTTTATCTATTCTACAATTTTGAAATCCCAGGCTATCCCTTCCCACCCTCCATCCCCCGGTAACCACAAGTCTGTATTCTCTGTCTCTGAGTCTATTTCTGTCCTTTATTTACGCTTTGTTTTTGTTTGTTTGTTTTTGTTTTTGTTTTTTAGATTCCACATATGAGCGATCTCATATGGTATTTTTCTTTCCCTTTCTGGCTTACTTCACTTAGAATGACATTCTCCAGGAGCATCCATGTTGCTGCAAATGGCATTATGTTGTCAGTTTTTATGGCTGAGTAGTATTCCATTGTATAAATATACCACCTCTTCTTTATCCAGTCACCTGTTGATGGACATTTAGGCTGTTTCCATGTTTTGGCTATTGTAAATAGCGCTGCTATGAATATTGGGGTGCAGGTGTCATCCTGAAGTAGATTTCCTTCTGGATACAAGCCCAGGAGTGGGATTCCTGGGTCATATGGTAAGTCTTTTACTAGTCTTTTGATGAATCTCCACAATGTTTTCCATAGTGGCTGCACCAAACTGCATTCCCACCAGCAGTGTAGGAGGGTTCCCCTTTCTCCACAGCCTCTCCAGCATTTGTCATTTGTGGATTTTTGAATGACGGCCATTCTGACTGGTGTGAGGTGATACCTCATTGTAGTTTTGATTTGCATTTCTCTGATAATTAGTGATATTGAGCATTTTTTCATGTGCTTTTTGATCATTTGTATGTCTTCCTTGGAGAATTGCTTGTTTAGGTCTTCTGCCCATTTTTGGATTGGGTTGTTTATTTTTTTTCTTATTGAGTCGTATGAGCTGCTTATATATTCTGGAGATCAAGCCTTTGTCGGTTTCACTTGCAAAAATTTTCTCCCATTCCGTAGGTTTTCTTCTTGTTTTACTTCTGGTTTCCTTTGCTGTGCAGAAGCTTGTAAGTTTCATTAGGTCCCATTTGTTTATTCTTGCTTTTATTTCTTCTAGGAGAAAATTTTTTACATGCATGTCAGATAATGTTTTGCCTATGTTTTCCTCAAGGAGGTTTATTGTATCTTGTCTTATGTTTAAGTCTTTAATCCATTTTGAGTTTATTTTTGTGTATGGTGTAAGGGAGTGTTCTAGCTTCATTGTTTTACATGCTGCTGTCCAGTTTTCCCAACACCATTTGCTGAAGAGAGTGTCTTTATTCCATTGTATATTCTTGCCTCCTTTCTCAAAGATGAGTTGACCAAAAGTTTGTGGGTTCATTTCTGGGCTATATGTCTGTTTTGGTACCAATAGCATGCTGTCTTGACTGTAGCTCTATAGTACTGTCTGAAGTCTGGGAGAGTTATTCCTCCAGCCTCTTTCTTTCTCTTCAGTAATGCTTTGGCAATTCTAGGTCTTTGATGGTTCCATATAAATTTTATGATGATTTGTTCTAGTTCGGTGAAATATGTCCTGGGTTATTGGATAGGGATTGCATTAAATCTGTAGATTACCTTGGGCAGTTTGACCATTTTAACAATATTGATACTTCCAATCCAAGAGCATGAAATATCTTTCAATTTTTTAAAGTCTTCTTTAATTTCCTTCATCAATGCTTTATAGTTTTCTGTGTATAATTCTTTCACCTCCTTGGATAGATTTATTCCCAGATATTTTATTACTTTGGGTGATATTTTAAAGGGGATTGTTTCTTTACTTTCTTCTTCTGTTGATTTATTGTTAGTGTAAAGAAATGCAACTGATTTTTGAACGTTAATTTTGTAAGCTGCTACCTTGCTGAATTCTTCATTCAGCTCTAGTAGCTTTTGTGTGGACCTTTTAGGGTTTTCTATATATAGTAACATGTCATCAGCATATAATGACACTTTTACCTCATCTTTTCCAATTTGGATCCCTTTTATTTCTTTCTCTTGCCTGACTGCTGTGGCTAGGACTTCCAGGCCTATGTTGTATAGGAGTGGTGATAGTGGGCATCCTTGTCCCAGATTTTAGTGGGAAGCTTTTGAGTTTTTCACCGTTGAGTACTATGCTGGCTGTAGGTTTGTCATATATAGCTTTTATTATGTTGAGATATGTTCCCTCTATACCCACTTTGGCGAGAGTTTTTATCATAAATGGGTGTTGAATTTTATCAAATGCTTTTTCTGCATCGATTGAGATGATCATGTGGTTTTTGTCCTTTCTCTTGTTGATGTGATGTATTACACTGATTGATTTGCATATGTTGAACCAGCCTTGTGTCCCTGGGATGAACCCCACTTGGTCATGATGTATAATCTTTTTTATGTGTTGTTGGATTCTATTTGCTAGAATTTTGGTGAGGATTTTGGCGTCTATGTTCATCATCATCAGTGATATTGGCCTATAATTCTCTTTTTTTTGTAGTGTCTTTGCCTGGTTTTGGTATCAGTGTGATGGTGGCTTCATAGAATGAGTTTGGGAGTATTCCCTCCTTTTCAATCGTCTGGAAGAGTTTGAGAAGGACTGGTATGCGTTCTTCTTTGTATGTTTGGTAGAATTCCCTGGTGAAGCCGTCCGGTCCTGGACTTTTATTTGTAGGGAGGTTTTTAATTGCTATTTCTAGTTCCTTTCTAGTGATCGGATTGTTCAAGTGTTCAGATTCTTCTTGATTCAGTTTTGGTGGACAGTATGTTTCCAGAAACTTGTCCATCTCCTCTAGGTTATCCAGTTTGGTTCCATATAGTTTTTCATAATATTCTTGTTTGATATTCTGTATTTCTATTTTGTTTGTTGTAATTTCTCCATTTTCCTTTCTTATTTTGGTAATTTGTGCTCTCTCTTTTTTCTTCTTTGTGAGTTTGGCCAGAGGTTTGTTGATTTTATTTACTTTTTCAAAAAACCAGCTTTTGGTTTGGTTGATTTTTTCTATGGTCTTGTTAATCTCTATTGTATTTAATTCCCCTCTGATCTATATTATTTCCTTCCTTCTGCTGCTTTTTGGGGCTTTTTGTTCTTCTTTTTCTAATTCATTCAGGTGGTGGGTTAAGTTGTTTATTTGAGACTGTTCTTCTTTTTTGAGGAAGGCCTGTATCGCTATAAACTTCCCTCTTAGCACTGCCTTTGCTGTGTCCCATAGGTTTTGAGTGGTTGTGCTTTCATTATCATTTGTCTCAAGGTATTTTTTAATTTCAGCTTTGATTTCCTCATTGATCCATTGTTTTTTCAATAACATATTTTTTAATCTCCATGCTTTCCTTTTTTTCTCCTTTGTTTCTCTGTTGTTGATTTCCAGTTTCATGGCATTGTGGTCAGTAAAGATGCTTGAGATAATTTCTATCTTCTTAAAATTGTTGATGTTTCTTTTGTGCCCAAGTACATGATGAATCCTGGAAAATGTTCCATGTGCACTTGAAAAGAATGTATATCCTATTTGGGGGGGGGTCTAGTGCTCTGAAAATATCCACCAAATCTAGTTTTTCTATTGTAGTATTTAATTTCTCTGTTGCCTTGTTTATTTTCTTTCTGGAAGATCTGTCTAGTGATGTTAATGCAGTGTTAAAATCTCCAACTATGATTGTACTCCCATCAATATCCCCCTTTATCTCTGTTAGTAGTTCTTGTATGTACTTAGGTGCTCCTATATTGGGTGCATATATATTAACAAGTGTAATATCCTTATCTCGTATCATTCCTTTAATTATTATAAAATGTCCTTCTTTATCTTTATGGCCTTTGTTTTAAAGTCTATTTTGTCTGAAATCAGTACTGCAACACCTGCTTTTTTGGCTTTTCCATTTGCATGGAATATCTATTCCTTCCTTTCACTCTCAATCTATATGTGTCCTTCTCCCTAAAGTGGGTCTCTTGTATGCAGCATATTGAAGTTTCTTGCTTTATTATCCAGTCTGCCACTTTATGTCTTTTGAATGGAGCATTTAGTCCATTAACATTTATAGTAATTATTGATAGATGTGTGTTTATTGCCATTTTTAACTTATCTTTGCAGTTGAATTGGTATATCCTCTTTGTTCCTTTCTTCTTCCTTTTGTGGTTTGGTAATTTTCCTTTGTATTATCATGGAATTTATTTAATTTTTGTGACTCCCTTGTAAATTTTTGGCTTGTGGTTACCCTTTTTTGTAAATCTATTAACCCATTACTATAACTGTATTTATTAAACTGATAGTAACATGATCTCAAACCCATCCTACTGTTAAAAAAAATTAAAAAATAAAGAAAAATATATTCTATATTTCCCTGCCTCCCTCTCCCACTCTCAGTGATTTGTATGTCTTCTTTTATAATTTCGTGTTTACTTTATTTGTAATTCATGAGTTATCACCTTTCCAGTTGTGAGTTTCTCTTTTCTGCAGCATCCTGCTGCTTTTCTATTTAGAATAGCCCTTTCAATATTTCTTTTAGCATGGGTTTAATGTTGCTAAACTCCTGCAGTTTTTTTGTCTGTGAAACTATTTATTTCTCCTTCTATCCTAAAGGATAGCCTTGCTGGATAAAATATCCTAGGCTGCATCTTTTTTTTTTTTTTTTTCATTCAGGGCTTTGAATATATCTTGCCACTTCCTTCTGGCCTGTAGTGTTTGTGTAGAGAAATCAGCTGAGAGCCTTATGGGGGTTCCCATGTAACTTACTCTTTGCTTTCCTCTTGCTGCCTTTAGAATCCTTTCTTTATCCTTGACTCTGGCCATCTTGATTATGATATGTCTTGGTGTGGGTCTATTTGGGTTCTTCCTGTTTGGGACCCTCTGAGCTTTCTGTACTTGGATATCTGATTCCTTCTTTAAGTTTGGGAAGTTTTCAGTCATGATTTCTTCAAAAACCTTTTCAATCCCCTTTGATCTTTCTTCCCCTTCTGGGACCCCTATTATGCAAAGATTGGGATGCTTTATATTATCCCATAGGTCCCTTATGCTATTTTCAGTATTTTTTATTTGCTTATCTTGTAGTTCTGAATGGGTGCTTTCTATCACCCTGTCTTCTAGACCACTAATTCATTCCTCTGCATTATCTAGTTGACTTTGCACAGCTATTAGATCATTCCTCATCTCTGTCAATGAGTTTACCCATTCTACTTGGCTCTTCTTTATAGCTTCAATTTCATTTTTGACACATTTTATATCTCTAAACACTATCTCTTTTAATTCCTTCAGCAATTTGATCACTCCTTTTTTGAAATTTTGATCTAGTAGGCTATCGATGTCTATTTCATTGATCTTTCTTTCAGGGGATTTCTCTTGTTCTTTTAATTGGGAAACGTTTCTCTGATTCATCTTGCTCATACCTCTCTGGCACTGTGGTTTATGGAGTATCAGTTGTCTATTATGGTCCTTAAGGTTTAATCTATCTAATGCCTATTTAGGAATAGATCTTAGGAAAAAAAGAAAAAAAAATAAGAGAGAGAGAGAAAGAATTTTAAAAGAAGGGAGAAAGAGGGTTTGAAAACATTGTATAATGAATAATAGAAGAGCGAGTTTAAGCAGAGTATTAATCGGGTGGAGACGTCCTTTTAAAACCTTAAAAAAAGGGGGGGAGATGAATAGATGTATTTGAAACCTCTGTCTAATCAATAACAGGACATCAAAACCCAAGAGAAATAGAAATGTATTAAGAGTTAAAAATTAAGAGAGTAATAGAAAATAGAACAGGTAAAAACAGATTTAAAAAAAGAAGAAAAAAAGGGGGGTTGTCAGTGTTCTCCTGGAGTCTGTGTGCTTTTAATATGAAGTCTTTCTGTCTTCGTCCTCTTTTGGAAGCTCAGCTTGCTGTTTTCAGAGGCCCTCCATTGGCGCCCTCTTCTGTGCTGCTCCCAGCACCTGTCGGCAAGCAGATCACGCCTCCTCCTAACACTGGGTCAGGTGCAGCTCTCTGCTGTGGGCGGGCGGGTCGCTGCCCCTCCGGATGCCGCAGTCAAATGTTGCAGACTGGCCGGGTAGGAGGGTGGGTCGTGCCCACTCCCAGGACCTCGGTCAGGGGCTGTGTTCCTGCCCGAAAGGCATGGGGCCGTTCTCACTCTACCTGCGCCTCCGCTGGTAGCTCCGCTGCTCTGTGCGGCTGCGCGCTCTGCCCTGGTCGGCGCTTCGCAGGTGGGCTCGGGGAGGACCGAGGAACAGCCCTGTCCCTGCTCCGAGCCAGAACCCAGCTCCTTGTTTGTCTTTGTGGAGCAAGTTCTCTGAGGGACCAGGATGAAAGGATCCTATCTGCCCCTGGCTGTATGTAGGCCAGTCTCAGTCTGGCCTTTGAGGCTGCTAAGCCCTTCGGTGCGGATGCAGGTTTCCCCCCCTGCCCCTGCCTGGGTGCTAAGCGCCAGAGGATATGGCGATATGGCGGCTGTGCCTGAGCCCCGCCTCTCTTCCCCCGAAAACTTTCCAAAGGTTTTCAGAGATGGGGGTATGCACCCTTCCCCTGAGAGCACATCAACCTTGCTGTTTTATGGAGGGCCCAGGCTTTTCTGCCCTGTGCACCCACAGCCATGGCACGCAGCCTCTTGCGTTCCACCGGGGCTGCCTCCTTGCAGCCGCCCCCGTCCTTCGCCCGGCTTGTGCAGCCTGGCCCTGCCCGCCGCTGCCAGCCTGTCTCTGGCTGGGTGTCGAGGGGATGCTCTGTGCCCGTTTAACTTAGTTCTGTCAGTCAAGGGCTGCTCTGTACAGATCAGAGACTTGGAGGCTCCCCCTCCGTCCAGCTGGCCACTCAGTTGGAGAGGGGAGACCCAGCGAGCGAGCGCCAGTCCTCCTTTGCCTCTCCCTCCCCGCAGGACCCGTCCCACGCTGCTTTGCCTTTTGTTCTTTCTTTTTTTCCTTTTCTCCTACCAGATTTTTGGGGTCTTTATCTTTTGAAGAGGGCAATGTTCTGTCGGAGTTCCGCAGGTTCTCTGGTTGGCTGAGTGGGTCCATAGATGTAGGTCTTGTTGTATGTGTGGGAGAGGGTGAGCCACGAGCGTCCCTGTACTCCGCCATCTTCTCCGTCCTCCATCTCTTATTTTATAATTTAAGTGAAATCTAACATTTACTCCTGTTTAATGAAGAATTTGGTAGGTCTTTGGTCCCAGTTCCTGGATGGCAACCCCTAAAGCCTTGAAATTTCCCAAGATAGGAGTTTCTTTTCTATTCATGGTGGACCCTTGGATGGCTTGTGTTCATGAGATGACTCAGGATTGGGATTGGCCAGCCAGAGACACCAACCATGTAATTAGAGGAGTGGTGCTTTGAGCTTTGTGACAAATGAGTGACCACCAGGAGAGGAATGGGCTCAATGGTCAGGGCTAAGGAAAGGTTTGAGTTACAGTTAGGGTTTGGGTTAGCCATGTCGGTAGTGACCCAATAAATCATGTCTTTGTAATAAAGCCTCCAGAAAAGACTTGGGGCAATAAAGCTCAGAGCTCCTGTGAGCTTCCTGGTTGGTAACACTCTTGGAGGACTGTCACACTCAGATGCCATGAGGGCAACCCTGAGCCCTTCCCACTGGAGTGCCCTCTACAACAGCTCACCTGATGAGATCTAAGGGCTGCTTCTTGTCTATGCTTTGAGGAGGAGCCCATTCCCTGTACAGAAGGCCCGGTTTGCTGGGGCAGCTGAGGTCCTCTGATGGAGGCTGAAGTTGCACTGGGAAGCAGAAGCAAACAGGTGAGCATCACTGTCACCACGTTTTCACATGTTCTGTTGTTAAAATGTGGTGCTAACACTTCGTGGTCATTTGTAAATAAGGGGCCCTCACTTGCCAGGAGGGATGGAGGCACCATATACTTTTTCATAATTCTCACCCAGTATTAATACTAACCCCTTGAGGGTCATTTGCAATGGTGGGTGGAAAGGAACGCTTGGATGTTACAGTCCTGGGACCACCGTGGGTACCTGGTGAGAGCCTTGCAGATGCTTAATGTCCTAAAAGCGGGCCAGTCTTCAAAAGCCAAAAAACTAGGCCACCCAAGTGCCCAAACTGCTACAGTGGAGGGACACCTGATGGTGCAGCCCCCTCCTTGGACCCCCAGAGGAACCTGGACTCTGGCTGGTTAGGGGCAGGGTCAATTCTAAAACCCAGGCTTTTTTGTCCCCACAATTCAGTAGATATTCGGTGACAGCACATGGAATATAAACAACAAAGGAACTTGACATGATGTTATATATTTAGCTTACTCAAGAAACAAAATTTAAATCCAGTCATTCTCCTTCCCACCTGACCTACATTCCTTTCTCCTGTACTAGAACCAGATTATTACCCATCCAGCCTTAGCATGGGTCCTGACTCCACTTACCTCCCTCCCAAACACCACATGAGATGATTCCTCAGCCTGGATGTGGGACCAGCAAGTACAAGAGGCTTTAGTGGAAAAGAACTGGATGTGCGCAGACGCCAACTAAACACTGTAGGATCCTGGTGTCCCACATTATTAATCATGACAGCTGTATGCAAGTGTCCCCAAAGTTCATTTAAGACTCTCACTGCTAATTTTGCTGGGACATAAATATAAAACATGTGGATGGCTGGGCTGGACTGCTATGCTGGGTCTCTGATCCAGGAAGCTCAGTGTCTGCTCCCTGTACCCAGCTCCCTGTTCTGTTCATGCATGTGCATCAAGCAGCTGTTTAGTGTCCATTTTAATATCTTAAACAGTGCATTTCAGTATTGTCTTCATCCACAAATACGTGTACCACACAGTAGTAACGATCAATCTCAGTCTTTGCTTTCTTTGGTCTTAGAGAATCAGATAAATGGATAGCAAAGATAACAAAGTCATAGAGCACTATAATACAGTATTTCTATTATTTCAATGACAGTATTTATTTAAAGAGCTTAGATATAACATCCTTGCATTTATGGCATCATTAAGCGTCTGAAGCTGTTACATTATAAAAACTTCATTTCATGCGAGATGTTATCCGTTAGAGAAGTGCTCCTGAATTTGAGGGGTTGCTGTCATCTCAGACGGAGTCCCTAAAAAATGTCAACACTCTGCAGTATTGCCATCATGACAAGAACCCAGACAGATGAAATTTGGAAAGCCCTGTGGTTTCCTAGTGCACAGACAGAAAATGGTATTTCAGAGGGAAATGCCTGAATTACAGAAAATGATAAATGAAGTGGTCTAAAATGCATTTCCCTTACAAAGAACTAATACTTATTTGGTTGATAATAACATCTGTCAATAATTATGAAAAGAGCTGACAGATGCATAGTATTTACTATTAGCCAGGGCTGTTCTAACATTGACACAGATTCATTAATCCCCATAGCAACTCTACGAGGTGGGTACTATTATTATCCCCATTTTATTGATGAGGAACTTGATAAACACAGTGGCTAAATGACTTTTACAAGGTCGACAGCGAGAAACCAGCACAGGTGTTCCAGCCTGACTCTGCGCTCTTGGCCACTTCTCTTTTTTTTTTGGGGGGGGGCTGGGAGATAATAAGGTAATTATGGTGGGGGGTGGGGAGGTAATTAGGGTTATTGGTTTATTTTAGAGGAGGTGTTGGGGGCTGAACCCAGGACCTTATGCGTGCTAAGCATGCACACCATCACTTGAGCTGTACCCTCCCCTCTCGAGTCTATGCTCTTAGCTGCTAATGTGCACTGCCCCACATGGTAACTCTGGGGGAACTACACTTCATCCATTCACTTGTTAAACTCAGCCTTCCCGGTGCCTGGGATTTAGCAGTGAACAAAACAACATGGTTCTTGCCCTAAGTGAGCGTCTCGCCTCCTGACATATTGTTTTCATTTTACCCAGGAAGAAACAAGGTCAAGAATATTAGCCTTTTCCTGTTAACACCGGAGGATACATGACGTGCTTTATTTCATTTCTGCCATTTGACTTACACCATGGGGAGGGAAAGCTGCCTTACAGATCCCAGAGCTCACAAGCCTGTTAATCCCGAATTTTTTTTTAACACTATCCCTTAGTTGATACTTGATCTGAGAAAGGATGAAGTAAACCTAAAAAGATTCTAAGAGAGTGTGTGGTTTATACAGGGTAACTAACCAGCCACTGTTTATTATCCTAACAGGAATCTCTAGGCATATTTCTTTTCTTTCTCTTTTTTTCTTTTTATGGGCAGCTTTTAAAAACCAAACCAAACCAACCAAACCAAATCACTGATAATTCAACAGCAGGCTCTAAATCACCCCCAAGACAGCTGCTAAACTCGGTTTAGACTTACAATGCAGCTTCTGGTGGCTGGATTGAAGAATGTATCTCTATCCTGAATATAAAAGTCATTCACGCAGCTCTTCTCAAATAGGGAAATGAAAAACTCTTGCTCCAGCTTGATGATACTTTCATCCACTTGGGGGACTTTCAGATAACAGCTGAAATTATCAAAGGCTGAGGACCGGGTTTTCAGATCATTGGGCTTCAGAGGCAATTTTATGTGCAGTATCTCAACGTATGTACAGAGAACCTCCCACAGGGTGTGTACTTTTGCAAATACAAGCTTTTCATCCAAAACCTATATTGGGAGAATGAAAACACAAACCAGGAAACTAACTATTTTCACATTTTTAGTACACAGGTTTTTCTTACGTTGCTGGTAGTTAAAGCACTTGTGCAATCACACACACATATGACACTGGTAAAAGTGAAGATATAATAAAAGTAGATTTGCAAACCATCATACATATTTGCCTTAAAGATAATTTCTTTGTTGAAATTACTGAAAAGTTATTTAAAATCCTTGCAGTTCATTCATAAAATAACCAATGTTTTAGATGAAGAAAAGCAAACTTCTTAATTTTTAGTCCAAATTAGTAACTAAAAATAGAAACACCAAAATATTCTTTGCAGTGGTATTGTAATGACAAATTTTTAAATTTCTGAAACCTAGGACTAATTACATATCTGTTCAATATAGTGTTAAACGGCCATTAAAAGGGATTTAAAAGAATTATATTTATTGATATGGAATATATAATAAAAGGAAAAAGCAAAAAAATATGAAATAATAATTTTCCTTCTTGGAAGGGTAAAATATCTACATTTGAATAAAAAAAGTTTAGAAGGATTTTAAGATTCTTAATGTATAATTAAGGTACAGATGATTTTTAATTCCACTGTTCTTTCATTTTCAATTTCTGGGGGTAAATTTTTATAATAAAAAAATCTTTAAAAAGGTTCTTGCATAATTAATAGATATATTTATGACTACATTCTCTGGCTATTAGAAAAGATCTCCTAGCTTTGGATCTGAAACATACATTCCATAATGCAGATTCTGACTTACTCGCCTCCCAGCCCACAGCAAAGGCACGGCTAGTGTGACATGTTTCAAATACCATTCCAGGTAATATGCATGCTCCCAACCAATGGCTGCAAAGGGACTGACACTGATCTGGTTGCTCCCAGCTGCAGACCATCATAGATGATGTTGGATTCATAGGCTCATGTTTTCTCTGTCAAAAGAAACCAGAAAATGTTAGGCTTTTACTTTCACCAAGGGAACAAGTAGTTGTTTGATTTTTTTATGCAAAAATAACAACAAACCAATTTGAACCTGATGAAAAGACATTTGCTCAAAACAGCACAGTAGCAATGAAGGTGCTCTGGCAGGCAGAGATTTGTTGGATTCCTGTGAGTGCTGGACTCCCACATGGAATTCCCTTGGCACTCCAGAAGGCCTGTGGTTGTCCCCATGTGTTTGTGGCCATATGTGGAGCACAAAACTCTCTGGCTTTGCCACAATTTCAAAGCCTTTTTTGGCTTTTGAAAAGTTTTGGACTCAAATGGAGTTTTCTTGAGTCCACTCACTGATGTCATTCACCAGAGTTATAGTCCAGATCTGACATTCTAGACTCTTAAAATCTTGCAGACATTCAAATGGTTCAGGTTTGGATGTATTTACCTCTGCAGGCCTGGACCAAATTCGATAAAGCCACCCGGAAAAGTTCAGCAAAATGTAAAGAAATTTTTCTCTCTGCAAGTCTGAAATGTCTGTGAAGCTATAAAAACTTCTGCATCTACAAAAATAGAGAACCAACTCATCAGTAACATATCTATCCATAATGCATGGCCATTTAAAAAAAATACTGTATTAACTGCTATTAAATTCTATCTGGCTTTTGCCAAATTGTGTCCTAAACTGTAGGAAAGTATATAAATGTAGAGAATTTTTGACCTTTTAAGAGAAAAAGGAACCCTCCTACTCAGTTGGTGGGAATGTAAATTGGTGCAGCCACTATGGAGGACAGTATAGAGGTTCCTTAAGAAACTAAAAATAGATTTCCATGTCATCCAGCAATCCCATTCATGGGTATATGTCTGGAGAAGAATATAATTCAAAAAGACACATGCACCCCAATGTTCACAGCAGCACAATTTACAATAGCCAAGACACTGAAACAACCCAAATGTTCACTGAGAGATGACTGGATAATGAAGGTGTGGTATATTATATAAATATGTATATATACATATATATAAACACACATATATACCCACGCACACACACACACAATGGAATACTGCTCACCCATAAAAGATAAAATAATGCCATTTGCAATAACATGGATGGACCTACAGGGTATTATGCTAAGTGAAATAAGTCAGAGAAAGAAAAACAATTATTCTATGTATTAACTTATATGTATATCTAAAAAATAAAACAAATTAATGACTATAATAAAACAGAAATATACTCACAGGTACACAGAACAGACTGGTGGTTACCAATGAGGAGAAGGAGGAGAGGGGAGGCAGGAAGGGGGTAGGGGATTGAGAGGTAAAAATTACTACGTATATAATGGATAGGTTACAGGGCTGCATCATACAGCACAGGGAAATATAGCCATTATTTTATGGTGACTTTAAATGGAATATAATCTATAAAAATGTTGAGCCTCTGTGTTGTACACCTGAAAATACTAGGATGTAAATCAACTACTCAATTACAAAATTTTTAATCAAAGTTTTCTTTTCATATTATTTGCAATAATTTACAAGCCAGCACTGTCAGTAGAAACATAGTGCAAATCACAATTTCCAATAATCCCATTTGGAAAATAAAAAGGAACAAGTGAAATTAATTCCTGTAATAATTATATTTATCTCAAAATATCCAATATACTATCATTTAAAAAGTGTGATAAACACTTTTAAAACTTATTAAAAAATATTTTACATTATTTTTGTTGTATGAAGTCTTGAAAATCTATTACGTATTTTGCACTTATAAAACATCTCAATTCACAATAGCCACATGTGGTCGGTGGCTACCATACTAGACAGAGCAGATTACACCATTTCCACTTCTGATAAATTACCTGCTCTTACTTATTTAAAAAACTTGCAGAAAAGACTTTAGATATTCCCTATATCAAACAAAGCAACCTTGACGGGTGTGGAGTATCTTCATTATAAGGTGAAAAATAAAGGTAAGAGAGCCATGGTTACATGTATGTTAATTTAACAATAACTTCTTAATTCATTCAGGACTTTACAATCTTTCTTCATATGCCAAGGATTCACTGTCACTGTGCAATATTTTTCACTATTATCATCTTTGGAATTGAGAGGATTCTGATGACCCTGCTTTGTGCATCTGTACATAAAAGAAAATAACAAAACAGAGAAAAAGACCTTATTAAAGATAATTTAGGGGGGAGGGTATAGCGCAAGTGAAAGATCATATTCTTAGCATGCACAAGGGCCTGGGTTCAATCCCCAGTACTTCTTCTAAAAATAAAATGAATAAATAAAATTCTAATTACCACCCCCCTGCAAAAAATTAATTAACTAATTTTAATTAAAAGTTTAAAAATGATAATTTAGTGCAGGCTTATCAGGCTACAAGAGCTACAATGAATGCCCGTCCCCCCATTAATTTTGAAGAAGTCTCACAGTATTTCCCAACATAAAGGCTAAAATATAATTCAGAACACTTTCTGATGGTCAGCATGATTTTAACAGAAAAGTAGATAATTACCTCCCTGCTGTCAAAGCTCTGTCAGAGATGGGCACAGAAAATTTAGTAAAAATGATTTTGCAACTACCTTTGAAAGAAATGCTGAGAAATGATCTTTTCTGTTGGATATTAGCCTGCTTTTACATTCTGCAGTAAGCAAACGTGTTTACAAACCAGGCAGGAACTAGATCATATTTTACACATACTTTAGAAACTGATTTGAATTTTGCTGTCTACCTGCAAGGCTATTTTTTAAGTACTAACATAAGCTGGCCACTATACTAAATTTTGTTTCCCGGTTTTCTTAATCCTCACAACTCTGTAAGCTGCTATTATTACCCCCATATAACAGATTAAAAGCTTGGGGCAGAAAATAATTTGGGTAACTTGGTAAATGGTGGAGCTGGGTAAGACTGCAGCCAGTGTGACACTCAAGTCCATTCTTCTCACCAATGTCTGATACTGCTACCTACATTCAGCAATGACTGCTGATTTCATATTTAAGTGTGTCATTTCTAAAAGTGCAAAGCTATATTAGTACTCCTGTGTAAATTATTCTTTTGAGATGTGATTGCCAAAAAAACAAAAAGATATAATATCAGGGTACCACTGAGGGGAGGGCGAACTGCATATGGATGGACACAAGGGGACATTTTGGGGACACACTTGCACAACTCTAGAAATAGCTAAAATGGCTGACTTGAACAATTATAATGTGTGAATTTTATGGCCTGTAAATTGAACCTTAATACAGCTATTAAATTAAGAAACTGGGATACCAAATTAAGACTAAAACACATATATATCACACAAAGAACAAGAGGCAAATATCATTATTTACTGCGCCATTTTCCTTCATGCAGCTTCCTTTCCTCACCCTTTCCTGAAAGGATGATTCAGTTTTAAAATAGTCTTTTAATTTATTCAGCAAATAATTTTTGACTGCCTACTATGTACCCAGGACTAGTCTAGGCACTTGGAATGGATCAATAAACAAAACAAAAGTCTTGTCCTCACGGAGCTTGGTTGGGGTTTTACCTGGGGTGGGGGTTGGAGATGACAATTCACACAACACAGCAGCAGAGGTGGTGGCATGTTAGGAAAGAGGAACCATGGAAAAAAGAAAAAAGGGCAAGGTAAATAGGGTTGAGAGTATGGGATAAGGGTGATGCTGTATTAAATACCAGAGCAGGCCACACAGAGGACTGAGGTTAGGACTAGGAATAGGAGGTGAGAAGTCCCAGGTGGACTTAATAACCATCACCAAGGCCAGCACGCACCTCGCATGTTCCAGAATGGGGGCACAGCTGGAGCTGCGGAGAAGGGTCAGTGCAGATCCTGTACGGCCTTGGAGGATGTTGTAAGGACTGTGGCTTTTACCTGGAGTGAAATGGGGAGGCACTGCAGAAGGACGACACAATCTAACTTAGGTATTCAAGGCTCACTTGAGTGCCAGGTGAGAATAGTCGAAATGGTTCAGAGATTAAAAGAGGGAAGCCATTGAGAAGGGCTGTGCAGGAGAAGAGGACAGTGGCTCAGGGCAGGGAAGCAGCAGTGGAGGCAGGAGCCAAGGTGAGAAGTGGCTGGGTTCTGGATATGTTTTAAAGGCAGTGTTAAACCAGATATATTGACAGAATTCTAGTGGTATGTCAGTGAAAGTCAGAATAACTCCAAGATTTTTGACCCAAGCATCTGGAAGGATTAAGTTCCCACTAACTGAATAGGGGAGGCTGCAGAAAGAACCATTTTGGGGGGTAAGAGGACCAAGAGCTCAGTTTTAACACATGTTGGTCTTAAGATATTAGAGTTCCAAGTGAAGATGTCAAATCAGCAGAAGATTTTAAGAGTCCAGAGTTGGAGAGAAAAAGTCTAGCGGGAGACAGAAATGTGGGAATCATGGGTCAACAGGTGGTACAGGAAGACATGAAACCCAGGTACTCAAACATTAAGATAACCTGGCATTAACCATAGAAGTTATCCTTGAGGGCCTGCCTACTAGGTGTGGATATCAGTCCTATTTCCCGACCACTCGAGTTTTAAAATGGAACTTACAAATGAATTCGTGCAAGACACTGCCTCCAGTGGGTGGGATCAGAGCTGGAGTGGGAGAATGGGATGGTGCACGCTACTCCCTACGGCAGAATATGTGTGTGTGTGTGTGTGTGTGTGTGTGTGTGTGTGTACAACGCATGTGTGTGTGTGCAGGGGGATGAGTTACACCTCGCTTAAGAAAAAGAGCTAGTAAGTCTAGAAACCGAAAGATGAAAGAACATCCAGATCTGATAAAGGGAACAGGGGAAACACTGTGTAGTGTAAGACATATCCCCATAATGCCATTTCCCACCATCCTTTCATAAGGAACACAGTTGGAAAGGGGGGAATTATGTAGATACGTGTGATGTACACAAACTTTCTGACTATGTAACACTGAATATCTACATATGTAGCAAGTTAATGGTATTTATATCTGCTTCAAGTTTAATAACAAGTTCACAACAGAGGGAAAATAAAATATAGAGGACTGGTAGAAGTATCATAGAAGGCATTTCAATGTTCAGAATGGAAGCAAAAGCAGCTTCACCGCACAAAGAATGTAATTAAGAGTCAAGAATGTTTATATTTGCTTAAGAAATTCAGAGTTACAACTTCCTGCTTTAAAGAATTAACTTTAAGACAGATGCCATACTATAAGCAACGTCTATACTGGTACATTCTTAAAACTATTTTTAGTTCCTGCTTGTTCTGATGTACTCCAGAAATTCTGCAAAGAAAACCTTGTATTCAAAGGCTTAAAGGAATAAAAAAAGAAATAACACTGCATTATTTTAAGTGTTCTCTGTACCGAAAGTCACCTGCAAATGCAGCACCCTGCCACAGCTCCACATTTTTAACAATAAAGCCCTTAGCACAATTTTTCAGTTGCTATGTGACTTTGTGTCAGTCTCTCACTCAGAAGCAGAATGCAGTACCAGAAAATGTCACATCATGTCTAAAACTACAGATGTGGAAGATGAACGGACACCAGGACACAGCTAAGTGGGAGGGTGAAGTTTACCTTCTAAGTTACCGTAAGTGCAGTTACACCTGCTCCCTGCTTCCCCTGTGAAGTGAAGAACTAGTCTTTTCCAGAAAAGCTCTCATTCTGAGAACTGTCTTCTTTAAAATATTTGGAGATTCTTTTTTAAGGTTATTTCACTTTTAAGTCTTTCCCCAACTCTACATCGCATAACAAGTGTTAAAATTATCCAATAGCCTTTTGTTACAGAACATACTCTACAAAAGCTGAGGTTTCCCAGGGTTTGGATCCCAGAACTCTGCTACCAGATAATCCTAAAGCCTTCCTTCCATAACTGACTCTTCTGCCAATTCCCAGCTGCGGGCAAATTCGGCTTCTCAGACCAGGTAACTTTCTAACTCTGCCTACGAACACTCTACTGTCAGTAAAGGAAATCTCAGACAGGAAGCAAACAAAGCCCCTAGTGAGGGTTGCACCTTCAAACAATCAAGACGCCATCACCAAGCAAATATTTAAACCTACTGCAAAACTTCTGAAGACATCTTACAAAAAATGTAGTTTCTATAGATGCATACTATTTGCTCTGGAAGAGTGATTTCCAATGGAGGGAACATAGGACCCCATGACCCAAGCAATTTTTTAAAACTGCACATAACCGTCCCTCTTCACGTGAGGATTCAAGCAAGCCCGTCTCACAGGTCTAGGTGCAATAGAATGACAGCAACTCTAGGAGTGGGGTGAAAAACAGTGAGGTAGACTTTTAGTGAAAGGGGGTGATGTAACAGGCCCCACCGCCCACTTACCTCCCACCACAGGACAATCATCTCAGATCGAGGACAAACACTTTGGGAAACAGAGGTTCTTTATGTATTTATGGTTTTCTGGTGGAAATAATTCCCTGAGTCATGTGAAGTTGTGGCTGCAAAATTGAACAGGGGACAAGATATTTTCACATTCAAGACACAAATAGCCCCAGGGTGGCCACCATATCTTCTCTCCCCTTTGCCTGTTCACCCCAAAAGCTGCAGGACAATCCTGCTTGCAAAGACACTCACCACTTCTCACAAATTCCTGCCAAGTCCACGTCAGCAGCTGGTGGTGTCAAAGCCACCATTTGTACTGCTATGAAGTCCCTCCATTACTTTATATCCCTTCTATTTTCTCTGTTGTCTTCCTAGCTACACTTGCATTCAGGAGTTTGTTACTGCACTAACATTGCCTCTGTAATCAGTCCAGGATATAGGAAGTAGAGGTTCAACTGTAACCAGTCCCAGAATACTTGTCATGCCACTCTAGTTTTCCAACAAAATACTCTGGTATCCCTCAGCTCACCCAAAGAACCACTGCATTACTTACAGATTGTAAAAGTAGAGGGCTTTCTCTACTGGAAAACACTGTGGCCTGTGGTAGAGATGTGATTTCAGTTTTTGCAACTACTTACAGGCAAAAAGACATGTTCCGCAAATTTTCTTCAAGTGTTTGGAATTTAAACTTTTATTAGATACAGAGCCGGCGGACTAACCGTAATCAATGAACATATGGTCATATTACCAAATAATGTTCATGTCTGCCTTACAGACATGTAAGAACTTGAATTACACCTGCAGCCTGTATGTCTTTAGAATTGGATGTGAAGCATCCTGTGAGATAAAAAACCTCCTATCCAGTCACAGAACACCTTACAGACAACATCACATTAATGCCACTGAATACATTAGTAGAGTCCATGTATGGTTAAGTTACATCTCCAATTTCTCAGAGCTAGATAGATGTCTAGAAAAGCTGGAAAAGCCCAATTACCAAAACAGCTCAAAAGTTAAAGCAGACTCCTTCACCTCCCAAAGCGGAGGGCAGAGAGGGCATTGCCCACCACCCTGTCCTTCCCCAGGATGTGGCATGTGGGGAAGCAGGCAGGAGTGGGTGCCTGGGACTCGGAGGTGGAAAGGTGATGAAAGGAAGAGTGGAACTGCTCTGGTCCTAGAACAACAGAGCTGTAAAAAGCTCGGCTTCAGTTCAACCCGCTCCCTCTCCCACTTTCCCTCCCACCTACGTGACAAACAGCACAGTCAGGCACTTTCTACCCATGACAGTGACTACTAGCAGGAAAGGGACCAGGATAAAAGCATGTCCTATAAAAAATCAGTCTGATTTTAAAGACTATGTCATAAACAATGAACAGCACTGTCAGAGTCGGACACTTGTGAGGCGCTCAAATAGGGAGGAGGAGGTTGAGGATCCATTTCCAGCACTTCCATGTCTTTTATCACTCCTATTTCTGACCTTTACTTTACCACTTTTTGTAGCACTGCCATCACTGGCAGGTAAAGGGGCAGCAATGTGACTTGACCGTTTGGCTGATGGGGCTACATTTCCCAGCACTGGAATGAAAAGGCACTGGAAGAAGAGAAGCTGGAAGATGTGAACCGTGGTCCTGGTCTGTGCCAAACACTAACCAGGTGACCCTGGGTTAGGCTGTTAGTCTCTCTGGGCTTCCGGCTGTTTACTTATAAAAGAAGGTTTTGTCATTGCACAAATATATCCAATATGAAATGTAACGTGAAAGTCAAACATAATGATATCTCACCTGCTTGCCTCAGGGAACCGTACAAGCACTGAACACTATGTGAATGTAAACACAGAGTTAAGGAAACTGTTGAGGTAAAGCACTAAACTGAACATGGAGATAAAGTTTTATGGATTTTCTTGGCTTTCTTTTTTAATTGCAACACTGAATTAATAGTTATAAGCTATAATCCACACCACCACCCCTGCAAATAAGTAAAGTTGGTAAGCACTGCCTGGATGCCTGCTATTGCCCGATGCTAAGCAGGGTGAGGGGTATAAAGGAGGCTGAACAAGGGAGTCTTTTCCAGTTACCAGCTAAGTGAGGAGATACATTGGAAACCACCCGGGAATGGTACCAAGTCAGTACTCAAAGCCAAGATTACAGGCTACCGATCATAAACACTGCAGGAATACAGAGAGGAGCTAGAAGTATTTGGAGTAAATAGGGAAGACTCTATGAAGTGGGTGGGGCTCCAACTAGTTCTCAGGGCAATTCTAAGCTGTTTTAACTGAGGACTGGATAGGAAAATGCTGGTGACTCCTGGTTTTTAATAAGGCACAGGTTACCCTAGGAGGCTAAGTCACATAATGATTGGAACAAATAAGGTAAGTCTAAAATGATGGAGGGTCGAGACTACCTGGCTGAGATCTGATTGTGGTAAGTCTTTGACTTGACTCTAGATGTTGGAGTGTCAAAACTGTAGGTTGACTGAAAGGAGGGGAGAGAATATCCAAGAATTCAGCAGAAGGAAAAATTCATGTATCAGAGATGAAAGCTCTTCATCAGAGTATCAGCAATCAGAATAGACACTTGAAACCAAAATCATACAGTTCCAGAAGCCGAAAATATGTGGAGGGTGGTGGGAGAAATATAAATCAAAGATCATTCCAAGCCTTTGGGTATTCAAGACCGGAAGAATGATTATCCCACTGAATAAGTGGAGACACTGCAAGAAAAAAGATTATGAAATCAGCTTTAGACATGTTGAATCTGACATATAAGCTAAGAGTAGGTGTTCTCTAAGAAGCTCAAATTCAAAATTGAAGCACAGATCTAGAGTACAGGCTTAAGATGCAGATGGACAAGACATGATAAATCTCCTAAAAGAAAACATAGGCAAAACATTATCTGACATAAAACTTAGCAACGTTCTCCTAGGGCAATCTACCCAGGCAATGGAAATAAGAGAAAAAAATAAACAAATGGGACGTAATTAAACTCATAAATTTCATCACAGCAAAGGCAACCATAAGTAAAACAAAAGGAAACAACAACCTACGAAAGGGAGAAAATATTTGCAAATGATACGACTAAAAAAGCCTTAATTTTCAGAATATATAAACAGCTCATACAACTTAATAACAAAAAAAACCAAACAACTCAATCCAAAAATTGGTAGAAGACCTAAACAAGCATTTCTCCAATGAAGACACAAATCGCCAATAGGCACATGAAAAAATGCTCGATATCACTAATAAACAGAGAAATTCAAATCAAAACTACAATGAGGTATCAGCTCACAGCAGTCAGAATGGCCATCTCTCAGAAGTTCATGAATTATAAATGCTAGAGAGGCTGTAGAGGGAAGGGAAACCCTCTTACACTGCTGGTGGGAATCCAATTTGGTGTAGTCATTATGGAAAGCATGGAAATCCCTCAAAAAACTAAAAGTAGGCTTACCCTATAACCCAGCAATATCACATCTGTGTATATAATTGGAAAGAACTCCAATGTGAAAAGATACCTGCACCCCAGTATTCATAGCACCACTGTATACAATAGCCGAGACATGGAGGCAAGCTAAATGTAGCAACAGATGACTGGATGAAGAAGTTGTGGCATATTTATACAATGGAATACTACTGTACCATGAATAGGACAAAATAAAACCATTTGCAGCAACATGGATGGAGCTAGAGATCGTCATTCTAAGTGAAAGCAGCCAGAAACAGAAAAATACCAAGTGCTAACACTCATATGTGCAATCTAAAAAAAAGAAAGAAAAAGACAGTGAACTCATCTACAAAACAGAAACAGACTTGCAGACTTAGTAAACAATCTTAATGTTACCAGGGAAAGGCGATGGGAAGGGATAAATTTGGGAGTTTGAGATTTACAAATGTTAGCCACTATATAGAAAAGTATATTTTAAATAAAGTTTCTTCTGTATAACACAGAAACCTATGTTCATTATCCAGCAATAACCTATAATGGAAAAGCCGATACAGCCACCAACTGAGGAAGCAAGAGAAGAAAGGATTTAGTTATGCTGGGCTAGAGCCCACTTCTAAAATCCTTGTCAGCCACTGAGGCTGCCTCGAGTACAATGAGCCCTCCTCCCAGGGACAGGCTGACATGACTTGTGTCCTGCAAACCTGGGGCAGCAGAGGCAGTCCCCAGGTCTGGCCCTGGGATAGATGGGAGCAAGTCCACCTGCTCCCCTTGGGGCAGCACCCCTACCCACAGCCCCTGCCACCTGACTGCACCACGCCTGCCTCTCAGGAACCCACTGACTTGAAAACAAGTGATCCACGAACCTGGGGCAGCGGCAGGGAGATGGGCAGAGACCTGGCAAGCTGGTCGACTTGTCCCCATCTCCCCCACGGCCTGTCCAGGGCTCGTCCCCAGCTACTCCAGGCACGGTCCGCAGGTCAGCCTGCTTCTGGTAGGAGGGCACGGTGTGGTCGAAGGTATTGGCGAGGTTTGGGGTCTGCCATTGGGAGCCTGTGGAATTGCTACAAACTCCCCAGCACATGGCCTGAGCTTGGCCTCTGCTGCCCCAGTTTTGTGGAACTCAGGTTACAGGTCAGCCTGCTCCTGGAAGGTAGGTGCTGTGCTGTCAGGGAAAGGCGGCAGCTGCGATGGCGTGATTGGGGCTGCCCTGTTGGAGCGCGGGGGTTGCGACCATTTCCCGCTGCTTCTGCAGCCATCCCAGCACACTGATCGCACCAAGCCCACCTCCCAGGAGCAGACTGACTTGTAACATGAGTCCCACAAACCTGGGGCTTTACAGGCCGCCCCCAAAGTCAGGCCGTGGGAAAGATGGGAGCAAATCCAGGGGCTCTCATGGGGCAGCCTCCATTCCATCCGAGGCCCCGCGACCGCACCGCACCCGCCTCCCAGGAGCAGGCCATGGTCTGAGGACCAGTCAGAGATGCTCCGGAGCCGTCCGGCGCCCTCCCACCTCCTGGGGCTGTACCTGCTCTCCTAAACCCGGGTATAAGCGGTGGCAAAAACGCGGGGTTCAGGAACTACTAATAGCGGGGTTACCACAAACCACAGCGGTGGCTGGGACCAGCCTAAGAGTCCTAATGGGACGCGCGGCCGGGACCTCACCTCTGCACCCCTCCCTGGGCGCCTCCTCAGCTGCACAGCGCACGCCTCACCCACCGGCTCCCCGAGCAGCGCGCCCCCACCAGCGCCCCCTTAACTGCCCGGCAGCGGCAGCCAAGCCGCGGGCAAGCAGCGGCCCAGACCCCAGGCCGTGTTCCTCTTCCAGGAGCTGGTCCAGGAGCACCCGGCTCCCGCCAGCTTCCACGTGTTCTGGGCGGCTTCCGGCGTCTGCGCGTCTGTCCGTCGGCGCGTGTGCGCCCCTCCTCCTCCCGCCTGCAGCGCAAACCGCCTGGGTGGGTCTCCTGCTTTACTGGACCTGTCCACTGGGGCCGGGAGGGGCCAGGTGGGGCCCCTCCTGCTCTTCCCGCCGGGTCTCCATCCCCAGAGCCTTCACCCCGCCACTGACTGGGTCCTGGCACTGAACTAGAACCACGACTGTCCTGGGCCAGGCCACACCCCGCCAGCCCCACTTCCCCTGCTCACCTTCCCCTCCCTGTTACTACCCTCCCACCCCTGACCAGGCCTAGTCTCCCACAAGACCTTGAAGACAGGGCTTCTTCTCCTCACACTGAGGTCCGTGCCCTGACACTCCTTCCTGCTAGTTCCTAACCTAAGGCCCCTACACCCTCATGCCTCACCACAGGACCCCAACATCCTGAAACAATCCCCCTCACCTCTCAGCCAGGTCAGTTCCACTCTGAGCAGGCCCCACGCTCCTCAACCTATACTCCCTAACCATGGGATCCCTTTCACTCTGACTGCAACCCTACCCTGAGCTGACTCCCTCACCCCTCACCCTGTGGTTGGGGTGAGGAAATCTGGGCTCCAGTAATGAAGACTACTGCCACCAGTGGGTGATCCAGCCTAGTGTGCACGTTCATAGTTAATATCTGAGGCTACAGGGCGAGGCAGGCTGGGCTGAAAGCGGTTCCAATTCCCACCCTGACACCCTGATCCCCGCACCCTGTGTCTCATCTGACCCGATGGATCAGGGTGATCCCAGGCTGCCAGCCACTGGCCTGTGGGCCTTGGGTGGTTGATGGTCCTGATGGTGATCTGGACCCCTAGGGCAGAGGCACTGGGCACGTGGACCTTTGGGGTGGGGGAGTTCAGAGGGTGCACTTGAGCCCAGGGGTAGACAGCAGATGGTGGGCTGTGTGCATGGGGCTGTGTTTGTGGCCTGGCCTCAGCCCAGGTGGGTGCAGGGATCTTGTTCATTCACACCAAGCCAGAGGGAAGAGGGACGGGAGCTTTTAAAGCATCAAAGTTAGGAAGCCAAGGCTGGAGAGCAATGTAGGCAGGTGCATTGGCCAAGCCACCTTGGGGCCCCCCTCGACGCTGGTCCCTTGCATCAGGGGAGACTGGCATTTGACTGGCCAATGAGACATCCCCTGCTGTGGTATAGTTTACAGGCAATTGAAGGGATTTTGGCAGGTAATTTTAATCCAATAATTGTCACTTTCTCTGTGGGAGATCAGGTCCAAAGTCATGGGGAATCTGGCAGTGATCCTGCCTGAACTCCAGCCTGGGACAGTGGAGGACCCACCCAGGAATCATCATGTTAGCTCTCACCAAAAGTCACTGTAATAGAGAAGAACAAATCTGACTCCATATTGGATCTGTTCATTTTCCTTTAACCCTCTGCCGTGTTCTCTAGGCTTAGTCTAGCTAGCTCTGCTCCTTTTGTAAAACAATGTTGCCTTTAGCCTAAAATAAAGAGGAGGGCCTATTCTCAGGGCTCTGAACTTTAAGGATATAAACACTTTTGCACTCCTATAAAGATAACAATTTGCAGAATAGAAAAAGTTTGTTTTGTTGCAGGTTTTACAGGAACACCATGATCTGACCCACGTGGACAGCTGCAAAGGATTCCAAGAACAAAGAAATCCTACAGCAACAAGTTTGCAACAACCAACCACAGCCCCTCCCCTTTTTAGTAGAAAAGGAGCCTGAAGCCTGACTTGGGGAAGATGGTTCTCCAAGTCTGCCATTATCTTGGTCTGCAGCTGTCTACATAGACCAGGTCATAGTGCCTCTGTAAATCCTCTAACAAAACAAAAGTTATTTTCTTTTCTGCAACTTGTTGTCTTTATATAAGTGCAAAAGTGTTAATATCATTAAAGATCAGAGCCTTGAAAATAAGCTCTCCTGTATATTTCCGGCTAAAGGCAACATTGTTTTACAAAATGTGCAGAGATTGTAAGATTAAGCCTAGAAAAGAGGGCACAGGGTTAAAGCCAAAAGAACAGATCGTCTATGGAGTCAGATTTTTTTCTTTTCTATTATACTATATTCTATTTTTGTTTTAAGTTTATAAGAATAAAGTTTAGCCTTTTCCCATTTTAAATTGTGCAGTTTTCAGGAGCATGAACTGCATTCACAATGCTGTGAGACCAACACCACTTGTTTCAGACTATTTCCTTCCTCAAAGTGAAAGCTTGTATACAAAGTGAACCCCACATCCTACCTCCCCCAGCCCTTGACAAGCCCTAATCCCCTTTCTCTCTATATGTCTTTACCTATCCTGGAGGTTCCCTATCAATGAAATCATATAAAAGATGGCTTTTTAAATATTTTTTTGTGTGCCCACATATCTTAATTAGGGAAGGGTGAATTTTTGTTTGTTTTCACGTGAATTAGCATTTTTGTATTTGGAGAGGAAATCCAGCTGGATTAAAGATGAGACGTACCAAATGAATCCCTTTTAGTAACTGGCATAATCTCGGGGTAGGCACTGCTGTTCTAACTGTGAAACCAGAGCCAGAAGGGAGATGCTTAGCTCTTCTTGTGGCAAAATAAAAGCATACAAAAACAGAAAACAAAGGCCAAGAAAGACAGATTGAAAGGCAAACCACAACCTGGAAAAACCTTTCCTCGTGACCCAAGGTCGGAGAAAAGCTTCACATCCCTGTGGTCCAAAAACCTCTTGAAGCCCAGTGTTCTGAAAAGAAACAAAACACACACAGGCATTTCCAACGAGAGGCAGTGCAGGTGGCCAGTGTCTGCTAGAGATGTTCGACCTCTCAGGTGAGGACACAGGCAGACGGACAGACTGCAGAGACAGCTTTGGCCACCATCATACTGGTAGGATTTTAGCCCGGTGACAATCAACCCTGGTGACAACGTGAGCAGGCAGAGGCCCCAGGAGGTCCCCTGGAGGGAAAAGCAAATGGACGCTCCTCTCTGGCAGAACAAGGTGCAGGATACATCAATGCGCCAAAGGTGCATCCCTTCCCCAGCAGTGCTGGTCCTTAGAGGAGAACCCACCAAAGTTCTTGCACAATTTTCAAAGATAATTTTTCTTCAGTAACATGAATTCAAAATAATCAATATGTCATCAAAGGATTTTCAGAAGTGACCTGCCGTGGGCCAGAAAAATACATACATAAATACACACATATGCACATAAATATATGTACACATACATACAGGAAAAGAGACAGACTGAAACACAGAAATGCAGGGGGAGACAGAGAAACAGAGAGCGAGACAAGACAGAGAGAGAGGCACTGAGAGGCAGAGACAGAGAGAAGGAACACTGGAGCTGGTAATGAGTGGAACTCACACACATTTTCACAAGTCAGTCTACATGTCAGAACCTGGTCCCAAAGTCCATCCACCTTCCAGGGGAGGGTGTGGGGATCACACAATGGCGTGGGAACAGAAGGCAAAAAATAGGAAACCATTGTGGGGCAGCCCACCACAGAGGCCGAGATGAGACACTGGACCTGTATGTCAACATGACAGAATGACCTAGGTGGCTGTATGCCAGAGCGGACGATGCCAGAGTTGTATTTAATTTCAGTCTCACGACTGGGAGCTGGGAAGCATGTAGCAAGGAAAGTGACTTTCTCCAGACCCCAGGGCAGACCCCGGCCGGTGTGGCATGTTCTCTGCGCTCCGCCAGCCCTCTGTGGGGTCCTTCCTTTGCTGAGTCTGTGCAAGAGCTCCCTGTGATGCCAGCCCATGTGGGTGACAGATGCAGTAGGTGTTTCTAGGTCTAGAGACAGGATGGCTTCTCTAGGAATCAGGGGCCAGAATGATCCCCACTGTGCCGATGGGGGTTTGGGGAGACCCTGAGAAGCACATGGCTTGTCCAGGGTGACAGCACTGCTGAGTGGGGGGAGCCAGGTCTGACCCCACGTGTCTTCAGAGCTGCGGCACTGGCTGCATCCAGGCCTCCCCAGGGCTATGGGGGAGGCTGAATTCGTATCACTGTGTGTGAACATGGCAAGAAGTGAGAAATGAGAGATCGGCAGCCCAGAAAGGCCCTTGGGGAGCTTTGTGTCAGGAGGAAGCTTGGATAAGTGGACCCCAGTAAGTGACCTCAATTCCCTGGCAATAGAGCCCAACAGAACTTGGAACTGAAGTCACCAGGCACCCACTCTGTACAGAAGTCCCTACTCAGCTCACCTGGTTGGAGACAGAGGCATGTTCTGCTGCATCCCATTATCCCGAGTCCGCAGCTCCCGGAAAACCCGCAGCGAGGGGCTGTACCAACGCTACTGGTGCTGGGTCAGGTCTCACTCAAGGCTCCTCTGGCCTTTTGGCGAGAGACACCCAAAGGTAAAACAGGGAGGCCCAGGGAAGACCTGCCCAGGCCGGTCCACCACTCAGATCCCACCCAGGTAGAACCATGGCCCTTTCCTGGCTGGTGGAGGTGGAGCAGTCATGTTGGGGATGGGTTTCTGCCTCAAGCAAGAGCAGGTCAGAGGCCTAGGGGGCCGGTCACATCCCCAGCCCAGGTCAAAGCTGGCTGGCTGGGATGTGGAGAGCCGGGGAACGGTCCTGCTGCCCGAGGTGGAGTCCACACTCTCTGGGTATGTCTTTTCCCTCCTGGGTGTCTGAGCTGAACAAGGTCCCAGTCTGACCTGGCAGCAGAGGGTCGAGTGGACAGAATCAGGAGTGTTCCTGACCGGGCAGGGCTCTGAGACTTCCAGGCCGAGTCAGCCGCTGGTCACTGTCATTGCAGAGCCAGATACCACATACTGAACAGAAGCTGATGAATAAGAACACCAACGCTCCCTCCCCAAGTGAAGGGCTGGTGTGCCACTATTCTGAGGGCCAGCACAGGCTCCAGGTGGGTCTGGATATGGAGGGGTACCCACCACCATGGCCCAGAAATCAGTGGGGCAGGCCTCCGACCCATACATCACCCAGGGCTCTCCCCAGGGACCTGTCCAGGGCTGACGGGTAGCTCAGCACACCCGGCTCTGACCTGGAGCACCGTGCCCACCTCGCTGCAAGTCAGGTGGAGGACCAGGGGCCGCCGAAGCAGAGCCCAAAGTTCAGAAAGGCAGGTGTGTTGCATGTGTGTAGGTGAGGGAGGGGCAAGGGCTGGGCCACACAGGGAGGTGTCCCCAGAGGCTACTGTTGGGACCAGAGCAAAGAATGGCCTCAGACCACCTGTCTGGAAAAATTCTGTCACAGAACACATCCTGTGGGCACTTTCTGGGTGGGAGCTGTCTGGAAAGCTCTGGGAAGGTTTCTGTCCTTGAAGAGGCACATGGAAAGGGAGGCAGGTGGGTCAATTTTTCCTCTCTCACAGCATGAGCACTTCCACAAGACTTAAAACTCTCTCCACATCCAATAGTTACACAGGAGGCAGGGGCAGAGGAAGATGTCAGAGACCAAAAAAGATGATCTGGATCCAGCAGTAGACCCCGAGCTCCCTCCTGCATCTCCTGCAGCTCCTCCTGAACCTGCATCTGCAGCTGAACTGCTGGGCAATGGAGAACCAGTTCAGGCATCACCACCCCTTGGGGCAGAGCCCCCTGTGCACCCACCCACACCTTCTTCTCCAAAATGTTCCCCAAATTCCCACCGTCAGTCCCCTCCCCCTCCCAAACTTGACTTCCCTTCCGCTGGAGATGTTTTTGTTTGGTTTTCTTTAGTTTCCTTTGTTTCTTTCTCATCATTTATGGCATCCTTTATTTTCCTTTTTAGAGTTTCATGTAATAAAATATAGACATTTCCTCTTTTAAATTGTGCAATTCAGGAGCATTAGGGGCATTCAAAATGTTGTGCGACCATCACTACCATCTAGTTTCACACCATTTCTTTCCTCAAAGTGAAACCATGGATCCAGAGCGTGCACTCCCCTCCCTCCTCACCCAGCCCCTGACAACCCCAAGTCCTCTTTCTCTCTGTGTGTCTTTACCTCTCCTGGGTGTTCCCTGTCAATGAAACTTTAAAAAAGGTGTTTTTTTTTTTTGTCCCTGCCCACATGTTTTAAGCTGGGGCTGGTGAATTTTTTTGTTTTCACTTGAAACAGCATTTTTATTATTTTAAGGGGATATCCAGGGATATCACATTAAAGATGTGATGTACAAAATGAAGCCGTTTTAGTGACTCTGTGCATAATCTCAGGGTAGACACTGCTGTTCCCCCTGAGACACCACAGCCAGAAGACATAAGGGAGATGCTTAGCTCTTCCTGTGGCAAAAACAAAACCAAACAAATAAAAAAAATTAGCAAAAGCCCAGAAAAACAGCTGGAAAGACAAACCACAACCTGGAAAAAGCATTCTTCATAACCCAAGGTTGGCGAAGGGTTTCCCACACCTGTAGTCCAAAAATCTTTCAAAACCCAGTGTTCTAAACAGAAATAGAACAGAAATGGGTAGTTCCAATTAGAGGCAATGCAGGTGGCCAGTGTGTGTTAGAGAGGCTTGACCACTCAGGTGAGAACTCAGGCAGACGGAAACACTGCAGAGACAGCACCGGTCACCATCACACTGGCGGGTCTTTAGTCAGGTGACAACCAGCCCTGGCGACAATGTAAGCAGGCAGAGGTTCCAGCAGATCCCCTGGAGGGAAGAGTGAAGGGACGCTCCTCTTCAGGAGAACAGGGTGCAGGACGCATCAAAGGGCCACAGATGCATCTCTTCCCCAGAACTTCGGATCCTTACATTTCATCCCACTAAAATCCTTACACACCTATTCAAAGATGCCTTTTCAAGGGTGTTCATCACAGCACTGGCTGAAACAGTCGGAATTAAGGCAACACTAATGTTGATGGAGAGGGGATGTGGTCCATTCGTTCTGGTTGATGTGAATGAATGAATGCTGTGCAGTTGGAAAAGTGGGTGCCTGGTCTCAATCCAATGTCAAGGGAGGCCTCAGGGTGGAAGTATGCAGACCCACTGTCTGCATCCAGGGTCCCATCTGCACTACCACATATGTGTGAAATCAATATAGTTGTAAATTGATCTGATTGTGAGTGTGTGAGAGGCAGAGATGGAAAGAGACATACTGAGAGACACAGAGACTGAGACCTAAGCAACAAATCATTCATGACAGTCACCTCTGTGGGTGGGAATTACAAATCTCTTCTCTTTTAGGCAATATTTCAATTTTTTGTAATGTGTCTGTATTACTCTACTAATTCTAAAAGGATTAAAATCCTATGTTAATGTGACCCATTCATTATTCATCTATGGAGTAATTAAAGTACACTAATCCTGTTTTTGAAAGAATTTAAAGCCTTTTCAGGACTCAGCTCCATGTCAGATCCGTGGCAGCAGAGGTTCTCCAGGAGGTCGTGTCTTTTCTGAATCAGCGTCCAATAGAGGTGAGGAAGAAGTATCAAACTTGGGCACTGAAGACTACAATAGATGAGAGATCCTGTTGAGAGAAATTAAGACCTACATTCACAGAAAATAATCCCATATTCATGGAGCAGAAGGCTTCATTCTACTAAGATGACAATAGTCCACAAATAGATCTAAGGATTCAAAGAATGCCTACCCAAATCCCAGGTTCTGTTTTGCAGGAACTGACAATCAATCTAAAATTCACGTGGAAAATCCAGGGGCTCAGAATACATGAGTGAATCTTGAAAAAGAACAAAGTTCAAGGAATGGAAAGTCAGATGGAACCCACAGTTAATACAAAAGCACTTTAAGCTGAAGATACCTGAGGTTCAATAGATGTAGAAGAAAACCTGTCATGGAAGCTAATTCTCTCCTCTCCCTTTGCCCTATTAAGTTAGGTTGATAAAAAGCCTTTAACTTTCACCATTTAACATGGTAGTTACTTTTCTGGTTGGCTCCTGCATGTGTATAAATAAACCTTTTCTCTCGTTCGTCTCCTCTTTACTTCTGTGGGCCCTTTGGAAGGGATTCTGAATGATGGGGACCTGCTCTTTTCACACCTTCTTTAGTGACATCTTTTGTCCATGGTGAAGTGCTTAAAAAAAGAAAAGACTCATTGGTTTTGGGTCAGATTTGGAACATATATAAATTTGGAGACCCCCTGGAGGAACAAGGGGGTTCAATACTGCTGGCAGAATTTACTGGTTGTCTTGCCCAAATGCCTAACAAGATGCTATTTGCAAGGATTTTTTTTTTTTTAAAAGATACTTACCCTAAAACAAAAACCCTATCTCAACCTCTTGGATGATCAAATAGAAGAAATGAGAATCATGTCTGGCCTAAGAAAACTTCCTTAACAAAACAGAAGGACAGAATCAGATTCAGAGCAAAAATTAAAATCCATTTATACCATCAACCCTTCCATTCTTTGGACACTTTCCTCATGTAATCTGCCAGATGGCGTCCTGAAGAAGGCCCTTTGCCCGGAACTCGTGCTCATTTTCAGAGCTCGGCCAAGTGGGAAGTTGGTCCCCAGGCCCTGAGAGGGTCTATTTGTGAAATCTCTGCTGAGACCCACTGGACTGAAGGGAACTGTGTGCTCTGAGGGAGAGAGAGCACACTGAGCATCTGTGGAGGCATCTCTGAGATCATCCCAAAGGCACACAGCTCTAACTCTGGACACGGGGATTTTTGATTGGCATCTTATTTTGAAATCTCCTCCTGGATAGAAAGAGGCAGATTGAAGATGTTGCAATTGGATGGGCACGTCGGCCTCTCGAAATTGTCGATGAGGAAGACACGCAATTCTCTGCAGAAATAGGAACACCCATCCCTGCTCTGCTGACTTCATCTACCGAGAAACAGAGATGCGGCTCTAGGGGGAATTCAACACCCACCAACTCTTCTTACCAACGTTAACGTCCCCACTTTATTCTCCTGTCAGGTCTCTGCACAAAAACTGTGACTCAGCCCCAAATATCACATACCCATCACCCTGAACCACTCTGTGTCTGTGTGCAACTTGAGCATTAATGCCTGTGACCGTTACTGTCAAATCGTATCCCCCTTTCAGCCTGTCTCCCGCCATCATCCCAGCCCAACCTCGGTGTCTCTCTCCAGGTCAGCAGCACTCTTCCCATTGGCTTCCCATCAGCTTACCTTGCCCTGCTTCCATTGTTTATTCCCTATATGTTACCCACAACGGTCTTATTAAAGTATGAATCAGATCAAGTTGTTCCGCTTTGCAAAATACTCTCGTGATCTTCCATTGTATTCAGAAGGATATCCAGAGTCCCTACCAAGGCCCTGTGTGATCTGGTCCCTCACCCGTCTCTGAAGCCTCTGTTCTCACCGTTCTGCTCCAGCCCATCTTCACTGCCCAGATGATCCCCACCAGGACAGCTGTGTTTGTAACTCCAAGTCTTGTACTTACACTTCTGCTGGCCTGGGAGGATTTTCTTGTCTGTTACCTACGTGGCTTATTCTTTTGCTTCATTCAGGACATTGTTCAAATTATTTTACCCTCAGAGAGGACTTATCTGACCACATTATTTAAAATAGCACGCACATATTTCCTATTCAATCATTTTCTCTCCTAATATGCTTTATCTTTCTTTGTGGCAATTATTAGTACCTGGCAGTACATCATATATTTATTTGCTTACTTGTTTATTGTCTATTTTTCTTACTATACCTATATTCATGGAACCACAAATAACTGTTTTAACCAGTAACTTTCAAACTGCCTTTAAATGAATTCTTTCATAAAATAAGAATTTCAGTGGCTTCCACGGGTTGCTTAGGGGAAAAAAGAGAAAGGATTCAGGTTGAACTAGGTAATTAAGGACCTGGGAGTTGGTTATTTATTTAATACATAGTAGTTTGTATCTGTTAATCCCAAACTCCTAATCTAGCAAAAGACCGAGCTGATTACTATTATTAAAAGACTTTAATTTTTTCTTTTTAAACTTGGGTTGTTTGAGATCTCTTTTCTTCTTTGTTCTTTTTCTTTTTTTTGAAGATTTTTTCTTATTTTTTTTTTACATTGAGGTACTGAGAATTGAACTCAGCACGTACTCTACCCCTTGAACTATACCATCCCCTCCAAAGACAGTTATTTTTATACTTTGACAATACCATATTGAATTAAGATTTTTTGTTCCATTTTCCCTTCATAGAGTTTATAACTGAGGGAGAGAGTCAGAGGAAGCCCTGAGCCATCCCTTCCTTCTCAGCAGGTTACTACACAGCAGAGGAGCTTGGCTGTCACCAGGCCCAGCTCACCTTTCTGCTCTGAGGGCCGACTCAGGCCACTTCTCTAAACAGAGGCGTGTTAGAAGCAGCAGAAAGCCAACTAGCGAGCAGAAATGACAAAACTGACCCACCTGCAGTTGGACATAATCTGCTCTGAAATGAACATCTTAAAACTCTTTTTCCTATTAGTGGATGGTTTTCAAAAATATTCCCAAGGAGATGAATCTCAATCTATTTTTCTGGATTTTTTGGGCCTTCTATGACTTTAACTGCAGGCTTGATTGTCTGCAGAACGTCTTCAGGGAAGCCAGGCAGAACACGTGAACAGATCCTGCAGGCCACGGCTGAGGCCTCTGGTCAAAGCATCCTTGTGCAGAGCCTACGTTCATGGGACCATTTTCATGACTGCTGTAATTAGTTCTCATCCAACTGTCCCACTGAAAATGTTTCTAGATGGAAGGTGGTCTGACACAGTTGAGCAGTGGGGATGTGGGGTGCAGATGGCAGACAGACTGGAAGGAGAGAAGGGAAATGTTTCCTCAGGCTTCAGTTTGGAAGACTTATGATATTTATATGAACATTAAACTAGGTCAGGCTGAAGCGCCGTTTGCTCTAAGATGGGGTGATGTACGCGTATCCCTACAACTTCTAAAAAATATGTTGAAGCTGGACGTGACAGCCTTGGGGACACACAGCTTAGAGTGACACCTTCGTTCCAAGATGCCTATGATCTCAGTCTCACAAAGAGGAAAGGAATACACATATTTTGCCTGTGTAGTTCTATGTGAAATTATTTTGACCCTTGCCGGATGGTGTAAGATCAGAAATCATGTAGTCTTTCTTGCATCGCAAAGACAACAATCCTTGATGAGTCAGCAGACTGTTTCCGATGGCCCAAGGTCTGCGCCAGACATTAGCTGTCTAGAAAATACCACACAGCCCCCTATCCCTCAAGGAGATCACAGTGTATCGTGGAAGAGACAAATTTAAATAGATTTTCAAAACAATGTGGTAAGAGTCACTTGGCATCATGTATATTGTATGTTCAGAGGGGCTCTTGCACTGCCTGGGGAAGGGTTCTAGAAGGTAGGGAAGGTGTCAGAGAGGAAATGCTTTCTGCACTGACATCTGAAGGATTCCAGCAAATCTCTAGACCAGGAGAGTGCGTGCTGGGCACGGGATTCTCGCCAGCTTGCGTGTCTAGTGCAGAGGTCTGGTCGTGTCTAAGAGCACTTTGCACTTAGGGAAGGAAGGTCAGTGAGGTTAAAGGCTGTGAGGAACTAATGGAAGCTGAGGCTGAAAAAAAGCAGCAACTAGCTGATGAGAAGGTGTAACTTTAAATCAGGGAGCGTGGACTTCCTCACATATGCAGCGGGGAATTCTTTGGGGTTTTAAGGAGGAGAGTGACACAAATTTGTCATTAAAAGTGAGCAAAGTGGATTGTTCACTCTAAAGAACAGCACTGGGGATACTAGCAAGGGGTGTGAGTTAATGCAGTGGGGAGCGAGGGGCAGGGACTTAGCTGGGGGACATTAAGGAATAGAATTGTAATACTGACGGGAGTGAGGGAGTGGAAAAGTAAAGGAAAACTCCCAGATATATAGCACGGAAAACAGATGGGATAGTGATGCCATTGTTTGAAGATGTAAACCTAGTTCTGAGCAAGTGTAAATTCAAACATACAGAGCTTGAGATTTTTATGGGCTAATCAAGTGGGAATGTCTACTTTTCAATTACAAGTATATTTCTGGGACTGAAAACATTTGACGGTTAATCAGTGGACAGAGAGCAGTTGAAGCCACAGGAATAAATGCCACCCACAGACAGTTTATCAAAGAGAAGGGAAGGAGGGCACTTCTGGTTCAGAAAATATGGCAGACCAGAAACTTGAAGACCCACTCACTGAAGACACATAAAAACGTAGGACACAATGCCGCCAATCTTTTCTTTTCTTTTCTTTTCTTTTTTTACAGGCACATTTATTGTAGTATGATTCCTTTAAAGTAAATTACACATATTTCACATGTACTATTTGATGAATTTGATAGATGTCTACACCCAGAAAACCATCACCACAATCAAGATATCTATCATTCCCATCACTCCCCAAGAGGGACACTTTTTGAATTCCCGTATTTATCCCTTCCCATCCCCTTCTCTCCCTGGTAACCGTAAGATTGTTTCTCTATGTCTGTGGGTCTGTTTCTCTTTTGTAGTTAAGTTCATTTAAGTCTTTTTTTAGATTCCACATATAAGTGATATTATATGGCATTTTTCACTTTTTCTGGCTTACTTCACTTAGAATGACTATCTTTACGTCCATCCATGTTGCTACAAATGGCATTATTTTGTTCTTTTTAATAGCTGAGTAGTATTCCTTTGTATAAATATACTACTACTTCTTTATCCAGTCAGCTGTCGATGGACACTTGGGTTGTTGCCATGTCCTGTCTATTATAAATAGTGCTGCTGTGAGCATTGAGGTGCATGTGACTTTTTGAATTAGAGTTTTCTCTTGATATATGCCTGGGAGTGGGAGGGCTGGATCATGAGTTAAGTCCATTTTCAGTTTTTAAAGCAACCTCCACACTGTCCTCTCTAGTGACAATGCAGCCTGTTTTATTAAAGCAGAGCCATGCTCAGAAAGTAACGTGTATTTCTAGGGGCCAGACATGAAGTGCAGTGAGTGTGGCCTGTTGAAGAATCAGAGGGCAGTCTGGCAGGGCTGGAGGAGAGTGACAGGGAGAGTGTGGTACAGGCAGCATTCAGACCATGTGGGGACCTGATAGGCTGGGACAAGGAGCCTGGACTTCCAGTCATCCCTTGGTAACCATGGGGCACTGGTTCCAGGACTCCCCCAGACGTCAACATCCATGGATGCTGACACCTCTTGTATAAAATGGCATAGGACTTGCATGGAACTTATGTGCACCCTCCCATGTACATTTTCTATATATATATACAAACTTTTGTTTTATGGAGTTATAGTCATTTTACAATGTTGCATCAAATTCCAGTGTAGAGCACAGTTTTTCAGTTATACATGAATATTCACGTACATTTGTTGTCATATTCTCTTTTGCTGTGTCCTCCTGTGTACTTTAAGTCATCTCTAGATTATTCATTGTATCTAATACAACATGAATGCTATGTAAGTAGTTGCCAGTGTATGGCAAATTCAAGTGTTGCTTTTTGAAACTTTCTGTTTTTTCCCGAACATTTTCAATCCACAGTTAGTTGAATCTGCTGGATAGGGAGCCTCTAGATATGGAGAACCCCCAAGCTTTTCCTTTCCACCTAAATTTCCACTGCAAGCACTGAAGGGTTCCAAATATAGAAGAGCGCCATCTACCTGCTATAAACGCTGAAGAACTCCTTCAGCGTATGTAGAGCAGGAGAGAAGGTTTAGGGCCAACTAGTGGGAAAGGAGGGCCTGCCTGGAGAGGAAGGAGGAAGGACTGCAGTGGAAGCCAGCTTGTACCCTGACTGGAGCTATTTGATAGCAGTGAGGGACGCCGAGGAACTGGGGACAAGCCACTTGGGGGGCGACCCTGGCCGCCTGGTGCAGGGTTCACATAGCTGGGACCCAGTTTGCAAGATCAAAATAACAAGGGAGGAGAGGACCTGCCTCAGCCCCGGGATCCTGACAATGGCCACAACGCCGTGACCCCAGCTAATGCGGCTCCCCTAGTAAGCCAGAAAAAGGAAACTCTGAGCCAAGATATTGCAAATTCCACCACAGCCACACGGATAACTAGATCTCTAAGCTGACAAAATGTAACCACCAGAAACAGGAATCTTTCCTTTTCTCTTCCTTTGGACCTTTGGACAAGGAGCCACATATCTCTGACAAGAACCACCTTTAATCCGATAGAGACCTCACTTATTCAGGAATAAGCATAGATAAAAAGAGTGGGGTGATGGTTTAAAGTGGAAGTCAAAGCGGAAGCCCAACTGAGAAATGGTGAAAACATGCATGTCATTGAATCCGAGTTATGGCGAAAAGATGGAGGAAGGTTAAGGAAATCTTTATTCACCAGACATGACTAGGCAGTCATAAAAAGACAGCACTTTAAATCAATAAAACATTTTTTGTTGATGAAAAACAATGCCATATTTTAAAACATGGCTTGGGCCATCAATAACACGCTGAGAGTTGTTGAGGAGGAGAACATAAAGCTGCATATAGACATGTAAGGGTTCCAAGCCCACTGCTCAAAAAAACTTAGCTAATCATGTGTCCAGTGATTTGAAAATCCCTATAAGTAAATAACTCAAAAGTGGGAAAGACATGGGATTAAATAGTGGTAGTGAGCAATGAAATCCAAGAAGTTTATACCTATAATTTCATTGTTAATGTAACAAACTGAAAGTAACTGTCTAAGAAATAGTAACTGGAGGACAAACACACACACACACACACACACACACACACACAATCTGGAACAGCAGAGAGGTAAAATATGCTAAATTTATCATTATTGAGGAACAGGATCTAATAGATTATTTCATTTTTGAGACTGTTATAGAAATACTGGTCCAATTACATATAAAGTTATGAAATTAGAGATGATTTATAAAAATTTAGAGAGAATTTTCATTAAAAGGCAATATAGCTTCCAAATCATTGAAGAGAAAATTAACAATAAAAAAGTAATCAATCCAGCTAATATGGAGTAACAGAGACAACATATACCATCCTAAAATAAACCACAAATTGGATGCAATATATGAAGCAATGATTTTTAAACCACGTGAAAAATATCCTCCACAAGGACCCTGTCCTGACACCTCCATAATAAGGCTGCTAGGCCTCCTACTGACATCACCAAGAATGTCCACCAGGAGGCGACATTTCCTTCCTCTGCTCCTACTGCAGAGCCAGTCCTGCGCAGTCCTTTTCCAGGTTTTGGCAGGCAGCTCCCAGAAGTGCTCTTCTGGGCCTTGGTCCCTTTTAGCCACCAGCAAAGGGATAAAGGATGAGTAGTAAGCCTCCTTACTCATTGAAGACCTAGGAAACTATCTGATTTCTGAGCAGCCCTTCACTCATGTCTGCTGTCTGTTACTCCCCGCCCGGCTTCCCGAGTCCCCGGCTTGGGCAGTCTGCACGCTGGCCACAGCCCATCAGAATCTGTTCCCCCCACAAGAGGCCATGCGTGATCATGAGCAGGGCTCCAGGACTCTGGAACAGCATGGCTTGGACTGCGTATTGGCCCTGGGCTCGTGAGCTCCATGCCCTTGGTTGAGTCATTTAACATCTCTAAGCTACAGTTTCCTCATCAGTAAAATGAAGACATAATCAATATGGAAAAAAAAAATCAGAATCTGTTGGGGAATAAATTTCTGGTGATTGAATATTATTTTAATTTTGAATTATACAGCAAAGGACATCACACAATTTTTACTACTTCAGAATTCTAAAGGACAGCTTCTACAAAACTAATGCATGCACGTACACACAAACACATGTGCAGACACTGGCTCTGCTTCACATACATCCCCACGCGCACACACACATGGACTCATGTACCACACACGCACATACCATACAAACAACTACACACGTCCTCAGGCTCAAACACACACATAACATACACACAACCACATACATCCCCAGGCGCGAGCGCACACACACACACACAGTCACAGTCATGTACCACACACATCCCCAGGTGCGCGCGTGCACACAGACACATCATACACACCTTTGGCGTTATTCTAAATCAATTTACAATTGAGGGTCTCAGTGTCCATTGTTTTATCCGCTCAGAAGATCCTGACTTCGGAGCGTGAAGCAGGAGCCCCTCCTCTCTGGAGATGGTCTTTGCCACTTACAGTCTCAGCAGAGCCAACATAACTGCTCTGGACCTTTGGAAGTGCAGGGCCAGAACATACCTGGGAGCTCACATCCTATATATCTAAACATTTTAAGTGCAGTAGGTTCTAAATTCCTGCCTTTACAAATATACATTCATTATAAGGGGGAAGGCCAGGTTCAAATTTAGAATTCCCAGACTCAGGAGAGTCCTGCAAAGAAAGTGAGTGTGTGGGGAGAGCTGATTCCAAGTCTCTGATCACTAGCCTGACCCTTTTCTTCCAAATGCTGGGTCCATCCCTTGTCACAAGGGGCCTTGGATGTGCAAAGGGGGACACTCAGAATTCACGTCTGTGCTCGGCCTATACCCTCCATGCAAACAGCTGCCCTTTGGCCTCTCTATGAGTCCTGGGAATCTGAAATCTGGGGAGAGCCGGTGCATGACCTAGAAATGGGTCAGGGGCTGCAGAGGCAAGGCATTCGGGGTCCTGGGTTTCCAGAGCACGGGATGGAGCCAATGACCGTGTCCCCTTGGCCCTGCTGACTCCACCCCATGGAGGGCGTGGCCAGAGGAAGTGTCAGGGCCAGGGGGACCTTCTGTAGTGCAGGACCCAGGGCAGCGGGCCCCCTTGCCGGGGACTAAGTGCAGAATCCCTAAGGCAAGGCCTGAGGAGACTGTAAGGTATCTTCATTCCCATTAATTAAAAAAACAAAAGCTCACCACAGATGTGAGTGGGAAGGGTTTCGTTATAACAAGGGAGGGCACTTGCCAATTTCTGGCCATAGAGGGCTGGTGGGTTTGCCAGGATGATGAGGAACTGAGAGGCCGTTAGCCTCCCCTGGGTCTAAACACCGTCTGAATTCCTCCAGGTGACACTGAATTGCAGTGAGACATGGAACCCTCTCAAGTTGTTAAAATATTCATGGTGAGCCATGCAACTCTCTCCTCATTCTTGGCTATGAAAACAGGATAAACACAGGCGGGAAACTCATCTGCCTGTTGGTTGGTTCACTGTCCATCTGGTGCCCCTTCTTGTAGGAGCCTTTATCATATCACCCAGGGATGACCCGGCTCAGGATTACAGCTGATTTTCAGCAGGTGGCATCACTTGCTGGTGACACGAAGGAGGCATGTGAACCACCTCCCAAACACTGAGGCTCCTCCTGGGAGGAGCCTGCAGGCCCCCAGTCCAGCCTCTGCACCATGATGCTCCTTAGTGCCACTCCCTGTTTGCTGTCCTGGCCTCTAGCTCTGGACAGAACATCACTGGGTTGTCGATAAATGTCACCCATGCACCACGTCTAAGCTTGGTGTCCAGATGTGACCATGGTTCTTATTTTCTTCCCATCGATTGATTGTTTGATCTTCGTGTAATCGTGTTGGCAGGAAGGCCAGTACCGCCCTCTTGAGGCCTCCCCAAGCTGCCTCTGCCTATAACTGTCCTAGCACCCCAGGGGATAGGTTCTGAATCCCGGCAATCAGACACGAGGATGAGAGCTGGAGAGACAGGAGTCCACTCCTGCTGTGGTTTCTGCTGAGGCTCGATGTGGCCATAAAAATGGATCCCACAGGCCCTGACGTCAATTGACTCGCTGCAGAGATGCTCCCTCACTGCCCCATTCACCTCACAGACCGAGGGCTTTTTGCTTGTTCCAGAAGGCCCCACCCCGGAGGGGGCACTGGGTCCAGTGGAGTGCCCAGCCTGGTTCCCCGCCAGCCCTTAGGGCCTTGGTGGGGACAGGAACATCAAGTACCCTCCCCTTAGGGGCCCGTTTGTCCATTCCAGCCAACAGACCGGGGTCATAAGCACTTTAACTCACCTGAGGGTGTTTGCCTCAATTCAGGGGTAGTGAGGAACGGGCTTCTTCACACCCTAAGTGCCCCAGGTCTGGATTCAGACAGCCTGGCTCTCCCCTCAGTCCTGCAGGTCCCCGCCACACCTGCTGCTGGTCACTGAGTCTGTGCTGTGTTCTCTTCCAGGACAAGAGGTGCACTCTGCCCCCACCCCACCCCCACCAACGGTGGCAGTGGTGGCCGACAGGCAGGTGAGCTGGGGCCCGAGACCATGCCCGGAAATCAGTGCCCCAGAGGCCGCTGGTGACTAGAGGGACCACGGGGCAGAAGGCAGCATGGGATGGGAGGAGGAGGAGGAAGCTTCAGGATAAGGAGATGAAAGCGGGAACGGATAGCACTGTGAGGACCGGGACCATGAAAGGGAAGAGAAAAGACAGTGACAGCTGGAGTGGTGTTGGCGTTAAAAGATGCGGGCGTTTTTATTTAATTTTATTAATTACCATTATATATAGTGACAGATTTCTTATTTTATTAAAGATTATGTGCCATGTCATATAACAGGATATAGTATGTTATTATTTATTAAATAATACAGAATAGTAGATATACTAGCATATTTTGTTCTGTTTATTTATTAGCAGATATTATATAATATATATGTAGGTGTTTATATACATAGTATATAATTCATGCATCTATATAATATATAACACATAACACATAATGTAAGATTATGATTAATATATTTTATAACAAGATTACATAACAATAATGATGTAATATTACCCATTGTATGTCTTGGTTCATGACACATTCTCACCTTAGGTGCCTGTCAGAGGTATTTATGTATTAAAATTAATATTATAAGAAACAGTTGTGAACGTATCACCCAGCATCAGAACAGGACTATTGACAGTGACATACTGTGTCCTCTTTCCCTATCCTGCTCTTGGCCTCTTCTCACAGGAAGTAACCAGCATCCTGAATCCTGGTTTACCCTTGTCTTGTGTTACTTTCACACACACAACATTTAAGATCAGTTAAAACAAATGAGCTGCAGGTACATGCAGCGAAGTGGATGAATCATACACTCAATTTTAAATGAATAAAGTAAGCCCTAGAAGGTAGCCTATAGTGTGCTATGCTTTTAAATGTGTATATATATATGTCAACTAAACTCACCAAATTATGAACAACTACAGCTAGAGTCCAGGTGGGTGAGGGACAGAGAAAAGGTGAGGTGAGCAGATCTGCTGCAGGTGAGCGAGTTCCTTTCCAGTAACATGCCATTCTCTCTGAAGCAGGAGGCAAGGCCATCTGCTGGGAGTCGGGGAAGAGACAGAGGGAAGGATAGAGGTGTGCAGAGAGCAGAGAATGTTGACACCACTGAGTGATAAGTGGGGAAATGTGCTCACTAGAGAAAGCCTGGAGGATTACCTGGCAGTGGCAACATGGTGGGCATTGATTTGTAGTCTTAGAAATCTGTGCTGGGAGAGCCTTCTGCTTGCAGGCTCAGAACAAATAGAGCTGGGTGAACCGAGATGGAAGTCGGCCTGGTGAGGAACTGAAAAGATCAAGGGTCAAGGGAGTTTTGTTTGTCATAAAGAGAGTGCTGACTGTGGATGCAGAGCTAGAAGGTGGGGAAATGGAAGTAAGAGGAATATGGACAGGCAGGAAAGCAGAGGAGTCAGCCCATGATGCCCCAGTGAGGGTGAAGGAGGGCCAGGGAGGCCAGTGGTGAAGTAGCTGGATGGCTAGATGTGGGCACTTAAAGGAGAGAGCATGGACCTGGGGTGGAGTTAGGCCCTGGTATGAGCTCATGGGTAGAGTGAATGGGGGGTGGCTGGCTCAGGCTGATGGAGAAGACCCTAAAATGACCATACTGGGTGGTGGAGGGAGAATCAGCTTTGACGTCTTGATGGTAGGAGGCAAGGCAATACAGAGGTGGTGGTCCAGGTGCTCCTGACTGAGGCAGATGAGCACGGAGGACAGGGAGGCAGGCACCGCTAGGAAAGGATCTGGGTTTTCCAGGTGCTCCCAAGAGAGGAGGAGCAATGATCTGAAGGTGGAAAGTGAGCACAAGGAGGTCAACCCAGGCTCCTGATCAAACGGGGGTTGTGAGGGGGCAAAGCTTCAACTCCAGAGATGGTTGCCCAGGAAGCAGGGACCAAGGGTGAAATGACGGGACACTCAGAGAAGAGAGGGAGAAGAGTCTTCTGGGTATAGGGGGAAGAGAGGCCCCAGGACAAAGGTGCACAGGGGCACAGTGATGAGGATGGACTGGCTCCACGGTGACACTGGCGGGATGGCTGGATCTTTGTCCTGAGGGCTTAGGTTGGGGGACAACTGGCCTCATGAGGATCCCCCTTTCTGAAGTCTGGACAGAGGCTCCCGATCCTGAGAGCTGTGTGGCCACCACTGTTCCCGGAGGAAATCTGCCTCCATCATCTCCTATCAGGCTTTCCTGCCCAGACCCCAACTGCCAGTGAGGGAGCCTGGGCCTCGCAGCTGTTTCCCATGGAGGGACACAGGCTCCTGGGAGAAGCAGGCTGATCTTAGTTTGCTCCGTAACCCAGGGCCTAGCAAAGCGTCAGCCCATGAGTGGGCCATAAAGGGGCTTGAATACTTACTAAATTAACCCAAAGCAGTAGAATATCAGAGCTGGAGGAAATGACAACTGAGCTCACAGAGTTCACTGCCCACACCCCCATTCTACAGATTAGGAAGTAGAGACCAAGCGGTGAAGCAAACTTGGCCAAGGACACACTGCTCTTAAATGCTGCCCTGTGTCGGGCATGCCAAGTGATGAGCTGCAGTGAAGGGGCTGAAAGGGGGCTCTGGGGCCAGACAGCTTGGGTTCAAGTCCCAGCTCTGCCATTTATTAGCCGTGTGATTAGTGAATGTCCTTACCTTTAAAGTGGAACTCACAGTGGTGCCAACTCATTGGATTGTCGTGAACACAGCGTTCCTGGAACAGCAGGACAGAGTTCTGTAAGGGTTTGCTATTACTTTGGTTACTATTATTATCACCAAGTGAACCCTGAAATGAAGAACAAAGGCAGCAAGAATTTTTATTTTAAAGGATTTTAAAATCCTCTGATGAATGTTTCATTTCATCTATTCAAGTCTGCATTTGACCCTTATTAACAACTACACAATGGATGACTTTTGAGGCAATCTTGCTTCATGTCTTTAATTCTCACTAATGACAGAGGCTATTAAACAGGCAGCAGTTTCTTTTCCAGGAAGAGGGACAAAAAGTTAAAAATAACTCAGTGCCTCTTGGTCCCCAGTGAGTTGGTTGTGACCTGTCAACCCAGCTTTGGGGAAGTGCCCGCTCCCTCAGGGCTCACTGCGCTGCCACGCGGCCTCCAGGGGGCGCTGTACCCCCACACGAATCCAGTCTCTTGGTTCCTATCTTTGCTTCAGATCCCTCAAGGACTGCCCATGCCCCATGGCCCCATCTGCCCCGCCAGCCTCGCCTGCTGGACTCCAAGACACCATCCTGGGTCTCAACCATCCTCTATTCCTACGCCCGCCCCACTACTCTTCACTTTGTCCTTCAAGTGAGGGCTCCTGTGGCTCGCCACCCAGCAGGGGTCTCCCGTCCTCCACCTCGGGTAACTGCATCGTCCTGCACGGTGCCTCAGGAACCCGTGTGGAGGCAGGAAGAATACAGAACAGGTGCTCAGAGGGGCTGCCTTTCCCACTGCAGGGGCCCTGGAGAGCTTTCTCCCAGCTGGTTATTCACAGGTGCTGAAGCTGTGGAATCTCGATCTCACCAATATAAAGGGCATTATCATTAATTACAAAATCAATCATTTCTTCAGGAGCAAAAGGAGAAAAGACTTTGTGTTCCCCGCCTCCAACTTTTTTTCTCCACCTTCAGAAGTTTCTCATCTATGGGCAAGGGTAGAAAACAACACACAGAATATTATTTTTCAATTTTTTTCCCAATCTGAAGATTGCTTTCCCAGAACTGATGAAGGCTAAAATGGTTTGGCTTTCCTGAACTGAGGATTCAGAGGCGTGGGGGTGGGAGGGGAGATAACTCAGCAATATTGAACCTAACAGAGACATTAAAAGGTTCTATTCTAAACAGAAAGGAAGTAGGATGCTATAGAAACAGGAAAACCATAGCTGGAAATGCAATAACGTGTTACAAGAGAATAAACATGAAGATGTGAAAAAGAAAAAGGACATCAAAATAAAAAAAGGTGGGAATGGTAGAGGGGAGCAAGAAAATATAATTTTTTTTCTTTCTTTTTTTTCTAAATTATTCTTAGGATGTGTTGGAGCCTACGTGATTATCAGTCTAAAGGAAATAGATATAGTAATGGGTTGATAGAGTTGAAAAATAAGGTAACCAGTAATCAAAAGCGTACAATAGAGTCACAAAAAAAAAAAAAAACCCAAAAGAAACAAACTCAAAATGGCTTAAAGTCTTAAACATTAGACAGGACACTATAAACTTCTTACAAGAAAACAGGCAAAACATTATTTGACATATATCACAGCAATGTTTTCCTAGGGTAATCTACCCTAGCGACAGTATTGAAAGCCAAAATAAACAAATGAGACCTAATTAAACGTATAAGCTTTTGCACAGCAATAGAAACCATAAGCAAAACTAAAAGACAACCTATGGAATGGGAGGAAATATTCGCAAAAATGAGAATGACCATGGCTTAATTTCTAGACTATATAAATATTTCATACAACTTAATAAGAAAAAAATAAACAACCAAATCCAAAAATGGGCAGAACAACTAAACAAGCAATTCTCCAATGAAGACACACAAATGGCCAATAGGCATATTAAAAAAATGCTCAATGTTGCTCTATTATGAGAGAAATGCAAAGCAAAACTAGAGTAAGTTATCATCTAACACCAGTCAGAATGGCCAGTATTCAAAAATCCACAAACCATAAATGCAGGAGAGGCTGTGGAAAAAAGGGAACCCTCCTACATTGTTGATGGGAATATAGTTTGGTGCAGCCACTGTGGAAAACAGTATGGAGATTCCTCAAAAGACAAAAAAATAAATAAATAAATAAAAAAGACTTATCACTTGATCCAGCAATCCCACTCCTGGTCATATATCCAGAGGGAACCTTAATTCCAAAAGATACCTGCACCACAATGTTCAATGCAGCACTGTTTGCAATGGCCAAGACATAGAAGCAACATAAACATCCACTGACAGATGACTGGATAAAGATGTGGTATTTAGATATAACAGAATATTTCTCAGTCGTAACAAAGAAGGAAATAATGCCACTTACAGCAACATGGATGGACCTGGAGATTATCACACTAAGTGAAATAAGTCAGACAAAGACAAGTATCATATGATATCACTTATATGTGGAATTTTCAAAAATGATACAAATGAAATTATTTATCAAACAAAAACAGACTCACAGACTTAGAAAACAAACAGGAGTTTGGGATTAACAGATACAAATTACTATATGTAAAACAGACAAACAACAAGGATTCACTGTAGAACACAGGGAACAATATTCAGTATCTTGAAACCTATAATGGAAAAGAACCTGAAAAAGAATAGACTATGTATATGTACAACTGAATCACTATGCTTTATACCTGAAACTAACAAAACAGCTGTATATCTGAAACTCACAAAACATTGTAAATCAACCACATTTCAATTAAAAATTAAAAAAGAATGATAAGTTCTAAATACCTTTATTCAAAGAAAATCTTCAACCCTTCCCTCTTACAAAAATTAAAATGGGAATCTTGAGCAGGACCAAATTATACTGAATGGGCAGTTACATGTCTTCTGCAGCATGTGGCCCATGCTACACACACATCGTGTTTTCCTACAGGAAAGAATGGCCCTGGCTGCACAGGGAGCGAGTCCTGCTGGGACAAGGCCTCTGTGGCAGTGGCCTCTTTGTCACGCTCCATCTCACCAGGAGGCCAGGATTTTCAGAGGGGAGGGGACATAGAGCTCATAAAATTCAAATCGATATCCCGAGAAAAACTATGGGAACAGCAAATTTACCTGCAGTGTGGGAAACATGAGCAGGGCCCCTAAGCAGACCAACAAGCCCAAAGCAAGATGGCCCGATGTTCAGATCGGAACCAGAACAATGACCACCTGTCTCCAGTTAAATGACCACCACCTCACCTGCAATGAACTACTCATACTCAATGTCAGGGATGTTTCTGTTGAGACTTGGGAGATCAAAGAAGTCGGACCAGAGAATCTGGACCTGGTTGATGTTGGGGCTCCTCCATTGGTAGAGGTGGCCCCAAGGGGGGAGCACCAGTACCGACTCCTCCATCTTCAGCAGGGTTTTCAGAAGGAAGGCAATGTGGATGCAGAAGTTCCTATGGTGGCTAAAGCCCTCTGGAGGGTTGATATCACACAGAAGTTACCTGGCAGGGAGCAAAGGAGATTGGGTCTTCAGGGCCAGGCCTCTGCACAGGAATCCCAGCTTAGATATAACAGATAGAACAGGAAACCCTGCACAGCACATGGCCTAGACTCCAGACACGTTCAGCAGCTTCTGGTTTTTAAAGTGGAGGCACTGCCCACCCATCTCCATGTGGCCAATTACTTCGAGTCCAGGAGCAGCTGCGGAAGACATCTTGGCATCCGTCTAACACTGCTAAGCACCTGACTAGCACCTGAGCACCCGTTCTCCAGGGGCTTTCAAACTTCTTGGTCTACAGAACCATATACACTCTTAACAATTACTGAGAACTCCAAAAGGCTGCTATTTATGTGAGCTAAATCTATCAAAATATTGTGTGTTAGAAGTTAAATAAGAACTTAAAAAAGTGTATGAATTCACTTAAAAATATTAACAACCTACTACATGTTACGATTAATACTCCTAAACAAAAAATAAGTCTCTTTTTCAAAACAAAAATCATTAGTGGGAAGAATAGCAGTGATTTTAATTTCTGCAAATCTCTTTTGGACTGTTGAGAGCTGAATTCTCCTATCTGCCTCTGCATTCCTGTTTTGTGATATCACAGGCCAGGTTTTCCCTGGAAAACCCCACAAGAACTCAGAAGAGCAAGAGTGTGCAAAAGACATTTGACATCCCGGCGTTTCTACGAAAATAGTCTTGCACCTCAGGGGCCTCAGACACACTTTGATAACTGCTGCCCTACCCTAGGCGAAACTCTTCTACACAAGAGCCAGGCAAGGGTCCTAGCTTCTGTAATGAGTTACAGCCACCACATCCCTCCCTTCTCAGTGTGTTTCCCACAACCTCCATTACTGCAGATGAGGATGTAATCCTCATCTGGGGCCTCTAGTCCTAGAAGACTGCTAACTTCGAGAGGGAGGGTCCCATCTACCAACCCTACACCCCGCGCAGTCTATTTTGAGTCAAGCCCTAGATAACTGCTAATCAGCACTGACCCTTGTGACTTATTCCTGAGTTTTACTGAAGGAATCAACATCTGGATGGAGCTCAAATTTCCCTGCAGATAAACAAGGCTGATAAACCACCCCATTCCAACATCTGATTCTGGGGCTCTTCAAAACCTTTGTAAGGCCTCTCTTCATCTAAGAGGGGTCCTCTGCCTGCCCTTCCCGGGGGGTTCGCGAGGCCGTGGCCACCCAGTGTGATCCAGACTCGCGGCCCCAGACCCAGGGCCTGAGGGGGAGGAAAGCCTGAGGCTGTGCCCCAGCCCTGTCCCCCCCACACCAACCCGCTCCCCGGCACCACAGCCCCTCACCGGCCACCAACACAACCCCGATCCCACCGTGGTTCATGTCCACCCACCCCGCCGAAGGCACAGCCATACGTTTACCATCTGTGGGATGACGCCCCAGACAGGATGTCGGCGGCCGACTGACCAGGCCAAAACTAGTCTCCCAGCCAAGCAAGCCGCCATCCCCAGCAGCAAGCACCGCCATGGTCCCTGGCAGCTACACACTTCCAGAGCCCGCTCCCTGCCCCAGAAGCTCACGCCGGCCCCCCGCGGAGCATGGCGCCTGTAGCCATGGCAATGCCGCTGGGCCCTCCCTTAGCTCTTGAGTCGTGCATCCTCCCGAGGCTAGATGTGCGAGGGCAGAACTTGAGGAGCCAATGGGAGCCGGGGCACTGCCAGGACTGGGGTCGGTGGGAGGCTTATGGGGCAGCTGAGCGAGACTGTGATGGGTGGGGCCGCACGGAATTTCTCACTTGCACGTGGCGCCGGCCGAAGTCTGGGGCATTGCTGCCAACAGTGGTCGTGTCAGCGGGGCGGGTGCACCCTCACCCATCCGTATGCGGGGCTCAGCCTGGGCTCCGTGGCCTCCACTTGCACTGGACGTGGACCCGGGCTGCGGGTGGGCAAGATAGAGGACTGAGCCCAGGCATGCAGGGCTGGCCAGGTTAGGGCACCTGAAGTGCAGATCTGCCAGGCCCGCTGCCGGCCTTGAATTCGTGCTGCTGGGCAGTTTCGAAGAAGACAGGGTCTGTCCCAACAGGGGAGGTAGGGCAGGGGTGCCAGATGCCGGGTTGGGTGCGGTCTCTCAGGAGAGCCATGGTGAGAGGGCGCAGAGTGGCCCCTGTGTTGGCGGGGCTAGGAGTTTGGGGTATAGGGTGGGGATGGTGTGTGCCATGCTCTGTGGTCTCCCCAAGAACCCTCACTCCAGAGCAAGGGGCTCTGCTCCCCGCACCCTTCACTGCACTCCCTGCCTTCCCCAGCACCACTGCCCCTGCCCCCAGAGTGTCCCATGACCTTTCCCCACACCGGGTATGTCTCTGTTAGAGGTACTGAGCTCCTGGTGGCTCCAGCCCGAGGGTGAGGGGCTGTATCTGACCAGTTAGGACGCCTGAATCCTTTACATGAAACCTCAGACCATGATTCAGGCAGGCATAGAGGGCCCTCTAACAGGATTCCCTGCATGGCCCTCACCACCACGCACCCACAGCGCAGCTGCCACACCGGGCCAAGCCTGCCAGAGAACCGCTGGTCCCTCTCCTCCTGTCCCTGATCAAGAGTGCACCGCCCACACTGCTGGGTATTTAGGGGGACTTAGAAGAGCAGCTGGCATTTTCATGGGCAAATACTTGCTCTTTGGGGAAGATTTGAGTGCAAAGGGATGTAGGGTATGCTTTTTCTGTTGCCCTGGAACTGGTGACTGGGATACAAATGTAAGTCAAAGCAGTTTTTAGAGAGAGCCGCAAAACATCTCACAACGAAAGATCACTGTTCCCCAGCAAAGGCAACACCACCTGGCAGGTGGGGGGCCTGGCCTCTCTTTCTGGAGGTTGCGGATTGCACCCTCCAGCTGGGACAGAGCCAAAAACAGCTCTGAACACACTGGGAGTCGCTTCTCACAAGACCTGTGGTCTCCATTGCAGGTCCGGCTCCAGAGCCCAGAGCCAGTATGGTGACTCTGCTCCCGCTGTCCATTCTGGGAGGTCTAGGTGTCCTCCACGGCCCTTCCACCATTGTTTCTTTTGGAAACAGCCTCCGGATGAAATGGGTCTGAGAACAGGAGAGCTGGATGCCAGCAGCCACTGCCCAGTTTGTGGCCCCAGGGAGGGGCATCTCCTATCCTTGGGCTCTGATCTCTCCTCTTCTCTCCCCATATCCTCACCCCTCTTCTCCTTCATTTCTTGATTGATCCCTGGATAATGGTCCTTACCAGGAATGACCTGGGAGAAGTTTTATGAGTCCTTAAGGAAAAAAAACAAGAAATCTATAGACGTATTACTGAAAGCAACTTCCGTCTTTCCCAGGAAAGTCTTCTTTCCAATGTTTAAGGCTAGTTGACAGGGTGTCAAGTGGCCTGACCAGTCACATCTGAGCAAGTGTTAACTCTCCCTCCAGCCACCAGCAGCATCCGTCTGTGGCAACTTAGCCACAAGAACGCAATAAAGCTCTTTCCCCATGCCAGTGACAGCGTGGCTTTGGAGGCAGTGGAGGCCGAGAGAAAGGGCCCCGCCCTGAGGCTTGGGGGATCTCCAGCCACAGCCAGAGGAACTGGAGGTTTTCAGAGCTGGCCCAGCAGGGAAACCAGGCAAGGCCGCCTGACCCAAGTCTTTCCTGCCCAGAGAGCCCCATGAACTGCCCTGGGCCCCACTCCCCAGTCGGCCTCCCTGCAAAAAGTTACCACGGGATCCACACCTGAGAAGGGAGGAGGACGGCCCTTTGGCCTGGGGTCCCAGCAGATGTGTCCTGTGAGATCCATGGCCACATATCTTCCTTGTCTCCCCAGGTCTCTGATGGGTCCATGCTGGACATTCTGGTGGTCAGGGACACTGGAACAACTTTAAACTCTGAAGAAGGACAGAGAGAACCTTCTGGAAACAAGGATTCCAGGGAGATGCCTTGCCCAGAACGGGGGACTGTGTGCTGAGTAGACCCCTGGGAGGCACTGTGGAGCTGTGGGGTCCTCTTCAGAGAAGGGAGCAGTTGTGATTCCCAGTGAGGGGCCCTGCTTTGTTCAGTCATGTCCTCGTGTGAGACTTACTTACAAACACCTCCCAGTCCATCTAGGGGTGGACCCATGGGTGGGGGCAGAGGAGGAGTGTGAAGGGGGCAGCCTTAGGACCCCTGACCCACACAGGGAGCCAAGGGCCAGTGGGAACATCTTGGGAATCAGACGCAGGAGAGGAAGACGGGCACTAAGAACATGCCAAGTCATGCAATAAAGTGACCCGTGACCACAAGACACAGGCGGCCTTCCACCAAAGCAGGGAGATAGAAATTTAGACCCAGGCTCTGAGAAACTTGAGTGGGGCTGGAGGGCCACAGGAGCCCTGAGGAGCAGCTCTCCTAGGGGCAAAGACATTCCAATACACACATTTCTCATGGATGCTTTTTGGGGTGCAGAGTGAGTTACCAGAATCCTGAACTTAGTATGGAATCCCATCCCCTTGTTCATCAAGGTTCCTGGCAATAATTTGCTGTCATTTGTCCCTGGACATTCACAGGGGAGCTGACTGTTGTGGGGGTCACTGCAGGACTGGAAGCTTCTGGTGTGGGCTCTGTGACCACAGAAACCCAGGGGGATTTCTTAACGGGAGCAGCTGGAGACCATGCCTGCCAGGACCACCCTCATGGGATGGTCAAGGAGCCCATGGTACCAGGCCACCAAGTGACCAATTTGTAAGGCTGCCTGGGGTTTCCTGGGCGCGTGTAGATTCCTCTGGTCAGCACGTGGGCCCAGGACAGCAAGACGGTCTGCCCAAAGAGGGGCCTGCCCTTCTGATGATGGCTCCTAACACCTGCAGGGAAACTGCTCCCAGGTCTCCTGGAGGTCCATAGTGAGAGTGGCCTGCCTGCCACGTGGGGTCACCTTCCCCTGATGCAGAGGCACACGTCTCCCCCTTGAGGCCCAGGGGAAACCTGGCTCAGGTCCCACCTGTGTGCCCTGGACAAGCAGAGCCCCAGAGCTCTGGCACAGCCTGGGGTGTGGTCGTGTTGGGGCAGGGAAGGCCCAGGGAAGGGGCTCATTCAGGGTCAGGGTCCACTCTGCAGGGATGCTGGACCTGGAAGCGATGTGGTGCTTCAGAACTCCCCTGGGCTGGGTTTCCAAGCTGTGGGATGGAAGGGTCTCTCCTTCCTGCGGTGCAGTGGGGGGAACTAGATCCATCATGAATGTCAACCCTGAAAATGGAGGCTGCGCTACATCCATTCCTGGAAAGAAAAATCAGGCCCCTCCATCCCAGGTGACTCGGAAAGTCATTCAGTCCCCAGTTTAGGCTTTGAATTAGAGCTGAGTGGCTCAGGAGGCCAGATCCCCGTCCGTGGCTCCAGGAGTAGGCTTTCTTCTGGGAGACAGGATCCTCACAAACACCTGTGTCTTTGTGGGACACTCCCCTCTGACCAGCTGGGAGGCAGGGTGCAGTTGTGGGAAATCTTGTTTCCATGAGCAGAGGGCCACCAAGTGGTGGGGGCACAGGAGACAGTGAGAATGAGTCCCGTAGCCTTTCTGGAATCAAAAAACTGGCAAAGGTGAAAAACTGCATAATTTGTTTTATTGAACAGGCTGCTTATGTACGTTTGGAGGGCCAGGATCAAGGACTGCATCCCTCCAGGACAATAGCCTCAAGAGAAGAACAGACAGAGCAGGAGGAGATCTGGGGTTTCTCCCAGGAATGAGGCAGAACTGGGATTTCTGCACATTTGCAAGGAGTCCCTGCCCACTGAGCACAGGGTTACCATCCACGTGACCCCTGTCGTGTTTGACTTGGGCTCTGGGTCTGGCCTGACATTGTATTCTTCCAGCTGAGTTCCAGAAGCTCAGAGGGTGGGCATAGAGGGGCTGCGTTTGGAACCTGGTGAGGAGTTGGAGGGTCCTTTATCCTGAGTTCCCTCAGCCTAATCACTGTAGCTGAGGCCCAACACCCCTCAGGCCCCCAGGGTGGCCGTGGAGGGAGAGCAAGCCTGGAAGGAGACCTGGGGGTCCCACTTCTGTGTCCCTCCCTTGTCTGTGTTCCCTTTCATCCCGGAAGGTGTGATTGTCTCATGTCACGGCAATCTCTTCTCTGTCAGGTGGGGTCCCCACCCCCGCTCAGCCTTCTCTCTGCATGGATGCTGAAGGACCAGGCCCACCTGAAGTTCTGAGCTTGAGCAGTAAGGTGGAAACAAAGAAACCAATGGAAACAAAGAAACAAGTGATTGTGGCAAAGCTCCCCACCACAGAGAAGCTGCCCTGAGTGGAAGGGAGGTTGTGGGCATGCCCGTTTGCTTCCTGTCTCCCAGTGCTCTTAGCTTTCTTATTGCAGACCTGCATGGTTATAACAAAATGATCTGCCAAACTGAAAATATTTACTCTCTGGCTTTTACGGAAATGGCTGGCCAGTCTCTGGTTCCCATACCGGGCAAGTGACTGGAGTACCTTTCCAGTATGGAAACATCTGGGCAGGCCCAGGTTTGCACATGTCTTTAAGAGTAGTTACGGGGTTTTGCTTCTAAAATTTTTTTGACGGCTGTATACTTCTGAGCTGAGGTTTTGCTGTGTAAATCTGAGCTGGGATTTTCTCACACTGTTTCTCACTTCTTATACCGGACATCCCTAAATTCCAAGGGGAACTGGATATTAAGGAAGCCATGGAGTTTAGGAAAAGGATACAGATCTCATTTCCTTTTAAGCATCGGTGTACCTCCATCCTAGGCAGTATCGGTTATGTGTTATTGCTATGGGAAATAAATAGTAACCAAATTTATAGAAAACAGTGGGTCTTTAGGTATACAAGTTCATCTTTTCAACATTTTTTGTAATGTTTTCAGTTTAAGATGACCATTCCTGAGAAACCATTCTAACAGGCATCCTGTTAGAATGAAGTAGCATTTTCCCTGAGCCATACTTAATTTTTATTTCGTAGACAGCAGGAAGGGCAATCACACATCACACATTTGTGGACCTCAAAGATAAAATGTGACTTTCTGGGAGCACACTCACCCCATCTCCCCCTGCTCTTTTAACTGTCCCATTCTCCCTGAAGGCTCTTTCGTATCTTCTGCTCATGACTCCAGTAACTCTTTCTTCCTCCTCGTTCCTCAGCTGGTGAGTTTACTTTTTTACTTCTCTTCTGAAGCCAACAGAAGAGAACTTTCACCAGCAACTCCCAGCACATCTGCTCGCTTTCAGATGTCTGTGACCTCACTCTCACTGCCCCACCTCTTATTACAGGTGACATCAAAAGCCAGTTTCTCCAAAAGTCCCCGGGGCCCTGTTCCTCCTATCTTCTCCAGGCTATCACTCCCAAAACTATCCTCTCTCTCACTACCTCATCTATTTTGTTCTTCTGCTTGTTGGCTCCTATCAGTATATAAACGTCCATCCTCTTAAAATAAACAAACAGCACTCCTTGACCCTAATTCACCCCCACTAATTGCCACCCCATGTCTTTTCAGAAAATCTTTAAGGAGTTGTTTAAATTCACTGTCTGCATCTTCTCTTGAGCCATCCCTTTTTACACCCACTCTGGCTTTTCCCCTGATCCCTCGCTCTATGGAAACTGCTCTGTCAAGGCCATCAGTGACCCCACGTTGCTAAATATAGTGGTCAGTTTTCAGTCCTCATCATGCGTGGCCCCTCGGCAGCATTTGTCCCAGCTCTTCCATCACTCCTCCCCCATGTTCCTGCTTTAATTGGCCTCCAGCCCATTGCTCTGTCTGCTTTCTGCTTTTGGTCCACTGGCTGGTCCTTTGCCAATGTCTCCTCTTTCTTCCAAACATTTACTGTGGGTGTACCCCAGAGTTGGGTCCTGGGTCTCTCCTCTCTCTCTCTGCTATACCTTAGGTGGAAGAAACCAGCCTTGAAAATTGACATGCCATCAATTTGTCGATTTGTCAAAAACTCCCTGATTTGTCCTTTCCATTTGGACCCCTCTCCCTAAGACACATACTCTTTTTCTTTCATTCATCTTGCTTTCACATTCATACATATGTTCTCCTATGTAAGTTACTTTTCCAAATTTTGAACCAGTCCATATATATCATGTAAAATGCTCAAATCTCTATTATTTCCACTAAGATGCTTATTCTACCTTAAAATATTTCTGCATTTCTGTATTTATGTGAATAAAGCAAATAGTATTTCTACAAGCCTCATAGATAAACAGTGTGTTTGTTTGGGGCTCTTATATAACATGAAATAATGATACATCAAGAGAGTCTTTTTTCATTTATTTTTATGTAACACCAAGATGAGGTTTTTGCACTGCAGACTGGTTTTATTGAAATTTTACCCACGTTATGGACAGTCAGTTTATGTGAAAGCCCTCATTTCTCCCCTTTTCTGATATATTTTCCATTTGGCTATGTATAACATACACCTTGGCATGACATAAATTTCCAAAATCATTCACATAATACAATAAATATATATAAATTATAGTTTTTAAATGTTAAAAAGAAAAAAAATACCAGACTCCTCTACCTATTAGGCATTTCTGTGGCAATATCTAATAGACCCCTTAACCATGACATTGAAGAACTGAGCTGATTCCAGCCTCTTTCCACCTGCTCAGACTCACCTTGTCCCATCCCCTGTGGATGGAGAGGACATCCCTCCCATTGTCCAGGTCCAGATGTTCAAACCATGTTCTTTCTCTCTCTTTCTCTTACACACACACACAGCAAATCCAGCTTGTTAGAAAATTCTGGCTACTCTGTCTTCATTAACCATCTGCTCCCTGCTCCCTGCCCTCATAAGAGCCACCTTCAGCCCCTTCTTGGACACCAAATAGCCTCTTTCTTCCATCTTTGCTTTTATACAATCTCTCATCCATACAGAGTCAGAGGGAGCCTTTAAAAGCATACATTGAGGAGGTGAGTGTAGCTCAGTGGTATAGCGCATGCTTAGCATGCATGAGATCTAGGGTTCAATCCCCAGCACCTTCATTAAAATAAATAAATTACCATCCCCCCCAAAAAAAAAACAAAACCAAAGCATAAATTGGACATCACCCATCCCATCAAAACTCACTAAAAGGTTCACCATTTCATTAAGAGCCAAAGTTGTCACAAAGGCTTCCAGGACCTGGAGTGCTGTGCCCCTCTGCCCACACTCTCTCCCTCAATTTGGGGGCCTCTGGCCCCTGCTCTTCCTTCTTCTTCTGGAACTATTCTGCTTCAAGTTCATTACTCCGTGAGATCTTCCAGGACTGCCTTATTCCCTCCTGCCTGCCTCCCACCCCACCACCATCACCTGAGTTTGCACATATCACTCTTTTTTTCCCAAGCTCTTGTTACCTCCAACATGCTGCCTGTTTCCTCTACTAAAACTCTGAGCCCCCAGTGATGGGGAGTCTTGTCTATTTTGTTGACTAATAAAGCCCAAGGGCCTTGGGAACGGGTTTAGTTACTAGATTCCCATACATAGTAGGAGCTTATACAGATTTGCTGAATGAATGCAGAGGCCCGGGTCCAATCCGATGGAGCACTTCTGTGTCCTGCTCAAAGAATAACTCTCCTTTCCTCCTGAGATGGGGTGACCACTTCCTTGCTGATCAAAGGCAAGATCTTTTAGCTTTATGCTGTTAACCTTAGGCGGGGGACTGGGGAATCTTCATATATATTTTAAAATTTGATTCACTTTGCAGTTTGTCTTCGGTCTATGTATCCTTTTGAGAAACGGTTTATGAGTGATCATTCTTCCATCAGATTGAACAGGGTCCAGGGGGGAGGACCAAGCCTGTTCCATCGGCCATCCTGTGTGTCATGTCCTGTGACCCAGTGGATGCTCAGCACGTAAATGAACAGAGAGGAGTGAGTGAAGAGATGGGAGCATCTCCTTATTGTGGTGGTTGCTCTCTGCCCGATGCCTTGATATTTGGTGAAGGGCTTACAAGTGCACAGGGGTGAAGACAGGGCCTCTGTGCTCTTCCTAAGTGCCCTGGCCTTACCCATTCCCCCAGCCCCCTCTGGGCAGCCAAGCCGAGGAGCTGGGCCACCGGGGGTTGTGCTGATCACTTCACCCCAAGTCCGGGGGTAGGAGCGTCTAGCACACATGGTTGTAGACTCTGGAGTCAGGTCCTTGGAGGAATTCCTCACTGAATGATGTTTTGGACCTTTTATTTTTCTCTATAGCCTCCAGCTGAAGAAGCAGATTGCCTTAGATACATGAAATTTGAGGACGCCTACTATCCCCATGAAGCCCAGTTGGGGCTGTGAGTCTGCTGTTTGTACAGCCGGTGGGCTCGTGTTGCTTCGGGCATTCCTGTGCCTGAATTCCTGCAGTACACTCGGTGGTAAGGATGGGGGTGCCTGGCAGGGAGGGAAGCGGGTCGGGAGTCTGCACAGCTGGGGATACGTTAACCTGGGGTGAGCGGGAGCCAGCTGATGCATGGCATCTCGGTGCAGGGAACTCTCCACACTCAGAGGGGTTCCCACTCCCACAGAGGCCCTTTGATCAGGGTGCTGGGCTGTCAGCACAGCAGGGTCCCTTTGAGGATCATGGTGCCTTCAGGCAATGGGAATTGAGGGGTCCAGTGGCACTTAAATTAACTGTGCATCTGAAGCCAACCCCCATCTCTTTCAGCCTGTTTCCTAATCTGCAAAACTGGAATGATGTTAACCATCCCGCAGGGTCGTTGATGGGCTGGGACACACTAGACAGTCAGGAGCTGGAATTCCTCTATCCCCTGATTGTTTTCCATCCTTCTCACTATTTGCTCTCAGTCTCTCTGCCTCTCTCTCTCTCATTCACTTGTAACTTCCTCTCCTACTCTGTTTCATTTGAATTCCACCCTCCTCCCAATTCCCAGATGAGTGAACTTGATTTCTGTGTGTCAGTTCCAAATTCCCAGGAAACATGCTCTGTCTCCCTCTGGATCTGTTGTCCAACCCATCAGTTACAGCTAGAGGAGCGATTCCCTCTGGGACCAGTGGAAGGGCTCTGCCCAGCACCCAGCCACCACTGTGGGAGCACATAGGTCTCCGAGGAGGAGGTACTGGCTGTGACTTGTTGTCACTAAGTGTGAATTTATGTCTCCTCTTGTCCCACCTTCATCCTCCTAAACAAAGATGAAAAACACTCCCAGGATTTGTGTCATGGAACACTCAGGATGGGGGCTCAGGAGGCTGGATTCCCTGCTGCATTTTAGGGGCTACAGTGACTCCCAAACGAGAGCCTGCAAAGGGAACAGCACTGGCCCCACCCGGCACTTAGGGTGCTGAGTCTGCGTGACATTGAGCCAGGCTACTGACCACAGCTCAGTGGTCTGGTCCGACCGGTTAGTCTTTGAAACCAACCAGCTTTGGAATCCTCAATCCCTCCCTGAGATTTTACCTGAACCACCAGCTTCTGTATCTCTGAAGACAGATGATGTGGACCCTTCATGTAAGCCGTTCACACAGCCCTGTGCGGGAATTTTTGCTGCTCGGTCTGCCCCACGAGCTGACCGAGGTTGGTATTTTACTGATCTTAGAAATAGTCTGGTTTCCCGATGCACTGTTTCACTGAACAAGCAACAGAAGCCACCTCTGGCTGATAAAAGCAAAACAGGGACTTAATGAAAAGATACTGGGAGAGTACATGGAGTGGCCTGGACCAGAGCCGACCCGGGGGCCGTGGGAGGTTTTGGGGAGCCCCAGGCACCAGGCCGGGCAGGGTACTGCTGGGTCCCCTGCTGCCCGAGCAGGGACTCCCCTCCTCCTGACCCTTCACCTCACTCACTGCAGATTCATGTCCCAGCAGGGCCAGGTCACACTGAATCCACCAGCACACACCTCAATGGGGGAGTTGGCCCCGTCTCAGCTGAGGGCGTGCCTGGTGTGGAGAGATGCCCAGTTAGAGGAAGGCGGTTCTCCTACTGTTCCGAGTTAATGTGCAAGTCAGTGCCCGTCACTCAGGAGAGCCAGGCTGGTTGGAACTCATTGTGGTGACTAGGCCGTCTGAGTTCACTTATTGTTTTTTATGTTCGAAGGCCCTGGAGGGAGCAAAACTGGAGGTTCTAGTACTTATTTTATATTTCCCATGTACCAGGTATGGTAAGCGAGCCACTTCAGACAAGGCCCAGAACAACCACGTAAATAAGCCATGGAGCAAATCATGCAGTCAGGCCTCTGCAGCCCTGAAACCCATGTCCCCATCAGCTCCGTAGTTACCAGTGGAAATTGTAGGGATTTATGGGACTGTGTGCTCCTGTGGGGGCTGGGATGTGTGTGTTTAAATCCACAGCTTCAGAAACTCGGCTAAAACCACAGCCACTGATTGTCTGCATGGAGGGAGAGGAGGGGAGGCTTCCAGCTTCTGGTCCAGCTTGTGAGGAGCTCAGAAATTGCTCCTTCTTTCCTGAAAACAACACCAGAGCTGAGGGAGCTGCAAACCCACAGCTCTTCTTAGATCCACCAGAAAACTGAGGGGAAAAGCTACTCCTAACCCAGAAAGGCAGCCAGGCAGGCTTGGAGAGTCACATCTCCCAGGGCAGAACACACTGCTGTAAGACCCGCTGGGGCAGGCAGATTTCAAAGCTCCCTGTGACCATCAGGAGGCTCAGCGTGGGGAAGTCTGAGTGTGACAACTCCAGGAGGCCAGTCAGAAGGGCCCTCTGCTCTTTTACATGCATTTTACCTCCAGGACCATGCACTGTTCTCAGAGTGAAGATCAGAGAAGAACCCCTCATGCTTCCTGCCAGTAAAGGAGAAAATATCTCTATTGAAATACACCCAGAACATTCTGTTCCATTGTTGGGGGTTGTGTTTTTTTTTAATGAGAAATTATTTTACCAGAGCCTAACCAACCTGGGGGAAGGGAAATATCTTCTGTGTCACCCAAATTGGGGTGGGGGGAAAGAGACACACTTGTGGAGGTCACAGCTCAGGGCACAGGCTCAATGAGAACTAATCACAGGAGTATAGATGCCCTGCTCTGTCCCGCTACCCCAACACCTTACCTCCATGTCAGTAGGGCCCCTGTGTGATAACAGGAATAAAACTAAAAGAAGTAAATGTCTCAGCAGTACTAGGGAAAACCCAAAGGCTGTGGGGAGATGAAAACAAGGACACACAGGTGGCTTTAGCCTCTCACACCAATAGCTGCAGCAAACTACACACAGCCCAGCCCCAGTAGATTAACAGAAAACCTCACAGAAGAAACTATAAATTTTGGTTCTCTTACCCAGTGCATTCCATGGTGCATCCCCGCCTAGAATTGAGTGGAAGCAAATCCATCTCAGAAGAGACCTAACTGAAAAGGGATGGCTTTCCAGACTCTGACTGGCAGAGAAAGCACCAGCCTGGGTGAGAGCAAGGTGAGGGCTGGGGTAGGGGGTAGGCTGCCCCCTTCCCCAAATAAACTTCCTGAGGCCAGCACCATGGGAGGGAGGGCCATGGGGTGGAAGCAGCCAGACTTCTTCCTGAGAACTGATGGGATGCCTCCAAGGGACCATTCAGGTGCCCAAACTTGGCCTTGAGGCTGGGAGCCAGTCTGTCTGCCTCAGAGACAGGACTGAGGTGGGTGAACAGCAGGTCTTACTTGGCCGGGGCCATTTCACTTCCCCAAAGCCCTGTGTAAAACATGAAGCATGGAAGGCCAGGGGAGCACAGCTCTGCCCTCAAGACCAGTTTCAAGTTCTCTCTTCCCAGAGTGTTATGGAAATGACCGGCCAGTCAAGAAACAAGCACCACTCGAAGGGTTGGAGCACTCAGATGTATTACGCCATCGGGCTCAGAGGGGTTTCTGCTCCGAAGCTCTGAGCACCTCCAAGACGTGCGCATGAGGTCTTATAGGGTAAAGTGCAAGCTTGGGGTATTCGGCCAATAGGCATGGAATAGCTTTAGCAGCATTATCATCACAAAAGTGGAGGCGGGGAGGCAGCAAACCACCATTCCAAAGCCAGATATGTATCTTCGAAAACCCAGCTGGCTAGCAAAACAAAAAACATGAACAACAAACCAACACTAATTAACTTAGATTTACAAGTTAGTCCAGCAGAACTCAGATCAGTATACTGATACATAGATTTGTGACTTATCTTTTTAGACCAGCCCGGCTTTTCCTTCACACTAGTAGATCTTTTGCATCCTGATTGGATCACCAAACTTGCATCAAAATGCTTGATCTTAGTTTAGACTTCAAACAATTTATGGTTGAAAATGCAGATTCACAGGACTAAGTTTGCCAAAGAAACATACTTTTCAATATCTGAATTAAGTGCCAAAGTTTTTTCTTTTAGTGTTTTTATCTAATTTGATAAAACTCTTTCATGTTGTTTTAGAATTTAAAGCAAAAGTTTAACAGTTTCAAATCTGTGCTACTTAAATTAAGCAAATTCACTAATTCTTGTGTCAACTTAGCGTTATTAACATCATTTCCTAAGGATATTGCATATATTGAACACCAACTTTAAATTTGGTCAAAACAACACACTGTTCAACTATTTCTGATTATTTTTGCAGCCAATTTTTACAACACTCTGCATTGTAAATAAAATATTCTGTATATTGTTTCATGTTAGAGAAAAATGTAAAATCTTTATTATCAATTCATATTATTGTGGGTTCGTCACCAGTCGTGGGTTCTGGCCAGCAGAAGCCCAACCGAGACGGAATTAATTACTCAAGACTGTGGAAAAGTCAAGTGAGCGAGAGGGAGTTGGGAACCTGGAGCCTCTCAAATCTCCCATATTTGTTGAGTACAGTCAAAGGAGGAATGCAGGAATTTAGGAAAGGATAGGTTCGGATCACAATGAGCACAAAGGCTTTGTTTATAGTTGGTGTTTGGCTCAAGGTCAGAAGAGTCTTTTTGGTGAATCATGTTTGTGTTGAGCCTTTCAGCTTATCTGGGCGGAACGTATGAGAATCAGCTGTTTAACAATTTGGACTCAGGCGGCCGTGCCTGTCTTAGGTTGCCCCCCTCAGGGTACCTTTCCGGTCATTGGCTAACCAGCCTTCTCACCTCTGAGTCTACAGCTTTTTACCATTCCAGCCCAAGGCTCTTTTGGGGATAGAAGACTAACAGCAGGCACGCCCAGCGTTTATAGCCAGGGGCCTTTTTCATTGCTAAAACCTCAAGGCAGTTACTAAGCACATCTCCTTTAAGGAGATAAGCGGCTGGGATCTGTTACAATTTGTTAACCCATCATGGGCTCCCACAATTATGAGAACTTTCAATTTCAACATAAATGTCTGTACCTGTGTAACTAGGTCGTAGGTACAATTTTTCTTTCTTTGGTACTTCAATCCATGCTTGTTTACCTGTACTGAGATACCAGTGAAAAAACATAAGCACTACCATTTTTGTCTTTGATTATTGAATATTGAAAAAAATACTTTCTTGATCAGTGTTAATAATACAGTAAATCTTTGTGAACTTCTTCCTCTTCTCAACTGAGCAAGATACACAAGATTCTTAAATGTATTGTTTTCTATTTTTCCAATAGTTTTGCAAGCTGGTTAGGATTCTTATTATTTTCATGTACATACTTATCAGTTTTAACAACTTAATACATGCTACTTTTCATAGCTTTAGAATGCTGAGCACAAACATTTTTTCATTCTATTTTTTGAGGGGGAGGTAATTAGGTTTATTTGTATGTTTGTTTGTTTTTGATGATGGCACTGGGGATTGAATCCAGGACCTTGTGCATGCTAGACACACACTTTATCGCTGAGCTATACTCGCCGCCTCACAAATCTACGCTATGTATATCATATATTGGAGCAGAGCCATAAGAGGAATATCAGTTTCTTTTTTAAAAAATCCAATAAGTGTAGCTTTTTAACCTAACATGGCTGGAGCTGTCTATTGAGACAGAGACTAATATTTTAATATATAGCTGAAATTGTTTGGCCGTGTAAAAGATGAAAAATTATCCATGCTACAATTTTGATTTTTTTAAGGTATATACTGACATTTATTCTTAAGTTTGGAAGTTCTTTCAAACAAAATGTGTCTAAAGTTGTACTTTGGTAGTGTCTCTTGTATCACATGGCTTATCTAAAGCTAAAAGAAAAGTAATTTCTCATATTTTGAATCTACTGATTTTTGATACTGTTAGACATGTCTTCCATATGATGGAGAGTTGTTTGGTGGCTTAATTGAAGGCCTTCTACTTTTTCTATAATATCTGTTTTAGTATTCCTCATAATTTTCTAATAAAATATCTATAATTGAAATAATTTATTTACCATCTCTCTACTTAAATGTGGTTTCTTCCCTCTTTCCTTCCTTCCATCCTTCCTTTCTTTCTTTCATATCTCTCTCCCTCCCTCTCTTTCTTTTTGCAAGAATCCACACCATTTTATAGCTCACTAGATTAAAAAGCCCAGATCCTTTATAAATCTTTTAAAAATGTTTGTTGGACATTTAATTCTGATCTCAGGTGAATAAGTTTGTTGCTTCTCTTTTGACTTAGGAAACTTCTTATGAAAATTTACTATGTATTTCCTGAAAATGTCTCTTAATACTGTCTACTTTTTTTGTTTAAAATATTTTTATATAAGTAATAGTTTCTAAATTTTGCTTTACCAGAGATAATTGTGATTATTATTCATGTTAAAATTGGTTCATTGTTTTCTTCTAGTCTCACTTCACTGTGCCGGTGGCAGCGCTATCACAGCATCTGCTCACTTTATGTCTTTGTGTTACATTTTAGCAATTCTTGCAATATTTCAAAATTTTTCATTATTATTATACTTGTTGTGGTAATCTGTGATCAGTAATCCTTGATGTTACTATGGCAATTGTTTTGGGGTGCCAAAAACCACACCCATTTAAGATGGCAAACATAATCGGTAAATGCTGTGTGTTCTGGCTGCTCCACCAATTGTTCATTCCCCCATCTGTCTCCCTCTCTTCAGACCTCCCTATTCCTTAATACAGAACAATATTGTAATCAGGGTAATTAATAACCCTACAGTGGTCCCAGTGTTCAAGTGAAAGTAAGAGTTGCATGTTTCTCACTTTAAATCAAAAGCTAGAAACAATTAAGTGAAGTGAGGAAGACATGCTGAAGCTGAGATAAACTGAAAACTAGGCCTCTTGTGCAAATGAGCCAAATTGTGAGCAAAGGAAATTTCTTGAAGGAAAGTTACAGTGCTACTCCAGTGAATACACTAATAATAAGAAAGTGAAACAGGCTAATTGCTGATACGGAGAAGGCTGTATTGTTCTAGATAAAAAATCTAAGCCACAGCATTCCCTTAATCCAAAACCTAATCTAGAGCAAGACCCTAATTCCTTGAACGCTGAGAGAGGTGAGAAAGCTGCAGAAGAAAAGTCTGAAGCTAGCAGAGGTTGGCTGATGAGGTTTAAGGAAAGACACAATCTCCTTAACAAAATAGTACAAGGAGAAACAATAAAGGCTGATGGAGAAAGTGCAGCAAGTCAGCCTCAAGATCTCAATAAGAGAATTCATTTTGGTGTTCACACTAAATGACAGATTTTCAGTGTTGCTGGAACAGCCTTATATTGGAAGATGCCATCTAGGACATACATTCCGGTCTAACATTGCTGGTGACTTTAAGTTGAAGCCAGTACTTATCCAGCATTCTGAAAACCATCAGGCCCTGAAGAATTATGTTCAGTCTGCTCTCCTATGTTCTATGAATGGAACAACAAAGCCTAGATGAGAACACATCTATTGACAACATGGCTTAATGAATATTTTAAGCTCACAGTTGAGACCTCAGAAAAAAACAAAAAGATTCCTTTCAAAATATTTTTGCTCATTGGCAATGCAAATGATTACCCAAAAGCTCTGATGGAGATTAATGTTATGTGCCTGCTAACAAAACATATGTTCTGCAGCCCATGGATAGAGTGACTACAACTCTCGTCTTATTATTTAAGATATATTTTGCAAGGCTACAGCTGCCATAGGTAGAATTTCCTCTGATGAATCTGTGCCAAGTAAAGTGAAAACCTTCTGGAAATGGTTCCCCATTCTAGATGCCATTAAGAACATTTGTGACTTGCGGGAAGAGGTCAAAGTATCAACAATAACAGGAGTTTGAAAGACATTGATTCCAATCCTCCTGGATGCCTTTTTGAGGAGTTCAAACCTTCAGTGGAGGAATGAACTACAGATGTGGTGGAAATAGCAAGAGAATGAGAATCAGAATTGGAGCATGGGGATGTGACTGAATTAGCTGCAATCTCAGGATAAAATGTGAATGAGTGAAGAGATGCTCCTTATGGATGAACAAAGACAGTTATTCTTGAGATGAAATCTACTCTTGGTGAAGATGTTATGAAGATTGTTGAAATGACCAAAAAGGATTTAGAATATTACATAAACTTGATAAAGTGGCAGTAGGGTTTGAGAGAATTGAGTCCAGAATTGAAAGAAGTTTTACTGTGGATAGAGTGCTATCAAACAGCATTACACATTAGAGGGAAATCACTTGTAAAAGGAAGAGCCAATTGATGCAGCAAGCTTCACTGCTTAATTTTTAGAAATTACCACAGTCACCCCAGCTTCCAGCAACCACCGCCCTGGTCAGTCAGCCGCCACCAACATGGAGGCAAGATCCTCCACCAGCAGAAAGATTACAGCTCACTGTCAGCTCAGTGGATAATTAGCATTTTTTAACAATAAAGTACTTTTTGATCAAGGTATGTATAATTTTTAGACATAATGTTATTGTGCACTTAATAGGCTATAGTATATTGTAACTATAACTTTATATGTACTAGGAAACCCCAAAACTCCTGTGACTTGCTTTGTTTCACATTGACTTCATTGTGGTAGCCTGGAATTGAGCCTGCAGTGTTTCCAAGGTATGCCTGTACTTGCATTGTCTTTGTGGCATGCCTCATAGTCATGCCAAATTAAAAAGAAAAAACATTTCAAACACTATTTATGGATAAAGGCTATTTAGGAATCAAACATTTGGACACATGTATTATATTTGAAGTCATGGTTCATCCCCCATTATTCTCCAAGTATTCTGCAGGAGTACTTGGGGAGTGGGGGCATGTCTATATTCTAAAACTGCTTTCATCATTTCACTGAAAGACCAAATGACAACAAAAGAGGGGAGTAATTTTGTTTAAGCGCTCTCTCACAAGTTAAAATTTAAGAACATCTCATCTATAGAGATCTATAGATATCTCATCAGGCATACAACAGATGTTTAAATTAGGAAGTTTAATTTCAGCTGACATGGACTGTGGAAAGAGGTTAATGGAGTTCAAGTATTTAATATTCTGAGTTTGGGTAATTATGAAAATGTTTTTTTATGCACACCTCAACTGCTTTGTGGTTTTTAAAGCTAGGGCTCTCTCAACTAGTTATAGTACCAGCCTTTCTCTCACTCTCTCTTTCTTTCTTGCTTTTTCTTTTGCCTTATTTTCTTTCTTTCACTGTTGTCTTTTGAGCAAGCCAAGCAGTAAGTTCTCCATGTTTCTGATTTCCCCAAAATAAACGAGTGTAAATACTTATTCCATTCTCAGCCATGATCTGTGAATAGAAGGGGATGTCTAAAGACCTATTTTAAAAATCAGAGGAGCATGTCTATGAATAAAAAAAGGAATTGAAACTTGTCAACTAGAGAATTTGTCTACTAGATTGTTTCAAAATGCATTCTGTCATAGTCACTAGAGATGGCCCTTGAAGAAAGGTTACTGTGATTAAGTTTGAAGAAACACTGTGTACCATAATAGTGGCCTATTGATGATTCATAAAGCACAATGGTATGTTAAAGATTCTGAGACATCTTACAAGAAAGAAACTTGTAAAAGCTTATTTATTTTTGTCTCTTAAACTTCTTGGACAGTGGAAATCTTTTATATTTGTCATACTTGTATGAGGAATGCTGCCCTCTAGAGGCATAATTTTTTTGGTTTTTTTTGGTTGAGGGAGAAAATTTTCTTATATATTATATGTCTAACATGAGAAAAAGGACAAATCTCATGGACTAAATTCCATAAATTTAATGTAATTGTATATTTTTCATTTTTTAAAGTTTTATTTTAAAAAATCTGAGACAAGAAAAACATATAAAGCAACAGTGAGAAGAGAAACCAGTAAGACCTACTGGTAATGTCTAAGTAAGAGCTGGTTAATGTTTTCAAATCAGAAATTCTTAGAAAAAATAAATAGAGCTCTATCTCTCATGTCCAAATGCCTTTAGATGATTCTCCTAATTTTCGAGAAATACATTATTTTTCTACACATATTTTCCTTTTCTGCAATTTTACCTAAATGATTTTTATAAGGCTAATACTACACAGATGCCAAAATTGGAGAGACGGTACTCACACAATCTTCACACATTTATTTTATTTTACAAACACATAGAGGTTACATACCACAGTGTTATAATAGCACAGAACAGAGGTAGAAATTGACAAAACAGACATTGTCTAGGAAAGGATCCATATAAAATGCAGTTTTGCATGTAACACAGCTGGCGATTGAAATGGCGAGGAATGGCAGATTATGCAACATATTTTGGGATAAATGATTAGGTAAATCCCATAAAAATGAAAATATTAATTTAAAACAGGTACAATTTCTAAAATAAAGGAATTATAAGACAAAAGAGAGCAAGATGATGAACACATGACTGTAAAGAAATGGAAATAGTGTAAGCATAAAAATATGCTCAGTTGCAGTCACCAGAGACACTGCAAATTAACCCAACCAGATACCAGCATCCTATCAAATTAACAAAGAAAAAAATTTAAAGTGATAATCAATGCTCAGAAAGTTGAAAATAAACAGGTAATTTAATCTCTGCTGGAGGGAATACTGGTACAGCTTAACAGGAGGACAATCTATTAATATAAAATAAACATATACTACAAACTGGTGATTCCATTTTCAGTGTCTACCCTAGAGAAATAGGTTTTATCTTTTACAAATTGCACTGCAGCAATTTGTAAGAGAAAAATTGAAAAATCTAAATATATATCACCAAGAAATACATATATATATATACACATATATAAACTTGGATATATATCCCTACACTGTGGAATGTTTTGCAATGATTCAAAGGAGATATACATACATAATATATATAGAGAGAGACAAGGAAACACAATCAAGACATTAAGTGGGAAAAAATAAGTTCAGGAACATATATTCTTCCTATTACTCATGTAAAAGTGGAAAAGAAAATGATTCCTACATATTCCACATAGACCCATATATACACACACACATACAGACACATACAGACAGACGTACATAATCGTGTTGGAAAAGCACTGGTAGAAAAACTGACAAGCAATCATTGTCTGCAGGAAAGAATCTGTGACTGGTAGAAGGCAGTCAAGGAAAAAATCAATATATTCATTTATTATTTTTTCTGCAACATTTAATTAGGAATATTTGCAAATACATAGAAAGGTTAGAAGAAATGTAAGTGAACATCCATAAACCCACCTAGATTCTACAGTAGTCTACTATATTTATCTTATATCTATTCACCATCTGTTTTTAATGCATTCCATGTTGCAGATGTCCATACACTTTACCCTTAAAAACTCCATGCATATTAATAAAATTGAGAAAGCAAATTATATTCAGTGAAATGCACAAACCTCCAATGTACCATTACTTGAGTTCAACCTATATGATCCAAGCCACTGTCAAGATAGAGAACATTACCATCACCCTGTAAATGTCTCTCATGTCCCTACCCAGTCAATCCCCACACCCACCATCCTAGAGGCAGACATAATTTTGAGCTTTTTTCAAGCACAGATAAGTATTGCTTGTTTTATAATTTCATAAAAATGAAATTATATAGTAATGTTCTCATAAATAAAATACTGAAATGCTATTTTACATAATTTTTATGGCCACTTTCAAGCTACTAATAGCAGAGTCGAGGAGCTGCAACAGTCTATGGCTAGCAAAGCCTAAAATACTATCTGGTCCTTTAAAGAAAAAGTTTGCAGCCTCCTGTTCAAAAGCTTTTATAGGCTTTTTCATTCCAAACTGATACCTGAATCTATCTTATGCAACTTTTCCCTTATAGAGGAAATTAAGACCAAGAGATTTTAAATGACTTATCTAAGCTTAGGTGGAAATGTGGAACTCAAATTTAGGTCTGTATTCTGAGTCCTAGTCTGATCATCTTCTCAATATACCAGTAAATTTTTAAACTTATCAAGTAAAAATATATATGCCCACAGGCTCACTTTGACTCTTATGCCCTACCTGTAAACTTCAAAATGAGTTAGAAGTTTAGTGGAACAGAATCATGGTGAGCTAAGGGAAATTTCACCTTTATGAACAAGTTTTTCCACAAAGAAGACTTTCATAGTGTGAAGCTAAACCAATGAATCCACAGTACTCTCAACTTACAAACAGGTGGATCACAGGTGACAACTGATTAAGTGACAATTTTTTCATCAAAAAAATAGCAAGTGCTTATTATGTGCTGGATGCTGTAGGGATATAAAGTCCTGCTGTGAGAACATCCAGTGAATAGGAGCAGTGCATAGAAAAAACTATCATTCCATTTTACAAAGTTTTAGGTGTTAGAGGTGATAAGTGTGGATTTATTATCATCTTGGCATGCCAGAGAAGGCCTATGATGGAGCTGGAACTGAAGAGTTTATGACGTAGAGGATGAAGGGTGTGGGGGAGGGAATGAACAGGGCACCCCAGACCAGCGGTCCTCAGATACACCTATCTGGCTGTGACAGGAGGTATACCAGGAATATGGTGTAAAATAGCAGGTTATGAAGGTTGGAAATGTAGTTCTAAGTCAATATGTAATACACTCAGAATGCCAGGCTATCTGGAACTTATGTAAACATTCTGAAAGCAGCGGGAATCCAAATAGTTTTGAGGTACAGGGAAGTAGCATGAGCAAAACTACAGCCTTAGAAATAATGAGAAATATTGGTTTAGGTCTGTCAGCCATGTGAGGCTGGAGAGGGGATGCGAGGAGGTGAGCTTCCCAACTGGAAAAAATGCACAAGGAGCTGACATAATGCGTGAGGAGCTGACATGGAGCAAAACAGCAGCTTATTGCATTACAAGCGGGTGAAGCGTGTCCTCGGGCATATGAACTTGTCCTTTTATTATGCCCGTGCATGCGTATTGTTCATAATACTTTCTCATGCTATTGGCACGTGCATACATTTACTTCCCACCTCACACACATACAAGTTATTGTGAACTTTGACCTTGGTCCCATGGCCTACTCACTTAAGACTGTCGAAAAGGTCACAATTCCAAATGATTCTTGGATCTTTCTAGAGGGGCGCCAGTATTTAAGAGACCATGGTCCCCTGTCAAAAAACACTGCACTGCTTTTAAACAGCAGATAAAAGCTGAAAGCCAAGCGTCTATTTAAACTTGGAACAATTTTGAAAGAAAGTTACAAAAAATCTTCATCTGGTGCTTAAGTTTTACAATCAGAGAATTCACATGAAAAGGCACTGCCAGGTCCTGATAAAGAGGGGCAGAACTGATAGGAATGTTAAGGGCTATGCAATTTGCAACAGGTGGTTAGAATTGCAGAGCTAGGAAAGACAAGCACCCGAGGCTCCCTGTGAATGTGCACCTTCACAAGGCATTGGAGGATGAGGCCAGATGGAAGAGTGGTGTGCAGGTCAGAGAAAATTCATTCCTGAACTGACCGTGGTAGGGTGTGCATCATAGAGATTCAGGAGGTGTTACGGGAACTAGAACTGGCATGATCTGGTCAGGTTCAGAGCCCAGATGACAGCAGTGATAGTGACAGTCTTCAAAAACTACAAATACAGGAGCAACTCAGAACTTCAGTGAAGGAAGGGGAAAGAGCCCCGCTTAATCAGTTGACGTATAAGGTACCTGAGATATCTAAGCCTCACTCTCAGGTTTATGGGATGTGCAAGAAGCAACTGCAATCTGAGATGATAACCAAGAAGTAAAATTTGTCAATAATCTTTGCAATTGTTTTAAGATGAAGATGAAGAGAAGACAAGGCCCAAAAGAGCAGCTGGGAAATACATATTCAGGAAACAAGAGAACCAGGAAATGAATGGCTAGAGAAGTGTGGAGTGGGGGTAAGAGCCGCTTTTTATGGGCCAGATACTGCCAGCCGGTCAGAAACCACCAAAAGAAAAGTACCTCATTCTGTACACAAGGGCCAATTCCTTACCATGGTATTAGCAAAATACTAAGAGGAAATCATAAATAAGAGCCAGCTCCACAAATGTCTCAACAACAAAGTTTAAAAAGATATGGGGAGGTTGTTATGTTAGAGAATTCTTTTCAAACATATTATTCGCTAACAGCACCCTGTAGGGAGAGGATGAGACTGTTAAAATAACCTACACTGAGTCTGAGGGAAGGTAAGTTAAAAAATAATCAGAAGCCTCTATGAAGTTCTCGTAAGAGCCGTATAAGCAGCTGAATAGGGCAATAAAGCCGGACACCTCAGAGCTGGGTAATAGCTCTGGTTCTGTTATCCTAATCAGGTGCACCACCCAGGCGTGTTAAGCTCAGCTGAGTCTCCCATGAGAAAGTAAAGGGGAGGCTTCTTCTGAGCACTGAACTATGAAAACCCATTCGTGCTGTACTCAAAAGAAAAAAAAGAAAGGAAAATGCCCAAACACTGGGTGAACCTTAGTGCTATTAAATGCCAATACCATCAAAGACATTAAAAATAATGTAGAAGACTAATTACAGCTAATTAGACTGGGGACACTTCATAATACTGTTCGCTTATCCAAACAATTTTTATTACGTCCCTATTAAGTGCCAGGCCCCAGACTAGGTGTTAGGGAATTGTGAATAAGAAGTTTATGTCTAGTAAACAGGCAACAATAATACTATATGAAGTGACAAATGCTATGGTGGAAAAAGGTATCAGAGGGTACATTGAAGCACTTGACCCAGTCTTAAGGAGGTCAAAGAGGAGTTCAAAAACATTTCCCAGAGATCAGGCTCTGAAACCTGATGTCTGAGTAGCCAGGCCAAGTTGAAGGAAGGAGATGATAAGAAGCTAGGAAACCAGCCCAGAAGGGGTGGGAGAGAACTAAGTAGAACAGTAAGGCGACAGGAGAGAAATACACCAAAGTGATTGCAAAAAGTTTGTAGGTCATGCTAAGAGCCCCAGGGGAGAGTAAAGATTTACATGAAGAGGTGCCTATAAAACATCCAGTTGAAAATTTCTGACAGCTAGTTAGAAGAATATAAAAAAGCCTTAGGGACTAGAGATGCAGATTTGGATCCCAACATAGAGACAGTAACTAAAGCCACAAGAACACCAAAGTTCTAGCAGGAACTGTGGACAGTCTCCACACTGAGAGGTGATGGAGAGGCCCAGGGAGACTCCCAACGCATCAACATGTAAGAAGGTGGCAGAGGGAAAAAAATCATTCCCATTACACGTTAAGTGATACGACTAAGAATCTAGCTGAATATACATATATATATATATTTTTTTTTTTTCTTCTCCTTGACTTTTTTTTTTGGTCAATTAAGCTTTTCTAAAATTATACTGTTACATTTTGTCAATTTCTAGTGATCAGCATAATGTTTCAGTCATACATATACACAAATATATTCATTTTCACATTTTTTATTATAGATTACTACAAGATATTGAGTATATTTCCCTGTGCTATACAGAAGAAATGTGTTTTTTAATCTATTTTTATATATAGTAGTTAATGTTTGCATATCTAAAACTATCAATTTATCCCTCCCCATCCCCTTTCCCCCAGTATCCATAAGATTGTTTACTATGTCTGCAAGTCTCTTTCTGTCTTGTAGATGAGTTCATCAATGTCTTTTTTCTTTTTTTAGATTCCACATATGAGTGATATTATATGGTATTTTTCTTTCTCAGTCTGACTGCCTTTAATTAGACTGATGATCTCCAAGTCCATCCATGTTGCTGCAAATGATATTATTTTATTCTTTTATAGGGCTGAGTAGTATTTCATTATATAAATATACCACAGCTTGTTTATCCAGTTATCTTTTGATGGACATTTTAGGTTGGTTATAGTAAATAGTGCTGCTATGAACATTGGGGTTCATGTGACTTTTTGAATTAGAGTTCCCTCCAGATGTATGTCCCGGAGTGGGATTGCTGGATCATATGTTAGGTCTGTTTTTAGTTTTTAAAGGAATCTCCATACTGCTTTTCATAATAGCTGCAACAAACTACATTCCCACTAGCACTGTAGGAGGGTTCTCTTTTTTCCACACTCTCTCCAGCATTTATCATTTGTGGACTTTTGGGTGATGACCATTCTGACTGGTGAGGTGATATCTCATTGTAGTTTTAATTTGCATTTCTCTGATAATTAACGATACTGAGTATTTTTTCATGTGCCTATTGGCCATTTGTTTGTCTTCATGGGAGAATTACTTGTTTAGGTCTTCTGCCCATTTTTGGATAGGACTTTTGTTGTTGTTGTTGTTGTTATAATATATCAGCTGATTTTTTTAATATTCTGTGAATTAAGCAGTTGTCAGTTTCATCATTTGCAAATATTTTCTCCCACTCTATAGGTTGTCATTTTGTTTTGTGTATTGTTTTCTTTTCTGTGCAAAGATTATAAGTTCAATTAGGTCTCATTTGTTTATTTTTGCTTTTATTTCTATTGCCTGGGTTTACCGCCCTAGGAGAACATTGCTAAGATTTATTTCAGAGAATGTTTTGCCTATATTTTCTTCTAGGAGATTTTTTTTTAATTGAAATAAAGTTAGTTTGCAATGTTGTGACAATTTCTGGTATACAGCATATTGCTTCATTCTAGCTGTATATTTAAAAATTTATTTATACATTAAAAATTGCACATACAAATATGTTAACAGTGATTATTCAAAGTGATTAAAGATTACAGGTTTTACTTCAAAATAAATGTAATAAATGCATAATTAAAAAATAATAAATTTATTTTTGAAAGTTAAAATGTTTTTTCTTCTATTACAAACACAATGTTAAATGGTCTTAAACAAACATGAAGACAAATCATGGTAAAGTTGTTACTAAAGATAGGGTTTTTAAACTTCTTTGAATGCAACTAATTTAATTCTGTAAATCTTTATTCAAAAATCAACTTCAAAGAAATCAAATTATTTCAAGAGTGAAGGGAGGAGCTCTTTAACATAGTAAAGCACATACTACAGTTATTGCAAAGGTACTGGAAGGCCACAGAGACACACACACACTCTCTCCCTCCCTTCCACTAGCAGTAAAGGAAGTGCTGCCCCCTGGTGGAGGATGGCTCAGTAAGCCTATGCGGCTGCCACCGCCACGCCCACCACTGACCTTCATTTCCAGCCTGCACACAGGGTAAGGCAAGTCCTGTTACTTTCCCAACAGCGCATATTTTTGTAAAATATCTCCAATATGTCACCTCACAGGACAAATAGCATCCTAGAAAACTGGGAAAATACACATATTTGCCTTCTCCTCTACAGTCAGACACCCAAGATAGGATGGAGTCTGATCTCCAAGGCAGACAGCATTATCTGAGGTATGACCTAGAAAGGGAAAAAGTGACAGAAAAAAAAAAAGGCACTTCATGGACTTACAATAAAAGAGATGCACATGAACAAAATGGAGATGTTAATAGTTTTGGTCCAGAATTCTGACCTTGCTTGGAACCAGTAATTTGAGTTTTCAGTTAATATTAACATAAAGCATCTATTGACAGGTAATCTTAAGATAATAACAAGTGGTCCTCACTAAATGACACCATGTCATGACATAGTTTGAAAAGTAAAGAAAAGCTCTGTCCATACAGAGAATTGAAAGGCCAAGGATTCTATTACTGAGTGAGTGAATTTTGATAGATCAGATCTGTGGGTTCAATGTTCACATCTATGAAATGAAGGCACAAGATTAGTTTAGTAATTTTCAAGCTTTTTTTTTTTTTAACTGTGAGTCATAGTAAGAGGTACATTTTACAGCAGGGTATTTGAATACACAAAACACAGGCAAGTTTCATGGAACAACATTATCTCTTAAACTTAGGAAGAATAATGTTCATGGAAAGAGAGACAAATGAGATTAAAGCAATTGAACTTTTAAGCAAGAGGGAGAAGATTAAAAGAACAAGTTTCTGGAGGAGATATGGGGTAGACAAAATCAAAAGGACTGATATCAGTCTTGGGAATGATAGGGATCACCCTTTTCTTCACAGACAGGAAGGAAGGAAAGAGGAATCAAGAAACAAAATCCTTCTAGATTGAGAGGTAGCAAATTGACAGAAGCCTAGCTCTGAAATCTTCAATTATCTCGATGAGGAGAGTAAAACACTGAGCAGTGTAAGCTCTAGTTGTTAAATAAACATTTTATTTTATGTAGGACTGTTCAATTTTCATTCATATTTTGTTTTATCACAGTGGAAATTTAATAACTTTCAATATTGATAAATTTTAGTAACTTACATTACCAGAGTTAAAATTTTATTAGGGTTTGACATTCTTAAAGTATTAGTGATGTCTTAGACACGTTACAGAGAGAGATTTAAATGAAGAAGCCAACTTAGTAATGTGTATTTTCTGTGACCAGTATTGTGAAATATTGTTTTCTCCTTAATAATTGACATTTTCATAAGGAAAATAATCTCAAGTATGCTGTCTGTAGACTAATTCTAAGGAAAAAACCTATATTATTATTGTAATGAATGTCATCTTCCTTGTGGAATTAAAAATTTTTTTAACTGACTCAAAATATTTTTAATACATAGTATATATTAGAATTTACATTTAATTTAGCATAATTGTGAGAATTTTGAGATCATATATTCTACTTCTGTTAATATAATCTGTATTTTAAAACGTTATCTTCTATTTTTGTTTATTTCAAATATTTCACTCCAACTCTTTTTATTTCTTAATGTAAAAATAAAAATGGGCAATGATTTGGTTTGACAAAGTAATTCTTAATTGTTTAGCAGCAATAAAGTTTATTTAACCTCTCAGTGTAGATTGGTTTTACTCTGTAACAGCAAATACTGAAGAACTTAGACTAGGTCTGAATAAACCTGGTGGTGAAACTAGGTTTTCTTCAATACCATAATACAGGCAGTTCTTTTGTAAAGCAATATATGTGTCTCTGGAAAAAAAATTAAAGTTCTGCAAAATTATACCCTAAAAATATGGACAAGCATCTCAGAACTATGCAGCCTTGTAATCTCTGTACTAGCAAAACTGGTAAAAGTTCTCATAAAATGCTAGTATAGCTGAACATTTGCACCCAATATCAGTTAGTCTTCTTTGAAATGTAGTTCCATGAGGGCATTCAATTCTGTTAAAGATAAATTGTCAAAATTAAAAATTCTAATCCAGGATGTAAACTTTCTTCTTTAGATACTCCCCTCTTATTTTTCTTTTAAGTAAACATGTGGAAATATTTTCATGACTTATTTGTATTCACAGCTCAGCCAGATTGTCTAACATTGTAGAAATCCTAGCAGTTCTTGAAGCCATTAACTGGCCTCTGTTCACCCTCTTCCACAGGATGGTCATCTGTTTTCCTTAAGGTCATCATATATTGCTAAGACTCTGTGAGAAAGCTCATCCCTCACGGGTTTAAAATATTACTCTGCTGGAAATAATTCTTTCTGGACCAATGTGACTTTCACATTATACTGACCTCATCACTTAATGATGAATAATTGAACTAATTCTCCCTGCAGAAGTGTGTTATGTAGAAAAAATTAGACAGTAGTCTCTAGCTGTCCCATTGCTATGTCATGATTCATGTAGTGGAATGTATTTGTGAACATTCATGTTTATATATACATAGTACCATATAGTAAAGGAAAAGGGCTTTGGAGTTTGGCTGACTTGGCCAATGGAATCAAATTTAGGTGACTGAGTTTTGGTTATGTGAAGTAAATTCTAATTATCTGGTAGGATTCTTTTGGAGATTGAGATAATTTACATAAAACATCTAGCACAGTGATTGGCATATTGCAGAAACTCAACAAGTGCTATTTCATTTTCTAGTGATGAATCTTAAGGCTAAAAATACTAAGTGACTAGTTACCCCTGTACATAGCAAAAGTCAGATTCACTATGTAATTCTTATGAGAAATTCCTATACAGGCATACATAACTGTAGGTGCATAGATAAATGCAGATTCTCCTACAGATTTAAGGTTTATTCTTCCCTTAATTGATTAATGTTTCACTAGTTCATATCCTTTTCTATTCAGATATTGAGGCTGATAATGATTAAAAAAAATTGTAGGAAAGCTCTTTCCTTGACGTAACTTCCTATACTAATTAGACTAGGATGCTGTACTAAGGTTGTGTCAGCAGTTTAATTCATGCGTTTGCACTTTTCCAGTAGACTATAAAATGTTTCCCTAGCTGCCTGATAATAGTCAGATATTGGCAAATTCATTGTTTCCTTCTTTAGAAAAAAATGGCATCTCCCCCAGTCAAAATAAAATATAGCAGGTTGCTTGTTTTATGTTACTGCATTATGTTGATTGTGTGAGTTTTCCTTTAGAGTAATTTATAAATGAATATGAAATTCATTAATATGAAGTTAACACCTTTCTATTTCTTTTTCAGTAAAACTTCTACATGTTAAGATGGTCAGTATTTTATTCTTTTATTTATAGATAAAATTATAGCAACAAAAATTATTTTCTTTTCCCCAACTTTCCACCTTTTAGTGTAAAATGGGAAGAATATCTTCCGTATTTCTATAACATGTTTGTTTACAGTATCTGCAGTTATTTACCTCACAGCACCGTTTGCAGTAACATTGCAGATTCTGCATGCTCTAGATTTTAAGATGTGCTGTATGAGTTTGTAGTGGTTGTAATTTTGTTATTTTATGTTTTGAAACTTTAAGAATTAGATCTCACAGGATTTGACATCACAATTTTTCATTGGCTTTCATTAAGTTTTTGAGCTGTTATGTATAATAAAAGTTATAATAAGGTATATAAATTTACATGTATAAGGGATTAATTTTGAAATCATGTTACATACAATAACATTTGTTTAGAGTCAATCAATATGCTTCATCAAATTTAAGATGCTTGAGATACACATTTATTTTAACTATTAGAAAGAAAAAATGCTACTCTTTAAATTATGGCTTCTCATCAATTTCTGAGAAGCTGAGACATGAAAACAGATATGTGCCTTTAGACTCAATGAAATATTTCAGGTGTGTATTTAGACTTGAGGGCTTTTGTTTGGTGAGGAGCAGATTTTGTGTTGCTGGTTGTTGAAAACCCTGCTCAAGCCTATGTATCTGCACAGCTATGCTGGTTTTTCTTGTTCATTCATTTGTTCCCTCATTTAGTATTTACTGAGTGTCCTTCAGGTGCAAAGCTATGTCATGTTTCAAGTCACACAAGATTTCTTCTCTTGGTACTTCCTTTATATATCTGGAATATAACACAAAACCAAGTAATTGATGGCACAACATAGTACTTATGTCTCCAGCTAGATTCTAAACTATCATAAAGATTGCTCTTTTTCACATGTTTTGTATCTGCTTCATGTCCTAGGACATAATTTGTAATTCATTGTAACTTCTTGATTAATTGAACTTTGTTTATAATGATAAGAAAAAAGTGTAGTGTGTATTTAATTTAATTTAATTATATTTAATTATATTTAATTCTTTAAGATATTTTGAGTTTATTTTTGTGTATGGCGTGTGGGAGTTCGAACTTCATTGATTTGCATGTTGCTGTCCGGTGTTCCCAACACCATTTGCTGAAGAGACTGTCTTTAATCACTGTATTTTCTTGCCTATCTTTGTCAAAGACTAATTGACTGTAGGTCTGTGGGTTTATTTTTGGGCTTTCTAGTCTGTTCCATTGATCCATAAGCCTGTGTTTATGTCAATAACATTCTGTCCTGATGACTGTAGTTCTGTAGTGTTGTCTGAAGTCTGGGAGGGTTATTTCTCCAGCTTCATTCTTTTTCTTCATTTTCGCTTTGGCAATTCTGGGTCTTTTGTGGTTCCATATAAATTTAAGATTATTTGTTCAAATTCTATTAAAAAAAAAAAGTCCTGTGTAATCTGATAGAGATCAGATTAAATCTGTAGATTGCTTTGGGCAGTATGACCTTTTCAACAATATTGATTCTTCCAATCCAGGAGCATGGGGTATCTTTCCATTTTTTAGAAACTTCTTTAATTTCCTTCATCAATGTTTTATAGTTCTCCGTTGAATTTTATTAAGTGTGTTTTCTGCATCTATTGAGATTATCATGTGGTTTTAGTCCTTTCTCTTGTTGTTGTGAATTATTACATTGATTTGTATGTGTTGAACCACACTTGTGTCCCTGGGATGAACCCAACTTGATCATAATGTATGATCTTTTTTTATGTGCTGTTGCATTCTATTTTGTAGTATTTCCTTGAGGATTTTTTGCATCTATGTTCTTCTGTGATATTGGTCTTTAATTCTCTTTCTTGGTGGTGTCTTTGCCTGTTTTTGGTATCAGACTGATGGTGGCTTCATAGAATGAGTTTAGGAGTATTCCCTCATGCTTTTTTTTTCTTTCTATCAGCTTTATAATGTTCTGGAAAGCACAAGAAGAAAATATGGTAAAGTGGCATAAGGCTATGACTATGGTAAGTTCACCTAACGAGTAGTTTTCCCAACAACATAAATTCTTTTGTAACAAAAAGGGAGGGAAAATGACTGCTTTAAGATGTAAGATGTGAAAGGCTATTCTACCACACACATTTCTTGTCAGTCACACAGAAGTTGTCAAATAATTATCCCCTGCCACTCAGAAAAAGATAATACTGTGAGAACACACTGTCCACAGAACCCCCTGTCCACTTCAGCATAGGCATCAATTTTTCTGCCCTGCTCAATGAGGACACACAGCCGTGGCTACAGGAAAGAGCCCTGATGCCCAAGCACCATCACATCCCATGACAGGAGCCATTCCCTTCCCATGGGGGGGCAGACAAACTCAGAAAGCCCCAAAAGCCTGGGCGGATGGCCTTAGTAGTGTTCATTTTTCAAGGCTCTGAGCCCCAACCTATGTTGTTTGCATCCAAAAAGAGGCCATATTAACAGATACACACCATTATATATAAAATAGATAAGCACAAGGACCTACTGTATATCACAAGGAACTATATTCAATTTCTTGTAATAACCTACAGTGGAAAAGAATCTGAAAAAGAAAAAAATATATATATATACTGAATCACCCTGCTGTACAACTGAAACTAACACAACATTGTAAATCAAATATACATCAATATCATGTTTTGAAAATGCAGCTCTAAAGAGCAATACAGTCATGGTGTGAGCTGCCAGGCCCAGTGAAGGAATTTTGAGAGGTGAATGTTTTAAAAAATAATTCCTAATACCCTGAGATAACTATTTCCAGGATGGTGCAATTTTACCTTTAAAAAGGGAAAGAAAAAAAAAAAACAAAATACAAAAAACTCAGACATCACCATCCTGGAATTAACCAGCACACAATTAAATTTTGGAAAAGAAAACACAAAACCGTAATGCAGTCATTCATCAAATTCAGAAAGCAAAACCAAAAATGCTAGCTCCTTACTGCTTGATTTCAAACAGAAGTCTGGTATAGGTTACAGCATGAAAACGTAATTCTAATAATTAAACAAAACTTCATAAAATGAACAGGACTGGCAAAAGTATGTTTCTGGTAATTCAACTCAGGGGATGTCCAAATATAATGCAAACAACTCATGCAGTTTTAAATTTTCCAGAAGCCTCCCCAACTTTTTTAAATAAGTAAAAAAAAAAAAAAGGAATTGATTTTAGCAATATATTTATATTTAATCCAATAGAGCCAAAATATTATCATTGCTGCATATAATCAACAGAAAAATATATGAGATATTTCACATGCTTTTATTCATACTAGACCTTCAAAATCTGAGTGTATTTTACATGTACTGTGCATCTCAACTTCAGCTGGCTATGTATCAAGCAAGCAATAGTTACATGTGGCTAGCGGCTGCCACTTTGTTTTTCTGTGCTTTGTTTTGGTTTTTTTTTTGTTTGTTTGTTTGTTTTGTTTTGTTTGTTTGGGAGGGTAATTAGGTTTTTATTGATTTATATTTAATGGAGGTACTGGGGAGTGAACCCAGGACTTCGTGCATGCTGAGCACATGTTCTATCACATAGCTATACCCTCCCCCCTAGCAGCTGCCACTTTGGACAGGGCAGATCTCAATGGATACTTTGCACTTATTTGTAAGTCCAAGTCTTCTCAAAAAAGAATCCCAATGGCAACCTCTTAAATGGATGCCTTCAGAAAATATAATTTCAAATATAATTTTTAAGTTTTTCCACTTCACCAAGGATGCTCTCTACTGTGATAATCAAGCAGATGGCTTCCCTATCCCTCATGGAGTCCCTGAAAGCAACTTGTAATGGGAGCAGAATGGGAGACTTCTGAACTCTCTGTGCCTTTGAGGATCACTTTCGAGAAAAGAGACATTTTACTTCTGTTCCAGTCTCTTCACCTCCCTAGAAAAGTGTCTTCACATCATCACCATGTCCTTTCTTTCCTCGAATCCACCTCTCATTCCACTGCTGTCGGTTTTAGCCTCCCCAAACAGAAAACCATTGGTACTCCCCCATTTTTAACACATCACCAAGCCTCAGTGTGTCCTTCTAGAAAAATACCCCACTACTTTTCCTCACCCTGACTTTGGCTTCTCCACACCCAGTCTCTTGTAGTCTACATGTGAACTAAGATTTAAGAATAACCCCACCTCCCAGCCCTGACACATACACCCTCACTGCTGTTAATGGCCTGTTGCCACTTTCTCAGACAGTGACCTTCATCTCCCCCACACCTGTGGTCCCGGTTGTTCATGGACCTGGGAATCTACCTTTGTGGGACTGTGGAATTCTGTTCATGCTAGTTCCATTCCAGGCCATCTGGTTCTAGACACATGTCCCAGGAAACCATTTCCAGTGATTCTGGAATCCCTGACCCCACCTTTCCTTGGAGCACATGCTCATTAACAGCACCCCGCCAACCCTAACCTCAGCAGGTCCACAGTGGAATCTGCACTCGTTTCCTCTCCACTCCCCACAAGCATGACTCACTCTGCTCTTCAACACATTCAGGGAAGAGGTAAGGTCCTTCCTATAGTTACAGTGTGTCTCCTACCACCATTCATCCCTACCTTCCTCCAGGGTGTTTCTAAATTTGGAATTAATGACACATGTAAAAATCATCTGAACTTTGGAGAAGCTAGTGTGTGAATCAACCTATCTATCTTGCTATGGTGGCTTCAGAGATCTTTTAAAAAAACTAGATTAAACTGCATCCTGATTTTTCTTTATTGCACGTGAAATTGTAAATAAGAAGACAATGGAAGACCTTCCTAATGTCTAATATAAACCAGGCTATATCAAGTTGCCCATTTTTATTAGGTTTTGTAGATTTTTATGTTTTTTTTTTATTTTTTAAGTGAAAGGTCTTTATTGTAGAAAACAAATCAATATGATTAAATTTAAGTTTGACAGAATCTACTGTTAATGACAAATTAATAGCAAGTAATTCATGCCAAGAACTTGAGCTACACATTTCCATCTTGAGTCTGCCAGGGACCAGTGATCAGTACAGAGACCGAGCTTGGTTTGATATTTATATTTGTAGCTGTGCTTCTTTAAATTTTTCTCAATGGAGGCAGCTAGCCCACCAAAATAATGTTTTCAATTTCTTTAAATTTTAAAGACAGAAGAAAAACTCATTATGTTATTTGTCAGATCTTGTAAACTCTTGTAATTCTAGTACCCTCAGAGACCATAGTGGTGGCTTCATAAGCAGTACATACAAGTGAATATTTTGATGATGCTGATTGGTAGACATATATCTCAAAACGTTTTGAGAAACTATTTCTTTGTGCTGTGGATGTATTTGAGGTCCCCCACTGCCTTGGTGCTGTGTTCTTCCACCTGGAGTGAGACACTCGCTCCCCTGTCACAGCTAAGATGACTGATCAGAGAACATGGAGTGAGCATCAGCTAGCCTGAAGTCCCTAACACTTCCCTTCCATGTCGGATTTCCATGAGAATGAAGTCCAAAGGGAAAAACCAAGAGTGAAAAATATTAAATTTGGTTTGGGCTCATTGCCTGTTTTTCTCAAAATCAGTGCAAGTTTCCTCCTAACCCACTGTGATTTCATTTGGACAGTGACAGTGGGTTCATCTGTATGTGCTCTCTGAGCATTTTTGCTAGTTTAATGACAACTTTTTTTTTTTTTTTACTTTTTAAAATTGAGTTATAGTTAGTTTACAATGCCTCAATTTCTGGTGCACAGCACAATTCTTCAGTGATACATAAATATACATATATTAATTTTCATATTCTTTTTAAAAAATTGGCTACCACAAGATATTGAATATAATTCCCTGTGCTATACAGTAAAACTTGTTTATCTATTTTGTATATGTCACTCAGTATCTGCAAATCTCAAATTCCCAGTTTATCCTTTCAAAATCCCCTCTACCCTAGCAACCACAAGTTTGTATTATATGTCTGTGAGTCTGTTTTTGTTTTACATATAAGTTCATTTGTCTTATTTTTTAGAGCCCACATATAAGTGTTATGTGGTATATTTCTTTTTCTGGGTTAATTCACTTAGAATGACATTCTCCAGGGACATCCATGTGGCTACAAATGGCAATATGTTCTCAATTTTCATGGCTGAGTAGTATTCCATTGTATAAATATACCACAACTTCTTTATCCAGTCATCTGTCAATGAACATTTAGGTTGCTTCCATGTCTTGGCTATTGTAAATAGTGCTGCTATGAACATTAGGGTGCAGGTGTCTTTCGGAATTAGGGATTCTTCTGTATATATGCCCAGGAGTGGGAACACTGCATCATATGTTAAGTCTACTTTTGGTCTTTTGAGGAATCTCCATACTGTTTTCCACAATGGCTACACCAAACAACATTCCCACCAACAGTGTAGGGGGGTCCCTTTTCAACAAAACCCTTTCCAGCATTTGTCATTTATAGACTTTTGAATGATGGTCATTCCGACTGGTGTGAGGTGAAGCCTCATTGTAGTTTTAATTTGCATTTCTCTGATAATTAGAGGTATTGAGCATTTTCTCATATGCCTTTGGCCATTTGTATGTCTTCATGGGAGAAGTGCTTGTTTAGGTGTTTTGCCCATTTTTTGGATTGGGTTGTTTTTCTTTTTCTTATTAAGTCGTATGAGATGCTTATATATTCTGGAGATTAAGCATTGTCAGTTTCATCTTTTGCACATATTTTCTCCTAATCCGTAGGTTGCCATTTTGTTTTGCCTATGGTTTCCTTTGTTGTGCAAAAGCTTTTAAGTTTAATTAGGTCCCATTTGTTTATTTCTACTTTTATATCTATTTCTTTGGTAGACTGCCCTGGGGAACATTGCTGAGATGTATGTGAGATTATGTTCTGCTTGTGTTTTCTTCTAAGAGGTTTATTGTGACTTGTCTTATGTTTAAGTCTTTAATCCATTTCGAGTTTATTTTTGTGTATGGTGAGAGGGAGTATTTTAACTTCATTGATTTACATGCTGCTGTCCAATTTTCCCAACACCATTTGCTGAAGAGACTGTCTTTTTTCCATTGTATGTTCTTGCCTCCTTTGTTGAAGATTAATTGACCAAAACATTGTGGGTTCATTGCTGGGCAATTTTGTTCCATTGAGCCATATGTCTGTTTTGTATCAATACCATGCTGTTTTAATTAATGTAGCTCTGTAGTATGGTCTGAAGTCTGGGAGGGTTGTTCCTCCAGCCTCATTCTTTTCCTTCAGTTATGTTTTGGCAATTCTGGGTCTTTTGTGATTCCATATAAATTTTATAATAATTTGTTCCACTTCTGTGAAATATGCCCTTAGTAATTTGATAGGGATTGCATTAAATCTGTAGATTGCCTTGGGAAATGTGACCATTTTAACAATACTAATTCTTCCAATCCAGGAGCATGGGATATCTTTCCATTTTTTAAAGTCTCCTTTAATTTCCTTGTAGTTCTCCATGTATAAGTCTTCTGCTTCCTTGGTTAGATTTACTCCTAGATATTTAATTACTTTAGATGTAATTTTAAAAGGGATTGTTTCTTTATTTCTTTTTCCTGTTGATTCATCATTAGTGTAAAGAAATGCAACTGATTTTTGTACATTAATCTTGAATCCTTTTGTACATTAATCTTGTGATCTTGTATCCTTGTACCTTGCCAAATTCTTTCATTAGTTCGTGTAGTTTTTGCCTGGGCCTTTTAGGGTTTTCTATATATATAGTATCATGTCATCTGCATATAGTGATGATTTTTTAGATTCTTTTCCAATTTGGATCTCTTGTATTTCTTTTTCTTTCCTGATTGCAGTGGCTAGGACTTCCAAGATTATGTTGAATAAAAATGGTAAGAGTGGAGAACCTTGCCTTTTGCCAGATTTTGGTAGGAAGGTTTTCAGCTTTTCACCATTGAGTTCTATGCCGGCTGTAGGTTTGTCATGAACAGCTTTACTTATGTTGAGATATGTCACCTCTATACCTACTTTGGTGAGGATTTTTATTATAATGGGCATTGAATCTTATCAAATGCTTTTTCTGCATCTATTAAGATGATCATGTGGGTTTTGTCCTTTCTCTTGTTGTTGGGGTATATTATTGATTGATTTGCATATGTTGAACCATCCTTGTGGTCCTGGGATAAACCCGACTTGATCATGGTGTATGATCTTTTCTATGTGCTGTTGGATTCTGTTTGCTAATATTATGTTGAGAATATTTGTATCTATGTTTCCTCAGTGATATTGATCTGTGAGTTTCTTTTTTAGTAGTGTCTTTGTCTGGTTTTGGTATCAGGGTGATGGTGACTTCATAGAATGAGTTTGCGAGTACCCCCTCCTTTTCAATTTTCTGGAAGATTTTGAGAAAGGCCGGTATGAGTTCTTCTTTGTATGTATGATAGAATTCCCTGGGGAAGCCATGCAGTCCTGGACATTTGTTCATTGGGAGTTTTTTTTTTTTTTTTATGCTTATTCAATTTCATTTCTAGTGATTGGTTTGTTCTGGTGGTCAATTTCTTCTTGATTCAGTCATGTGGACTGTATGTTTCCAGAAACTTGTCTTTTTCTTCAAGGTTATTCATTTATTTTCCATAAAGTTGTTCACAGTATTCTCATATGATATTTTGAATTTCTGTGGTATTGGTTGTAATTTCTCTTTTCCTTTCTTATTTTGATTGTGCTCTGACTTTTCTCTTCTTTGTAAGCTAGGCTCGAGGTTTGTCAATTTTATTTACTGTTTCAAAAAAAAACAACAGCTCTTTGTTTGATTGACTTTTTCTATTGTTTTTTAAATCTCTATTTTATTTATTTCCTCCTTGATCTTTATTGTTTTCTTCCTTCTGCTGACTTTAGGTTTTGTTTGCTCTTCTTTCTCTAATTCTTTTAGTTGGTTAGTTGTTTATTTCAGAGTGTTCATCTTTTTTGAGGAAGACCTTTATTGCAATGAACTTTCTTCTTAGGAATGCTTTTGCTGCGTCCTATAGATTTTGTGTGGTTTTGATTTTTGTCATTTGTCTCAAAGTAGTTTTTAATTTCTTCTTTGATTTTATCATTGACCGATTGGTTTCTTAGTATCATGTTGTTTAATCATCATGCTGTTGTTTTTTTCTCCTTTGTTTTTCTGTAGTTGATTTTTAGTTTCATGCATTGTGTTCAGAAAAAAATGCTTAAAATAATTACTATCGTCTTAAAATTGTTGAGTCTTCTTTTGTGCCCAAGTACATGATCCACCCTAGAAAATGTTCCATGTGCACTTATGAAGAATGTATATTGTATTTTTTTTTCGGATGTAATATTCTGAAATACCAACCATGTCTAATTTGTATATTGTATCATTTAATTTCTGTTGCGTTATTAAATTTGCATCTGGAAGATCTTCCAGTGAGGATAATGGGATGTTTTAATTTCCTACCATTATTTTATACCCAGCAATTTCTCCTTTTATATCTGTTAGTATTTGCTTTATGTATTTAGTTGCTCCTACATTGGGTGTAGTTATGTTAATGGATGTAATATCTTCATCTAGTATTGCTCCTTAAATCATAAAACGTTCTTCATCTTACTTTATGGTCTTTGTTTTAAAGTTCATGTTGTGTGAAATCAGTATTGCTACCCCTGCTTTCTTTTCATTTCTGTTTGTGTGTAATATCTTGTTCAATTTTCTCACTCACAGTCTATTTGTGTCCTTTTCCCAAAGGTGGGTCTCTTGTATGTGGCATATTGTAGGTTCTTGTTTTATTATCCAGTCTGTCATTCTAGGTCTTTTCATTGGAGCATTTAACCTATTGAAATTTAAAGTAATTTCTGATAAACTTTAGTTTATTGGGATTTTGAACTTAATTTTGCAGGTGATTTGGCATTTTTTCCCTTGTTCCTTTCTTTTTCTTATTGTGTGTGTGTGTGTTTTTTTTTTTTTTTAAGTTTTCCTTCCTATTATCTTGGTTAATTTTTTGTATTTGTGACTCTCTTGTAAGTTTTTGTCTTATGGTTACCCAATTTTGTACATATGTTAACCCATTACTGTATCTGTTTGTTTTAAACATATAGAAATATAAGCTCAAACCCATCCTACCGAGAATGATTTAGATGTCTTCTTCTACTATTCCATGTTTATTCTGTTGTAATTCATGGTATTTATCACCTTTCCAATTATGGTTTTCTCCTTTCAAAAGCAACCTACTTCTTTTTGATTTAGAATATACCATTCAATATTTCTTTTAGTATAGATTTAGTGTTGCTAAATTCTTTTATTTTTGCTTGTCTGTGAAGATATTTATTTCTCCTTCTATTCTAAAGAATAGACTTGCTGGATAAATTATCCTAGGCTGAATCTTTTTTGTTTGTTTGTTTCTCATTCAGGACTTTGAATATATCTTGCCACTACCTTCTGGCTTGTAGTGCTTCTGTAGAGAAATCAGCTGGAAGCCTTATGAGGTTTCCTTTGTAACTAACTCTGTTTTTCTCCTTATGCCTTTAGAATCATTTCTTTATCTTTAACCCAGGCCATGCTGATTATAATAGAGCTCAGTGTGTGTCTGTTTGGTTTCTTCTTGTTTTGGTCCCTTCGTACTTCCTGTATTGGTATATCTGATTGCTTCTTTATGTTTCAGAAGTTCTTAATTAAGATTTCTTCAAATACCTTTTCAATCCCTTTTGCTTTTTCTTCTCCTTCTGAGACCCCTGTTATGCATAGGTTTTGGCAAGTTTTATATAATCCCATAGGATAATTGTTTTCATTCAATTTTGTTCTTTCATTGGTTTTTATTTGTTTTCCTCTCTTCTGTTCTGATTAGTTGATTTCTGTTGTCCTGTATTCTAAACCACTTATTAATTCCTCTGCATTAAGTAGCCTACTTTTTTTTTACAACTTTTAACTCAGGTTTAATCTCAGCAAATGTGTTTTCCTATTTTAATTCACACTTTATAAAGTTTCAATTTCCTATTTGACATAGTCTTTGCCTCTATACACAATCACCTTTTGTGTCTTTAGTACTTTTATCTCTCCTTCTTTGAAATCATGATTTAATAGATTATCAAGGTCTATTTCATTGATCTGTCTTTCAGGGGATTTTACCTGCTCTTTTAAATGGGTGTTGTTCCTCTACTTCTTTATTTTACTTATATCTCTCCTGCACTATTGATTGTGGAGCATCAGTTATCTTTTCTGTTTCTAAAGGTTTTCTTTTTACTTATTTACCTAAAACAGATGCAGAAATAAATCTCAAAAATAAATTTAAAAGAGAATAAGATTTGAAAGCAGATTATGAACAATAAAAGAACAAGTCAAAGAGAAATAAAAATTGAGTTGAGACAAATTTTAAAAGCCTTAAAATTAGAAAATAATATCTGAAAACTGATTATAATAAATAAGAGAACAAAACAAAGAGATAAAAAGCAAATTGTGAGAAATTAAAAATCTTAAAAAAGAAAAAATATTTGAGAACAGAGTCTAATCAATAATAGAAGATTAAAGCAAAGAGAAATAAAAATGAAATTGAGACAAACTAAAAACAATTTAAAATATTTTAATGTCCAATTTTTAAAGGGGTTAAACATAGAAACATAAAAATCTTTTAAAAGTAAATATTTAAAAAGTAAAAGAAAAAAGTGAAAATATGTGGATGTGTTCTTGTGGGCACTATGTGCTCTTAATAATTTTGTCGATAGCTCTGTCTGAAGTATGGATGGTTACTATGTCTTCCTGTCTTTTGCCTGTTATCCTTTTTGTTGGGGATTTGGCCTGTGATCTGGTAGTAAGAGTCTTCCCTGGCTATTAAATGAGATCTCCTTTTTATTTTGTGGTTGTTGCTGCTCCTGTTCTCACCCTGCTACATGAACTCCAGTCACTGGTTCCAGAGGCCCTCCAGTTGTGCCCCTGATGTGTGCTTCTCCTAGTGCCATGTGTCATGTCTCCTCCAAATGCTGCATTGTGGTGGTGCACTTGTGCATGATAGGTGGTTGGGTCACTCTGTCTTTCAGTGCCCATCCCAACTTCACTTCAGTTCCATGCTCTCTAGGTGGACTTGGATAAAATGGTCATACCAGCCATCACCCCTGCTCTGTGCCAGAACTCTGCTCCTTGTTCATTTGTCTTAGAAGCATTAGTTCACAGAGGTACTGCAGCAGAACTTTCCTATTTTCCTGGGGCTGTAAACAAATCTGAGTCCCCTCTATGAGGTTGCAGAGCCCCTATGTAGGGATTGAGATTTCAACCCTGCCTCCACCTGGGTGCACATTAGAGTATATGGTGGGTGTGGTTGAGTCCCACCTCTCTTCTCCAGAAAAGGCACCAGAAATGATGCCACAAGTCTTCAAAGACAAAAGTTATGGCTCCCCTCCCCCCAGGGCACACCAGCAGTGTTGCTTTGCCTTTTTTTTTCATATTTTATGTGGGACTCATGTTGTTCTGCTCTGTATACCTTCCCAGTGATGGCACACAGCACATTGAAATCTCCTGAGGTTGCCTCTGTACAATTGGCCCAAGTCCTCCATCAGGCTCAGGCAGTCTGTTTCATCCCACACCTGCTGGTTCGTGTCTAAACTTGGGGAACATGAGGACCCTTTTTGCCCATTTAACTTTGTTCTGTCAGTCAAGGGCTATTCTACACAATTTCAAGCCTCAGAGGTTCCCCCCCCACCCAGCTGACCTCTTCATTGGAGTGAGGGAGACCCAAAAAATGAGCACTATACCACCTTTGCTGCTCCCTCCCATGGGACTAGACTGCACTATTTTCCTTTTTCTTCCTTTTATTTTCCTTTTCTCCTACCAGATTAATGGCGTGTTTTGTCTTTTGATGAAGGTGAAGTTCTGTCAAAGTTCATCAGACTTTCTGATTGGATAGGTGGGTCAGTGGATGTCAGTCTTGGTGCATTTGTGGGAGAGGGTGAGCTAAGAGTGTTGTTCTACTCTACCACCTTGGCCCTTCTTGATTTTTTTCTTTTTTTAAGTGTACAGTAGTCTAGTGTCTGTATAAGTGTCAATTGTAGTGGGATTTTGTTCAGTAAGCCTAAAATCTCTACTTTGAAATAAAGTACTGGGTTTTTAAAAAAGAACTAAGTTAACAGCTGCAAGCCAGCATCATCCATTCAAGGGTGTGTTAGAGAAGGATGGAGGGGAGGAAAGGGAGAGGGGGAAGAGACACAAAGGGTGAGAGAGTGGAGAAGGGGGAAGTCCTACCTGCTAAAAAGTGGATGCTTGCTGCCTTTCAACACAGCTCAGTGCAGGGGCACCCTAATTTATGCAGGAAGAGCTAGCTGTCTGGACTCTGATCTACAGACACTGCTCTCAGTTTCTACTCTGGAGTTGAGCAGGCGCTGCTGGAGGAGAGTGTGGAGTCGGGGCAATGGTGGTTGGATGGAAGCCTCTGATGTGAACAAGGAGCTGTGAGTTCAGACTTGCTCCTTAAGCCCCTAAAGGACAATGAGCAAGTGAGTCCTTCTAGAGAGACAAGGAGGGAGAGGGTCCTGTGGTGCTCCCACTGACTCTCCAAGCATCTAACTTGGAATTCTGCATCAGGCTGACATCTTTGATCAAGAAACAACACAGGTTGCTTTTATTTCCTAATTTAATAAAAGCCTTTTGTTCACTTCCACGGGAAGCATAATAACAAATCTGAGCTACTTTAAGAAGAAGGGAAATCCTCAATGAGCACCTACCCTGCACCAGACATGGTATAAGGAACTTCGTGGCTGTGATCTCAGTGACATCTGACAAGTCACTAAGAACTGGGATGAAGGGACATGAGCAGATACCAGAAGACAAAGACAAGCTGAAGGCAGATGTCATACAGAGAATTCCACAAGAATGAATAGCAGAAGCAGAAAGTGGAGATGGTGTGGGACCACATGGGCAAATTCCTAGGTTTGAATTCCAATGAACTAGGCAGGGAGGTAATCCTGGACTTAAAGCATAAAGATCATTGGTTTCACAGTTTCTCTGCATGACCAATTATTTTTGTTTGTTTCTTTCTTTTTGCTGTCCTAGATTTTCCAACATGGCAATTTTTATACTTCTTCATCAACCATTCCCTTGACTGCTTCTCTTTCAACTCATATGCATAAAAGACTTCACCCCAGGACCAGATAAGAAATCAGTTAATAACAGGAAGGATAAGCCTTCAGAACTTGCCAAGCAAAAGGAGAGATTGGTATGCACAAAGGTAAATATGTAAGATGATGAATAATTGAAATTTAAATGAGTGGCTCACAGTAGTGCTCAAAAAGTTCAAAGAGGAAAGGAAGGCAGGTGGAAGTGATCCCGTTTGTGTGTGTTTGTCTGTGTGAGTATGCATGCTGGGAAAGGAATTGGGTAATGGATGAAGACATCATGCAAGATGGTTGAAGTGTCAGTAACAGTCTTTGGAATATGAGTTGAGAAAGGGAAATAAAAAGTTGAATTTGGAAATGATGTTTGAGGCCAGAATGTAAAAGGCCTTGAAGGTTAAATTAAGATATGCTATCATATTTTATAAGTCTTGTCTTTCAAACCAATTATGTGTTGACCCTCTTAGAAATGGTGAATTAGAGAGGAGATGAAGGGTTCCTTTAAAGAAGACATCTAGGCAAACAACAGCACACTGAGGCAATGGTACCCAGCAGTTGCATTCCACAAGATTAAGTACATTAGCATTTCTAAAGAAAAATAATAATTTATAGTACTGTATGTTTCCTACTACCTACAGAGTTAGAAAATAGCTCAGTAACATTGAATTTGAAATATTCAAAGGGTGAGCTAGACAGACATCAAGTAATCTTTTGTGTGGTTGAATGTGTGTTTCAAAATGTTTCAGTTTTTCCTGACAGTGGCCACTTTTATTAGGTATTTACCTAGAAACAGATTTGCTGGAATAGGTTTATCTGTATGTTCAGGTTAAAGTGGATACTGACAGGTATTTGCTTCTCAGGTGATTGTACTAATTTACATGCTCATCAGCAATGTAGCATTCTTTATGTGCTCCTGAAAGTTAGGAAGTTCTGAGCCTCAATTCAGTTCTACAAAGGGTAAAATTTTAAACAATCTCCTTTGTAGTTCTCATACATACCAAATTTTTAGAGTTATTATCAGTGGTATAATAAATAAATTATCTGTCCTTTATTTCTGGTACCAGACACAGAACTTCAAAACTCTTGGAATTTCTTGAGTGAGAAGACCGTCTATTATGCTAATGAGGTGACTCATGGTAGTGGGCCCCAAGTTAACTTCAGCATGAGCACTAATCCCAGAAAGACCAGCCACATAATTAGAGGGTTGAAAATTAGGGACACGCTGGACTCTGGGAAGATGGGAGTAGATGGTGCTGGAGATGGAGATTAGTCATGTGTCCAATGATTTAATAAATTATAAAGCCCAAGTAAAACCTCTGGACTTCAAACTCAGTGATGCTTTCTGGTTTGTGAATACCCTGAATCCACTTGCAGCCAGTGTCTGAGTTTGGCATATACTAAGTCTGTGTAATTTATTTGTTGAACAACTTAATGCACTGATTCTAACCTGAGTCTTACATCCAACTCTTGTATCATTCTGGAAGTATAAAGTCTACGAGCTTGTGTCTCTCATGGTGAAGCTTGACATTTCTGTCCATGTGGGGAGATTCAGGAAAGGTATGACTAAACAGTGGGAATATTACTGTGTGGAAAAAGGCATCATCATAGGAAATGAAATCCTCTAACACAACAATTTTCAGTTCAAAGCAAGCCAAAACAAATTGACTATTCCACTTGTGACCTAGGCAGTGAGCATTGGTCTCTCCAGTAAGATTTGGCCTCTCCAGTAAGATTAACAAGAGGACAGATGACTGGATAAAGAAGTTGTATATTTATACAATGGAATAATGTACATCCATAAAAAATAATAAAATAATGCCATTTAAAGCAACATGAATGGACCTGGGAAATATCATTCTAAGTGAACTCAGAAAGAGAAAGAAAAATGCCATATGATATCACTTATATGTAGTATCTAAAAAGTAGATGAAATTATTAAAAAAAGACTCACAGACATAGAAAACAAACTTATGGTTTCCAGAGGGAGAAGAGAGTGGGAAGGGCTAAATTGAGAGCTTGAGATTTGCAGATAACAATATATATATAATATATAAAAAACAATTCCAAATTGTGTAGCACAGAGTACTATATTCAATAACTTATGCTAACTTATGGTGAAAAGGAATATAAAAAAGAGTATATGTATGTTAATGTGTGACTGAAGCATTATCCTGTACACCAGAAATTGACATAACATTGTAAATTGACTAAACTTCAATAAATAAATATAAATAAATATATAGATATATTTTAATTATGCATTAAAATTCAACAATAAACTTTTATTCTCTAAAAGAAAGAGGAGAGTGAGTGGAGAAGCAATTTGAAATGTATTTTGTATTTCATTACCTCATAATATAAGGATGATTCTAGTCTATAATTAATAAATAACTTGTAAGACTTAAACCCAGCAGAGAAAATACTTAAATATTTACTTTTGGGAAATTAGATTTTGCCCAAGAAGAAAAAAATCTAAAACTGATATTAGACATCCACCAATAGACATTCAAAAGAAGTGCAGTGTCTTCCAGGATTAGACTGACATGTTCACCTTTATTTCCTAGAATTATACGGATTGTGGGGGAATGGAATTAAGATAAAACTATGTTTGACTTTGGATGTCTGGCTAAGACATTTTAGTTTTAATTTTTGTTCACAGTGGAGAGTGGAGAAGTTTTGAAAGGCAGCTATGCTCACCATTATACCACCAATGCCTTCGAATGGAGAAGTTTTGATCAGTAGAGGGAAGAGAAGAAATTAGTACCACAGAAAAAGGCATTATCAAGGAAGGTAGAACAAAGATAACTGATATTGACTGTACATGGCTACCAGACTTTCCATTAGTTCATCCTTTTATTGAAGATTCATAGGATTACACTTATATTTACTTCTTCCCTGCAGAATGTGCTGTCAATTTTTTTAAAAATAAGAAATGTCATGCTAATTTTCAGACAGGTATACAATATCTGTCTGAATAGATCATGGAAACATTGTTTGAGAATTCTGGCCAATTATTAGTAATTTCAGTATCAAATCTAAGAAAGAGGAGTCAGGAGCAGCCAAGATGGTGGAGTAGAAAGACACTAGTAGCTCACCTTTTCCCACAAATACACCAAGAGAAACACCCCAGGACCCACCCATTCACTCAGAACACCTACTGAACATTGACAGAACATCTCCTTCTTCAAAAGACAAAATTCACCACAAATCTGGTAGGAAAAAAGTAAAAGGAAAATAGCTTGGGATGGATCCCACAGTGTGGGAGTGACAAATAAGGATTCACACTCTTAAACTGGGGGGGACGGAGGACTCCAAGTCTTGTATCTGTGCAAAGTAGCCCTTGACCCACAAAACAATAAGTAAAATGAACACTAAATTTCCCTGTGACCTCAGCCCTAGACACAAACCAGCAGGGGGTGGGCTGGGGATGGCTGCCAGAGCCACGTGGTGGACTGGGGCCAACTGCAAAGAGGCAATCTCAGGGGGCTGGAGTATGCTATGAACTATGTCTGGGAGGATATAAAGAACAGAACAGCCTAAGTTCTCCATAAAATTTAAAAAAAGAAAACAATACTGCTGTTGTGCATTGTAGGGAGGAGCACAATGCAGCTGGGCCATAGCCTTTGTCTACACAGGCCTGTGGCACCATTGCTGATGTGTTCTTAGAAGAGAGGCAGGGCTCCAGCACAACCGCCATATCCCTTAGTGTTCAGCTCCCAGGCAGAGGTGGATTTGAAACACGAATTCATACCCAGAGGGTCCACAACTTCACAGGCAGGACTGAAATTTATTTACAACACCAAGCAAAGGGGACCATTTTGCTATGCAGGTGTCTTTGTGGACTCACACCTCTAAGACAAATGGGCAAGGACTAGAGTTCTGGCACAGAGTGAGGGTGAGTGCTGGTGTGGCCATTTTCTGTGAGCCCACCTACCCTGAGTGGATGCAGCACTGAGAGTAGTTCTGACCAAGTAGCATGGCCTGTGGGCCTCTGGGAAGAGTGAGCAGAATTTGCAAAGTGGGGTGATTGAAGGGGCAGCATTTGGCACTTGGCATGGTGCTGATCTGGTAGCATGAATTCAGTCACTGAGTGCTGGAAGCCCTACTGGTGTAGGCATCTAAGACAGGTGAGCAGAGTTTGTGTATCAGGGCAAGTGCAGGTGCAGTGTTTGCTGCTGGTGATGTCACTGACCTGATAGTGCATCACCAACCAAGTGTGTGACACTGACATTCCTTTAACTAAAGCTAGGACAATGGCAGAGTCAAGAAAAAGTACTTAAACTGCTCCAAACCCACCTACTATGCACCAGAGCTCAGAATCAGGTCTGGAAGCCTCACTCCCAACAAAAAGGAAACAGACCCAGTCCCTGACAGAGCTGTGACAACCACAGAACAAAAAGGAGACCACATTAAAAAACCAGAGAAGGCTCTGGTCACCACAACACCAGCCACATCCCTAATCAAAAGGATAACAGACAACACACATAGAAGAAAGACGTGGCTACCATCCATACTAAAAACAGACATAGCGAAAAAATTATTAGGTAAGCACAGTCTACACAGGAACACATCCTCTTCAAAAAAAAAATCCCTTGAAGGTCAGAGAAGATAACTGATACTTCATAATCCATAGTGCCAGAGAGATATAAGTAAAATGAAGAAGGAGGGGAATGATTCTCAATTAAAAGAACAATAGAAATCCCCAGAAAGAACAGTCAATGAAATACATCTCAATAGTCTACTAGATCATGACTTCAAAACTGGAGTGATGAAAGCACTGAAAGAAATAAAAGAGACTATAAATAGAGAGAGAGAACATTATGAAAAGGAAATTGAAACTATAAAGAGGAGATAATTAAAAACATAATACTCAATGGCTATGAAAAGAGCCAAGAGATAGAGAGTCAAAAACAGACTAGACAATGCAGAAGAATGAATAAGTGACTTAGAAGACATGATAAGAGAATTCACCCAATCAGAACAGCAGACAGAAAAGCAAGAGAAAAAAAGGAAAAAAAAAAAAAAAGAACAATGAAAGCAATATAAGGGATCTATGGGATAATATATTACATTCCAACCTATGCATAATAGGGGTCACAGAAGGAGAAGAAAAACAAAAGGGATTGAAAAAGTATTTGAAGAAATCATGACTGAAAATATCCCAAACCTAAAGAAGCAATCAAATATCCAAGTACAGGAAAAACAAGAGAGTACTCAAGAAGAAGAACCCAAATAGACCTACACCAAGACATATTAAAATTAAGATGGTGAAATTTAAAGATAAAGAAATTATACTAAAGGCAGCAAGAGAAAAATGAATTGTTAGTTATAAGGAAAACCCCATAAGGCAATCTGTTGGTTTCCCTTCACCAACACTGCCAGCCAGAAGGGAGTGGCAATATATATTAAAACTTCTGAATGAGAGAAAGCTGCAACCTAGGATAATTTATGCAGTAAGGCTGTACTTTAGACTAGAAAGAGAAAGAATTTCACAGACAAGCAGAAACTAAAAGAATTCAGCAATACTATACCTATGCTAAAGGAAATAATGAAAGGTTTACTCTAAATAGAAAATAAGCAGAGGACAAGGGCAAAGATGGTGGAGTAGAAGGACACTTGTAGCTCACCCTCTCCCACAAATACACCAAGGCTGATATCCATGAACCCACCCATCCAATCAGAACAAATGCTGAACTTTGACAGAACATTGCCTTCTTCAAAAGACAAAATACATTGCAAATTGAGTAGGAGAAAAGAAAAAAAAAAAAGGAAAAGAAAGGAAAATAGTGGGGAACCGGTCCTGCAGGGAGAGAGTGACAAAAGAGTAATAGCATTCATTTGTTAGGTCTCCTTCACTCCAAAGGAGAGGTCAGTGGGATGGAGGGGGAGCTTCCAAGGTTTGGACCTGGATGGAATGGCCTTTGACTGACAGAACTAAGTTAAGTGGGCACAAAGGATCCCTGTAATCCCCAGGCATAGACATCAACCAGCAGGGTTGGGACAGGACAAGCTGCCTGAGCCAGGAAAAGGATATGGGCCAACTCTACAGAGGCAAGCTTGGGGGACTTCAGTGAGCTATGTGCCATAGCTAGGGGGATATACAGATCAGAAAAGCCTGGGTCCCTCATAAAATACACACACACACACAAACACACACACAAAGCATCACTGCAGGTGTGCCCTAGGGAGAGGGGCACTGTAGCATTTGTCTCTGTAGACCCATGGAACCATTATTGGTGTATCCTTGGGAGAAGAGAGGCAGGGCTTAATGACAACCACCATATTCTCCAGTGTGCAGCTCCCAAGTGAAAGTGGGGTTAAAACCTGAAGCTATACCTAGGGTTTAGCAACCTCATAGGTGAGAGTGAGATTTGTTTACAGCCCCAGACAGAGGGAAACTTTCTGCAAAGGTGCCTCTGTGGACTCATGCTTCTAAGAGAAATGAATAAGAAGCAGAAATTTGGCACAGAGCAGGGGCAAGGGCTAGTGAGGCCATTTTCCCTGATCCAGGGACATGACTGTTGGGCCTCTAGAACCAGTGAGTGGAATTCAGGCAGCAGGGTGAGGATAGGGTCGGTGACAACAACAGAACAAAAAGGAGGGCCCAGTAAATAGCCAGGGCATGCTCTTGCCACCAGAACACTGGCCACAACCCCAAACAAAGTGATAACAGGCAAAAGGGAATGAAGGAAGACTTGGCAACTACCCATAAGTAAGAAAGAACTCTCAACAAAATTATAAGGGCACACAGTCTATAGAGAAATATATCCATATTTTCTTTAATTTTTACTTTAATTTATTTATATTTTATTCATTAAAAAATGTTTCTTTAAAATATTTTTATTAATTTTTAAAATTGATTTCAATTTCATTTTTATTTGTTTTGTTCTTCTGTTATTGATTATATACTGTTTTCAATGTTTTATTTTGCATTTCTTTTTCATAGTTTTATTTCTGCATCCACTTCAGATAAATAAATGAATAAATAAAACCTTTCAGGACCAGAGTAGATAACTGATACTTCATAATCCATAGTGCCAAAGAAAGATAAGCAAGATAAAGAAGCAAAGAATCACTCCCAATTAAAAGAACAAGAGAAATTCCCTGAAAGAATAATCAATAAAACAGACTTTGATAGTCTGCTACATCATTATTTCAACAAATGACTGATCACAGTACTGAAGGAACTAAAACAAATTGTGCATAGAGACAGAGAATATGTCAAAAAAAAGAAATTAACACTATAAAAAAGAGCCACATAAAATTGGAAAACCCATTTATTGAAATGAGAGCTAGTGGGCTAGATAATGCAGAGGAACAAATAAGTGACTTAGAAGACAGGAAAACAAAATCACCTAATCAGAATAGCAGAGAGAGAAAAAAAAACAATGTAAACTATATAAGTGACCTATGGTATAATATAAAGTGTGTCAATCTATGCATAACTGGGGTCCCAGAAGGAGAAGAAAGAGCAAAAGGGATTGAAAAGGCATTTAAAGAAAAAATAACTGAAAACTCCCCAAACTTAAAGAAGAAATCAGATATCCAATTACAGGAAGCACAGAGGGTCCAAAACAAGAAGAAACCAAGCATAACCACACCAAGACATATTATAATCAGGATGACCAGTTTTCTACTGAAAGGAAAAAAATGTAATTGGAAAGGTGATAACTACAATGAATAACAACAGGATAAACATGGAATTGTAAGAGAGACGTCTAAATCATTAAGAATGGGAGAGGGAAGCAAGAAAATTAAGAGTATTTTTCTTTTTTTCTTTTTCTTTTTCTTTTTGGCAGGATGGTTTGAACTTATATCACTATCTGTTTAAAACAAACAGACATAGTAATGGGTTAGTATATGTAAAAACCAGAGTAACCACATGACAAACACTTACAATGGAGACACACACAAAATAAAACAGAGATAATACAAGGAAAATTATCAAACCACAAAAAGAAAAAGAAAGAAACAAAGAGGAAATACCAAATCAACTGCAAAACCAAGTTCAAAATGGCAATAAATACAAGTCTATCAATGATTACTGTAAATGTCAATGGACTAAATGCTCCAATAAAAAGACAGAGTGGTATATTGGAAAATAAAACAACAACATACCATATGCTGTATACAAGAGACACACTTTAGGGAGAAGAAGAGACATAGAGTGAGAATGAGAGGATTGAAAATGATATTCCATGCAAATGGAAAAAAAAACAAAGTAGGAGTAGCAATACTGATTACAGACAAAATAATTTAAAAACTAAAGCCATAAAGATAAACAGGGCACTGTATAATGATTGAAGGCAAAATGCAAGATGAGGATAGTATACATGTTAACATAGAAGAACAAAACATAAGAGAACCTAAATACATAAAGTGAATACTAACAAATATAAAGAGAGAAATCTATGGGAATACAATCATGGTAGGAGATTATAACACCCTATTCACATCACTTGACAGGTTCTTCTGACAGAAAGATAAAGGCAACACAGCAACTAAATGATACAATGGAACAATTAGACTTGGTTGATATTTTCAGAATATCACATCCCCCAAAATTACAATATAAATTCTTTCCAGTGCACATGGAACATTTTCTAGGATGGACCATGCACTTGGGCACAAAAGAAGACTCAACAATTTTAAGAAGATAGTAATTATTTTAAGTATTTTTTTCTGAACACAATGCCATGAAACTAGAAATCAACTACAGCAAAACAAAGGAGAAAAAAACAACAGCATGATGATTAAACAACATGATACTAAGAAACCAATGGGTGAATGATAAAATCAAAGAAGAAATTAAAAAATGCTTTGAGACAAATGACAAAAATCACAACCACACAAAATCTATGAGATGCAGCAAAAGCAGTCCTAAGAAGAAAGTTCATTGCAATAAAGGCCTTCTTCAAAAAAGATAAACAATCTGAAATAAGCAACCTAACCAACCAACTAAAAGAATTAGAGAAAGAAGAGCAAACAAAACCTAAAGTCAGCAGAAGGAAGAAAACAATAAAGATCAGGGAGGAAATAAAATAGAGATTTAAAAAAATAGAAAAAGTCAATCAAACAAAGAGATGGTTTTTTGAAAGAGTAAATAAAATTGACAAACCTCAGGCTTAGCTCACAAAGAAGAGAAAAGACAGAGCACAAATTATCAAAATAAGAAAGGAAAATGGAGAAATTACAACCAATACCACAGAAATTCAAAATATCATATGAGAATACTGTGAACAACTTTATGGAAAATAAATGAATAACCTTGAAGAAATGGACAAGTTTCTGGAAACATACAGTCCACATGACTGAATCAAGAAGAAATTGACCACTAGAACAAACCGATCACTAGAAATGAAATTGAATAAGTATTAAAAAAAGAACAGAATATTTACATAATCTCAGAATATTTACATAATCTCAAATTAATAGATGCTTAAAAATAGTGGGTGAAATTTTGATGAAGAACAGAATATTTACATAATCTCAAGTTACTGGTTAGTCAGAAAGGAAAAAAGAACTTTGTAGGGAAGAAACCTAATAGACACCACCTAATGCAGTGATGAACTTAGCATCACCCATAAGTGGAAAAACTGACATCTTGTGCCATCTAAAGTAACACTTTGGGAAGAACATAGCATCACTGATGCCTGTTGTGCTCCTGCTAAAAATACATGACATGGAACTAGTCATCAGGCAATATAAGAAAACTATAAAATGGACACTATAAAATTAATGACATGTGTTCTTCAAAAATCATAAGATAGGAAAGAAAGGAAATGCTGAAAATTGTTCCATACTAAAGGAGAATAAAAGTACAAATCAAATGAATACTATTTTTCAATATCTGAGCACAGATATTAGATATTATAGATATAATATTAGACATTATAACTCCTATAAGAACAAAAAGTCATGATTAAAATTTTAAAGGAAGATATGCAAATGTCTCATCCAATAGAAAATAATAAGAAAGAACTTACTTTAAAAAAAAAGGAATGGAAAACCTGAAGTTGAAAAGTATAACTGAATTTCAAAATTTGCCAGAGAAATGATAATGTCAAGAGAATGACAGAGAAGACATTTGGAGAAAATCTTTTCAAAAGGCACATCTAATAAAAGACTGTTATCTTCAATATACACAAAACACTTAAAACTCAACAGTGAAACAAAAATACCTGATTAAATGTAGCCAAAAGTCATTAACAGACATCTCAACAAAGAAAATACACAGAGGGCAAATAAACATATCAAAAAATGTTCCGCATCATATGTCATTACAAAAAAGGAAACAAACCAATTAGAACACCCGAAATTCAGGACACTGACAACACCAAATCCTGGTGAGGATGTGGATCTATAGCACTTCTTATTCACTGCTGATGGGAATGCAAGATGGTAGGGAATCTGTGGAAGACAGTTTGGCATCTTCTTAAAAAGCTAAACACTCATGCACAATATAATCCAGCAGTTGCACTCCTTGGTATTTACCAGAAGGAGTTGAAAACTTATGTCCACACAAAAAACAATATACAGATGTTTAGAGCAGCTTTATCCATCATATCCAAATCTTGGAAGCAACCAAGATGCTCTTCATTAGGTAATGCGTAAACAAACTGTGGTACAGCTGGAAAACAGAACAATATTCTATGCTAAAAACAAATGAGCCATCAAGGTATGAAAAGACATGGAAGAAATTTGAATGCCTTTGTTTTTTTTTTTTTTTTTTGAATGGCTATTACTAAGTGAAAGAAGCCAATTGGAAAAGGCTACATATTGTATGATTTCAACTATGTGATATCTTAGAAAAGGCAAAACCATATGGACAGTAAAAAGACTGATGGTTGCCAGGGATTTTGGATGGGAGAGCTGAATCGGCAAGCAATGAAGATTTTGAAGCTGGTGAAAATAAACCATTTGATACTATAATAATGCATGTATGTCATTACACATTTGTCCAAATCCACAGAACGCACACCAAGAGTGAAACTTAATAAAAACCATGAGCTTCAGGTGATAAAGATGTGTCATTATTGGTTCATCAACAGTAACAGATAGAAACGTCCCCCACCAGAGTGGCCTAATAGGGAAGGTTGTGCAAGTATGGGGACAGGGTATATGGGCAATCTCTGTACCTTCCTCTCAGTTTTGATGTGAGTGTAAAACTGCTCTTGGAAAACATCTATTTAAAGTTTTACTAGTCATAACCACAGAGAATATATGCTTTACAAGAAAAGGAGTCCTAGGAGGGAAGCTCATACTAATACAGGACTTCCTCAAAAAAGAAGAACAATTTCAAATAAACATTCTAACCTACTAGCTAAAAGAATCAGAAAAACCAAGAGCAAACAAAAGCAAGTCAGCAGAAGAAAGAAAATAAGAAAGATCACGGAGGAAATAAATAAAGATTAAAAAACGATGGAAAAAATCAATATACCAAGAGCTGGTTTTCTGAAAGAGTAAACAAAATTGACACATCTCTGGCCAAGCTCATGAAGAAGAGAAAAGAGGGAGCAGAAATTAACTAAATAAGAGAGGAAAATGGAGAAATTACAAACAATACCACAAAATACAAAATGTCATATGAGAATACTATGAACAACTATGAGAAAATAAAATGGATAATCTAGAAGAAATGGACAAGTTTCTGGAACCATAGAGTCCACCAAGACTGAATGAAGAAGAAATTGACCACTTGAACAAACCAATCAGGAGAAATCAAATTGAATTAGAAATAAAAGGCTTACCTAGAAACAAAAGTCCAGGACCAGAAGGCTTCACTGAGGAATTCGACCAAACATACAGAGAACTCATAACAGTCCTTCTTGAACACTTCCAGTAGACTGAAAAAGAGAGAGTACCCCCAAATTCATTCTATGAAGCCACTATTAGCCTGATACCAAAAACAAAGGTACTACCAAAAAACAACATTATGTACTAATATCACTGGTGATCATAGATGCAAAACTCCTCAACAAAATATTAGCAGAGTCCAACAGCACATAAAAGAGATCATACACCATGATCAATTTGGATTCATCCCAGGAACACAAGGATGCTGCAACATACATGAATCAATCAATGTAATGCATCTCAACAAGAGAAAGAAAAAAACACACACACACAATCATCTCAATAGATGCAGAAAAATCATTTGATAAAATTCAACACTAATTTATGATAAAACACATTACCAAAGTGGTTATAGAGGGAACACATCTCAACATAATAAAAGTTTTTTTTAAACTTTTTAAAATTGTTATAGTCATTTTACAATGTTGTGTCACATTCCAGTTTAGAGCACAATTTTTCAGTTGTACATGAACATACATATATTCATTGTCACATTGTTTTTTGCTGTGAGCTTCCACAAGATCTTGTATATATTTTCCTGTGCTATATAGTGTAATCTCCATAAAGGACAAGGTTGTCACTCTCACCACTTGTATTCAATATAGTCTTGGAAGCCCTAGCCACAGCAATCAGGTAAGAAGAAAGAAATAAGAGGGATCCAAATAGGAAATGGAAGAGGTAAAATTGTGACTATATGCAGATGACATGGTACTGTATACAGAAAAATTTGAAATTTTCACACAAAACTTCTAAAACTAATAAAAGAATTTGGCAAGGTAACAGATACAATCTTAATGGACAAGAATTGGTTGCATTTCTTTATACTAATAATGAATCATCAGGCAAAGAATTTAAAGAAACATTCCCTTTTAAAATAGCACCCAAAGTAATAAAATATCTAATAATAAATTTAATCAAGGAGGTGAAAGTTTTATAAATGAAGGACAAAGAAACTTTGATTAAGGAGATTAAAGAAAACCTGAAAAAATGGAAAGATATCCCATGCACCTGGATTGGAAGAAAAATATTGTTAAAATGCTCATACTGCCCAAGGCAATTTACAGATTTAATGCAACCTGTATTAAATTAACTAGCACATACTGCACAGAAATAGAACAAATCATATTAAATTTTATATGGAATCACAAAAGACACAAAATTGCCAAAGCATAGCTGAAGAAAAAGAATAAGGCTGGAGAAATAACCCTCCCAGATTTCAGAAAATATTACAAGCTACAGTAATCAAAACAGCATAGTATTAGTACAAAAACAGAAATATGGATCAATGGAACAGGATAGAAATCCCAGAAATAAACCCAGAAAATTTTGGTCAATTAATCTTCAACAAAGGTGGCAAGAACATACAATGGAATAAACAGAGTCTTTTCAGCAAATGGTGTTGGAGAAACTGGAGAGCAGCATGTAAATCAGTGAAGTTAGAATACTCCCTTACACCATACACAAAAATAAATGCAAAATGGATTAAAGACTAAAACATAAGACAATACACAATAAATTTCCTAGAAGTAATCATAGGCAAAACATTATCTCACATGCATCTCAACAATGTTCTACTAGGGCAGTCTACCCAAACAATAGAAATAAAAGCAAAACTAAGCAAGTGGGATATAATTAAACTTACAAGCTTTTGCACAGCAAAGAAAACCATAAACAAAACAAATCGGCAACCTATGGAATGGGAGAAAATATTTGCAAAAGATGAAACTGAATGGCTTGGTCTCCAGAATATATAAACAGCTCATATGACTTAATAAGAAAAACAAAAAACTCAATCCCAAAATGAGCAGAAGACCTAAACAAGCAATTCTCCAATGAAGACATATAAATGCCCAATAGGCTCATGAAAAAATGCTTAAAATAACTAATTATCAGAGAAATGTAAATCAAAACTACAATGAGATATTATCTCACACTAGTCAGAATGGCCATCATTCTAAAGTCTACAAATGAAAAATGCTGGAGGGGGTGTGGAGAAAGGGCACCCTAATATACTGTCAGTGTCAATGCAGTTTGGTGCAGCCATTGTGGAAAACAGTATGGAGATTCCTAAAAAGACTAAAAATACAAATAACTTATGATGCAACAATCCCACTCCTGGGCAATTGTACAAAGGGAATGCTAAATCAAAAATACGTCTACACATCCTACAGCCAGCATAGTACTCAATGGTGAAAAACTCAAAATCTTCCCACTAAAATCTGGAACAAGACATGGTTACCCACTATCACCACTCCTATTCAACATAGTCTTGAAAGTCCTAGCCACAGCAATCAGGCAAGAGAGAGAAATAAAAGGGATCCAAATTGGTAAAGAAGAGGTAAAATTGTCACTATATGCAGATAACATGATATTATATATAGAAAACCCAAAAACTACTAGAAATTATCGCAGAATTCAGCAAGGTAGCAGGTTACAAGATTAGCATTCAAAAATAAATTTCATTTCTTTACACTAATGATGAATCAACAGAAAAAGAATGTAAAGAATCAATCCCCTTTAAAATAGCCCCCAAAGTAATAAAATACCTAGGAGTAAATCTAACCAAGGCAGTGAAAGACTTCTACACAGAAAACTATAAAATACTGATGGAGGAATTTAAATAAGACAAAAAAATAAATGGAAAGATATCCCATGCTCCTGGATTGGAAGAATCAATATTGTTGAAATGGTCATATGCCCAAGGCAATCTACAGATTTAAGGTGATCCTTATCAATTTACCCAGGACATATTTCACAGAAGTAGAACAAATCATAATAAAATTTACATAACTTTGTTTAATAAAAGCTATTTTTGACAAACCTACAGCCAGCACAATACTCAATGGTGAAAAACTGAAAACTTTCCCACAAATATCTGGATTGCAGTTGGACCAAAAAAAAAAATTATTAAGAAGAACATGATTAGAACAGCTGGTACAATTTGAATATGAACTGTGGCATACATAATAATACTGAATCAGTATTAAGTATCCTGATTTTGATAAATATATTGTGATTGCATAAGAGAAATCTATATCTTAAAAAATAGTCACTGAATTTGAGACACGATTTCTATAAATTATACTCAGATCATTCAGAAATAGATATGCCCAGGAGTGGATCATGTGGTAAGTCTATTTTTAGTTTTTTGAGACATATCCATAATGTTTTCCATAGTGGCTGTACCAAGCATATGATCTAGCAATCCCACTTCTGGGTATATATCAAGAGGGAACTCTAAATTGAAAAGATATATGCACCCCAATGTCCATAGCAGCACAATATACAATAGCCAAGATGTGGAAACATCCTAAATGCCCATTGACATATGACACTATAAAGAAGCAGTGTTATATTTATACAATGGAATACTATTCAGCCATAAAAAAGAATAATATAATAACATGGATGGATATAGAGATCATCATTCTTAAGTGAAGGAAGCCAGAAAGAGAAAGAATATATATGGTATCACTTATATGTGAAATCTAAGAAATGAAAGAAAAGGAACACAGTAATGAACTCATCTACAAAGTAGAAACAGACTTGCAAGCAAAGTAAATATTCTTATGGTTACTGGGGGAAAGCGAGTGGGAAGGGATAAATTTGGGAGTTTGTGATTTGCAAATGTGGGCCACAATATATAAAAACTGGATTGAAAAAAACAAATTTCTTCCATATACCACAGGGATCTTTATCTCCTTCTGCTTCTTTTCCAATTTGGATCTCTTTTATTTCTTTTTCTTGCCTGAGTGCAGTGGCTAGGCCTTCCAAGATTAAGTTGAATAGAAATGGGGAGAGTGGACAACTTTGCCTTTTCCCAGATTTTAGTAGGAAGGTTTTCAGCATTTCACAATTGAGTTCTAGGCTGGCTGTAGGTTTGTCATAAATAGCTTTTATCATGTTGAGATATGCTCCCTATAAGCCCACTTTGGTGAGAATTTTTATCATAAATTGGCATTGAATTTTATCAAATGCTTTTTCTGCATCTATTAAATTCAAATAAGAAATTATATGGAATCATAAAAGACCTAGAATTGCCAAAGAATTGCTGAAGGAAAAGAAAAGAGGCTGGAGGAATAACTCTCCGAGACTTCAGACAATACTACAGAGCTACACTAATCAAGATATTATGGTATTGGTACAAAAACAGACATATGGAATATTGGAACAGAATAGAGAGCCCTGAAATGAACCCACAAAATTTTGGTCTACTAATCTTCAACAAAGGAGGCAAGAATATTCAGTGGAGTCAAGAGAGTCTCTTCAGCAAATGGGGTTGTTAAAACTGGACAGCAGCATGTAAAGCAATGAAGCTAGAACACTCCCTTATATCATACAAAAAAAATAAACTCAAAATGAATCAAAGACTTAAACATATGACATGATACATTAAACCTCCTAGAGGAAAATATAGGCAAAACATTATCTGACATACATCTCAAAAATATTCTCCTAGAACAGTCAACCCAAGCAATAGGCATAAATGAAAGGATAAACAAATGGGACCTAATAAAATTTACAAGCTTCTGCACAGCAAAAGAAACCATAAGTAAAACAAAATGACAACCTAGTGAATGGGAAAAAAATTTTGCAAATGGAATTGACAAATGCTTGATCTCCAGAATATATAAGCATCTCACACAATTTAATAAGAATAAAAACAAACAACCCAATCCAAAATGGATAGGAGACCCAAATAAGCAATTCTCTAAGGAAGGCATGCAAATGATCAATAGGCACATGAAAAAAAGCTCAATATCACAAATTATCAGAGAAATGCAAATCAAAACTAAAATGAGGTATCACCCCAAACAAGTCGGAATGGCCATCATTCAAAAGTTCACAAATGACAAATGCTGGAAAGGCTGTGGATAAAAGGGAACCCTCCTACACTGCTGGAGAGAATGCAGTTTGGTGCAGCCACTGTGGAAAACAGTATGGAGATTCCTGAAAAATTAGGATTAGACAACATATGACCCAGGGTACCACACTTGGGCATATATACAGAAGGAACCCTACTTCAAAATGACACTTGCACCCCAATGTTCATAGCAGAAATATTTACAATAGCCAAGACACAGGAAGAGCCTAAACGTCCATCAACAGATGACTGGATAAAGCAGATGTGGTATATTTATAAAATGGAAAACTATTCAGACATAAAATCTGACAAAATAATACCAATTGAAGCAACATGGATGTTACTGGAGAATACTATTCTGAGCGGATTAAGCCAGAAAGAAAAAAGAAAAATACCATATGAGATCACTTATATGTGGAAATATATGTATATATATATATAACAGAGACAGACTCATAGACATAGAATAAAAACTTCTGATCAAAGGGGAATGGGGGTGGGAAAGGACTGGGATATCAAAATGTAGAAAATATACACAAGACTGTACTGTGTAGCACAGGGAAATATATACAAGATTTTGTGTTGGTTAAAAAAGAAGAGAAATGTCAATGAATGTATATATGCACATGCATAAGAGAAAAATGGTGCTCTACACTGGAATTTGAAACAAAATTGTAAAATGATTATGAATCAATAAACAGTTAAAAACAAAAAGAAAGTTTAGTGGATGAGATAATAGCATGGCTAAAGACAGGAATTGGCAGACTAGATAATGAAGAAGGACTTAAAAGTGTTTGAGAAGACATGAGGACACAAAACTGTCAGTAAAAAGATGACATATAAATTCAAGCGTAAACCAATGCAAACATTGCTGTTGAAACATGGGAAAAGACAAAGAATGCAAGGTTAGGACATATAGGATTCCCAGATGAAAAAGAAAGATTATAAAAGAATAAGAAAAAAAAAAAAAAGGGCTGAAAATATATTCGAAAAATATCAGACTGAAATTTCCTGAAAGCCAAGAAACAATCATCTATACGAAATCAGGAAGCAAACAGCTTCCAAAGCAGGCGGAATCCCAATAGACTTACAAGCAGCTGTATTATCATTGAAATCATCAAAGTTCATGATCAACCCAATGATTTTAAATACACCTAGAGTAAAGCAACTTAGTCACAACAGAACCTCCAGAGGGGTTTTAGCTGATATCCCGACAGAAATATTGAAGGACAGGAAGGAGTGCCAAGAAATAGACCAAATCCTGAATGAGAAAAAGCTGCAAACTAGCGTAGCCTATGCCACAAGACCACGCTTTAAAATAATGGCAGAAGTAGAGAAATTCACAGACCAGCAAAACTTAAAACAATTCAGCAGTTCTAACCTTATCCTAAAAGAAAGATTGAGATTTCTACCCTGAATAGAAAAGAAGCAAGACGAAATGGAAATAAGAAAACCGTCATTGGAAATGCAAGAAGAGCTATGACTTGCAGAGAATAAACAAAAAGAAGGCAAGGAGGACATCAAAACCCTAAAGATGGGATAGGGTAGCAGGAAAACATTGGTGAGATTCAGCACTATACTAAGTGAATCAGCTTATATGACCCTCTGTTTGAAGCAAACGGAGAGATGCATGGCCTAATGTGTTTGCAAAACAAAGAACAAGCAAACAGACAATCAAACAAACAAACACCAAAACAGTACGGTTGGATGATATATATCCAAAGAACCATGATAATTCAAAAGAAAATACTCAAAGGGATGTCAAAGAGCTTTCAGCACGCATCGACGCAGTATTGCTGCTTGCATGTACTCAACAGACTTGTATTCAGAAAACAGATGCGTGCAATAATATTCAAAAATACTGATTCATAAGAGGACATCGTGACCTAAACCAAATGCCTATTTTGAATAAAATCGATTCGTATTCCATGATATAGATTTACTAGTCTTCCAATAGGAAGAATGAAAGGCCTATTCGACCCTACATAGAGAATAAATGGCATATGCCTTTAACAAAGACAAGTAGCTCTACAAAACTGCACTAAGAGCAAAAGAGACAGACAGTAAAGTGTACATTATGATTGGATTAATTTCTAGGAATTTCAGCTGCCATGAATCAAATGGATCCATTTTCTGGGACTGTGGGTGTTTCAGCCGAAAAGCAACAGACGGATGTGTATTCTGGGTGAAAGGCTATTACACAAACATAAGATTCCTATAGTGGGGTCTTTTTGTACTTTTAACTGTGAGAAAAGTTAAAGATGTGTGGAACCATAAAATTAACATGAACACACTTCCCTATTTTGTACTGTGTATAGAGTTCTGAACTAAAGGAAAGAGGGTAGGAAAAAAAGGACCATGGGACGCTATTGGAGAGAATCACTTTTATCTTAGGAATCTCTCGTCTGATGCAGCCCCTCCCCCAACACTGGAAAGATGCAGCAAATATTGGAGATGGCAGTTACCGGTTGCTTTCCAGATGGAATATTGGTGTGTTCAACCAGGCTTGTTGTGGCTGTTGGATCCAAGTTAACTGGACAGAGCTCTGTGGGTGGATCAGTGTCATGAAGGGACTGCCACCCTCTGTGGAGCTTGGCTTAGGTCTAATTTTGGAAAGATTTGTAAGTTCGAGATACTGCTGCTTCCCAATGGCCTGAGATCACGGGTCAGTTTCAAGAAACTGAAAAGACAGACTGTGGAAGATCTGCCCACCATCAGCATACCGGTGAGGCTGTGAGGTACTTTCAGACTTGCCCAGTGCTGTAGAAGTCGACTTTAATGGAGACACGAAGAGAAGCTGGCAGAAAACCTGGCTGCACAGATTGAGGAGACGTGCGAACACATTGATGAGAGTTGTTCTGCTACAATGGAGAATACTGGCATGAAGACTTCTTTAGAGAATACCAGGCTTGAAAGACTTTCATGAGTCATGTTGAGCCTCACTGATACTAGCAGAAACCTGTGGAGGGTCAACGTTTACTTGAGGAAGGTACTCAATTCTCTGCTCCAAGAAGTGGTCCAAGATTCCTGACGTCTAAAAGAGAAGAAATGGCAGGGATGATAAAACCGCTCATGTTCTTGGAAGGGTTTGTGAGAATCCACATAACCCAAGGGGCATTTAAAAATCACACAGACCACAGAGCATGAGGCCCTGGTAAGATTTCCCCGGGGTTGGGCCTAGATATCAAGAAATTGCTCTTTCCTCCCCTCCACTCAGGCATCCATTTCAAAGGATCAGCACTTGAGTTGCAATGAAGCCAGTAGGAGAAAAGCAAGCCACTCCTACGTACAGTGTTCCTCCAACTTCACACTTTGTGCACAACACTTAAATCCTCAAAGATCAAATACTGTAGGCTATAATAGATAGGAATAGAATACACAGCTCACAAACAGAAATGATGAACTTAGCCTAGTTTCAGCAAATGCTGGGGTTATGTCTACCTTGGGGTGAAGGGAGTGTGGTAAGTGAGGGGAATCTTTGACTGAACTTGATATATATTAGGCCTCAGTTTTTCTAGACAGTATAGGTAACAGTTATGTCAGTTAGAGAAGTGAACTGTAAAAGTCACCATAGACATGTAAGGACACATGATATGTGGACCATCTTTTCACTTCATTGAAGCCCCAGGTGCAGTATATCATGTTGGTGCATAATTTGTTGGGTTAAACTGCTTTACCCAACATGATCAACCGTTTGTTCTCATGGTTGATAGAAGAGCACCTGGTTCTCAATAGCAGAGCAAAACTGCAGCAGTTTTCTCATAGCTATAACTCCTCTAGGAGTTTTGGAACCAAGAATACACATAAATATGGTGTTTTAGTTTAATTGGGTTTCCCTAGAGAGAAATGTTCCCCCTTGAAATGACAACATTGGCCTGTATGTGTCATTGGGAGGAAAGTGCAGCACATGCAGAAGGGAAACCCAGGATGGGGGTTATTTCATGGTTCCAATAGTTATTTCATGGTTCCTGTTGATGTTGTAGTTATCAACAGTAAAGATTTGACCTGTCCCCTTCATCATTTTGGACTGCTACTGTACATTCTATCTGTCTATTTTTCCCTTAGACCTGACAAAATTGTAAAAGAACTTCACAAGTCTGGCTTGTAATTAGATTTAGTATGTTTCAAAATCTAACTTCATTTTCATATAAATCCCAAAATATGTAAATAAATTCTATTAACCTTTTGAAAGACTGCAACTGAGGTATTAACACAATGTCAAAACTGTAGTCTTCGGACAAACCCTCCCACCATGGCTGTATAGAAAACAGAGATAAGCAAGAATCACATTTCTGTGAGTTATATATAGAATGTGTTGATTTCTCGATGCCCAGTTGGCAGGGTATTAGTGCCAACTATGCTCACTCGTTCCCATGTACACAGCAAGATAAACATCCACTCACGAAGCCCTTGGTTCAGGACACATGCTGGAGTGGTCCCTTAGTTCCAAAAGAGAATGAGGCCTCAGAGAACCTGGGAGGAGGAGAAGGCAAAGTAGAGAATGGAAATCAGTGCAGTACCTGACGTCTGGTGATGGAACAGCAAAGGTGAAACTCTGTTTTACTTGGACACACAATCTCAAGCGGAAAGGACACATGGGATTGAAAGCGATGCGCTGAGTTTTAGAAGCATGCACAGAAAATACTTGGCTGACAGAACTCAAGGAAATCAGCACAAAATATCCCCACAATTGATTCTGAGACCAAGATCCGAGCTGCCAAATTTGAGCTAGCATTGGCTGTGGAAAATGAGGTATAAGGCTATGTATGATGTCACACGCTGTGTCTCAGGGATCCGGAGTGTGTTGTGGATTGTGGTTTGCCCTACCAAGAGAGGAAACTGACCTTAGACCCCAATGTGAAAGCAACCACCCTGTGTGCAAAGTTGAGTTTATCGAAATGTCCTATGGCCACATTCACTGCATCTGCAGGCCAAGGGAACAATTTGACATTTTGCCAATAGAGCACGAGTGGGGCTCAATTAGAGAAATCATGCATCTGGTCTGAGGGATCCAGGGGTCCTTGGGGTTGAAATCAGATTGCAAAGTGTTAGGATCAGCTAGTTTCCTAGCCTGGACTGGGATTAAGTTTTGGTATGAGGCAGAGGATGCAGGACATCGCTGTGTTTGCCTTTGTGGTCCCAAGCCACAAGGATGAGAGAACAAAGGTTAGTTGTCTAGGTCCGCAGCATGAGAAAATGAAGCATTTCATTCACCATTACCTCCCAAATGCAGATGCTACATTTTGGATAGTACTGAAATTGTACGGCACCGAGGACAACTTGGTGGGGCTGTGGGATAATGGCAGCAGGCCCTGATGCATGACATCCTTAGATATGTTTCCACAGGTTTTTCTGTAGACAGAGAAGCTCTGGGAAGAACTGGTAAAATTGGGACATTCCCATAGAACTAGAAAGGACAAGTGCACTAACAATATTCTGTTTTGAAAACACTCCAAAATGACATACAACAGCCTACAGAGCTGAAAACATTTAGATGCTCCATTTCCACAAGAGGAAGGGTCCTGTGCACTTTCAGAAAAGTGACATAAGCATAATAAAAGGAGATTATTCTAAATGATGCGTGTATGGTGTGTTCATCACAAGAAAGGTATCACCAGTAAATAGAGGTATACCAGACAACACACACAGGAAGACGAAATGGCTTCAATGTCAAGGAAAATTTGTCTTCAGGGAAATATCATGGGATTGGGTACACCAAATAGACTAAAAGTTTCACTTAACCAAGCCTTACAAGTCTGCATTAGATACCTGATAGTACTTGACCAATAGAGATAAAGATATGGTAAAAGAAACAGGAAGTAACAATTTCAGTTCCAAATAGATTGAAGGCCAAAAAAAAAGCTTTGAAACAACTAGATTTTGAAACATTACTAGAGAAATTATTGAAAATGGAGGTGAGAGAAACAATAAAGAACAACAGTGTCTCAGAATCACAAAAGGCAGAATATCAGAAAAGGGGAAGAGAACCTCTAAGATGAGCCAAATAAAATAAGTAAACTCAATGTATAAGATAATAGCAGGTTAAAAGTCAGTCCTGAGCAGTCTAGATAATGCAGAGCGACTCGTGAATGTCTGTGAACAAAGGGGAACAGAAATCCCTCTATAAGAAGATGACACAGAAAAGCTAGTGTAAACCAATGCAAATATTGCTGTTGAATCCTGGGGTAAGACAAAGCATGAAAGACTAGGATTCTTAAGAGTCTCAGAAGGAAAAGCTGGGTATACAAAAAAAAAAAAAAAAAAAAAAAAAAAAAAAAACCTCTGAAAAGATATTTGGAGAAAAATCTGACTGAAATTTGCTGAAAGCCAAGAAACAATCATCTATACGAAACCAGGAGCAAACAGCATCCAAATTATGTGGAATCCCTATAAACCTACAAGCAGCTGTATTATTCAAATCATCAAATTTCATGATCAACCCAGTGATTTTAAATGCACCTAGAGGAAAGCAACGTAGTTACAACAGAAAGACCATAGGGGTTTCAGCTTATACCTCGACAGAAATATTGCAGGACAGGAAGGAGTGCCAGGACATAGACCAAAACCTGAATGAGAAAAATCTGCATTCTAGGGTAGCCTATGCAACAAGACTGCCATTTCTGATAACGGCAGATCTAAAAATTTCATAGACCGGCAAAACGTAAAAGAATTCAGCAGCTCGAACCTTATCATTAAACAAAGATTGAGAATTCTACCCTTAATAGAAAAGTAGCAAAATGAAATCGAAATAAGAAAACCATCATTGGAAATGCAAGAAGAGCAAAGAGTTGCAGAGAAAAAACAAGAAGAAGGGAAGGAGGACATTAAAACCCTAAAGATGGGAGAGGGATGCAGGTAAACATAGGTGATTTTCAGCACTATACAAAGTTAATCAGCTTATATGACTCTCTGCTGCAAACGGAGAGATGCATGGCCTAATGTGTTTGCAAAACAAAGAACAAGCAAACAAAAAATCAAACAAACAAACAAACACCAAATACTATGGTTGGCTGACATATACCCAAAGAAACCATGATAATTCAAAAGAAAATACTCAAACGGGTGTCAAGAATCATTCAGCACGCATCGATACATTATCGCTGCTGGCATGTACTCAAAACACTTGTATTCAGAAAACAGATGCGTGCATTAATATTCAAAAAGTTGATTCATTAGAGCATATCGTGACCTAAACCAAATGCCTATTTTGAATAACATTGATTCGTATTTCATTATATAGATTTACTAGACATCCTACAGGATGAATGAATCGCCTATTCAACCCTACGTAAGAATAAATGGCATATGCCTATAACAAAGAAAAGTAGCTATACAAAACTGTACTAAGAGCAAAAGAGACAAACATTAAAGTGTACATTAGGATGGGCTTCATTTCTAGGAATTTCAGCCCCCATGAATCAAATGAATCCATGATCTGAGAGTGTGAGAGTTTCAGCCAAAAAGCAAGAGACAGATATGTATTTTGGGTGAATGGCTATTACACAAACTTAAGATTCCTATAGTGGGGTCTTTGTGAACTGTTAATTTTAGAAAGGTTAAAGACGTGTGGAACCATAAACTTAACATGGACACACTTCCCTCGGTTTGTACTGTGTATAGAGATCTGAACTAAAGCAAAGAGGGTAGGGAAAAAAGGACCATGGGATGCTAATTGAGAGAATCATATTTACCTTAGGAAACTCTCGACTGATGCAGCCCCTCCCCCAACACTGACAAGATGTAGCAAATATTGTGGATTGCAGGTACCGGTTTGATTCCAGGTGGAATGTCAGTGTGTTCTGTGAGTCTTGGTGTAGCTGGTGGATCCAAGGTAACTGGGCAGAGCTCTGTGAGTGGATCAGGGTCATGGAGGGGCTGCCACCCTATGTGGAACATGGCTTAGGTCTATTTTTCAGGAAGCTGTGTAATTTCGAGATACTGATGCTGCCCAAAGACTTGAGATCACGGGTCAGTTTCTAGAAATTGAAACAGCAGACAGTGGAAGATCTGCCTGTCATCAGCTTACTGGTGACGCTCCGAGGGACTTTCAGACTTGCCCAGTCCTGTAGAAGTCGACTACAAGGGAGACACCAAGAGAAGCTGTCAGAAGGATGAGTGCACGGATTGAGGAGAGATGTGAACACATTGATGAGTGTTCTTCTGCTACAATGGAGAATACTGGCATGCAGACTTCTGTAGAGAATACCAGGCTCAAAAGACATTCATGAGAAATATTGAGCCTTGCTGATACTGACAGAAACCTGTGGAGGGTCAATGTGCACTTGTGGAAGGTACTCAATTCTCTGCTACAAGAACTGGTCCAAGAATCCTGACGTCTAATAGAGAAGAGATGGCAGAGTTGATAAAATGCCTCGTGTTCTTTTAAGAGGTCATGAGAATCCACACGTCCCAAGGGGCATTTATAAATCACTCAGACCTCAGGGCACGAATCCCTGGTAGGCCTTTTCCCAGGGTTGGTCCTAGCTATCAAGCACTTGCTCTTCCCTCCCCTACACTCAGCCATCCATTTCAGAGGATCAGCACCTGAGATGCATTGAAGCCAGTAGGAGTATAGCAAGCCCCTCCTAGAATCAGTGTTCTTCCAACTTTACTCTCCATGCACAACACTATAATCCTCAATGGTCAAATACTCCCGACTAAAATAGGTAGGAATTGAATATTAACTCACACAAAGAAATGATGACCTTCCCCTAGATTCAGCAAATACTGTGGTTACATCTTCTTTGTGGTGAAGTGAGTGTGGTAAGTGAGGGGAATCTTTGACTGAACTTGTATATGTATATGTCCTCAGTTTTTCAATACAGTCCAGGTAACTAGTATAAGTCAGTTAGTGAACTGAATTGTAAAAGTCGCCATAGACATGTAAGGACACATGATATGTTGATAGTCTTTTCCTTCACTGAAGCCCCTGGTGCAGTATATCATATGGGTGCAGACATGGTTGTGTTTAATTACTTTACACAACATAATTTGAAGATTAAGCATTCTCATCTTTGATAAAAGGGCACCTGGTTCTCAATAGCCTATCAAAGCTGCAGCAGTTTTCTCATAGTTTTAATGCCTGTAGTTGCTTTTGGATCCAAGCGTATATATAAATAAGTAGTTTGGGTTACCTTGTGTCTTCCTACAGTGAAATGTTACCCATAGAAATGACAACATTGGCCAGTACAATTCACTGGGTGAAAAGGGCAATACATGCAAATGGGAAATATTATGTGAGGGTAATTTCATGGGACCAATATTTATTTCATGGTTCCTGTTTGTGTTGGAGGCATCAACATTTAACATTTGACCTGTCCCCTTCATCATTTTGGACTGCTTTTTTACATTCTGTCTTCTTTTCCCTTAGAGCTGACAAAATGGTACCTCAATGTGACAAGTCTGGCTTGTAGGCAGATTTAGTATGTTTCAAAATCTATCTTCATATTCATATAAATCCCCAAAAACATAAATCAATTCTACTAAATTTTTGAAAGACAGCAACTGAGGTATCAACACTATTTCAAAACTGTAGTCTTCAGAAAAACCCTCCCACCATGGCTGTATAGAAAATGGAGATAAACAAGAATCACATTTCTGTGAGTTATACATGGAAAGTGTTGATTTATTGATGTCCAGTTGTCAGGGTAGCAGTGCAACCTACACTCACTCACTCCCATCTACACAGCAAGATAAACATCCACTCACCCAGTGCGTGGTCCACGACACTTGCCAAACAGTGATCTCTTATTTCCAAAGACAGAATGAGGCCTCAGAATACATGGAAGGGGGAGAAGTCAAATTAGAGAATGGAAATCAGTGCAGGACCTGATCTCTGTTAATGCAGAAGCAAAGGTGAATCCCTGTTTTACTTTGAAGCACACTCTCAAGCGGACAGAATGCATGGGATTGAAAGCGATGTGCTGAGTGTTAGAAGAGTGCACAGCAGATGCTTGGCTGACAGAACTCAAAGAAATCAGCACAAAACATCGCTACAATTGATTCTGAGACCAAGATTGGTGCTGCCATATTTGGGCTCACAGTGGCTGCGAACAATGAGGGATAGGGCAATGGATGATGACACATGCTGAACCTCAGGGATCTGGAGTGTGTTGTGGATTGTGGTTCTCCCTATCCAGAATGGAAGCTGACTTGGGACACCAATGAGAAAGCTATAAACCTGGTGCATGAGGTTGAGTTTCTCGAAATGTCCCATGGCCACATACACTGCATCTGTAAGCCCAGGGACCAATTTGGTATTTTGCCAATACAGCACATGTGGGGCTCAATCAGAGATATCATGCATATGGTCTGAGTGATCCAGGGGGCCTTGTGGTTGAAATCATTTTCCAAAGGCTTAGGATCTGCTACATACATAGCGTGGACTGAGATTACGTTTGGTATGAGGCAGATTATGAGGGACAGTTCTGTGGTTGCATTCGTGGTCCCAAGCCACAAGGATGAGAGAACAAAGAACAGTGGTCTAGGTACACAGCATGAGTAGATGAAGCATTTCCTTCATCATTATCTCCCAAATGCAGATGCTACATTTTGAATGGCACTGAAAGGTTACGGCACCGAGGACACCTAGCTGGGGCTGCCCAAAAATGGCAGCAGGCCCTGATGCATGACACCTTTATATATGTTTCCACAGTTTTTTCTGTAGACAGAGAAGCTCTGGAAAGAACTTGTTACATTGGGAAATTCCCATGGAAATAGAAAGGACAAGCTCACTGTCATGATGCTGTTTTTGAAACACACACACAAAAAATGACATTAAAGAGCCTGCAAAGCTCAAAACCTTTACATGCTTCATTTCCACAGGAGGAAGGGTCCTGTGCACTTTCAGAACAGTGATATAAGAGTAGTAAAAATGACATTATACTAAACGACAAGATTATGTTGTGTTCATCACAACAAAGGCATCACCAGCAATTAGAGATATACATGACAACACACACAGGAAAACGACATGGCATCAATGTGTAGGAAAAATTGTCCTCACACAAATATCATGGAATTGCGTACATCCAGTGGTATAAAATTTTCACTTAACAAAACCCTATAAGTCTGCATTAGATACCTGAAAGTACTTGACCAGTAAAGATAAAGAAGTATAGTAAAAGAAACAGGAAGTACTATTTTAAGTACAAAAGAGTTTGAAGGCCCAAAATATAAGCTTTCAAAAAACTAGATGGCAAAACGTTACCAGAGAATGTATTGAAAACTGAGGTGAGGAAAACACTGTAGAACAACAGTGTCTCAGAATCACAAAAGACAGAATACCAGAAAAGGGGAAGAGAACCTCTAAAGATGAGCGAAAGAATATCAGAAAACTCAATGGATGAGATAATACCAGGGCTAAAGTCATTCCCAAGCAGAATAGATAATGCAGAGGGACTCTTGAATGACTGTGATGACAGAGGAATAGAAATCCCTCGATTAGAAGATGACATAGAAAAGCAAGTGAAAATCAATGCAATCATCGCTGTTGAATCACAGGGTAATACAAAGCATGAAAGATTATGATTCATAAGTGTCCCAGATGAATTAGCAAGAGATAAAGAAGAAAAGTCTGAAATATATTTGCAGAAAAATCAGACAGAAACTTCCTTAAAGCCAAGAAGCAGTCATCTATACGAATTCAGGAAGTACAAGTGTCCAAAGGAGGTGGAATTAAAATAGACCTACAAGAAGCTGTATTATTCAAAGCAACAAAGTTCATGGTCAACCAAGTGATTCTTAATGCACGTAGAGGAAAGCAACTTAGTCACAACAGAATCTCCAGAGGGTTTTCAGCTGATATCTCGACACAAATAGTACAGGAGATGTAATAGTGCCAGGACATATACCAAATCTTGAATGAGTAAAAGCTGCAATCTAGGGTAGCCTATGCCACAAGACTACCATTTCTAATAATGGCAGAACTAGAGAATTTCACAGACTGGCAATACTTAAAAGATTACAGCAGTTCGAAACTAATATTAAAAAAAGGATTGAGAATTCTAAACAGAATAGAAAAGTAGCAAGACGAAATGGATATAAGAATACCATTATTGGAAATGCAATTAGAGCAATGAGTTTCAAAGAATAAACAAGAAGAAGGCAAGGAGGACATCAAAATCCTAAAGATGGGAGAGGGAAGCAGGAAAACATAGGTGATTTTCAGCACTATACTAAGTTAATCAGCATATATGACTCTCTGAATCAAACGGAGAGATGCATGGCCTAATGAGTTTGAAAAACAAAGAATAAGCAAACAAACAATTGAACAAAGAAACAAACATCAAAAGAGTACGCTTGGCAGACATCTATCCAAAGGAACCATGAAAAATTAAATAAAAATAAAGTAATGTCAAGGATCATTCAGTACGCATTGACAAAGTTTCGAGGCATGCAAGTACTCAAAAGACTTGTATTCAGAAAACAGATGCGTGCATTAATATTCATAAATTTTGATTCATAATAGCACATTGTCTCCTAACCCAAATCTCTATTTTGATTAAAAAGGATTCCTAGTCCGTGGTATAGATTTAGAAGTCTTTCAACATGATGAATGAATGGCATATTCTACCCTACATACAGAAGAAATGGCATAAGCCTAAAACAAAGGAAAGTAGCTCTGCAGAACTGTACTAAGAGCAAAAGAGTCAGTCAGTAAAGTGCACAATGGGATTGGTTTCATTTCTAGGAATTTCAGCCCCGATGGAACAAATGGATACATGTTCTTAGAGTGTGGGTGTTTCAGCAGAAAAGCAACAAACGGATATGTATTCTGGGTGAATGGATATTACACAAACATAAGATTCCTTTAGTGGGTCTTTTTGTACTGTTAACAGTTAGAAAGTTTAAAGACGTATGAAACCATAAACTAAAAATGGACACACTTCCCTCCGTTTGTACTGTGTATAGGGATGAGAACAAAAGGAAAGAAGGAAGAAAAAAAGGACCATGGGATGCTACTGGAGAGATTCACATTTACCTTAGGAACCTCTCGTCTGATGCAGCCCCTCCCAAACACTGACAAGATGTAGCAACCATTCGGGATGGCAGGTACTGTTTGGATTCCAGGTGGAATTTTGGTGTGTACAGTGCAGCTTGTTGTGGCTGGTGGGCCCAAGGTAACTGGGCAGAGTTCCATGGGTGGATCGGTGTGATGGAAGGGCTGCCACCCTCTGTGGAGCTTGTCTTAGGTCTTTAGTTCGGGAAGCTGGGTAAGTTCGAGATACTGCTTCTGCCCAAATACCTGAGTTCACGGGTCAGTTTCCAGAAACTGAAAGGGCTGACAGTGGAACATCTGCCAGTCATCAGCATACTGGTTACGTTCCGAGGATCTTTCAGACTTGCCCAGTCATGTAGAAGTCTAATTTATGGGAGATTTAAAGAGAAGCTGGAAGAAAACCTGGCTACATGGTTTGAGGAGATATGAGAACACATTGATGAGAGTTGTCCTGCTACAATTGAGGACACAGGCATGGATACTTCGGTAGAGAACACCAGGCTCAAAAGACATTCATGAGACATATTGAGCCTCGTTGATACTGGCAGAAATTATGGAGTATCAACATGCACTTGAGGAAGTTACTCAGTTCTCTGCTCCAAGAATGGATCCAAGATTCTTGACGTCTAAAGAGAAGAGATGGCAGAGATGATAAAATCGCTCATGTTGGTGGAATAATTTGTGAGAATCCCCATGTCCCAAGGGGCATTTACAAACCATTCAGACCAAAATGCACCAAGCCCAGGTAAGCCTTTTCACAGGCTTGGGCCTTGCTATCAAGCACTTGCTCTTCCCTCCCCTCCACTCAGGCATCCATTTTAAAGGATCAGAACCTGAGCTGCAATGAAGCCAGTAGGAGAAGAGCAAGCCCCTCCTAGAATCAGAGTTCCTACAACTTCACACTCTGTGAACAACTGTGAAATCCTCAAAGGTCAAATACTCTCAACTAAAATAGCTAGGATTTGAATATTTAGCTAACACAAAGAAATGATGACCTTCCCCTAGATTCAGCAAATGCTCTGGTTATGTCTTTTTGGGGTGAAGGGAGTGTGGTAAGTGAGGAGAATCTTTGACTGAACTTGAATAGGTATTATGCCTCAGTATTTCAAGACAGTATAGGTAAATATTATGTCAGTTATTGAACTGAACTGTAAAAGTCGCCAAGGACATTAAAGGACATAATTTATGTGTACCGTCTTTTCCCTTCATTCAAGCACCGGGTGCACTATATCATGGGATGCAGACAATGTTATGTTAAATTGCTTTACCAACATGATCAGACGATTAATCTTTGTCATCACTGATAGAAGAACACCTGATTCTCGATAGCCTCGCATAGCTACAGCAGGATTCTCATAGATATAATGCCTCTAGGTGCTTTTGAAATGAAGCCAAAATGTACATATTTTATTTGGTTTTTCTTGTGTTTTCCTCTAGAAGAATGATACCCCTTGAAATGAAAACATTGGCCAATATGTGCCATTGGGAAGAAACGGCAACACATGCACAATGGAATCCCAGGTTGGGGGTTATTTCTTGGTTCCAATAGTTAGTTCATCCTTTCTGTCAGTGTTGGAGGATTCAACATTAAAGGGTTGACATGCCCCGTCAAAATATTGGACTGCTATTTTATATTCTATCTGTCTATTTTTTCCTTAGAGCTGACAAAAGTAACAAAAATTGACAAGTCTTTCCTCTAGGCAGATTTAGTATGTTTTGAAAACTAACTTCATATTCATATAAATTTCAAACATGTAAATCAATTATTCTAACATTTTTAAAGACTGCAACTGAGTTATCAACACAATGTCAAAACTAATGTGTTCGGACAAACACTTCCACCATGGCTTTATAGTAAACAGAGCTAAGTAAACATCATATTTCTGTGAATTATATCTGGAAAGTGTTGATTTATCACTGACCAGTTGGCAGGGAACAAGTGCATCATGTGCTCACTCGCTCCTATGTACACAGCAATGTAAACATCCACTCAACCAGCCCTTGGAAAAGGACATTGCTGAAGAGTGGTCTGTTAATTCCAAAGACAGGATGAGGCCTCAGAAACCTGGAAGGAGGAGAAGACAATGTAGAGAATGGAAACCACTACAGGATCTGACATCTGGTAATGGAGCAGCAAAGGTGAAACTCTGCTTTACTTGGATGCACACTCTCTAGCAGACAGCACACATGGGATTGAGGGTGATGAGTGGAGTGTTAGAAGAGTGCACAGCAGATGTTTGGCTGACAGGGCTCAAAGAAATCAGCACCAAATATCCCCAGAATTTAATCTGAGACCAAGACCAGAGCTGCCAAATTTGTGCTGGCAGAGGCAGCAGAAAATGAGGGATAGGGCTACGGATGACGGCACACGCTTACTCTCAGGGATCTGGATTGCGTTGTGGGTTGTGGTGGGTCCTAGCAAGAGAGCAAACTGACTTGTGACCCCAATGAGAAAGCAACCACACTAGCTTGCAAGTTTGAGTTTATCAATAAGTCCCATGGCCACATCCACTGCATCTGCAGGACCAGGGACCAATTTGGCATTTTGCCAAGAGAGCACATGTTGGGCTCAATCAGAGATACTGTGCATCAGGTCTGGGGGAACCAGAGGCCTTGGGTTTGAAATCAGTATTAAAAGCATTAGGATCTGCTACATTCAATGTCTGGAGTGGGATTACATTTTGGTTTGAGGCAGAGGATGCAGAACAGCTGTTCTTCCCTTCGTGCACACATGACAAAAGGATGAGAGAACAAGGAAAAGTGGTCAAAGTCTGCAGTGTGAGAAGATGAAGAATTTCATTGAGCATTTTCCCAAATGCAGATGGTACATTTTCGATGGCACTGAAATGTTACTGCACCGAGAACACATACATCGGTCTGCAGGATCATTCCAGCAGGCCCTGTTGTATGACATCCATAGATAAGTTTCCACTGGTGTTCCTGTAGACAGAGAAGCTCTGGGAAGAACTGGTAATATTGGGACATTCCCATGGCAATAGAAAGCACAAACTCACTGTCAGTTTCCTGTTTTGGAAACACTCCAAAATGACATACAGCAAAATGCAGAGCTGAAAATGTTTAGAAGCTTCATTTCCACAAGAGGAAGTATCCTGTGCACTACCAGAATTCTGAGATAAGCATAATAAAAATGAGGATATAATACTCGAAATATTATAGTGTGTTCACCACAACAAAGCAACACCAGCAATTACAGATATAACAGACAACACACACAGGAACATGACTTGGCATCAATGACTAGGAAAAATTGTCCTCACAGAAATATGGAATTGCGTACACCCAAGAGTCTATAATATTCAATTAACAAAGCAGTATAAGTCTACAAATAATACCTGATAGTACTTGAATAGTAGAGATAAAGAAGCATAGGAAAAGAAACAGGAAGTACAATTTTCTGATCCAAAGTGATTGAAGGCCCAAAAAAAAAGCTTCCAAACAACTAGAATGCAAAACGCTATCAGAGCAAGTATTGAAAGAAGAGGTGAGTAAAACATGAAGTACAAAATTGTCTCGGAATCAAAAAAGGCAGTATACAAGGAAAGGGGAAGAGAAACTCTAAAAACGAGCCAAATAATATCAGAAAACCCAAGGATGAGACAATACCAGGGCTAAAGTCAGTACAAAGCAGACTTGATAATGCAGACGGACTCGTGAAAGACTGTGAAGACAAGTGAACAGAAATCCCTCGATCAGAAGAAGACATAGAAAAAGAAGTGCAAAGCAATGCAAACATTGCTGTTGAAGCCTGGGCTAAGACAAAGAATGAAAGAGTATGATTCGTAAGAGTCCCAGATGGAAAAGCAAGATTAACAAAAAAAAGCCTGAAAAGATACTTGTAGAAAAGTCAGACTGAAAATTGCTGAAAGACAAGAAAGACTCATCTATATGAATTCAGGAACTACACAGCGTCCAAAGGAGGTGGAATCCCAATAGACTTACTTGCAGCTGTATAATTCAAATCAACAAAGTTCATGATCACCCCAGTGATTTAAAATGCATCTAGAGGAAAGCAATTTAGTCACAACAGAACTTCCAGAGGGGTTTCAGCTCATATCTCGGCAGAAATATTGCAGAACAGGGAGGAGTGCAAGGACATAGGCCATAACCTGAATGAGAACAAGCTGTAATCATGGGTAGCCTATGCCACATGACTGCCATTTCTAATAACGGCAGAGCTAGGGAAATTCACAGACCAGCAAAGCTTAAAAGAATTCAGCAGTTCAAAACTTATCCTAAAAGAAAGATTGAGAATTCTACCCTGAATAGAAAAGTAGCAAGATGAAATGGAAACAAGAAAAACCATTATTGGAAATGCAAGAAGAGCGTGAGTTACAAACAAGAAACAAGAAGAAGGCAAGGAGGACATCAAAGCCATAAGATGGGAGAGGGTAGCAGGAAATCATAGGTGATTTTAAGCACTATCTGAAGTGATTCAAATATATGAATCTCTGATTGAAGCAAACGGAGTGATGCATGGCCTAATGTGTTTGCAAAACCAACAACAAGCAAACAAACAAACAATCAAACAAACAAACAGACACAAAAAGGGTACGGTTGGCTGACATATACCAAAGAAACCATGAGTATTCAAAACAAAATACTCAAAGTGATGTCAAGGGTCATTCAGCACGCAACGACACAGTATCGAAGCTTAAATGTACTCAACACACTTGTATTCAGAACACAGATGCGTGCCTTAATATTCATAAATATTGATTCAAAAGAGCATATCGTGACCTAACCCAAATGCAGATTTTGAATAAGATTTGGTCATAGTCCGTGATATAGATTTACAATTCTTCCAAAAGCAAGAATGAATGCCATATTCTACCCTAAGTAGAGAAGAAACGGCATAAGCCTATAACAAAGACAAGTAGCTCTGCAAAACTGTACTAAGAGCAAACGAGACAGACAGTAAAGTGCACATTGGGATTGGTTTCATTTCTCGGAATTTCAGCCCCCATGAAAAAAGTGGATCCATTTAATGAGAGCGTGGGTGTTTCAGCAGAAATCAACAGACGGATATGTATTCTGGGTGAATGGATATTACACAAACATGAGTTTCCTTTAGTGGGGTCTCTGTGTACTGTGAGCTGTTAGAAAGTTTCAAGACGTGTGAAACTATAAACTAAAAATGGACACACTTCCCTCCGTTTGTACTGTATATAAAGATCTGAACCAAAGGAAAGAGGGAAGGTAAAAGGACAGTGGCACGCTAGTGGATAGGATAACATTTAACTTGGGAACCTCTCGTTTGATGCAGCCCCTCCCCCAACACTGACAATATTCAGCAACCATTGGGGATGGCAGATACCGGTTAGATTCTAGGTGGAATCTTGGTGTGTACCGCGAGGCTTGTTGTGGCTGGTGGATCCAAGGTAACTGGGCAGAATTCTGTGGGTGGATCAGTGTGATGGAGGGGCTGCCGCCCTTTGTGGAGATTGGCTTATATCTTTTTTTCAGGACGCTTTGTAAGTTCGAGATAATGCTGCTGCCGAAAGACCTAAGTTCACGGGCAAGTTTCCAGAACCTGAAAGGGCAGACAGTGGAAGATCTGCCTGTCATCAACTTACTGGTGAGGCTCCGAGGTACTTTCAGACTTGCCCAGTTTTGTTGAAGTCGACTTTATGGGAGACACGAAGAGAAGCTGTCAGAAAAGCTGGCTGCACGGATTGAGGAGAGATGCGAACATATTGATGAGAGTTGTTCCGCTACAATGGAGAATACCGGCATGGAGACATCTCTAGAGAATACCAGGCTCGAAAGATATTCATGAGACCTACTGAACCTCTGTGATACTGGCAGAAATATTCGGAGTGTCAACGTGCACTTGACAAAGTCACTCCATTCTCTGCTCCAAGAACGGCTCCAAGATTCCTGAAGTCAAAAAGAGAAGAGATGGCAGAGATGATAAAAGCGCTCATGTTCTTGGAAGAGGTCATGAGAATCCACAGGTCCCAAGGGACATTTGCAAACCATTCAGACCAAAATGCACCAAGCCCAGGTAAGCATTTTCCCAGGTTTGGGCCTTGCTATCAAGCACTTGCACTTCCCTCCCCTCCACTCAGGCATCCATTTTAAAGGATCAGAACCTGAGCTGCAATGAAGACAGTAGGAGAAGAGCAAGCCCCTCCTAGAAACAGAGTTCCTCCATCTTCACACTCTGTGAAGAACAGTGAAATCCTGAACGGTCAAATAATATCACCTAAAATAGTTGGGTATTGAATACTTAGCTCACACAAAGAAATGATGACCTTCCCCTAGATTCAGCAAATGCTGGGTTTATGTCTTGTCTGGGGTGAAGGGAGTGTGGTAAGTGAGAGGAATCTTTGACTGAACTTGAATATGTACTAGGCCTCAGTTTTTCAAGACAGTATAGGTAAATATTATGTCAGATAGTGACCTGATCTGTAAAAGTCGTGAAAGCCTTTAAAGACACAGTTTTGTGGACCGTCTTTCTCTTCAGCCAAGCTCCGGGTGCACGATATAATGGGGGTGCAGACTTGGTTGTGTTAAATTGCTTTACCCAACATGATCGGATGATTAAGCCTTCTCATCACTGATAGAAGTACACCTGCTTTTCAGTAGCCTAGCATAGCTGCACCAGGGTTCTCATAGCTAAAATGCCTGTATGTGCTTTTGGAATCAAGCCTAAATGTATATATATTGTTTGGTTTTTCTTGTACTTTCCTAGAGAGGAACGTTACCCCTTGAAATGCCAACATTGGCCAGTATGTGTCATTGGCAATATAGGGCACCACATGCACAACGGAATCCCAAGTTCTCAGTTATTTCATGGTTTCAATAGGTACTTCATTGTTCCTGTTGGTGTTGGAGGCTTCAACAGTAAAGAGTTGACATGTCCCCTTCAACATTTTGGACTGCGATTTTACTTTCTATCTGTCTACATTTTTTTTAGAGCTGACATAATGTTACAAAAATTGACAAGTCTGACTTCTAGGTAAATTTAGTACGTTTCAAACACTAAATTCATTTTCATATAAATCCCAAAACATGTAAATCAATTCTATTAACCTTCTTAAAAACTGCAACTGTGTTATCAACACAATGTCAAAATTGTAGTCTTCGGACAATCCCTCCAACCATGGCTTTATAGAAAGCAGAGCTAATCAAACATCACATTTCTGTGAATTACATCTGGAAAGTGTTGATTTATCGATGCCCAGTTGGCAGAGAACCAGTGCACCCTGCGCTCACTCCCTCCCATGTACACAGCAATGTAAACTTCCACTCATCCAGCCCTTGGCACAGGACACTTTCCGAAGAGTGGTCTGTTACTTCCAAAGACAGGCTGAGGCCTCAGAAAACCTGGAAGCAGGAGAAGGCAAAGTAGAGAATGGAAATCTGTGCAGGATCTGACCTCTGCTGATGGAGCAGCAAAGGTGAAACTCTGTTTTAAATGGACGCACACTCTCAAGCGGACAGCACACATGGGACTGTAGGTAATGCGCTGAGTGTTAGAAGAGTGCACAGCAGATGCTTGGCTGACATAACTCATAGAAATCAGCACAAAATATCCCCACAATTGATTCTGAGACCAAGATCCGATCTGCCAAACTTGAGCTAGCAGAGGCAGCGGAAAATGAGGTATAGAGCTACAGATAATGGCACACGCTGAGTCTCAGGGATCTGGAGTGCATTGTGGGTTGTGGTGGGTTCTATCAAGAGAGCAAACCGACCTGTTACCCCAGTAAGAAAGCAACCACATTGGCGTGTGAGGTTGAGGTTTTCGATATGTGCCATGGCCACATCCACTGCATTTGCAGGCCCAGGATCAATTTGGCGTTTTGCCAATAGAGCACGTGTGGGGCTCAACTAGAGAAGCCGTGCATCTGGTCTGAGGGATTCAGTGGCCCTTGGGTTTGAAATCAGTATCAAAAGCTTTAGGATCTGCTACAGTCATAACCAGGACAGGGATTACGGATTGGTTTCAGGAAGAGAATTCGGTACAGCTCTGCGGTTGCATTCGGGCACCCATGACCCAAGGATGAGGGATCAAGGGAGAGTGGTCAAAGTCCACAACGTGAGAAGTTGAAGCATTTTCTTCAGCATTATCTCCCAAAACTGATGCTACATTTTAGATGGCACTGACATGGTACTGCCCAGTGGACACAAAGATCGGTCTGCGGGATCATTCCTGCAGTCCCTGATGTATGACATCCATACATATGTTTCCACTGGTGTTTCGGTAGACAGAGAAGCTCTGGAAAAAACTGGTAACATTGGGACATTTCCATGGCAATAGAAAGCACAAGCGCACTCTCAGCTTGCTGTTTTGTAAAGATTCCAAGATTACGTACAGAAGAATGCCGAGCTGAAAAGATTTAAGCTTCATTTCCAGAAGAGGAAGTGTACTCTGCACTTTCAGAATTGTGAGGTAAGTGCAATAAAACGAAGATTTTCTGATTGAAATAATATGGAGTGCTCATCACAACAAAGGCAACACCAGCAATTAGAGAAATACCAGACAACACACAAAGAACAGGACATGGCATCAATGCCTAGGGAAAATTGTCCTCACAGAAAAATCATGGAAATTTGTTCACCCAATGGTCTCAAATTTACACTTAACAAAGCCCTATAAATCTATATTAGATACCTGATATTACTTGAAATGTAGAGATAAAGAAGTATAGTAAAAGAAACAGGAAGTACCATTTTCAGTTCCAAAGAGCTTGAAGGCCCAAAAAATAAGCTTTCAAACATCTAGACTGCAAAACGCTACCAGAGCAAGTATTGAAAACTGAGGTGAGGAAAACATGAATTACAACAGTGTCTCAGAATCACAAAAGGCATTATACAAGGAAAGGGGAAGAGAAACTCTAAAAACGAGCCAAATAATATCAGAAAACTCAAGGATGAGACAATACCAGGGATAAAGTCAGTCCAAAGCAGACTTGATAATGCAGACGGACTCGTGAAAGACTGTGAAGACAAGTGAACAGAAATCCCTCGATCAGAAGAAGACATAGAAAAAGAAGTGCAAAGCAATGCAAACATTGCTGTTGAAGCCTGGGCTAAGACAAAGAATGAAAGAGTATGATTCGTAAGAGTCCCAGATGGAAAAGCAAGATTAACAAAAAAAAGCCTGAAAAGATACTTGTAGAAAAGTCAGACTGAAAATTGCTGAAAGACAAGAAAGACTCATCTATATGAATTCAGGAACTACACAGCGTCCAAAGGAGGTGGAATCCCAATAGACTTACTTGCAGCTGTATAATTCAAATCAACAAAGTTCATGATCACCCCAGTGATTTAAAATGCATCTAGAGGAAAGCAATTTAGTCACAACAGAACTTCCAGAGGGGTTTCAGCTCATATCTCGGCAGAAATATTGCAGAACAGGGAGGAGTGCAAGGACATAGGCCATAACCTGAATGAGAACAAGCTGTAATCATGGGTAGCCTATGCCACATGACTGCCATTTCTAATAACGGCAGAGCTAGGGAAATTCACAGACCAGCAAAGCTTAAAAGAATTCAGCAGTTCAAAACTTATCCTAAAAGAAAGATTGAGAATTCTACCCTGAATAGAAAAGTAGCAAGATGAAATGGAAACAAGAAAAACCATTATTGGAAATGCAAGAAGAGCGTGAGTTACAAACAAGAAACAAGAAGAAGGCAAGGAGGACATCAAAGCCATAAGATGGGAGAGGGTAGCAGGAAATCATAGGTGATTTTAAGCACTATCTGAAGTGATTCAAATATATGAATCTCTGATTGAAGCAAACGGAGTGATGCATGGCCTAATGTGTTTGCAAAACCAACAACAAGCAAACAAACAAACAATCAAACAAACAAACAGACACAAAAAGGGTACGGTTGGCTGACATATACCAAAGAAACCATGAGTATTCAAAACAAAATACTCAAAGTGATGTCAAGGGTCATTCAGCACGCACTGACAGTGTATTGCAGCTTAAATGTAATCAACACACTTGTATTCAGAACACAGACGTGTGCCTTAATATTCATAAATATTGATTCAAAAGAGCATATCGTGACCTAACCCAAATGCAGATTTTGAATAATTGGTCATAGTCCGTGATGTAGAATTACAATTCTTCCAACAGCAAGAATGAATGCCATATTCTACCCTAAGTAGAGAAGAAACGGCATAAGCCTATAACAAAGACAAGTAGCTCTGCAAAACTGTACTAAGAGCAAACGAGACAGACAGTAAAGTGCACATTGGGATTGGTTTCATTTCTCGGAATTTCAGCCCCCATGAAGAAATTGGATACGTTTTCTGAGAGCGTGGGTGTTTCAGCAGAAAGCAACAGACGGATATGTATTCTGGGTGAATGGATATTACACAAACATGAGTTTCCTTTAGTGGGGTCTCTGTGTACTGTGAGCTGTTAGAAAGTTTCAAGACGTGTGAAACCATAAAGTAAAAATGGACACACTTCCCTCCGTTTGTACTGTATATACAGATCTGTACCAAAGGAAAGAGGGAAGATAAAAGGACAGTGGCACTCTAGTGGATAGAATCACATTTACCTTAGGAACCTCTCGTTTGATGCAGCCCCTCCCCCAACACTGACAATATTCAGCAACCATTGGGGATGACAGTTACCGGTTGGATTCTAGGTGGAATCTTGGTGTATACCGCGAGGCTTGTTGTGGCTGGTGGATCCAAGGTAACTGGGCAGAATTCTGTGGGTGGATCTGTGTGATGGGGGGCTGCCGCCCTTTGTGGAGATTGACTTAGGTCTTTTGTTCTGGACGCTGTGTAAGTTCGAGATAAATCAACTGCCCAAAGACCTAAGTTCACGGGTAAGTTTCCAGAACCTGAAAGGGCAGACAGTGGAAGATCTGCCTGTCATCAGCTTACTGGTGAGGCTCCGAGGTTCTTTCAGACTTGCCCAGTCCTGTTGAAGTCGACTTTATGGGAGACACGAAGAGAAGCTGTCAGAAAAGCTGGCTGCACGGATTGAGGAGAGATGCGAACATATTGATGAGAGTTGTTCCGCTACAATGGAGAATACCGGCATGGAGACATCTCTAGAGAATACCAGGCTCGAAAGGCATTCATGAGACCTACTGAACCTCTGTGATACTGGCAGAAACATTCGGAGTGTCAACGTGCACTTGAGGAAGTCACTCAATTCTCTGCTCCAAGAACGGCTCCAAGATTCCTGAAGTCAAAAAGAGAAGAGATGGCAGAGATGATAAAAGCGCTCATGTTCTTGGAAGAGGTCATGAGAATCCACAGGTCTCAAAGGGCATTTACAAATCATTCAGACCAAAATGCACCAAGCCCAGGTAAGCATTTTCCCAGGTTTGGGCCTTGCTATCAAGCACATGCTCTTCCCTCCCCTCCACTGAGGCATCCATTTTAAATTATCAGAACCTGAGCTGCAATGAAGCCAGTAGGAGAAGAGCAAGCCCCTCCTAGAATCAGAGTTCCTCCAACTTCACACTCTGTGAAGGACTGTGAATTCCTGAAAGGTCAAATACTCTCGCCTAATATAGTTGGGAATTGAATACTTATCTCACACAAAGAAATGATGACCTTCCCCTAGATTCAGCAAATGCTGGGTTTATGTCTTTTGTGGGGTGAAGGGAGTGTGGTAATTGAGAGGAATCTTTGAACTTGAATATGTACTAGGCCTCAGTTTTTCAAGACAGTATAGGTAAACATTATGTCAGATAGTGACCTGATCTGTAAAAGTCGTGAAAGCCTTTAAAGACACAGATTTGGTGGACCGTCTTTCTCTTCAGCCAAGCACTGGGTGCACGATATATTGGGGGTGCAGACTTGGTTGTGTTAAATTGCTTTATCCAACATGATCGGATGATTAAGCCTTCTCATCACTGATAGAAGTACACCTGTTTTCAGTAGCCTAGCATAGCTGCAGCAGGGTTCTCATAGCTAAAATGCCTGTATGTGCTTTTGGAATCAAGCCTAAATGTATATATATTGTTTGGTTTTTCTTGTACTTTCCTAGAGAGGAATGTTACCCCTTGAAATGCCAACATTGGCCAGTATGTGTCATTGGCAATATAGGGCACCACATGCACAACGGAATCCCAGGTTCTCGGTTATTTCATGGTTTCAATAGGTACTTCATTGTTCCTGTTGGTGTTGGAGGCTTCAACAGTAAAGAGTTGACATGTCCCCTTCAACATTTTGGACTGCGATTTTACTTTCTATCTGTCTACATTTTTTTTAGAGCTGACATAATGTTACAAAAATTGACAAGTCTGACTTTTAGGTAAATTTAGTACGTTTCAAACACTAACTTCATTTTCATATAAATCCCAAAACATGTAAATCAATTCTATTAATCTTCTTAAAAACTGCAACTGTGTTATCAACACAATGTCAAAATTGTAGTCTTCGGACAATCCCTCCAACCATGGCTTTATAGAAAGCAGAGCTAATCAAACATCACATTTCTGTGAATTACATCTGGAAAGTGTTGATTTATCGATGCCCAGTTGGCAGAGAACCAGTGCACCCTGCGCTCACTCCCTCCCATGTACACAGCAATGTAAACTTCCACTCACCCAGCCCTTGGCACAGGACACTTTCCGAAGAGTGGTCTGTTACTTCCAAAGACAGGCTGAGGCCTCAGAAAACCTGGAAGCAGGAGAAGGCAAAGTAGAGAATGGAAATCTGTGCAGGATCTGACCTCTGCTGATGGAGCAGCAAATTTGAAACCTGTTTTAAATGGACGCACACTCTTAAGCGGACAGCACACATGGGACTGTAGGTAATGCGCTGAGTGTTTGAAGAGTGCACAGCAGATGCTTGGCTGACATAACTCATAGAAATCAGCACAAAATATCCCCACAATTGATTCTGAGACTAAGATCCGATCTGCCAAACTTGAGCTAGCAGAGGCAGCGGAAAATGAGGTATAGAGCTACAGATAATGGCACACGCTTAGTCTTAGGGATCTGGAGTGCGTTGTGGGTTGTGGTGGGTTCTATCAAGAGAGCAAACCGACCTGTTACCCCAGTAAGAAAGCAACAACATTGGCGTGTGCGGTTTAGTTTTTCGATATGTTCCATGGCCACATCCACTGCATTTTGCAGGCCCAGGATCAATTTGGCATTTTGCCAATAGAGCACGTGTGGTGCTCAACTAGAGAAGCCGTGCATCTGGTCTGAGGGATTCAGTGGCCCTTGGGTTTGAAATCAGTATTAAAACTTTAGGATCTGCTAAAGTATAGGGGAAACTGTGTTTTACTGGAATGCACACTCTAAAGTGGACAGGTCATTTGAGATTGAAGACAATGTGCTGAGGGTTAAAAGAGTGCATAGTGGACGTTTGGTTGACATATCTGAAAGCAATAATCACAAAATTTCTCTGCCATTCATTCCCAGACCAATACTCAACCTGTTAATTTTGAGCTAGTATTGCCTGTGGAATCTGTGTGTTAGTGCTGTGGCTGATGTCACAAATTTATTCCCAGGGGTTTGGAGATTGTTTTGGGCTGTGGTTGGTACTATCTAGAGAACAGATCTGCCTGGGTCCTCTCTTAATATTAAATCTGCTGGCATATGTGTTGTGGATTAGATTAGTAACCCAAGGCCTTAGTCACAGTCTTTCCACTTCCACGGTATAATTGTTCATTTTCTCCATAAAGGAGAAATGGTTCTCATTCAGAGCCATCTTCATCTAGTTTCTAGAATCCTGGGCAATTTATTGTTGAAATCAGATTCTATAGCCCAAGGAACTGCAAGTTTCATAGGCAGGATTGAAATTTCTTATTGTCCAAAGCAGAGGTTTTTGAAATGCCTCATGCTTGCCTTTGAGTTCCAATGCCTTATTGCAAGAGTTCTTGGAGCAGAGATCTGCTGAACAATAGGTGAATTTGAAGCCTTTCCATCAGCCCTGACTACCACATGCTAATGCAACAATAGTTGTGGTGCTGACCCAGTACTACACTAAGGACCCAACTGTGGCACTGCACGCTTCAACAGGTTCTAATGTGTGAAATCATTAGATTTGTTTCCACTTTTGTTTTTGTTTGCAGAGAACCTGAGGGAACCCATTATAAAATTTTGACTTTTCCGTGGCAATAGTAAGGATGAATGCACTTTCATGAGTGTGTATTGGAAACATTCCCTATCCACATATCCAGCCGGCAGCCCAGAAACCATTTGGAAGCCTCTATTCCAGCAAAAATTACTAGTCCCAGCACTGTCAGAGCTATGATAAGCATTTAACCAAAATGACACTCTGCTAACTTTACTAAAATAGGTTGTATTCACCACAACAAAAACCACACTAGCAATCATAGATATAACAGGCAACAGACACAGAAGGAATGCATGGCATCATTACATACCAAAAACAATCCTCACAGCATTAATACTAAATGTGCACAGAAATGATTTCACTTACAATAGCTGTTCAAGCCTATAATAGATAACTGATAATCCTTAACCCATAGCGATAGAGAGATATAATAAAGTTAAAAGAACCATTCCAAATTTTCAAAAGACAGGAGTCTCCTGAAAGAACATCCAATGTATTAGACCACCAAAATTTACTAGAACATGACTTGAAAAAGGAGGACATAAAAACACTGAAGGAAATCTTGAGTCTATGAATACAAATGCAGGCTAGTATAAATGGAAAGAGAAACACTTTAGATGAGCCAAATAGAATCAGAAAACTCAACGGTGAGAATAGCTAAGCTAAAGACAGTCCAAATCAGACTAGATAATGCAGAGGAACAAATAAGTGACTTCGAAATCAGGATAACCGCAATCACTCAATCAGAACATGACATAGAAAAGCAAGTGAAAACCAATGTAAGCAATGCAACTGAAACCTGGGATAAGAGAAAACATACCAGTCTATGACTCATAGGGATCCCACATGGAAAAGAAGAAAGACAAATGGTTTGAAAAGATATTTGAAGAAATCAGACTGAAATTTTCTTAAACCAAAGATAGAACCAGCTATCTCAACACAGGAAGCACAGAGGGTCCAAGCATAATGAACCCCAGTAGGCCTACAACAATATATAGTCTAATTTAAATGGCCAAAGTTGATAATAAAGAAATGATTCTAAATGCACCAAAATAGAAACAAGTGCATTGCAAGAGAACTTTCTTATGTCTTCAGCTGATTTCTCAATAGATAGATTGGTAATTTATTCTTCCCTCTTTCATTTTGTGTTGATCTCTATTCCAAGAACTGATGAAAGGCAGATTCCTTCAGTCTAAACAAGATGAGTTGGCAGAGATTCTAAAAGTGTTCAAGTTCTTGGAAGAGGTCATCAGAATCAACACATCTCAAGGGGCTTTTTCAGACAATACAAGAGACCATGCACCAAGCCCTGTTTATACTTTTCCCAGTAGTGGGCCAATGTATTAAGATTGCTGTTCCTTCACACTAAACCAGCCATGCAGGTATACCCTCAGTCTGCTACTGCAGTTGAATTAGAGCCAGGTCCAATTTTACCAAAACTGTAGGGAGAAACTGAGCCTGCTACTGCAAGAGAAACAGCACTGTGTCCCATTTCACCAATCTTTCAAGGAGACCCTGAGCCTATTCCTGCAGGAGACTCAGAGCCAAATCACATTCCACCAGCTGTGTAGGAAGACCCCCAAGCCTTCACTTGCAATGGATCCAGGAATGTGTCCAATTCCACTAGCCTTGTAGGGAGACCTTGAGCCTATTCCTGCAGGAGAACCAGATCTCTTTCATATTCCACCATCCCTCCAGGAAGATGCAGGGCCTCCTCCTGCAGGAGACTCAGGAATGGGTCCAATTTCACCAGTCCTGCAGGGAGACTCTGAGCCAATTCCTGCAGGAGACCCAGGACTGGGTCCCATTCCATCAACCCTGCACTAAGACCTTGATGTGGGACCAATTCCACTAGCCTTGCTGGGTAACCCACAAGCCTGATCCTGCAGGAAAATTAGAGATATGTCATATTCCAGAAGCCCTGCAGGAAGACTGAAAACCTGCTCCTGCAGGAGACCCAGGAATAGGTCCAAATCCACCAGCCTTGCTGGGAGAGCACAAACCTTATTCTGCAGGTGATACAGAGCAAGGTACAATTCCAACAGCCCTGCAGGGATATCCTGAGGCCACTTCAGCAGGAAACACATGACTGGGTCACATTCCAATACCCCAGAAGGGAGACTGTGAGCCTGCTACTCCAGGAAACACAGGACTTCGTCCCATTCCACCAAACCTGCAGTCAAACACTGAGACTGCATCTGCAGAAAACACAGAGCGGGTCACATAACACCAGCCCTGTAGTGAGACTACAAACCTGCTCCTGGGGGAGACCAAGCCCTTCACAGAGAACATGAGCCAGCTCCTGCAGAAGAACAAGAGTTGTGTGACATTCTACCAGCTCTGCAGGTAATCCCTAGGCTTGCTCCTGCAGGAGACAGACATCCCAGTCCAATTCCATCAGCCTTTCCAGGGAGAACCCCAGCTTCCTCCTGTAGAAGAGCCAGAACTAGATCTCATTCCACCAACCCTGCACGGAAACACTGAGCTTGCTCCTGCAGGATACCCACAGCCAAGTCATATTCCACAAATCCTGCAGGGAGACACTGAGTCTGCAATTGCAAGAGACCGAGGACTGGGACGAATTCCACCAGCTCTGCAGGGAATCCCTCACCTTCTCCCATAGGAGACTAAGAGCCATCAGTTCTGGTGGGGTCCCTAAGCCTGCATCTGCAAAAAATACTACAGAGTGGAGTCACATTCCACCAGCCCTGCAAAGAGAACAGAACCTGCTGCTGCAGGAGACACAGGACTAGGTCCCATTCCACCAACCTTGCAGGGATACCTTGAGCCTTGGACCAAGGAATGGGACAAATTCTGCTAACCTTCTAGGGAGACCATGAGCCTCTCCTGCAAGAGAACAAGAGATGGGTCATATTACAGTATTCTTCCAGGAAGACCCAAGGCCTGTTCCTGCAGGAAATGCAAGAACAGGCCCAATTCCTCTAGCCTGAAGGTAGAGTCCAAATCTGTTCTGGCAGGTGACCCAGAGATGGGTCCCATTCCATCAGCCCTGCAGGGAGACTCTGAGCCTACTTCTACAGGAGACCCAGGAATGGGTCCCATTAAACCAACCCTGAAGGGAGACACAGAACCTACACTTGCAGGAACCACAGAGCCAGGTCACATTCCATCAGCCCTGTAGTGACCCCTGAGTTGGGTCCAATTACACTATCCTTGCAAGGAGACCCTGTGCCTATTCCTGAAGCAGAACAAGTGATGGGGTCATGTTCCAACAGCCCTGCAGGAAGACCTGGAGCCTGCTTCTGCAGAAGACCCAGGACAGGGTCTGATTCCACCATCCCAGCAGGGAGAAAACTAGCCTGCTCCTGCAAGTGACCAAGGTCTGAGTCATATTCCACTAGCCCTGTAGGAAGAACATAAGACTGCTGTTACAGGAAACTCAGAGCCATGTGCCATTCCAGCAACACTGCAAGGAGAGTCTGAGCCTGCTCCTGAAGGAAACAGAAACCCAGTCACATTCCACAAGCCCTGCAGGGATACCTGAGCCTGCACATGCAGGAGACCCAGGCCTGGGGCCAATTCTACCAGCCCTGTGGAAAGACCCTGAATCAGCTCTGGCAGTAGACTAAGAGCCATGTCACATTCCACCAGCCCTACAGGTAATTTATCAGCCTGCTCCTGCAGAAGACCCAGAGCCAGGTCACATTCCATGAGCAATGCAGGGAGACTTAGAACCTACACCTTCAAAAGACACAAGAATTGGACCAATTCCAATGGCACTGCAGGGAGACCATGAGCCGTGTCCAATTCCACTAGCCCTGCAGGAAGGCCCCGAGCCTACTCCTGCAGGAGAACCTGAGATTGGTCATATTGCAACAGCTCTAAAATGACACAGAGCCTGCTCCTCCAGGAGACCCAGGACTATGTCCCATCAACCAGCCCTGCAGGGAAACCCTGAGACTGTTCCTTCAGGAGAACCACAACTGGCTCACATTTCACCAGCAATGCAAGGAGATTTAGAGCCTGCACCTTCAAGACACCCAAGAATTGGACCAATTCCAACAGCATTGCAGGGAGACCATTAGCCAGGTCCAATTCCACTAGCCCTGCATAGAGACCCCGATCATGCTCCTGTAGGAGACCCAGCACTGGGTCCCATTCCACAAGGCTTGCAGGGAGAAACTCTGCCTGTTTCTGCAGGAGACCAACAGCTGAGTCACATTTCACCAGCCCTGAAAAAGACTCCAATCCTGCACCTGCAAGGGACCTAGGACTGGAACAAAATTGACTAGCCCTGTAGAGGGACCCTGAGCCTGCTTCTGCAAGAGAATCAGAGATGGGTCATATGCCATCAACCCAGCAGGGACAGTCTGAGCCTGCTTCTGCAGGTGATACAGAGTAGGGTGAAATTGCAAAACCTTGCAGGGACACCATGAATCTGCTGCTGCAGGAGAAAAAGGATGGGGTCTCATTCCACAAGCCTTACAAGGAGACCCTGAGCCTGGTCTTGCATGAGATCCTGAGCTGGATCCTGCATGAGACACAGGACTGGGTCCCATTCTACCAACCCTGCAGGGGAACCCGAACCTGCACCTGCAAAAAACACAGAACCGTGTCACATCCCACCAGCTCTGCAGGGAGACTGTAAGACTAGCCCTACAGGAGACCTAGAGACAGGTTACTTTACCAGTCCTGCAGGGAGACCCTGAGCCTGATCTTGTAGCTCCTCCTGCACCTACACACACACTTCTATGAGACCCAGAGCCGATTCAGGCATCACCACCCCTACGGGCTGAGATGCCTCTGCAAACACCAACACTGTCATCTAATTCTCAGAATCAACCCACTCCCAGACCCAAACTTAACTTCCCTTCTCCTGGCATCATTTTTGTTTGTTTTTTCTGTAATTTCCTTGTTTTCTTTCATGTCATTTAGAGTATCATCTATTTTTATGTTTTAAGTTTACAATAATAAAATTTAGATGTTTTTCCATTTTAAATTGTGCAATTCAGGAGCATTAAGTGCATTCACAATGCTGTGTAACCATCATCACTGTCTAGTTTCAGACTTTTTCTTTCCTCATAATAAAACCCTGTATCCAAACCACACATTCTCTTTTCACCCTCCCCCAGCCCCTGACAAGCCCTTATCCTATTTCTTTCTGTGTGTCTTTCCCTAAACTGGATGTTCCCTATCAATGAAATCATGCAAAAGGTGGCTGTTTGTGTCTGCTCTCATATTTTAACAAGGGACTGGTTTTTTTTTTTTTTTACTTGAAGTAGCATTTTGGTTATTTGAAAGGGAAACCCAGGTGGATTAAACATGAGATGTACAAAATGAAAATTTTTAGTAACTATGTGCATAATCTCGAGATAGGCACTGCTATTCTATGTGTGAAACCAGAGCCAGAAGGGAGATGCTTAGCTCTCCCTGTGGCAAAACATAACCTACAAAATAAAAAATAATAATATTCAAAAGCCATGAAAGACAAACCACAACCTGGAAAAATCATTTTTCATAACCTAAAGTCAGAGAAAGGTTTCACATCCCTGTGGTCCAAAAACTTCTTGAAACATTGTGTTCTAAACAGAAACAGAAGAAACACATGCAATTCCAACAAGAGGCAATGCAGGTGGCCAGTGTATATTAGAGGTGCTTGACCTCTCAAGTGAGGATGCACACAGATGTAGACACTTTGGAGACAGCATTGGTCACCATCACACTGGCAGGACTTTAGCCTGGTGACAACCAGCTCTAGTGACAACATGAGGAGGCAGAGGCCACAGTAGATCCCCTGGAGGGAAGAGTGAGCAGACACTCCTCTCTGGGAGAACATTATGCAGGATGAATTACAGTTCCACAAGTTCACCCCTTTCCGAGTAGTGCTGATGCTTAGTGTTGATCATACTAAAATTCTTGCACAATTTTTCAAAGACGTCTTTTCAAGGATGTTCATCACAGTTCTGGTTTAACTAGTAGGAGATTGGAAGCAACACTAATGTTCATGGAGACGGGGTGGGATTCATCAGTTCTGGTTCACATGGAGGAATGATTGTTGTGCAGCTGGAAAAATGAGTGCTAGGTCTTTACCTGATGTCAAGGAAGCCCTCAGTTTGGATGCTTGTTAATCCATCATCTACATCCCAGATGCCATCTATGACCACATATGTGTCAAATCATCATAGATGTAAATGAATCTTGTGGTGTGTGAGAGACAGAGGCAGAGAGAATAAGAGAGATAGAGACTGAGAGATGTTCACCAAGCCATTCATGACGGTCACTTCTGGGGGTGGGATTTGCAAATCTCTGCACTTTTCCTTTAGGCAACATTTCAAGTGTTCATAATGTATCTATATTGCTTTACTAATTCTAAGGTATTTAAAGCATATGTTACTTGAGATTCATTCATATTGCATCCACAGCATAAAGTTTATTATTTTTATTTTAAAGTATTTGTTACAAGTACAATCAGCATTTATGAGAGTAAAATGATAAATTCTAAAGAATTAAGAATCAGATAAAGAACAAAACCTTTTGGTGACTCAGACACAGGCCAGCTAGTTGGCAGCAAATGGCAGGGTGGGACAGGCTTCTCTAGAAGGTTGTGTATGTTCTGAATCAGCATCCAATAGAGGCAAGGAAAAATTACAAGACATGTACGCTGGAAACTACAACAGCTTGTTGAGAGTAATTAAGAAAGACCTAGCCCTATTTTAAAATTTGAAGGAGCCAAAGTGACAGAGTAGACAGACTCACAGCTTGACCTCTCCCACAAATACACAAAAACATTGAATTGCACAGAAACCTCCTGAACTCTGGCAGAGTGTCTCTCATTTTGAAATACAGGAAGATTCTCACAAAATATGGTAAAGAATAAAAAGAAAAAAGACAAATTCAGTGCAGGACTGATCCTGCAGGGAAAAAGTAGCATAGGAAGAAAGGCACCCTCACACTGGGACACAACCTCTCTAGCTGGGAGATCAGCTAGGAAAGAAGCAGAGCTTCCAAGGTTTGGAGGAGACAGTGGCAACTGCATGGCAGGCAGAACTGGGGAATACTGACACAGAGGGTCCCTGTGATGACCAGCCCTAGACATGAACTAGCAGGGATGAGCCAGGACTGGCTACTGGAGTCAGTGAAGAGCCCAGGCAGAGGGCTGGGTCACACTGCAGAGAGGCAGCATCAGGAAACTAGAGGGCAGTGTGAGCTCTGGCTGTGTGTGTGTGTGTATGTGTGGAACAGAACAGACTGAAACTCTCATAAAAAAGCACCAATGTTGGTATAATGGGGGAGGAATGATGCATGGCTGTGCCAAAGTCACTTTCTCCACTTGGCTACATTGTTGGTGTGTTCTCATGAGAAGAGAAATGGGGCTTGGTCATAGCCAACACTGCTGCACAAAGGCAGAGCTGAATGTTGAATCCATATCCTGTGCCATTGCAACTTCACAGGCGGGACTGAGATTTGTTTACAGCCCCAGGCAGAGAGGGTGGATTTGCTCTCTCTGGTCACTTTATGGATCCACACCTCTGGGACTTACAGGCAGTGAGTGGAGTTCTGACTCAAGAAGGGTGGCCAGTGAGGGTATTTACAACAGGGTGGTGTATGGTTCCATATGTGGATGCGGGATTGGGGTTTGAGCTGAACCTGTAGTGGACCACAAATTCATGTGTGTGAATACACACTTGCTAAGGCAGGTCCAAGGGACTGACACTGCTGGATCTGCACTGATGTTTCCTGGGGCTCAGAACCTGAGGGGCACCAGAGTAGGTGGCTGACATTCCCATAGCTAAAGCAGGGATAAAGCCAACATCAACAAATTGTAATTTGTAAGTCTGCAAAACAAGTGACAGACAACACCACAGAGGGAACTCCCCAGTGGAAATCTCCTGCCTATTTTTCTTCACAACTGAAGTGCTCCCACCCTGCCTACTACACACCACAGCTCAGAAATGGGTCTAGAAAAAATACATAGAGCCAGAGAAATATAAGTAAATAAAGAAGCTGAGGAACCACTTTCAATTAAAAGAACAAGAGAAATCCCCTGAAAGAACAAAAAGTAAAATAGACTGATAGTCTACTAGACTTCAAAAAGGGAATGATCAACACACTGAAAGAACTAAAAGAGACTATCAATAGAGACAGAAAACTTTGAAAAGAAAATTTAAACTATAAAGAAGAGCTAGTTAAAAATAGAAAATTCAACTACAGGCAATCAAAAACAGACTAGATAATGCAGAGGAATGAATAAATGACATAGGAGACAAGATAAAAGAAATAACCCAATACAGCAGACATAAAAGCCAATAAAAACCAATTAAAGCAAGATAATATAAAGTGCGCCAGCCTATGTATAATAGTGGGTCCCAGAAGGAGAAGAAAGAGAAAAGGGGATTGAAAAGATAGTTAAAGAAATCATGACTGAAAACTTTCCAAACCTTAAGAAGGAAAGAATTATCCAAGTACAAGAGGCACAGAGGGTCCCAAACAAGAAGAAACCAAACAGACCTACACCAAGACATATTATAATTAAAATGGTTAAAGTTAAAGATAAAGAAAATATTCTAAAGGCAGTGAGAGAAAAACAAAATGTTAGTTACAAGGGAGCCCCATAAGCATTCAGCAGATTTCTCTACATAAAAACTTCTGGCCAGAAGGGAGTGGCAAGATATATTCAAAGTCCTGAATGAGAAAAGGCTGCAAACTAGGATATTCTATCTAGAAAGACTCTCCTTTAGAACAGAAAGAGAGAGAAAGAATTTCACAGACAAGCAAAACTAAAAGAATTCAGCAGTACTAAATCTATGCTAAAAAAAAATTGAAAGTTCTAATCTAAATAAAACATAAACAGGAAGCTATAGAAATTAGGAAACCATAATTGGAAATGCAATAAATACAGTGAATTGCAAGGGAAAACATGAAGATATAAATAAGTCAGTAAGTCAATAAAGAAAGCAAGAAAGAAAGAAAGAATAGCAAAGTCATAAAAGGTGAAAGAGGAGAGCAAGAGAATATAGATTTTGTTCCCTTTCTTTTTTTTTTTCTTCTTTCTTATTGTCTTCTTTCTTTTTAGGATGCACTTGAGCCTACATGACTATCAACTAAAACCAAACAGATGAAGTAAGGGGTTACCATACTTGAAAGACAAGATAACCACAAATCAGAAGTATATAAAGAGTCATAAAACCCAAAAAGAAACCAAACTTATAGAAAAGATATTTATCATATGACAAAAATGAAAAAAAAAATTAAAAGAAAGTAACAAATAAGAAATACCAAATCAACTGGAAAACAAATTTCAAAATGGCAATATAACCACATCTATAAAATAACACTACTATAAATGTCAATGGACTAAGTGTTCCAATCAAAAGAAAAAGTGAAGGAGGAGGAAAGATGGTGGAGTAAAAAAGATGCTCAGAGCTCACCCTCTCCCACAAATTCACCAAGAGTGACATCCACATACACACCCACCACCCAGAACACCTGCTGAACTTTGACAGAATATTGCCTTCTTCAAAAGATAAAATTTTCCACAAATCTGGTAAGAGAAAAGAAGAAAAAGGAAAATAGTTCAGGACCATTCCAATGAGGAGGGAGCTGCAAAGGAGTAATAGCATTAATACACTGGGTCTACCCAACTCCAATGGCGAGTTCAGCAAGATGGAGAGGGAACATCTGCGGCTCGGATCTGTACAGAATAGCCTTTGACTGACAGAACTAAGTTAATTGGGCACAAAGAGTCCCAATGATCCCCAGCCCTAGACGTGAACCAGCAGAGGTGGGATGGGACAGGCTGTCTGAGTCGAGCAGAGGACTCGGGCTGACTGTACAGAGGAAACCTTGGGGGACTGCAATGTTCTGTGTGCCATGGCTGGGAGAGTATACAGATTAGAACAGCCTGGGTCCCCCATAAAATCCAAAAAAAAAAAAAAAAGGCAAAGCAACACTGCTGGTGTGCCCTGGGGGGAAGGGGATCCGTAGCCTTTGTGTCCACAGACCCACAGTGCCATTATTGGAGACTTCTTGGGAGAAAAGTGTCAAGGCTCAGCCATAGCCACCATATTTTCTGGTTCATGGTTCCCAGGTGAAGGAGGGGTCAAAAGCCGAATCCCTAACTAGGGGCTCCGCAACCTCATAGGTAGGACTGAGATTTGTTTACAGTCCCAAGCAGAGGGGACCATTACACACCGATGCCTCTCTGAATTGGCTTTTCTAAGACAAATGGACAAGAAGCAGTGTTCTGGAACAGAGCAGGGGTGAGGGCTAGTGCAGCTGTTTTCTCTGAGTCCACCTATGAAGCATGGACCTAATGCGGAAGGGGAGCTACCTGCCAACTATCTTGCACAAGTGTGGTGCTGGGACCAGGCATCTGGTGGGGGTGCAGACCACCCACAAACTGATGCTGGAACACAGACCAGGAGCATGACTGGAGGGCCCCTGGAACCAGCAAGTGGAGTTTTCACAGCAGGATATGGGCAGGAGTGTGACAACCACAGGAAAAAAAGGAGCTCCTGCTCAATATCCAGGGCAGACTCAGGCCACCAGAACACCAGCCACACCACCAACAAAGGGGATAACAGGCAAAAGGCATGGAAGGAAGACTTGGCAACCACCCATAATTAAAAACAACCTTATGACAAAATTATTAAGAGTGCATATTCTTGGAGAAAGTCCAAGAGAGTGGAGTAGAAGGATACTTGTATCTTATCCTCTCCAATAAATACACCAAGACTGACATTCACAGACACACCCATCCACTCAGAACATCTGCTGAACTTTGATAAAACATTGCCATCTTCAAAAGACAAAATGTGCCACCAATCTGGTAGGAGAAACGGAAAAAAGAAGGAAGAAAATGCAAAATGGCTTGGGGTTGGTCCTTTGAAGAGGGAGCAGCAAAGGAGGGATAGTGCTGGTTGACTGGGTCTCCCCCTTTCCAACGGAGAGGTCAGCAGGATGGACAGAGAACCTCTGAGGTTCAGATGTGTACAGAAACGCCCTTGACTGACAGAATCAAGTTATATGGGCACAAAGTTTGTCAGCAACCCCCAAACCTAGAAGTGAATCAGGGATGGGAAGGGACAGGCTGCTGGATCCAGGCAGACTCTGGTTGACTGTACAGAGGTAACCCTGGGGGACTACAGTGTGCTGTGGACAACTGCTTGGATTGTATACAGAGCAGAACAGCCTGGGCCCCCCATAAAATAAGAAAAAAAATAAAGCAAAGCAACACTGCTGGCTTGCCTGAGGGAAGGGGAGTTTTGTCCTTTGTCTCTGCTGACCCACAGCAACATAACTGGTGATTTCTCAGAAGAAGAGAGATGAGGCTCAGCCACAGCCATCATACCCACCCAGGCAGAGGCAGGGTTGAAACCTGAATATGTACCTGGCAGTTCTGCAGCCTCATAGGTGGGACTGAGACTTGTTTACATCCCCAGACATATAGGAAGGTTCTGTCCTGGTGCGTCTATGAACTCGCACCTCTAAGACAAATGAACAAGGAGCAGAGTTCTGGCAAAGAGCAGGGACTAGGGCTGGTGTGGCCATTTGCCTCAAGCCCACCTACAGAGTGTGGAGCAGATGTGGAGTGGGGAGTAGCACTGAACATGGGAGCAACCAACCCAACTACTGTGCAGGACTGCTGCACCTGGACACGGCATTGGGAAGGGGCACACCCTGCCCACCTACCATGCAGGAGAGCAGCACCAAGATGCAGCATTGGGAGGAGATGTGACATATCTACCTACAGGCACTGGGAGCAGCACAGACCAAGGGTGTGACCAGAGGGTCTCTGGAACCAATGAGCTGAGTTCATGAAACAAGGCAGGGGCAGGAGCAGTGACAACCACAAAACAAATAGGAGTCCCCATTCAATAGCCAGGGTAGGCTCTGGTAAACAGGTTAACAGCCACATCCGTAACCAAAGGGATAACAGACAAAAGGCACAGAAGTAAGACTTGGCAACCACACTTATTTAAGAAAGACATCTTGATAAAATTATTAAGGGCACACAATCTCCACGGGAACATCCTCTCTTCTTTTTCTGTTCCATTTTCTTTTACTTTTTAAATGTTACTTCTTAAATAATTTTTATATTTCTATTTTTAATCCCTTTTAAAAGTTTCTTTTAAAATACTAATATTATTATCTTTCAATTTGTCCAATTTCATTTTTATCTTTGTTTTGTTCTTCTGTTATGATTATACTCTGTTCTCAAATATTTTTCTTCCTTTAATGTTTTAAAAATTCATCGCAACTCAATTGTTAACTTGTTTCAATATGTTCTTCTGTTATTGATTATACTGCTTTTAAAACTAATTTCTTTGTGCTTAGTTTTATTTCTGCATCCACTTTATATAAATAAATAAACTCCTAAAGGATGACAGTAGATAACTGATACTCCATAAGCCAAAGTGCCAGAGAGATATAAGCAAGATGAAGCAGAGCCACCTCTCTCAATTAAAAGAACAAGATAAATCCCCTGAAAGAACAATCAATGAAATAGACATTGATAGTCTACTAGATGATTTCAAGAAAGGAGTGATCAAAGTACTGAAGAAACTAAAAGAGATTGTCTATAGAGACAGAGAATATGTCAAAAAACGAAATTGAAACTCTAAACAGGAGCCAGTGAAAATTGGAAAACTTATTTGCTGAGATGAGAGTTGAGCTAAAGGCTGTAAAATGTAGGCTAGATAATTGAGAGGAATGAATATGTGACTTAGAAGACAGGACAACAGAACAGCTGAGAGAAAACAAATAAAAACCTATGAAAGCAATATAAGGGATCTATGGAAAAACATAAAGCATGCCAACCTACTCATAATGGGGGTCCCAGAAGGAGAAGAAAGAACAAAGGGGATTGAAAAGGTATTTGAAGAAATCATGACTGAAAACTTCCCAAACCTAAAGAAGGAATCAGATATCCAAGTACAGGAAGCACAGAGCGTCCCAAACAAGGAGGTCCCAAACAGACCCACACCAAGACATATTACAATTAGGATGACCAGGGTTGAGAATAGGAAATGATTCTAAAGGCAGCAAGAGAAAAACAAAGAATGAGATACAAGGGAACCCCCATAAGATTTTCAGCTGATTTCTCTACACAAACAGTACAGGCCAGAAGGGAGGGGCAAGGAATATTCAAAGTCCTGAATGAAAAAATGATGCAGCCTACGATACTTTATCCAGCAAGGCTATCATTTAGAATAGAAGGAGAGATAAAGAACTTCACAGACAAGCAAAAACTAAAAGAATTTAGCAACACTAAACCTATGCTAAAGGAAATATTGAAAGACCTACTCTAAACAGAAAAGAAGCAGGATGCTACAAAAAGGAGAAAACCATGATTGGAAAGGTGATTCCTAAAATGAATTACAATAGAATAAACATGAAATCATAAAAGAGGACATCTAAATCATTAAGGGTGGGGGAGGCGAACAAGAAAATGTACAGGTTTCTCCCTCTCTCTCTCTCTCTCTCTCTCTCTCCTGTTCTTGGTAGGATGAGTTTGAGCTTATATTACTATCTGTTTAAAACAAACAGATATAGTAATGGGTTAATATATGTACAAAGTAGGGTAACCACAAGCCAAAAAGTTACAATAGAGTCACAAAACTAAGAAGACACCAAGATAATAAAAAGGAAAATTATCAAACCACAAAAAGAAAATGAAAGGAACAAAGAGGAAATACAAAATCAACTGCAAAACAAAGTTCAAAATATAATAAACACATATCTATCAATAATTATTATAAATGTCAATGGACTAAATGCTTTAATCAAAGGATATAGAGTGCAGAGTGGATAATAAAGCAAGTATATACAATACACTGTATACAAGAGACCCACGATAGGGAGAAGGACACACATAGATTGAAAGTGAGAGGATTGAAAAAGATATTCCACAAAAATGGAAATGACAAGAAAGCAGGAATATGAACAGTGATTTCAAATAAAATAGACTTTAAAACAAAGATTATAAAGAAAGATTAAGAAGGACATTTTATAATGATTAAAGGAGTCATAGATGAAGATATTACACTCATTAACATATATGAACCCAACATAGGAGCACCTAAATACATAACAGATAAAAAGGGAAAATTTGATCGGAATACAGTCATGGTAGAAGACTTTAACTATCCATTAACATCACTGGACAGATCTTCCATACATAAATTTAATAAGACAACATAGAAATTAAATGATAAAATAGAACAATTTGTCTTAGTTAATATTTTCAGAACATTATATTTCCCTAAAATAGAATATACATTCTTCCCAAGCGCACGTACCACATTTTCTAGGATAGATCATATACTTTGGCACAAAAGAAGCATTAACAATTTGAAGAAGATAGAAAATATTTGAAGCAACTTTTTCTGAACACAATACCATAAAAGTAGAAATTAACTACAGAAAAATAAAGGAGAAATAAATGACAGCATGGAGATTAAACAACATACTGCTTTAAAAAAAATGGGTGGATGATGAAATCAAAGAAGAAATAAAAAAACACAGTGAGACAAATGATGATGAAAACACAACCACACAGAACATATGGGATCCAGAAAAGGCAGTGCTTAGAGGGAAGTTTATAGCGAGAGAATGAGGTCTACCTCAAAAAAGAGGAAAAACTGCAATAAACAATCAAACTTACCACCTAAAAGAATTAGAAAAAGAAGAGCAAAAAATAACAAAAGTAAGCAGAAGGAAGGAAATAATAAAGATCAGGGAGGAAATAAATAAAATAGAGATATTAGAAACATTTGAAAAAATCAAGCCAAGAGATGGTTTCTTGAAAGAGTAAACACAATTGACAAAATTATGCTCTATGATGGAAATTGACACAACAATGCAAACTGACTATATCTCAATAAAATAAAAATTAAAAAAGAAATATATTAACAAAAGAAAAAAGAAAAGGTAGTTTCTACTCACCAGACTGGAGGAGGGGACTGCACCCCATGCGGGGTCACACACCATGGGAAAGCCTGGGGTCAGGATTGGAGGAGCAGGGTGCTGTGGACAGGATCTGTCACAGGGTTTCTGCAGGAGGAGAGGGTGAGGCATGTGAGCAGGCTGAGGACTGGCCATTTGAGTAAGTTCATGGGCTCTAGGGTGGAGGGGCTCCCCCAAGTGTCTGGACTTGCCTCTTGGTGAGATGGGCAGGTGGACAGTGGCTCAGTGTGAGTCCAAGTCCAGTGGAGGAGGTAGTGCGTTAGATCTAGAAGGACTCCTTCTGGGGTGGGAGGGCCCACAAGGGAGGCAGGAGGCCAAGTCCAGGTGACTGAGAACAGGGTGTGTCCTGCATAGGCCTGCAGGGCAGACGAAAGCATCCAGTCTACAGAAGGTGGAAACACGGTCCATACAAGGGCTCAGCTCAAATGTCAGCCCCTCAGAGGAGCCTTCCCTGCCTGCACAGTCTACAGGGACAGCCTCCTCCACGCACATCTCCCCAGCAGACACCTTCTCCATTTCCTGCATAGCATTCAGGACCCGGGCCCCTGCTCCACGCCCAGCCATGGTTTCGCTGCCCTGAGGAAAAGCCCTCACAGGAGCCATCAAGCCCTGCAAGACCTGGGCCCCACCTCTCTGTCTCTTCTGCCACCACTGTCTCCACCTCGCCCTCTTCTCCTCCACTCCTGCACTCCTGACTTCCCCCAGCCTTGTGTGCTCTGCAGAGCACGTGTCCCTCCTAACATGCTGTGTGTGCTCACTGTGTCTCATCCACTGCATGCCTCCCACCCAGGTCAGTATCCAGTGCACAGTAGGGCTCAGTAAGTAGAGAATGAATGACTCTTACCATCACTGCTGGGAAGACTTTTGTCTGTGGCCTACAGTGATCACACACCCGTCACACATTCGCTGACGTCCTACTGTGTGTTGGGCGGGTTCCAGACACCGGGCACAGCAGGTAGTGAAGCAGGCAGGTCTCCATTCTCATGCAGCAGACAGCCTGGTGGGGGACACAGAAAAAATTAAGTAAAATATGCACAGTGTCCGGAAGTGATATGTTCCATGGAGAAAAATAAGGTCAGGGAGGAAAATTGAGCAGATTCCTGGAGGTGTTTAAGAAGCAGGCAGAGAGAGATCCTGGCTGAAAGAGCAGCCAGCGCAAAGGCCCTGAGGCCACAGTGGGATGCGCGTGGAGGGTCTTAGTTATCCGTGTGAGTTCTTAGTCCTGCCGTGAGTATGTATGTTGCTTTTATTTGTAAACAATTGATTTCACCTTTATAGCAAATTAACCTGCATCATCAATCTGCATAATTTAGCCAATTCTGTTTCAGGTGTTGTGGGCACAATGGCGGGCTAGTTACTTGGGTTGGTAAAGAATTACCAGCATCTGAGAAGGGTTTAGGAAAGTTTAATAGGGACACTGCTATAGGCAACATCAGGCCACACAGGCAAGAGGTGCCTACACGAGGGCCAAGGTTGAGTTTGTGGGGTCTGTTATTGGGGGGGTGCTGTGCACACAAGGAGGAGGGGGATGCATGATCAATTCTTGCACAGGTACCTGGTTGGTTGTGAGATCTGACAGGAGCTTCTCTGAACAACAGTCTTTACCACTTTAATAAGGGCAGGATGTGAGGCCTCTCTTCCTAGGGCAATGAGTTTTCATAGGGTAAACACACAGCAAGAGAAGATGTTTTATAGCTTGTGGAAATGCATGTGTGCAAAGGGTCCTGCAGTGGGGAGTGGGAGGTAAGGTGTCACTGGGCTCTAGGCACACAGAGAGCCCAGGTGTGAGGGTGTATGACTCTAAAGAGTGCCAGCTGGTTTCACACCAGGGACTTTATGTGGAAACAGGAGACTCTAGGTTGTCAGCACGTGTCTACTCAGTGAGCTCCCTAAGTCTAGCTCTGTCAGGCACCATGTGAAATGAACATGAAGGTCCCCACACTGAGGACCCCAATGAATTAACATCTTGACATCCTCAAGCCCCTTACCCTGCACCACCGCCCCACCTCATCTGGGTCTCAGTCTCTGACACTGACATCAGTGGCACCTTTGTTCCCCATATCCAGCTCCTCTGGACGTCTCTGTGATGAGATGTTCCATGTCAGCGAGCACCAAACTGAGCTCTGCCTTTACCCCATGAATGCTTCCTCCCTGTGAAGACCCTTGAGAAGGAGCCACCACTAGCAGGATCCTTCAGCCCTGAGTCTCAGCCTTCCCCACCCCTCTGATTTCCCCCAGCCCATGATCCCCTCTGGAGGTCCCTATTATCCTCTCCCTCCCACTTCAGTCGGGCTGCACACCAAATCCCTCTTCACAATCTCCCACAAGACAGGTCCAGGTCCACTTGGGGACACTGAGGTGACACAGGTGGGTGTTGCTGGGAATGAAGAGCAGGATCCTGGGGCAGAGGAGAGGAAAGGGCTCCCAATCCACCAGAACACAGGCTAAAGTGGGGGCAAGACACCCATAAACGGTGAGGCAGGCATCACACTGCAGCCCCGCCCTCTGTTCCCCCAGGGTGCCCTGTGTTTCCTGCTTTGGCCTGGGGGACTTCCCCCTTCACTCTCTGTTAGAGGGGTGCCCATTCATTCATTCACACCCTCATTCACCATGTACATGGGTCCTGCTCAGTGCCAGGCCTCAGCTGGATGACAGCTCATCCTTGGGGACACAGCTCAGATCTCACCTCTTCCATGAAGCACTTCTGGATTCCCACCCCTCCTGAAGTTCCTCTGGCCTCAGTTGGGACCACTAGGGCTGAGACCACACTCTGATTACCTCCCAAGTCTGTGATCTCTGTGAAAGCCCTGGGCTCAATGTGGAAAGAGACTGAGAAAAATGGGGCCAAAAGGGGCTAAGAAAAATGTTACTAGTTCTCTATTACAGAGAAGGGCACTGAGCAGAGAGAGGGCAGTGTCCAACCAAAGCCACAGAGGAGGGTCTCAGTGAGCCCTCCCATTGCCCTGTTACTAGTTCTCTGTTACAAATGAGGACACTGAGCCACAGAGAGGGAGCAGAGCCCTGCTATAGTCTTGACCCCACAGCCTGTGTCCTTTATGACTAGCTCCATGCTGCCAGCAGGGGTATGGGCCTTGGAATTGAGGTTGAAAGCAGCCTGACCCCCAGGACCCCTTCATACACAAAGTCAGTCTCAGGAAACACCCCTCAAAACCTACTCTACACCCCTGGGATTGGGACCTGATTGCTGTTCCTGGAAGCTGGCTGGGCTTCCCTGTGAATTGGCCCAGGAGGTGCTTGGGACAGCCACAGGGCCCCTGAGGCTCCCTGTCCCCAGATGAGCAGCTCTGGTCCCCTTGACTGTCCCTGGCAGAGGCCTGATGACATAAGGTGTTGGCCGGGTAGCCAGCTGTGGAGATGAGGAAATGGGAGCAACATGCAGGTATATGCAGAGGTCCAGGTATTCACTCAACAATCATTGATTCAGGCCTTGCAGTGTGGCTGGCCTGGGCCCAGGCCTGGGTGTCCAATAGTGAATACAGTCAACCCCTTGAGCCTTCTGGGAAAGCAGTGCTCAGAGAAACGGGCCCTCAGTGCCCCCATCCTGCTCCCCATGAACAATCACACTGAGATGAGGTTGCAGCCATGGGTCCTAGTGGAGGGTGAAGGGAGGAAGGAAACCCAGAGTGGGCACTGACCATGAGCCTGGACACTGGAACCAGATGGCCTGGGCTCTTTAATCTGTGGTGGTCACCTCCCCTGTTCTCTCTGTGCCTCAGTTACTTCTTCTGCAGAAATGGTTGATAACGCCTGTCCCTGCCCCACAGATTTTCATGAGGAGTCAGTGATCTCTTATGCGTGTAGGACAGTGCCTGTCTATGGGTCAGGATCCTGCTCACCTCACAATAGTCTGTCCCACTTTAAAGATGAGAAAGCCAAGGCTAAGGGGGTTATGAGACCAGCCTGGGCTAGCCCCCTTCTCATGCTCTGCTGTCCAGGTCTCCTGCTTTTACATCATCCCTCTGCCCCCATATCCACCCAGCAAAGTAGGTGCTGAGAATCTTAGCAAATCAGAGTATGAATGGAGGCACACCCTCTCCCCAACTTGGGCTCTTGGGGCAGTGGGCAGGATGGGGATATCGGGCTCCCCCAGACTGTCCAGGAGGCCCAGCATGTCTGTCACCTCATTTCCACTCAACACGGAGTAGGTGTGTGTCCACGGGCCAGAGGGCGATGGAGTAACCCAGGGTGGGTGGATGCTAGGTAGGTGTGGGAGGCACAGAGTGGCCTCTGGAAGACAGTGTCCAGGCAGCCAAGGTGTAGGGAATGAGGGTGCCCAGAAGGGGCAGAGGACAGAGTCCAGCCTGGACACCACCCCCTGCTGGACCCTGATCTGGGGTGAGAATTGGGACAAGCCAGGGTCCCGCTAGGACTCCTCATCCAGCAAAGAGGTGAGGAAAAGTTAAGGAGACAATGGAGGCTGACCCCACCGTGCTCCCTGTGTGAAGGTGCTGCTTCCAGGATCCTGGAGTTTCCTTAGACCTTTGTGAAGTGGCTGCTGTTTCCAGCCCCATGTGGGCAGAAGGACTGAGGCAGGGAGGACAGAGTGACTCAGGACAGAGCTAGGATTCATCCAAGAGTGTGTGCTGGGCCTCTCGCTGAGAGCAGCCTCTGGGCATCATGGACTCAGGAAGTGTCTTGTCCTCCCTCTTAAGGCTCCTGGCATGTTAGGCAGGAAATGTCCCAGTGCCCATACCTGGGCCTCTCTGGGTGATGCTGACATGTGGGATCATGATGGTCCTGGGAAAGGAGAGAGAATGTAGGCTGGGCGTCAGGTCTGCATCAGAACCTAATGATGCCGCTAATGTTGTGTGACCTGGAAACTCCCTGACCTCTCTGTGCCTGGCTTTCCAGCTCTGACTCAGAGGACTGCTGTGCTTGGCACACAGTAGGACCTCAATCAGAGGAAAAAGCCAGCCCTTCCCCAGGAACCTCTCCTCTTACATGCCCAAACCTAAGCCCATGTGCCACACATCACCAGAGCTGATACTTGACAAACAGGGCAAGTGAAATCTATCAACCCCTCCCTCCTGCCTGAGGCCCTTCCCTCCTCAGTTAGTGGCTCAGAGCAGGCCTCTGCATCCCAGAAGCCTGAACTGAGCCTTGTGACCTGGAGGAGTCCCTGTTCCACACAACTTTTTTTCCAGGTGCTTCCAACAAGACACAAAAACACCTGGTCAGTCTCTTAGCTGCAAGGTCCTCCCTTTGCAAATTCCCCCATCACATCCGGGCTAGAAGATGTGAGTTCCAGGGCACATGACCATCCAAATGATGACTTCAGGGAAACATCCCTGCCCACACTGCACTCTTCAGAGCCCACCTTCTAAAAGAAGGGGTAGTGACCCACGGTTGTGCACAGTTTTATCACAACACAGCCCTCACCCACCCACCATTGGAAACATGTGAGAAGCAGAGATTCCCAAGTGCCTGGACCCCTGTCATCCAGAAAGCAGAGGTTAGGGTAACAGACAGAAGGGGAGAAAGTACTTTCATACTATGTATCTGATAAGGGGTTAACACCCAAAACATATAAATAACTCTTACAATTCAACAGCAAAAAAACAAGCAATCTGATTTAAAAAGTGGGCAGAGGAACTGAATAGACATTTTTCCAAAGAAGACACACAGATGTCTAACAGGTACATGAAAAGGTGCTCAACATCACTCACCATCAGGGAAATGCAAATCAAAACCACAATGAGATATCCCCTCACACCTGTCAGGGTGGGTGTCATCAAAATACAAGAGATAACAAGTGATGGTGGTGGTGTGAAGAAAAGGGAAACTTCTGCAATGTTGGTGGGAATGTAAATTGGTGCCATCACTCTGGAAAAGAGTAAGAAGACTCCCCCAAAATTTAAAATTAGAACTTCCGTATGATCCAGCAAGTCCACTGCTGGGAATATATCCAAAGGAAATGAAATCACTATGTCAATGAGACAACTGCACCCTCACGTTCACTGTATCATTATTTACAATAACCAAGATATGTAAACAACCTGTGTCCATCAACAGATGAATGGATACAGAAAACGTGACGCATATATATGTATATATAATGGAATCTTATTCAGACATTAAAAAAATGAAATCCTGCCATTTGTGACAACTTGGATGGACCTTCAGGGTATTATGCTAAGTGAAATAAATAAGACAGAGAAAGACAAATACCTATGATCTCATTTATATTTGGAATCTACAAAATAAACCGAAACCCATAGAAACAGAGATCAGGTTGGTGGTTGCCAGAGGTGAGTCAGGGGGTGATTGAAATTCGGGAAGATAATCAAAATGTACAAACTTCCAGTTAGAAGATAAACAAGTCCTGGGGACATAATGTACTGCAAGGTGACTGTAGTTAACAACACTGCGCTGTCCATTTGATAGTTGTTAAGAGAGTACCTCTTAAAATTTCTGATCACAAGGAAAATAGTGTGTGACTATGGGTGATGACAGACGTCAAGTAAACTTAATGCAGTGATCATTTCACAATATGCACATGTAACAAGTCATTATGCTGCACACCTAAAGCCAACAAAGTTATGTGACAATTGTATCTCAGGAATACTTATCCCAGGAAGCGGGGGTGCGAGCCTGGATTACCTACTTCAGGAGCTGCCTTTGCCCTCCAACAGCAGAGGGTGGTAGTTGTGACAGGGACTGTAGGTCCCTCAAAGCCTAGAATGTTTACTGTCTGGACCTTCACAGGGAGAGTGTGCAGACCCCGCCCTGGAAGACGGTGGTCATGGCAGCAACAACGGCCTTCCTGTGTGCAGGCTCAGCCCAGACAGCTCCTGTGCTCTGCTGTCACCGCATTTACTTCCCTCCACATCCTCAGAGGGAGAGGCTTCAATGTTCCGATTTTACACATGAGAAAACTGAGGCTCATTTGCTTTGAATTATTGACCAAGTGGTGGGGGAAGCTTTGAACTCCAGTGTTCTGATTTCAAAGCCACATCTCAGTCCTGATTTTTAGAAGGTGGAGGTCCAGGCACTGGGGACCCTCCACCTTCCCCACTTGTAGTCTTACTCTAGGGCTGCCATCCCCGAGGCGTCTGGGTGAACACATTTAATCCGCTTACTCTGCACCAGCTGAGCCCTTGGCTGCCAGTCTGTTGTCGCTGCCTGACACCAGCTGAGTTTTACAAGTGAACCATCACCCCCTGCCAGCCCACCTGCCCTGCTATGTGGGGCAGACCCCTCTTAGCCTGGTCATCCTAAACCCTTAGCTCACACATTTGCACAACTGCATCGAAAGGGCCCTACTCCCTGTGTGGAGGTATCGACAAGGGGAAGGGAGGGGAGTTTTGGGTGGCCCCTTACTCTGAAGGTGACACATGACAGGGACATGTTCATGTCCATAATGGCACTCAATTTGAAGCTAAGAACATGGTCACAGCGAGGGGTAAAAGCTGAGAGGCTACAAGGCTGCTGAGAAAGGGGCTTGACTATTGAATTGTAAATGTGTAATTTAATTTAACAATTAGCCCCCTGGGTGATAAGAATTTGCCCCGAAGGCCAGAATTGGCCACCTGACCCCTGGGAACCCCTCAATTCCAGGATGTAACCATCTGAGCATGGAGGGGGCTTAAATTGGGGTGCTGTCCTCTCAGTCATGGTGCACCTGCCCACGTATGTACCCATGAACTGCAGTTCTCACACATCAAGGCACCTCTCATGCCCTGCCAAGGAGGTCCAGGTCATAAGGAAGGGATGACAGACTGTGAGGTCACACGTGTGCCCCTGCAGTGGTGAATGTTGTATAGGGAAGAGCCACCCCGCACTCTCACCTCCAGGAGGGGTGCTGGAGGGAGCAGGACTCCTGAGCCCCTAGGCTTAGCAAGCATCCTGGCTGAGGGTGGGGAGGCTGTCCACTCTGAAGTTCTAGGTCAGATGGTAGATTGGGGTCCCACCCCCACAGCTCACCAGTGAGACCGTCTAGTCTGTTTTCTCTGTAAACTGGAACCCAGTCACCCTCACCCTCAGAAGTGGGGGCAGCCTGTGTAAATTACAACACAAAGCCCTGGGCTGTTTCAGGTGCCCGGGGGTGTCCAGCCCCCCTAGGCCGGGCAGGTGGGAGAGGAGATGTATGAGTTAGCAGGTGTGAGAGCAGAGCTGAGACTTGGCTGAGTGCATGCACTCTAATATCCAGGAACTGCGAGCTACCACTAGCAAATCTGTTCACTGAGGCCATGTGTACTCTCCCTTGTCATTTACAATCCCCTGTTTGAACAGAGGCCTCTGGAGTCTATTAGCCACATTGTTGCCTGTCACCACACTGTTGCAGTTCCAGGGTCTCCATTTAGCCAGCTTGAAGGAATAGTCAAACTTTTTCTTAAAACCAGTGACAGAAAACCAAAGTGGCTTAAAGAAGCAAACAGGGCAGGAGAGAATGACTTACCTAACTGAGACATCCACAGGGAGATAGCTTCAGGCAGGGCTGTACCTGGTGCTCAGTGACATCAGCAGAAGTCATCCTTCCCCACCTTTGGGCTCTGCCACTGGTGTCATCTTCACATGGCTCTGCCTTTATGAGAGCAAGATAGTCACCAACTGCCACAGGCTGACATCATCACCCCTCAACTCCCAACTGAAATAGAACTTCTCTTCTCCCAGGATTCCAGTAACTAGGCCTGACCTCCGTGGAGCCTGATTAGGCTGGTGCCCAGCCCTGAGCCAATCACAGTGGCCAGGGAGGATGGAAAATGCTGATTGGCCAGATCAAGGCCATGTGACCATCCTCTCCAGGAAACCTGTAAGCTGTTCACCTGTTTTCAGGTTGGGAGAGTGTGATGTCTCCCAGAGGATCCTGCTACTAGTACAACCTGCAGGTGGCACAATGAGCTGAAATGAGCCTGTCTGCTTGGTGACAAGTGACAGGTCACTTAGTGGTTCCCTGCTCCAGGGAGGGAGGCATGTCCAAACAGTATTGGGGCTTCAGAGCCAGAATGTAGTAGAAAAGCCTCCCAGTATCCCAAAAGGTGGGAAAGTGAGCAGTGACACTGGAAAGGCACTCCTCTCTGTGGCCCTTGGCTTTCTCCTTGTTACAGTGGAGAGTGCAGTGTTGCCCCTGACAGCCCCCTTCCCTGCTGGGAGGCCTTTGCAGCAGGTGGAGAGTGCTTGGAAAAGCCCACTTATTCTGAGGAACTGTTATTGCTCCTGGTGGCATTATTATTTTCATGTCACTTGTGAGGTGGGCCCTGAGGGGTCCCTGATCTGGGGGCACAGACACCCACAGAAACTTGGCCCAGTATTACTGTTCATTCAACAATGACTTACCGAGCACCTACTGTGTGTCAGATTCCCAGGGTAGAGCAGTGGTGTTGACAGCGCAAGCCCCTGCCTCACCTCATCTCTACATCCCAGTTGGGGTCACCAGAATGGGAGTTCAGGAAGCAGAGGACATGGCAGAAGCCTTGTGGGAAACCCTGGGTTTTTCTCTGTGCTGAGGGCACTAGCAGCACACCGATTGTGGGACTCAGTACCCGCAGGACCTAGCATTGATGGTTAAAGGAGAGAGGCATTTCTACAAGCCCATCCTCACTAACCCCAGGCTCTGGAGGGCAGCTCCACTCTGCTCAACCTCAGGGGGCATCTTCCACCATCCTGATCACCCTCTGGTATTACTCCCCGCTCAGATACACTTTTCCCTGTGGCAGCTACACTCAGAATATGTGTTTGTTTCTCTCCCATGTGGTTAAGTGGACTTCAGACACATGATAGTGATGGAGTGGCTAAGCCTCTGGGCAGATTGCTGGGTGACCCGCGGAAATTGCTGCACATGGTGAGCTCCCTTCTGCCAACCAATGGGCCAGGCCCCACCACTGTTTTGTCTGTTCTACCTCACTTAATCTGCACAGACATTCTGTGCAGGACATCCTGTTATCCCCCATCTCTGCTGACCTTGGGTGGACAAAGCTTCGGTTTGAGAAAGTTGCCCAGGTCACATTGTTGACAAGTGAGGAGCTGGGGATTTGCACCCTGGTCCCAGGAGTCTGGATCATGGAAAGGCCTGGGTGGGGCAGCTTATTGCCAAGGGAAGTCCTGCCCAAGCCTCTCCCATGAGAGCCCACCGAACAGCACATCTAGCAGAGTCAGCATTTCCTGGACCAGATGGACAGAACCTCAAAACCTCTTTGCAAACAGATTGTTTCCATGTTCTTTTGCAAACACAGAAAGGCCACAGGCCAGGGAAGGATAAGGCCAAGAGTGTTTTCATTGGGGAGAGTGAAGAACAAGTGTGAAGACACACAGCACTCCCAGGAGCCTTCTCGGCAGAGCTTGCCACTGGGTGAGCAGCTACCATGACTACCTATCATAACACTGTGAGGTTCATGCCTGTACAACCCTGCCTGTGAGAAGAGCAAAGTGAAGCTCAGAGAGGTGTGGGGACACTCCAAAGACAAACAGATAAGGTGGGATCATCACCACCATGCTGTGCTGGGACAGGCAGTCACCTGTCACACTGCTCATGCATGGCCTGCTGGGAGTAGTGAAGGCCTGATAGGAGCACAGGAACACTGTGGTGCAGGTGATGTTTCTACTTGGGGCAGCTGGTACCGGGGGCTCTAGCTGATTCTTCATTGTGCCTGTTTTGAGTGTCAGAATGTTGCAGCCTCATGTAGGGGAAGGGCTGTCTCCTTTCCACACCGGTGCACAAGGAAGAGCATGCACACACTGGCATCACCATAGACCACCGGCTGGATCAGGATCTGGAGCTCAGAGCAGAAACTGCCAACACCAGGAACTGGTGCAAGAGGAGGACCTGAGTGCCCCCTGAAACATTTCTAATTTTAAAAACATACTTAATTAGGGGGAAGTGATAAACAGTTGATCCCTTCAAAATATTGTTTTCCAAGGAACAATAGCACCTCAGCATTGTAAGAGGATTAACTCAGTCGTCAATAACCGTCACTGTAGGTATGAGAAAACAGTGTTAGGAGTTACAAAAGGGTCTCAAGATCATGCAGGTCAGAACTGAGAACCGTCCAAAGCATGTGCTGCATGATAGCCTCTCTAAGCTACCTGAGGCTTGGTCTGCTCCTGACACAGGGCAGATGGTTCTGAGGAAACCACACTCCTCAGGGGACCCCAGGGAATTGACAGAGTGGAGTTTGGGTTCCTGATCATCTTCTAAGTCTAGAATTTTGAGATTCTTCTGCACCTGTCCTTCCTCCAGAACAGAATCTGATTCAGGCGGGATTCCAAAGACTGAGGCATGTGCCAGGCAAGAGAGCAGGCATGGCTGGATGAGCGCATCGCCAGTGACATCAACAAAGAGGCCAGGGCACTGAGATTTCCAGTGATTTAGCATCCTGGCTGGGAGGGGTCATGTGTTCTACAGTGAGTTCTGAGCATACTGCACCGCCCTCGAGGACCTGCAGGGGGCGCGCGAAGCCAGCGTGTCTTAGGTGGCGGTGCGCATGCGCAGTCCGCGTCAGCAGCCGGCATCTTCCCTGGGGGCGGAGCTTGTTTTCCTCAGGACTGAGCGGGCGGCGCCATGGAGGCTCCAGGACAGCGCTGCCTGCGTGTCCGCGGGAGGAGGACGCTCCCCGCCCGCTGTCTGAAGTTACGCCGGTTTCCCACTGCCTGCGCCCGCTTCCTGCCGGGGTGTGTGTGGACCTGACCGAGCTGGGGCCCCGGCCGGCTGGGCAGGAGGGGACGGGTGCGCTGGCGGGCCCGCTTCGACTATTCTCCTCGCCCGCAGGGAGCGGGTGAGTGTCCGCGTCCCTGGTCCTCACTGCCCGGGTCCCCGCTCCCCCGTGTGATCGGGGGTGTGTACACCGCGGGTCAGGAGCGGGGACGCAGGTGTAATGGGAAAGGGGCTGAGAAAGTACTGAAAGAGTTAAAGAGAAGTGTGTAAATCACATTATGTTAATTTTTATATTTTAAGTGTGTCAAAGTCAGAGTTTATCGTGCTTTTACTTTCTTGTCTTTAAAGGCATGCAATCATTTATTTTATACTTAAAATATGCTTCTCAGCTTATCTCGTTTTCAAGTCAAAATACTGCCATGGTTGACATTTTCTCATAATATAGTGACAATCTTCAACATGTGTGAATATAAACTCATCGAAAAAATCTTGCACCATTCCATGGTGAGTAGTCTTGTTAAAAATAATATCCAGGCCATTACTAAATTATTACAAAAATATAAATTTTTTGAATCACTTTTAGAATTTCCACACACAGTGGTATTTTTAAAACACCAACCACTGCATAGTGCTTAAGACCATTTAAGATGAAATATATTCAAACCTAAAACTTTAGAATACTCAAAAGGCAGGATAATGGCTGTTTTTTCATTGCAAATACATTTTTTCTTCGTAAGTGCAAAATACGAAGGTATTCAGCTAAATTTTGTATATCTTTATTCAAAAGGTGAAATTAGAATATAATCTCATTTTTTATTTTAAGGCTATATTTCCCATAAAAATTGGTATTTTTATCTGTAGGATCTTAATTGTCCATTCATTTGTTTTTTTCTTTTGGTTTATTTTCTTTAACAGAGAGTGCATTTTTGTGTCTTGTTAAGAGTTTTTAATTCTCCTAACTTATTCCAAGAGACTTTCTCACACTGATAGTAAATAAGAGGAGAGGCCTTATAGTAACTGTGCATCTTTTCATGTAGTCAGGATTTTTTTTTTTTTTTGGATGACTTTTTTTTACAACTTCCACTTGGTTCACAATATTCCCATTATGACAACTCAATAAAAAATTGTAATCTATTTACACCAAGATACTTATGTCAGCACAGTGCTTTTGCTGATATGATTTTACATTAGATTATAATATTTTATTTGATTTACATATATACTAATACATATTTTACATATGTACACACATATATGAATATCTCCTAAATGCCATTAATTTGCATGGGGTGGTAGCTGGTAACATGTGATCTTTCTGACCATTGGTTATTCTTATGTGTGTCTAACGTACTTCTTAGAACAGATACTAGAACATCACACCTCTCATTATACAGTATTTTAAAGGTTATATTTTATTTTACTTATTTTTAAACATTTTTTATTGAGTAATAGTCATTTTACAATGTTATGACAAATTCCAGTGTAGAGCACAATTTTTCAGTTATACATGAACGTACATACATTCATTGTCACTTTTTTTTTTGCTGTGAGTTACCACAAGATCTTGCATATATTTAAGATTCCACACATGAGTGATCTCATATGGTATTCCTCTTTCTTATGTTCTGCTCCACCTAGAATAATATTCTCCAGGAGCATCCATGTCTCTGCAAATGGCGTTATGTTTTCAGTTTTTGTGGCTAATACTATCCCATCATATAAATACCCCACATCTTTATCCAGTCATCTGTTGATGGACATTTTAGGCTGTTTCCATGTCTTAGCTGTTGTAAATAGTGTAGAGAAATCAGCTGAAAACCTTATGGGGGTTCCCTTGTAACTCACTCTTTGTTGTTCTTTCGCTTCCTTTAGGATCATTTCTTTATCCTTGACTCTGGCTATCTTGATTAGGATATGCCTTGGTGTGGGTATGTTTGGGTTCTTCCTGTTTGGGACCCTCTGAGCCCCCTGTGCTTGGATATGATTCCTTCTTTAGGTCTGGGAAGTTTTCAGTCATGAGTCCTTCCCATACCTTTTCAATCCCCTTTGTTCTTTTTCCCCTTCTGGAACTCCTATTATGCATAGATTGGCACATTTTATATTACCCCATAGGTCCCGTATATTGTTTTCATTGTTTTTTATTTGTTTTTCTCTCAGCTGTTCTGATTGGGTGCTTCCTGTTGTCCTGTCTTCTAGATCACATATTTGTTCTTCTGTATTTTCTAGTCTGCTTTGCACAGCCTTTAGGTCAGCTCTCATCTCAGACAATGAGTTTACTAATTCTACTTGGTTCTTCTTTATAGTTTCTATTTCATTTTTGACATATTTTATATCCCTAAACACTATTTTTTTTAGTTCCTTCAGTACTTTGATCACTCGTTTTTTGAAACCTTGATCTAGTAGGCCATCAATGTCTTTTTCCTTGATCATGCTTTCAGGGGATTTCTCTTGATCTTTTAATTGGGAGTGGTTTCTCTGCTTCTTCACATTGCTCCTATCTCTCTGGCACCGTGGCTTAAGGAGTATCAGTTACCTACTTAACCTGGAGATGGTGTGCCCTTAATGATTTGATCAAGAGGTCTTTGTATCTTCACCCTGCTTCGCGAACTCAGCTTGCTGTTTCATAGGCCTTCTGTTGGCGCCCTCATCTGTGCTGCTCTCAGTGGCTGTTAGCTAGCAGATTGTGTCCCCTCCTAACACTAGGTCAGGAGCTGAGCTCTTACCCGGTGGGCGGGCAGGTCACTCCCCCTCCTGATGCCACAGTCAGATGCTGTGATCAGGGGGAGGCAGGTGGGCAGATCACACCCCGTCCCAGCACCGTGGTCAGGTGCTGTGTTCCTGCTAAGAAGGTGGGTGGCTGCCCACCTGCTCTCTCCTCGTGCTGGTCACTCTGCTGCTCTGTGCAGCTGCCTGCTCTGCCTCGGGTAGGCGGTCTGTAGGTGGGCTCGGGGAAGACTGCGGAACAGCCCCACCTATGCTCTGTGCCAAATCTGAGCTCCTTGTTTCTCTTGGCAGCACAAGTTCTCTGAGGTGTCAGGGTAGAAAGATCCTCTCTGCCTTGGGCTATAAACAAGTCTCAGTCCTGCCTAGGAGGTTGTGGAGCCCCCACGTGCAGATTCAGGCCTCAGCCCCGCCCCCACCCAGGCACTATGCACAGGAGGAGATGGTAGCTGTGGCTGAGCCCTGCCTCTCTTCTTGTGAGATGTGCCAGTAATGGCACAGGTCTGAGGAGACAAAGGCTACAGCACCCCTCCCCCCAGGGCACATGCCTGTTTACAGTTTTGTTTACCTTCTGAGTTAAAATTTACCTGACAATGAAATGTATAAATTAGTCTTTTGAGGTTCATCCTTGTATCAGTAGTTGGTTCTTTTTTATTGTTGAGTAGTATTCCATTGTTTGAATATACTATCATTTGTTTTATCCATTCTCCTACTGATAAATACTTGCGCTTTGGATATCTTTTTTTGCAAGCAAACTTTTTTTTAAAAAATGCAAATATAGTATACATGCTTAAATGTGAACACATCTTAAGTATACAGCTCAGTGATTTTTCACAAAGTAAACACATCTATGTAACCTTCATCCAGTCAAGAAACAGGACATTGCTGTTCCACTTTGGGTTTCTTCCCAGTTACTACGGAACCCCTTTGATGGACTCACCATCCTAAATTCAGCCACCATGGATTGGTTTTTTTGCTTTTGAAATTTTTGGTCCCGTAGTTTCCACTCAACATTATGTAAGATTCATCCACTAGTGTTTTCTGTAAACTAGTATATTTTTTATTGCTTTAAAGTATACAACTTGTATGCATGTGCCACCACTTATGGTTATGTATTTATTGTTGACAAGTGTTTGGGTCATTTTCTATTTGGGGGTATAACAAATAGTGATTATGAGAATTTTCAGGATGTCCTTTGGTGCTCAGATGTAGAAGGGTACACACATGGCTTACCCTTGGTAATAGGGTGTGGGTGTGTGTGTATGTGTATGTGTGTGTGTGTACATATATACACACACACACACACATATATAACTTTCATTCAAAAAGCCTATTTCCAAAGTATTTGTAAGAATTTATATTCCCACTGGCCATGTGTAAGAGTCCCCATTGCTTGTTGCCCTCACCAATGCTTCATATCACTTAACAACTAACTATCCTAGTGGATGTCTAATGGTGTTCCAAGTGTGGTTTTAGTACGTATTTCCATTATTACTAAAGAGGTCAGCCCCTTTTCATAGCTTATGTGGATTTTTTTGTGTGTGTGTGAAGTACCTGTTCAGTTATTTTGCATAATTTAATATTGAGGTTCTGCCTTTTTCTCCACTGGTTTTTGTTCTTTATATGCCCTAGATACAAGTCTTTTGTTGGATATAGGTATAGCAAATATATTTTCCCACCGTGTGGCTTAGCTTTTCACTTTCTTAATGGTATCTCTTGATAAAAATAATTCTTAATTTTACTGAAGTCCAACTTAAAACTCTTATGTTTCATGCTTTGTCTGGTTTAAGAACTCTTTGCCACTTCAAAGTCATTAAAATATCTCCTACACTATTTTCTAGATGCTTTATTTTGGTGGGGGATTAGGTTATTTATTTTAATGGAGGTACTGGGAGTTGAACCCAAGACCTTATGCATGCTAAGCACACATTCCACCTAAGCTTTACCCTCCCCCAGATGCTTTGCTTTATGTTTCAAATATATTAGATTTATAATCTATCTAAAGTTACTGTTCATGTATGGTACAGGGTTTAATTCAATGCTGTTCCATTGGTCTATATGTCTAACTTTAGGTAGTTATCACATAGACTTAATATTGTTTTATAAGTCCTTTAACATTGTTCTTTAATATCATCTTGGCTATTGTTGGCCCTTCACGCTTCTCTATGTATTTAGAATCAGCTTGTCAAGTTCTACAAAAAAACAGTAACAACAATTAACTGTTGGGGATTTTGATGTGCACATATAAATCTTTGAATCAGTTGAAGGGGAACTGACATCTTTAAAATGCTGAGCCCTCCAATCCATAAAGTTGGATTACCTCCCCTATATTTATTTTTATCACTGCTGTAACAAATTATCACAAATTTTGCAGCTTAAAGCAACACAAACTTATTATTTTATGGTTCTGTAGGTCAAGTCAGGAACAGGTATCATTTGGCTAAAAATCAAGATGTCAGCAGGGCTGTATGCCCTTCTGTAGGTCAAAGGAAGAATATATTTCCTTGTCTTTTCCAGCTTCTAGAGTTCACCCACATTTCTTTACCCATGGCCCTTCATCTATCTTCAAAGCTAACAGCTTTACAACTTTCTAATCCTTCTTCCAAAGTCATATCTTTCTGACCACAGCTGGGAAAGATTTTCAATTTTTAAGGACTCCTATTGTTAGACTAGGCCCATGTAGATAATCCAGGCTAATCTCCCTGTCTCAGAGTCCTTAACCTGATACATCTGCAAAATCCCCTTTGCCATGTAAAATAACATATTCACAGATTTCAGGATTAGAGCATGGATATAGGTAGGGGTCAGTGTGGTGCACTATTCTGTTTATCAAACTGTTTAACATTTGACGCTTTCTGACAAACATACAAGATAGAAGATCCTGATCATGTTTAGAATGCTTCCTCTGCAAAATATTGGGCACTGAGTTTATTTGAAAGGACTGAAAATAATATTACCACAGGAATGGTTTCCTAATTCTACTGACATTTATTACTTTATACTTAAATACCCAAAATGGTCAGCCAGGAGTGGGATCTTGGCAAATAAAAAAAAAGTATAATTCAAGCTTTTATCACTGAATTTACTAGCTAATTCTATTTTAGAAACAGACAGAAAATAAAACAATTTAGAGTAAGTCTGATTACTTATATATTAAGTGAAAATTAAGTTTTAAAAGCATGTCTGAATATGGGATAAAGTAAGCATCATAAAATGTAATGTTAATATTTAGTACCTGCAAATCTCAAACTCCCAATTTATAAACAAGTTCATACTGTATAGCACAAGGAACTATATCCAATACTGTTTTGTAGTAACTTATGGTGAAAAAGAGTATGAAAAGTAATATATGTATGTTCATGTATGACTGAAGCATTGTGCTGTACACCAGAAATTGACACATTGTAAACTGACTACATATATATATATTTGAAAGGGCTGAAAGGACTATATATACCAAGAAAAAAAATTAGATTGATAACCAACAAAAAAATCTGTCAGTAATATAATGCTAGAAACACAGACACAAAAGAATATCTCAGGCATACATCTGTTTATAGAGTCCTAGAAAAAATAGTGCCTATGCAAGTCCCTGATAAACATGAGAAAATAGGAAAGGCAATATAAAAGTTCAAAATGCTTTGCTATGTAAGAGCTGCAAGGTGACTCAGACACAAACTTAAGTGGTCAAAATGTTTATATAATTAATGATAACTTAAAGTAACTGAGGACATCATTTTAAATGAGATAAAAATAGCTGCTCAATTTTCATATTACTAAGCAAGTCATTTCTGTTTATAGTAGGTTTATATTATTTTTATATGTATTTATATTTTATAAAGACATCAACTTAGATCCTGGCTGATAACCGACAGTGGAGCAACTGATTGATTTAAATGGGTATCATAGACTTATCAGATTTCATATGCTTTAAATATACATTAATTATTAGCTGTCAGGAAGAGTTCAATTTTCATTTATTCTAACATAGCTGTGTCACAGGCAGGTTACTCTGTATTTACAATGGAGAATCATGATAGATATAAAGATATCAAGTCTTACTGATCTTCATAGGGGTGCTTTTATAAGAAAAGGAGAATAAAATAAGAAAAATCTAAAATACTACTTTTTTTATAGTGTTCTAACAGTTTTATCTTATTTTTATTTTTTTACTGAGTTATAGTCCGTTTAAAATGTTGTGTCAATTTCTGGTGTACAGCACAATTTTTCAGTACTTTACGAATATACGTATATTTGTTTTCATATTTTTTCCCCATGAGCTACTACAAAATTTTGAATATATTTCCCTCTGCTATACAGTATAAACTTGTTTATCTATTCTATAGATACCTGTCAGTATTTACAAATCTTGAACTTCCAGTCTGTCCATACTCACACCCTGTAAAATACTATTAAATCAATATATATTTATGAAGAACTATGAAAAATGGGAAACTATAAGTTGTTTCTTTAAATTGGAGCAAAGAGAACTACTTTAACTGGAAAATAGTTAAAATCTGGCAAGTTTTATGATTTCATGTTCACCCCTGGCAGCTTTTTTTCCTCCTTTCTCCTTCAATCTTTTTTGGACCTTCTAAAGAATTAAATTAAAAAAAAAAAAAAAAAGAAAGAAAGAAAGAATAAAAGAAAATTAAGAAACAGATTTGCATCTAAAATAACCTCCTAACTGGAAAGATTGTATACTTTGTGAAAAATTTACAGCTGCCGACTTATGATCTATGTCTCTGTACACACTGCCTTACTTGTTAAGAAGGGTCTTAAAAAAAAAAAAGGTAAAGAAAAATAGCAAATTATAATGGCTTTTACATTTTAAATTCTTTTCTATGTGTCTACAATCTGCTCTATCATGAGTTATTAAGATAAACATTATCAGCTATACTCTACTTTCCTATCATGCACATTGTGACTCTGAGAAGCACTCACGCTCTAACTTACCATCTGCAGGTGGTGTACAGGTTAATGCAGTTCTTTTGACAATATATGGTTTTGTAGTCTAGTTGTCTAACTACTACATAATGGAAAAGATGTAGAACTACTGGTACCACTGCCCTCGGTCTCTGTCATTTACCTTAAACATACCTGGAAAAGTAGATTCAAAAACTCATTGGCAAGAACATTTTTCACACTCCAGATATGATATTTCTCTAGAGTTAAGATGGCCATTCTGAAAGAGAAACAATATTTAAGAATATCTTAAATCTTCATCTTCTTATATTATTTGAATAAAATCTGTTTTATTAAACTTGCAATGGTCATTTGTCTGAAAGAAAACTAATGATTTAACGTAGATGCTATGTGTTCATCTGAAAGTAGGCCAGCAAGAATAAGTTCAAAAGTAACCAAACTCTGAAGTAGTCAGTCACAACGTGGGCAATTTATCACCAAAAATCTTCTTCCTCCAGTAAGACCTGGGAAATAACTCACAGTATCTTCTGGTTCAAGGTGAAGTTTACTAACAGAACCCACAAAAGGTTCTGGTTAGAGAAAAAGGACTATTTACTAACTTTGAAAGCATCTTTCCAAACTCTCTGGATTATGCCCCTTGACCCTAACAATTTTCTAAGATCTTCTTTAAAACATCTGGCAATATTATTAGACTTCTTAAGAGATTTAAAAAAACTAAATATATATAATAAATGAGTATCTATATTAACATTTCCTCAAAATAAAATTTAACATTACTTTCACAAGTTGAATAAAGCAGTATTTTTTTTTTTTGGTGTCAAAGTGTACCAAAAATTACATGTATATACAGTAGACAATATTTCTTGGCAGGCAAAAATATAACCAAATGCTTCTTACTTCATGTTTTGAACAATCACCTTAACAATCCTAGATGAATAATAATGTTCTTAGCTTTTATTACTTAATTATATTTTTATTATCTAATGATTTCTTATTTAATGATATTTAATATTTATTATTAATGATATTCATGTATTCATTCAATATATAATACCATGTATTATAAGAAAAGATTTTAAAGCACTATGATGGTAATTATTGGCTTTCATGATGCAACTTCCATAAAAGTATATTAATACCAATGTAATGGTACAAAATAATGGGTAATATTGTCACAGTCTAGTCACCAGTGAATATGGGTAATAGGTTTGGTTGAAAGGTCCAAATTCTATTCTAAATTTTTACCATTTCATTATTATGGTTACACGGAGATGGAGCAGCAAAATGATCTTTTTTTTTAATGTTCAAAAGTACAGCCATAAGAAGAAACACGGTCTTACATAAAAATAGACAGCGATGATAACCTCCATACTTATCAAACACCCAGAAAAAAGGCAATGGAAATTGTATCTCTACATAAGGTATTTCCTAACAGAAACTTTCCTATGTTTCTGTTTTCATATATACCAAATAGAAATGGCTACCTTAGTTTTGGGCAGAAAAGTAAATGAAGACGGTTATCTGAGTTGCCAAACAAAGATCAAGCCCTGAAAAATTCATTTCTATTATTTATTTCTATTGAGTGTCAGTTAATAAGACTATGATGATTTCTTCTGGATTTGTGATTGAAAAAAAAAGTTACTTATTTTTCTAAGCCTGTAGAAGACCACTATGGTCTACATCCTACCATCTGCTACTTGGTACATGTCAACATTTGAATAGAAAGGGTCAAATTAACTCATATGTGTCTCACATATATGGATTATCTTCAGTTTCACAGGGATACATAGACATTAAGGCAAACCTATTATAATATCTTTAATAAATGTTGTGAAACTAAAAAAAATTCAAGGCTTTATTCTTTGTAAAGTACATGCTTGTTTCTGCTATTATACACTTATTCTGGCTGCTATTAAAAAACTTAGAACAGACCCTCACCAATATTATTGAAAAAAAATTTTTTAAAACTATATACACCACCCAGATTGAGATAAAAAATAATTTCCATCATCCCAGATATCCTATGGTCCTTCCCAGTTAAATGACCCATCTCCAAAATCACTATTGTAACAATTATTAACATGAGTTGTCTCTGTTCTAGAACTTCATATAAATTGAATTGTACAATGTGTTCTTTTATTCTGTGGCTTCTTTTGCTCAATATAAGCTTTGTCTTACCATAATGTATTAAAATGGGAGAAGTAAAGATTATAAACTACAGATGTCAAGGGCTGTCTCTACTTAATTTTTATAAAATGCCTAGCTTATAAAATATAATGTTTTTATGTAAATAACACTTAATGGAGTTGTTTAAAGGTGGAATGGGCTTTCCTTAGGGACAACTCGGAGGTATTGTAACGACAGGTCCAAATAAGCATTTAGCAGGGATGATGTAGAAGAGATTCAAGTATGTATACGTAAGGTATGTATACCAATTCAGAATATAATGTATTTTTAGAAAAGAATAAATTAGTCTCTGCTAGACTCACCTTTGTGGTGTCATGTGCATTCTATGTGTCTTCTACAATGTTGGATACATCCACATGTAATTCCTTTAAAACCAGAAACCCAAATCAGTAGTTAGGATAGAGAAGGTATCATTTTTATTAGCCAGTAGCTGAAGTATAAAGTATTTTCGGTCAACTTTTTTTTTCTTTTTTTAATTACAGAAATAGATTGTTTGTTTGCCTTAAAAATTTATGACAATTTTCCAGTGGTTTCATTTTTTTAATATAATACATTCAGCTTATTAAATTTTCTAAGGCAAATTCTCTTCCCAATTTTGCATCTTTGGCTATGAATATTTTGAGTAGCATAATATAGAACCTAGAAGTAGTAAGAAATCTTTTTCTCAACCTGTTTTAAAAAATTCTTCACTCTATGTTCCTGTTGGAAGTTTACATTCAAGAAGATGTATACAATCAGACTTTACCAGGGTATGATCGGTGCAGTTGTCCTTCCAGGCCTCTAAATGTGCAACCACGTGTCTCTCAGTTCAACCCTAGAGAGAACTCCATCACCATCAACATCAAATACCTTGAAGCAAACTAAAGGAAAGAAACTCTTATGGAGGGAAATTACTTTCATATTCTGAAGTATAATACATTTTATTACAAGCTGCCCTAGTAAAATTACTTAGTTCCTCAAACAATTACATTCTGGATTAAGTTCTTATTTGGAGGAGATTGTGTCATTAAAGTCCTTTGAACTTGTAGGAATTCCTGTACACTTCACAAGTCTCTCTCCTTATATCATTAGCCAGCTTAGAGAACTCTATCCTTCACCTAAATCTAAAGTTAAATTTCTTGTAAACTGAAAAAGAAGGGCCAAGTTACTATACAATATCTCACAGATTTTGAGAAGGTAATTCAAGCTTTTAAATTAATTTCTAATATTTAAAACTGATCACTTCAGAGTTGATTCTTACAATGTTCAAAATATTCCATCTACATTAAGAATCAACAAAAAGCTGGTACAGTCAGCCCCCTGTATCCATTGGTTCTGCATTCACAGGTATAAACAATAGATCAAAAATTATATATATATATATAAATTTTCCCAGAAAGTTCTCAAAAGCAAAACTTGAATTTGCTATTCACTGACAACTATTTACATATCATTTACATTGTATTTACAAATAATTACATTGTATTAGGTATTACAAGTAACCTAGAAATGATTGAAAGTATACAGGAGGATGTGCATAGGTTATATGCAAATACTATGCCATTTTACATAAGGACTTGAGCATCCATGGATTTGGTATCTGAGAGGGTCTCAGAACCAATCCTCAGCAGATAATGAGAGATGACTGTATAAAGATTTTGCCTCTCCAGTGTAATTAATGTGCACCCAATATTTTTGCCTAAGAACAATCTCAAATCTTCAATGAAGTTTATATACAACAAGCTAAAAATCCGAAATACCAGCACTTTGCTAATTAACATCAATATCAGCAAAATTGCTAGTTAGTCTAGTTGGTTAACTTCCACTAGTCCACTGGCAAAAAATAAACTAAAAAAATTTAAGACAATAATTAACCTCAATTGAGAAACAAAGACTTCAGCCTCTTTAATACCAGAACTTTAATGTGAACAAATAATCTATCACAAAGCCAGGTTAGAGTAATGGTATACTATCAGGGAAGATAAAAGAAATCTAAATTTTTAGATTAAATAATTATCTACTTCACACACCCGTGTGTGTAATAATTATGTATTAATTATGCTATGAAATTAACTGAGTACATCACAGTACAACATTACTAAAGAATATTGAACTAATAAGTATCATACCCAAAATACGCAGTATTTGTGAAGCTGTATTTTAGAAATATGCAGAGATAATGACCCTAGTGAATATATAAGAATTAGGTTCCAATTAAATGTAAACTGCTGCATTTTCCTAACCAAATATGGTTAAGATTTATTAATGTAATATGCTTATAAATTACGCTATAATATTTTAGCTAGGTTTAAAAGATAAATTTAGTATTTAATAAAATTGTTTTATCATAAATTTAATTTTGCTAATAAAATATCAATATACACAGTGCTAGAAAATAAGTTGGAATTCAAGTTAAGCAAGACAAATTTTCTATATAGACTACCAGAAAATATTTTCTATATGCTTAACATTTTCAAACACATCATGAATGATGTAGTTCATTTACCATGAATTGTACATTCATCTGGAAAATCAACCATTATTAATAACAAAGATCTTAAATTACTCCACAGTAAAAAAGAACAGATGATTGAACCTTTACACTGACCTCAGTAAAACCTCAGCAAGAGATTGCTATTTGCCAAAGTGATGAAAATTCAAGCTTTAATCAGATGATTTTTTACATGAATGGATGCTAATTTTTTTCTCTGTATAGCTTCCAAATTTTGTGATGTTTAACACACTTACATTTCTGTCTTTCAGCCAGAGGTCCTCTGCAACAAGCTGATAACCCACAGGATATCTCCTTAAAATCTATGTGGCTGTCATGATTTTCACCAAAAGCGTTAAATAAACCTGTAAAATAGGAACACAGAATAAATCACAGCCAACAAACTTCCTGTTAATAATGACATGCTTATGAAAGGAGGCATGACTCGCACAAACTGACTTAGTTTTTAAAAGTTATCAGTAGTTTCCACTGTCTTAGGAAGTTTTTTTCCCCCCCTGGCATAATTATAACCAAAATTTAACTTCCTAGAAGAAAATACTATCATTTAGTGTTTGGTTTTGTCTGCCTACCTGTCTCTATCTTATATTAATTCCAAAAGTCTAAAGTGATTGTAGAATGTAAAAAATAAAAGTATATTTTAAAAATGTAACTGGAAAAAAGTCAGAGACCACAATTATCCTAATTTGGAAAGACTAAGAAGAAAAAGGAAAAAAGAAGAAGAAAAGTTGAACTCTATAAAAGATATACTATGTTGTTATTAACAAGCTTCATACAGCTCCTTCATGAAGCAAAGAAAACTAACACACTATATTATAAGAGAAAGAAATTCTGTACTGCAGTCTTCATTGTACCACTTAATCTGTATACATAAATATATTAAATTTCAGAAATAAAGGGCAATTTATAATCTAATCCTGTGGATTTTAAACTTTTCATAAAAAATAAATGGAATCATTTTGTTTTCAAATGAAATGATTTCTCAATCTCTAATTCTAAAAAGGTAAAAACATAACTGCACTGCTGAAGTGGAAGCCCTGTCTGTTCTAGCTCCCCTAACAAGTATTTCTAAAACACACTAGAAACCTGAAGAATACAGACTATTTCAAGAATCTAATTCTGTGCCCTCAAAGAGCAGAAAATTGAAGCTAAGAAGTAGTTAAATGACTTGCTGAAAGTAAGAAATTTTTTTTAAAAAGGACTGAATCAGAAGCAGAACCCAAGCTTTCAGATTTCAAATACAGTTTTTGTGATTATCACCCACAACTACTCCTTGTAAACCTCATTTAATTATATATATATATAGTAGTGAAAAGTTTAGAGCTAAGTGGGAACCTTAGAGATGGTCTAGTCCAGTGGTTCCTTAATTTTTTAAGGGTGGGGGAAGGATACAGCAGTGGAACCTTCTTCTATATAAAAGAAATACAATAGACATTACTCAGCTGAGGAAGAGGTGGGGGTCATGTGTGGAAGCTAGAGCTTTGCCTATTCAGTGTCCACCACCCTGACCCTGCACCAGATGCTCAGGCACCGCACTGGAGCACAGTTTCATGATTTTCTTGGTCAAACCGATTTTATATATGAGAATATTCAGGTGCAGAAAGGTAAACCGACTTACACAAGGCTCCAAAGGTGGAACAAGGCTCACGTGTTTAGCAAAGAACATTTGTAGAAAATAGGATTCCCACCTTCACTCAGAGATGGACAAATTGGTGGTGAAGCCAATGGGCCAAATGTCTCTAAATCAAGTCATCCAGTTCAGGATTGAGCCCTCAGCAACCAATAGCATTTCTCCAGATGAATGATGTCTGATTCTTCCACTAACAAATCAAACAAGATTATAAAATCTCACTCTTCTCTTCTGGACAATTAATTAGTTCATCCTGATAATGTAACTTCTAAAGATACATTTTAATTTCCCAGTTACACTGTTAAAAAACTACCTAAAACAAAAACTCTGAAAGACAAATATATTGTATATAAAGTGGCATGAAAATTAAATTCAAATTAACATAAAAGAGGCTTTAAAATGGGAAAAAAACTTGCAATTTCCCTTTAAGCAGGCTGTTTAATTCCAACATGTAAAATAATAAACTAAGATATTTATTTTTTGCTTCCCACACTTTTATCTGTATTCACTTTGGTGATTTTAATCTCTATCTTGGATTTGAAAATTCCTGATCATAGTCTCTCCTGGCTACACAGGTAACACACTAGTAGCAGAATCTATGTTTGAGTTATCCTGTCACTATGGTAACCATTTACACATTTAATACTTATTAAATAAATGTACAAAGGGGATAGACCTAAGCTTCTCCTTCTTGGCCCTAAAATTCTTACTACCCCTCCTATAAAGGCAGGAGCCTCCTCTGTAGGACAGAGTGTAAATGTATCTCCTGAGAAGGATTCCCCAACAAGGGCTGTCTTTACAGCGTGCTTTTAGATAAGATGTTTTAATGGGACATTTCAATAAAAGGATCAAGGACCTAAGCTTCCTAGTATGGTGGGAGTTGTGATGGGCATGGGAGGATGCTCACTTGGGAGGATGAGATGTTAAAGACACTAACAGTGAAAAGGACAGGGCAAGATGAAGGGCGATTGGGAAACAGGACCACAGAGATGTGACATCTACTTCCCACTGTCATCTAAGTGATACCTACTTGAAAGAAATATTTTTACAGTTAAATTCTATAATGGGGGGTTATTTAAATGAAGCACACATATACTCAATGAGTAGATCACATAATTTTTAGAGATTCAGAGTGCATTAGCATTTTCAGAGTACTTTTTACATCAATAACTAGTATTTATAAATTCCTGTGCGCTAAATGATTATGTGGAATTATTTCCATTTTGCTTTTAGACTTACTACAGCTTAACCTATTCAATGCACTGATACAGAGTAATTTTTCTAATGAATAAAAATGATAATATACAACCTTGTTAAAGATTCTTTAATTTCTCCATCACCAGATTTATGAACACTTAGGCCTATGTGTCAGGCCCCGTTTCTTGCCAGCTTTTTCACCAACACCTTACATTTAGGTTATATTGCATTACCCAGAGGTCGGGAAATGTTCTTTCACACATCCATGTCTTTATTAGGTCCTGTGTCCTCTGAGGAGAAACCTTCTCCCCACTTTCACATCCTTCCATTTTACAGCCTAACCACTAATCCTTCTGTGAACACCTTCTAGTGCTTTCCAACCTCACCAGCTACCCCAGGGTTTTAACTTCTCTCTTCCACAACTGTCCTCCACTGTATATAGTATCCAATATTCAAGTGAAGTATGAGTCCTCATTTACAGGTCTGTGACCTCTCTAGATTATAAAGTATTTGGATTCAGAAACCTTGTGCTTTTATCACTGTAGCTGCTAGAATTCATTTCATAGGACCTGATACATAGTAACCACACAATAAATACTTGCTGAATGAATGAATGAATGAATGAATGAATAGCCAAGGCAATCTTCACAGCCAAGGCTTCCCCATCCCAGCTCAGTATTCTTTCTGTTATATCAAAGAGACTCTGCCCCATGAAACAATAGACCCTGCACATTTTAACAAATGTATACAATTATTAGGAACTATTATTAGAACAGAGACTAGCACTACTGTTCTCATAGTTATGTCACATAAGTAGTGTATTAAAGCTCATTCTGATTTGTTATTTATACAAATCAGCTATGTCTGTCACCAGTTTAAATATTAGTAATTTAGAAAACAAAAGTTATTGATTTATCCACTCATCAAAAAACATTATGACAGATCTACTTACATACCTCTTTTGTCAGTTTATATACCAACTGGAAAAGAAGGGGTGTACAGTCAACTCTGAGAGTATAATTGCCTGCAAAATAAAATAGAGAGTATTTTAATACCTCCAAATGGACTTCAAACCTGTATTTAATTCTAACTTTATTTTCTAATTATAAACAAGATATAACAGATTTCAAATTGAAGTCATCATTCCTGGAGAATTAAAAATAGGGTGGACCCTACAGATTATCATATTCAGTGAAGTATGTCAGACAGAGAAAGGCAAATATCAAATTATATCACTTATATGTGGAATGTAAACAAACAAAAAAATGATACAAATGAACTTATTTACAAACCAGAAATACATTCACGACATAGAAAAGAAACTATGGTTACTCAAGGGGAAAGGGGGAAGGGAAGAGAGATGTTAGGAGTTCAGGACTAACAGATATACACTATTATATATGAAACAGATAAACAACAAGGACCTACTGTATAGCACAAGGAATTATATTCAGTATCTTATAATAACCTATAATGGAAAAGAATCTAAAAACAATGTATATGTATATGTATATGTATATGTATATAACTGTGTAACTTCGCTGTACACCTGAAACTAATATTACAAATCAAATGTACTTCAGTAAAAACAAATAAATAAAATTTTAGAATAGATAGATAGGTAGGTAGATAAATAGACAGACAGACAGTCTGGCTAAAACTAAAACACAAGGTGGAAATAACTCTTCAGGAGCCAGAGAGGCTGCAGCACACACTCAGGATAGGAGACTGCAGAGGCAGACTCTGCTGCTAAGGCCGCAGCTCCTGCAGTAACAGTAAGGGCCATTGCTCATTATGGCAGCAGTACCTAGGGGTCTTTGGCAAAGGAAGTGGTAAGGCCATAATGTTCACGTTTTTATTCATTCATTCAATTCAATATCAAGACGTTAGACTAGAGCGTGTCAGTAACTAACATGTGTCCTGTGACACTTACCTAGAAATAACCATAACACGATGAAAGCCTACAGATGCACATGCCATATGTCAGGGTCAAAAGGAAGTCTGTAGTGGGTGCTTATTTCAGAGTTGTTCCAATACATACAGGAACTATTTCTGTATGAAATACTTTAGCCCAACTTTTAAAAATAGCTCCACAGGAAGAATGTCAAAAGTACTAAAGTTTTAAGTAGTAATCCAAGATAGGCCAATGGTAAATATACTAAAGAAATTAGGATCAATAGCTTAGTTATGAATCATATTGATTCATTTGAATCATAATAATGTTCTCTCTGGTAAAATGGAGAAATGGAGGTATTATTGAGGCATCTCATAGAAAGAGGATAATCCTAGTTTATGAGTTGGAGTTGACAGACTTAAATACTGGTATACTATTTAATGACAATCTGAAATAAAATTTACCTTCTGTGTATGAGTCTGCATTGATATATGCAACCTCTCTCTCCTGGAGTGTTTTCACATTCTCCTGTAGTTGAAGCAAAGCAGTCACTTAACTCACGGCATTTACAATTGTGGAAATACAAGCAAAACAAATTAATTCAGTAAAAGAGTGGTTTGCAGATACCATTATAAATCAAATGCCTATGCCTTTGACCATAATTTTAAGAAAATGCTATTAACTGCTTGATAATATTAATGCAATTAAAACAAGAAAGAAAAATATTAGTGATGCTGTAGCCACTTTTCATAGCAACAGCACGGAGACCCAGAGGAAAGCTGCCCCTGATCCCCTGCACCATAATATGAAGGGGAAGGCTCAGAGATGCTCAGCCTCACCCTGGATCTACTGGAAGAGAACTGCTCAAAGTAAGGCCTGGAAATCTGTACTTTTAAAAGGTGTCCCTGGCAATCCTTACAGACATTAAAGTATGAGATCCCTTGACGTTGGGGATCCAAGTAACTTTACCATATTAAAAGTGAGGAAGTTGGAAATTTGATTTATCAAGAATTTTCTGAAAGAGAAGATATTGATGAAAAAGGAAAAGAAAGGAGGGGAGGATAGAGAAAAAACTAGAGGGAGAGAAGAGTGGCTATTAGGACAAAGACAAGACATTTCTCTCTCACACATACATGCACACACGCACACACATTCTAGAAAAATACAGCAGAAGACTAATGCCATCACACACATGGGAATATGCAGAGAGAACTCTTTTCTTCTCTCTGTTTCTCTCTCTCTCTCTCTCTAGCTTGCTACCTTATAAGAGCAGTTACAGTAAAAACATTTAAAGCTGTGAGTGGTCATCCCACAAATGAGAATTCTCACCTCTGCACTTGGCCACACGGGATAGATGACAGCTGATTCTGCTGCAGAGTTTCCATTATGACAGAGCTACAGTAGAAATAAAAAAGATTCCTTAAATATATGTCAAGGTAAATGTGCTGCTGAATATGATCAAGAAGCTAGTAGAAAATGGGAAACAATATTCAAATTGTCTTTTAACTCACATGAATTTAAATTAATGTAAGGCATATTATCTTGTATCTTGGATTTATTTTATCTGTATTCTAAGCTGCTTAAATTATAAAAAGACACATGTATTTCTATATACATGTATTCACAAGAAATTACATATTTCTAAAAGTAAATGACCTTAATGAATAAGATCTGATTCATCTAAATAAGTGTATTATGAAATGCATGTTCATAACACCAACATAATAATAAGACTTTGCAATATACATGGAATCAAATGTGATACAAGTAACTGTGATTTTATTCCCATACTTATTTGATTCATATTATTATTTTAAAGTATGCAGAAATGAGTCAGAAGGAAAGCATTTTAAAAACCAGACACAATGATAAGAAAGATATGACATTCTTCAAATCAATTCTATAAAATTTGGACTCATAAATGATGAACAAAACAGAGGATAGTCACAGGAAAGTGCTTTTTGGTGCACCTGCCTTTAAAAAAAACACACAAGCCTACCATGAACATGTAAGAACTTAGAGTTACTGGACAGAGAGCCTAAGGGAAGAAGATGAAAGAAGGGGGCCTATGAAAGACACTTTAAAATAAAGCATTAAGAGCCAGTGACAAATGAAAATTAATCATAATTGAATTAAAAATAAATCCTTGAAATTTTAGAGTAATTCAATTTACAAAATCATTGTATTATACTTCCCAATCAGGCACTTTTGTAAATGGTAAAATATACCTATGGTTACAATTTAGTACGGAATCCATAAAGGAGAGACTATAATCAGAGTATAGTCATCTTAAAAGAGCATGTTGTTTTCCTAGATAGAAGAAATCCAAGGAAACTGTAAAAACTTGAAAATTAATGCCAAGGATCTATATCAGATTTTCAATAAGCTAACTCACTTGTCAGAAGCAGCTTCCTAGGTTTGACTATTTTCTGAGCTTACAGATTTTACTTACTTATCACAAAACAAATACAAATAGAAACTAAAGTATTTTAAAAATAATGAAAAACTTGGTTTGTACTTAGTAATTAAGAGGTTGTTCTGTTTTACCAAACTGATGTAAAAGCAAAAGCAAACTCTATTTCTTAAATTTTCTTGAGTATTTATCCAAATTAAAACAATATCAGGTAATGGAACACATCTGTGATTACCCTGAGATACATGTTGACCAAGAAGATACGTTTTCTGTCTTAGTTACCTCAGCCCATTTGTGGAACCCAGAAGTCCAATTTTTTCTGCATCCCAGCTGGCAAAAATGGTAGTTCTTCTCGGTCTCCAGCCTGTAATCATTGTTAACATACATGGTTAGGTACATCTGCCTAAAAACAAAGGAAAATTCACTCAAGTCACTTTCTGTCATCACTTGCCAAGGAAACATTATTTACCTCTACTACTCAGTTTTCCAAAATTCTGGACAACTTCTTATAAATCAGCAGTTCCACTGGTTAGGTCAGTACCTCCAAATACCCAGAAGTCCTGATGATCTCCCAGAATAACACACCTGTTTGGAAAGGAAGGCATTCAAAAGAATGACAACTTAGAATGTATTATAAAGAGCAGTAATTCATGTTTTTAAATTAAACTTCCTCCTGCTTGAGTTTCCTCCATAGAAAACCATCAAGGTAGTGTCTCCTTTTAGAATTTACCTTTTTTCCCCACATTTAATTATATCACATCAACCAGGAAAAAAATATTAAGAGTTGATTAAAATTTATCTTCTCTTACTCCTGTAATCTTTGTAAAAACAAAATGTTTTAAGACATTTTAAAAAATCCACCAACTCACCAAGTTTCACAGATCCTCAGGTAGTTCTGATTACATCGTAAATGCTTGTGATTTTCTTGATGTTATGAACATGCATTTTAACCTTCCTAGAATTTCACAAAGGGAACAAATTACTTCACATAGAGCATTATGTCTAACAGGTTCCTTCCAATGTTTTATTCTAAGTCTCAGAAGTACAAAAAACTGTTTAATAGGATGATAAATTCCCATATGCCCACCATCTAAATTCAATCGTTAATACTGTTGAACTATTTGCAAGCGAGTTGCGCAAATCATGACAGTTCTCTCCTATGTGTTTAAGAATGCAACTTACGGTGAGATTAAAAAAAAAAATCAGTATTTTATATTTTTCCTCCCTCATAACTCTATTGTTGGTATTTATTTAAACTTCAAAATCATTATTCAACGTGAAAAAGAATCTTGTTCTTAGCAATTTAAAAAAAAAATTGTGTATTTGTCCATTTAGAGCTCAAATCAATTAAAGGATATAAGCCCCAGGTGCTTTTTTTGATATTTTGACCAGGGAAAATTTGTTTCTGACTTTTCTCTTAAACTGTTACTGAAGCTAAATACTCTGTTTTCCTTGTGTCTGTATGTGTCTGTTTATAAATCACATTTTTCATTGTGTACCTCTAGAGGGTATTAATACATGAGATAATAAAGTCTATGTTAAAGGAACTCAGTTCTAATTGAGTTAAATAAACACTTTTTAAAAAATTCTTATAAAATAAAACTGAAATTCTAATATCTTAAGAGTTTTGAAATTTTAAAACAAGCTTCTTACAGAACTTATAAAATACTTGCAGAATCCAAATTCACATTGCTAAGGCAAATCATTAACCAACAAGGCTCATTTAACCATTTTAGTTTAATAAAAACAGCTATCTCCTCTCTGATTCATCAGTGTGAAGTTTCCCTTTCCCTCTACATTTCAAGCCAGTCAAACTAAAGTTCTGATCATGCCATGCTGTTCCCCAACCCTGCACAAGCTGTCCTCTGCAGCTGGCGTTTACTGCCTGTCTTGATTCTGTGGAAATCTTAGTTTGTGTAAAATTAAGCTCAATGAGCACACGGTCCGTGGTCATGCCTCCTTAACACCAGTGCTGTCCGGGGTTAGTAACAGTAACGACTATGCTGGTAAGCGCACGGGGCCATGTAGCAGATAAGCGTTCACCACTGTGACCATCTAACCCACCCCCACAGAAGTGACCAGTGAACTTCGCTCCTTCCCCTCTTCTCTCCTACTCCTTCCCTTAAGTTAACCTAGGGTTTTGCATGCATAGCATTTTGACAGTTATCTGAAACACTGTTTTAAACCCTCATTTGAAAAGGGAAGACAAAATGTTACACCTGGCCCGGAGAAGGAGAGGGGTGGGGAGTGGCCCAGAGGAAGCCGAACGGGACGCGCGGCCTCGGATCACAACACAGCCCCGTTCCTTCCCGAGTTTCGCAGCCGGGAAAGCAGAGGCCTGGGGCCCGGACCGCCTCGGGGCCTTCGGGGGAGGCCGAGGGAGGGACGGAGACCCGCGCAGGGCTGGGGAGGGACCCGCAGGGACTCACCGTCTGTGCAGCGGCTCCTGACCCACGGTGGACGGGCGGCGGTGGCGGTTGAGGCTGCGGTGCCGGCTGAGGGGGCTGAGGCGGCGGCGGCGGCGGTACCGGCTGAGGGGGCTGAGGCGGCGGCGGTACAGGCTGAGGGGGCTGAAGCGGCGGCGGCGGCGTTGGTTGAGGCTGCGGTGCCGGCTGAGGCGGCGGCGGCGGCGGCTGCGGTGCTGGCTGAGGGGGCTGAAGCGGCGGCGGTACCGGCTGAGGAGGCTGAAGCGGCGGCGGCTGCGGTGCCGGCTGAGGTGACGGCGGCTGCGGTGCTGGCTGAGGCGGCGGCGGCGGCGGCGGCTGCGGTCCCGGCTGAGGGGGCTGAGGCGGCGGCGGCGGCGGCGGCGGTTGAGGCTGCGGTGCCGGCTGAGGCGGCGCCAGCTGAGGGGGCTGAGGCGGCGGCGGTACCGGCTGAGGCGACGTCGGCTGCGGTGCCGGCTGAGGGGGCTGAGGCGGCGGCGGCGGCGGTGGTTGAGGCTGCGGTGCCGGCTGAGGCGGCGGCGGCGGCGGCTGCGGTGCCGGCTGAGGGGGCTGAAGCGGCGGCGGTACCGGCTGAGGCGGCGACTGCGGTGCTGGCTGAGGGGGCTGAGGCGGCGGCGGCTGCGGTGCTGGCTGAGGCGGCGGCGGCGGCGGCGGCTGCGGTCCCGGCTGAGGGGGCTGAAGCGGCGGCGGCTGCGGTGCCGGATGAGGCGACGGCGGCTGCGGTACCGGCTGAGGGGGCTGAGGCGGCGGCGGTACCGGCTGAGGGGGCTGAAGCGGCGGCGGCGGTGGCGGCGGTGCCGGCTGAGGCGACGACGGCTGCGGTGCTGGCTGACGGGGCTGAGGCGGCGGCGGTACCGGCTGAAGGGGCTGAGGCGGCGGCGGTACCGGGTGAGGCGGCGGCGGCTGCGGTGCCGGCTGAGGGGGCTGAGGCGGCGGCCGCTGGAAGGACTTGAGGGTCTCGAAGGCCTTCGCCAGCTTTTCCAGGGTCGCCATGGCGGCCTCCCGCCCCGCGGGGACAGCCCACGGAGTCGCCAGGACGACTGGCGGCTCCGGTCAGCAGCGGTGGCAGTTAACGGGGCTCGAGGCCGCCAGCAGGTGCGGACCCCAAGCGCGCGGCCATCTTGGAGCCGTCCCGACAGCCCCCGCGGCCCTGCGTCCTGCCACGCTCCGCCGGTGGGGCGGGGCCGGGCCGCGGGATTGACAGCCGGAGGCAGCGGCCTCCGCCAATGGCTGCCGCGCCCGCCCCTTGGGCCCAAAGAGCCGCCACGGCTGCTGGAGTCACTTCTTCCCGGCGAGGGGCGAGGGGTACTGCAGGGAGATCGGGAGGACGGTTCGGGGGCGGGGTTGCGTGGCACGGCGAGGAGGGTGGGGAGGGCGGGGTGACTTGTGATTGAGGGTCTCTCTCGGCGAGGGGCGTCCCCGGACGACGCCTAGCGGGTGGCGGGGAGGCGGGGCAGTGGGCTGGGAGCCCGAGACCCCCGCGGGGCGCTAGCCCACCCCGCGGCGCGGGCGGAGGGCCGGCTCGCCGGACAGCCTGCTGTAATATGCTGACTGTTATATATTTGGCCTTACCCTTGTTAGTTGCCTCAAATCACTCCTTGTTCACCTTCATGATCATTACCATAGATATACGTCTTAGAATCCTCGTACTTACTCTGTTCCCTCATGCTACAGGGCCATACACATGCTATTCTCACTCTCAGAAATAATCTTTTACACATCAATGCCCTACTCCCCTCAAGAGATTTGCCTATCTAATTCCAATCACTCTCAGTGCTCAGCTAATTTGTGAATTCATAAAGCCCATTACATTAACATAATTTCTTAACACCATGTCATTCTCCTTTATCACATTATTAAAGTATGCTTTATAATATCATAAAAACTCTTCCATGCATGAAGGTAGATATTAAACAATTAAGTTCACAGTATAAAGTTGTAAGTACATATACTGTATATTATGAAAAATGTTAAGGAATAACATACTATCGTTAAATTCATTCACAATTTTTCATAGAAATATGGAAATATTTATTCCAAGTTGGATCATCACTATATGTGTGTGTGTATATATGTATATATTTTTCATCCTTCATTCACATTATAAGTTCTGATAAAATATTGCCAAGAATTAACTTTTATACCCCAAATTACCAATAAAGGAATAGGAAAGAAGGGAGAAAAGAAGAAAGGAAAGAAGGAAATTGAGGGGTTTTAGAACTCTTGAGATTGAGACATATTAGATAAAGACTCAGATCTGTACATTTATGTATGATAATTATTTTCCTAAAATTATATAAAAACATAAAGAAAACTGAAAGCTAAATATAAAATTATTTACAACCCAAATTTGAGGTTAATTTATATCTTCAATTGATATGCATTTTTTAAATTTAATATTACACTGTTCCATTGCTATAATATAATCAAATTCATAAACAGAAAACTATATATGATATATACATCCTCTCACCATTGATAACATCTCTGAAAGCATTTTTGAAGTAGAATACTTTATATTTAAAGTTTTTATCATTAGAAAGGCTTTGAATATTTTAACACTATTAGATTTAATTTGCTTCATCGTATTATTTTTTCCATTACATGAGAAATAATATCTTATATGGTTTTGATTCATTCTTTAAGTAATTTGTTAATATTGTATAATAAGTGAATTCATGGAATTGAGGAAAGAATTTATTTTAGGCCCTGATATGTAACAGTTTGACGACAAATCCTTCCTTCCTTCCTTCCCTCCTTTTTCTCTTTCACTCCCTCTCATCTTCCTCTCTCCCTCTCTTCCCTACTTTCTTCTTATTCCTTCCTGATTTTAATAATCTGATTTACTAGCTAGCAGGACCATTTTACTACCTCTGTAGATCTAGTCTTCCACAATTATAGCCATCTTATTCTACATTATATTAGTGTGATAAGCACACATATATATTACTTTTATCAAATATGTAACTTATAGTTTTGATTTTAAGTTAGTTAGCTATTTAATTCAGATTGTCCATCATTTCTTACAAGTCATGGAGTATTCTTTCCAACACTTAAATGAGATATGTAACCAATGGAATTTTTTCAACAGAATAGTGAAACTGAATTTTAGCAGTGACATGCAATAGTTTTGTGGATATTTATTGATAGAATTTTGTAAGATCTCTTCTGTAATGTATACAGTATGTACATTTTTTCCACCTGTCAAAGAACTCCAGGCTTTGAAAAGAGAGGTTCTAATGGATCATGTGTTAAACTGCATTGGTTGATTGATCCTTATAAAAGCATGTTTAGTCATTGCTGTTTTTGGTAGTGGTTTTACCAAAAAAAAAACTGACAAATTTAATTGTGATAGTTAACAAATAATTCATAGATTATGTGTTATCACATAAAATAGAATGAATAATTGAATGCAAAAAATTCAACATGACTACTTCTACTCTATTGAAGTGTTCATATTGACAACTACCGTCTCCTTACACAATAGTTGCATTTAGTTAAATGTCTTGAAAAACATAATTTGGAAAACTCAAGGTCCTCGGGTGCCAGAACCTTTAATGTGCAATTCATTTTCACAATTTATGATTCTAAGAGAGTTGCTCCAAGTCAAGAAGAGGGAATCTGTTAATCAAAATTGGCAGAGAGGTACAGAGACGATTGCTTCCAGGTAGTTTTCTTTTTTCAAAGACACACAGGCATTGTGTGAACAAGACACTTCTGTTGTTTCTGTTTTTGAGTTAAGATTTTATTGCTGAATTCTGATCAAAATAATTTATACATTTTAAATTTGCACTGAATGAAGGGAAAATCTGCACAATATGGATCAGTTACATTGAACTTTGTATTCTCTTTTGACAACTGTGTGTCCCTATACTTTTGCATATAGATCAAAAACAATACTTCAAGGCATTCTCACCAACAGCAAGCAGATCTCCAATTTAGAGTGTCTTGTCTTGCTTTTAATTTGCATTTAGAGTGTACCTTATTCTAGTTGGGAAGTTGTAGTCTCACTTCTGTAAGTGGAATATTGAAGCTGTTTATATGTGAACTTGTTACATGTTGGTATTATTGTGTCTGTTGGGGGCTGGGAAATAAGTAAGCTTAATAAATTGATTCAATTTTGAGTGTGTTTGAATTTAATGAAACTTAAATTGTACTGATTGATTCTCAACACTTTAATTACAGGTTAATTTCAGATCACTGAATTGTTTTATTTACATCAGGGCATCACAGATAGGATAGAATGATATGTTGTAATATTCTGGATACAGTTATTTGGGTTTTCACACTAATTAAAAGTTTTACCTCCATCTCCACCAAGGACAAAGGCACAAGAATACAGTTGTTTAGAAAATGATACATTTGTAGGCCATCTGCTCTTTGCATAGAACTGCATGAGCATTTGCTTATAAAAAGGAATTACACTCCTCTTTTTAGTGTGCAGATTAAAGACAAGCCATGAGAGAAAATATTAATGGAGACAATGAGAGGGCAAAAGCAATATGATTTGTTAATTACTACAGGAATGTAAAATGCAGGTGGAAAGGTACATCAGTGAAGGTTAACCTAAATCTTGAATTGTGAAACAAGCTATAACCGTGTAATTAAGCTGAACTATTTACAATTGTTCAAATGCTTTGAATTTTTTAATCTCAAATCCTTTGCTCAGAATGTTCTTCCCTGTGTCCTATTAGCTTGTTATTTATTTTGAAGATTTTTCAGAATTGCTCCATATTATCCTTCTGTAACTCCTCTGAATTACCCTCAGTAGAATTAAATGTTTCCTCCATTGTGCTCCATTAGTAGCTAGTACATACCTTTATCATATAACTATTCAGATACTTGTATATCTCTTCAGCTTGACCTTAATCGCCTAGAAGTCAAAGCTTTGTTCTATTTTTTCTGTATCTCCATTTCCTAGTGCATGCTCCCAGATTTTATTCCTCTACTCAAACCTTACTATTGAATCTATACTGGAAGTATCTTCTCTAGACACTCTTTGGGGAACCTGTTTTTATGACTTATAATTGCAGCCCAAGATATCTCTCATTATACCTCTAACTTCAATCTGATCACTTCCTCTGAAGTTTGACCTATACTCAGCTTTCCACCTGACATCTCTGCTTTAGTGCCAGAAAGGGTGTCTCTAACACATTTTGCAAACTCATCTCACTCCTTCCATAAACTATGTCCCCTATTTTGCTGCTTAAGCTCAGATTTTAGGGGCCATCCTTGATACTTCTGTATTCCTTAGTCCTCACATACAAAAAATCACCAATTCCTGATAATTATATTTCCAAAAAACACCTTCTTGATCTTCAGCATCAGGGCCACCACCCAGCATCTTCTAATATCTTTCTCTCCTTTTATTCACTGAATTTCAGTTGCACTGGACTCTGGTGTACTGAAGACTGTGACTTTTACCCATCTCAGTACTTAAATCTGATGATAGTCTATCAGAAAAACATGAATTTGAATTCTTGGGCATGGCTATTTCCTTCTCTTCACTCAGCTCTCAGGTTGATTTACTTCTTTAAGGACAATATTGGGCTGCATATTCTATACAAGAATCTGCTACCCAGATTGTTTTCTTACAAAGCACTTGTCTCTTTCTTAGTACGTAAAATGTCATTATTTTGTATTCATGTCTGCCTTTATTATATAATATTCATTTTCCCATTCTAATTTAAAAACCACGAAGATAGTAATCATCTCACCATTATGTACCAAACATGTAGAACAAAGCCAAGCACATAAGAACACCATAAATATTTGTTAAAAAGATGAATGCATAGATTGAGAAAGAGAAACACCATAATCAGAAGGATAGAGGATGCTATAATGCAAGTTTCGTGGAGGCAGGCATATTTTGTTTTAATCATTATATCCCTTTGTCTAAGGACATTCTGATGTGTTATATGTATTCAATATTTGTTGAATAAATGTAAGAATTTAGAAAGCAATGCTTAAAGCAGTTTTGAATGACAACATCAATGTCAGGATATAGATTCAAGAAAAATAAAATTAAATTCTTCCACATGCATGACACACTTCAGTTTTTACAAAATTTCTGCTAACTATATTCACTGCCTTATCAATCAGTAAATAAAAGGGGTAACAGCAGTTTTTTGGGTCACTGTATAAGATAATGTAATCAAGGTAATGAAGAAGCAGAAATAACTTAAAATCAAGGAACACAGTAATAAACTGACTAATTATCAAAATGACTTTCATAGAGAAGAAAAAATAACAAAAAGCACTCATTATAAATTTTGATCTGTAAGTAACAAAGGGAAAAACAAGAATTTCAAAAAAAGTTAAATATACATTTAATGGTATAAAACTTCTATAAAAATTGGTTTTCTGTCACTTTATACAATAGTTATCCAACTGCAAAACTGTACAATAACAGCTTTCACATTTATTTCTTCTAAAGTCAATGCATTAGGCTAATTTCTCCTATCCCATTTCTGTTTCTTGTCACTCTCTCCAGGAGACAATGGAAAAGACTTCTAAATAACTACAGCATTTGGCCAGTTCACAATGGAGGGAAAAATGAACGGCGTAAGGAGCTAAAAATCATCTATAGTTTGAGTGTTAACTTTCAGATGATAAACAACCCTCAATCTATTTTAGATTCTATTTTAGAAAGAATGAGATGAGTAAATATGATATAACTAAATATCCATCCAAATAAATTTCAGAAATACACATAAATACATTTTTAAAAAAGTTAACATAAAAGCATAATTTAAATTACAACTTAAACAAGGCTTAAATTTAATCCTAATTAAGCTGCACATTTCTTTGTATAATGTTCAGTGTGAGGATCTGATTAAATAAGTGTTTTCTTCTAAGTCTTCTCAAAAAGCAAGGGCATTATATTGCTTTTCATATGCTTAATGATATCTGTTTGTAGTGTACTCTGATAGACACTAAAAAAATTCCTTTTATGGGCCCCAAGATCCCTGACATCACAAGGAAATGATTCATTTACAACTTCAGTAACAGATGAGTTTTTTAAGCAGTGATTTGGGGCTATTGTTAATAACAAGGTACATGAAAGCTTCTTTATAAAACTAAAATTGTATAATAATAATAAATAATACCATTTAGTAAATGGTAAATGTATTATGTAAATTGTTTCATGGAATCCCACACTGGGGACCTGGGCCTATTGTTTCCCTTTGAATAACAGATTCTTCCCTAAATCATTTGAAATCTGTTCCCTGTAAATTTTAAATAGGATAACATTATTTCGTTATAATAGAGTAGTTTAAATTTAAGCACAACCATTCTGTTTCAATTATAGAAGTGTCATTGGGATTTAATTACACAATTTGAAAGACTGAGAGCAAAAACTACCTGTGTGCTCCTGATCTGGGAAGGAAGGCCTGGCTCCTCTAGACCAGGGTTTCTGGACTTTGGCATTATTGCCATTTTGGACGGGATTGTGCTTGTGTGTGTGTCTGTGGTAGGGGGGAGTGAGGAGGGATGCTGACTTGTACATTTTATGACATTTAGCAGCATCTTAGATGAGATCGCAATAGCATTGCACTCCTAGTATGACAATCAAAAATCTTTGCAGATCTTACCAAATGTCCCAGGGAAGAATTACTCCAGGTGGAGACCTACTGCTTAAAAAAATAAATAAATAAATAAAAAACTCTGAGTAACCCACCTGGCCACTTAAAAGCATAATCCTTCAGCCTCTCTTCCTTGGATACCTGGTGGAATCATTGCCGCAGCTGTCACCCATTCCCTACGAAAATCACTGCCTTTGTCTGAAGTAGTAAAGCTGAGATACTGCACTCAAGAACTCACTACCAAGCAGTGAGCAATCTCCTCTCTACAAACATCATGGACTCAAGTCAGGAGCCCTTTATCCTTTACCCTCTTCCTCCACCCTCTAAGGTAGATGGAGGTAGTAACCAGATGTACTTTATTCAATCTATGGTTTCTGCCAATAGCCACATTAGAGAAATGAAGCTGCTTTTGTTGGTTTAAAAACTGACCCCATGCATGGAGGGCAAAGAGAGCCTGAAGAAAGAGGTAAACCACTCCAGTCTGGTAGGTGACAGGTTTAATAAGCATGGGAAGTTACATATGAGGTTTGTCTTGGGTGGCTGTGGGACAAATAGACTTCTGAACCTGCCCACCAGAATCTTAAAAGTTTATTTGGAGGCCTTTACTGGATTCAGTCACATGTACTTTCCAGATGGTCTGCATCATACATTGCTCTCTCAAGGCTGTGTCCTTGAAAACAGCTCCAGCTGTGGGAAAGGTGGTCAGAAGGTACATGGAAAGGGCAGGGGAGGGGTTGAGGAGCTCTGATTGGTGGGTCCAGCTCATGAGTCAGCTGAAGTCATATCCTCTCATTGATGACATCCAATAGCTCTTTGTTTCATTTTTGAAGCTCAAAGATCAATCTTTACCTAAGCCTTTATTAAGGACCTGTATGTGTTAATAAGCCAGGACTGTTGACATTTTATATCTATTTAAAAGACCATGGTGATGTGTCCTTCCATGGATTGTGATCACATGTAACCATAGGTCCACAGTTTCTGCTCTGGAGAAAATAATAAATAGGAACAGTGCAGAATCCCACCTTTAGATGAGCAGCTACCTTCAGATGTGGCTGACAGAGGACAAGGCCAATAAGCAGGCTAGTCCATTCTCATCCATCCTTTCTAAGAAAGAAGCAACCACAGCTCAGGGTCTCTAGAATTTCTAGACAGGTGAAGAAAGCCACATTCTGGCAGGGGGCATGAATAGTGAACTTAATATCTAGAGATCACTTGATATTTAATTTGTCAGGGAAAATTTATTGAAATAATTTTGTCCAATTCATGTTGGTCAGTGTTGTATCAGTTATTTTGTGTTGAATGAAAGAAACACCTGGAAACTTAGCAACTTAAAAAGATAACAATTACTTCTGTCAGGTTCTCTGGGTCAAAGCAAGTCATAGACAAGCCCAGATTCACAGAACTTAGATGCAGATTCCATCTCTTGAATAGGAGGTGCTATAAAATATGTTAGTCATTTGTTTTGTAATTTTTCTTAGATGTTCTGAATTTCATTAATTTTGCAGTTAAAACAATTAAATGAGGTGTTTTTCAAAGTAAGAAAATATCCTTAATTTTGGCAGGAGCTATGAAATTTATAATATAGATTTGCACAATGTTTATAACTGATTCTATTTGAAGAGCAGGCATAGACAATTGTATTTTATAAAGTGCCAAGCCCAGGAAAAATGTACTGCTTCTAGGAAAATTGACTGCAAGCCTTTTTTCTACTTATTTCTTTTTCTTCCTTTGTTCTTTCCACTCAAATTCTTGATACTTGGATGTCTTCACGTGGTAGAACAGAAGTAGTATTTTTTTAAATAACATTGAATAAATATTTTACTATATCCTCTTACACAGTTTCCTGTAATATTAATCTATAGGTTTATTTACTTTTAGGGGAAATCATGATTCCATTAATGTGCCCAGGATCTTTTAAAGAGTGTTTTTGGTTCATATTCAGATAACAGATGCTCTGAGGCTATGTAAACTACATAACTTTCTCTCTGCCATGACAACAATTATAAGCACTTTGCTTCTGGCTTATTTCCATAGCTTTTAATATATAAAAATTCCAAATTATATCATTTTATATTTGGTGTCTGTGTATTTGCAAACATACTATTCACATGGAGATTTTGCTTATAAGCTTAAAAATGACAAAAATATTTGTATAAAATTATAGATTTAGGAGTCGTATAAAGTTTGCTATTCTATGATCATATATATATTACATATTTTTCTCTTAAAAAGATAAGATATATTCACAAATGTACTATAAGACTGTAGATTTAAGAATAACGGCTTATGCCACAAAGAAAGCACAGTACAAAAAAGGACATGAAGAAGGGACATAAGAAAGTTTGAAGCCATTAAGTAAGAAAGGACAATAGAAAAGAGGATGAGGAGGAGAATGATATAGAGTAGTTTAAAAAAATTACAAAAAAGCAATGTATATGTTTTCTTTCCTCTTTTTCATAATTTTATGTGCTTTTACTGTTTTCAGAGTAAGCCACACAGTAAAAGAAACCCACATTCTACTGCTGAATACTCAAGCATGCTTTGAAAGAAGCCATGGTTTAAACTGTGTGGGACAGCAGAATAATTCGGTGGACCTGAGCTCAGATCTAGTCCTACCCTGACATTTGCCATCTGAAATGAGCTGGGGAAGCCTCCCTGAAACTCATTTTCTTCAACAGGAAATTGAACATGATAATAGTTCCCTGTTAGTGTCAATGTAAATTTTGAATTTTTTTTTAAAACAATCTTTTTTTGAGGTGAGTGGGGGCCAAGGTAATTTGGTCTGTTTGTTTGTTTGTATAATGGAGGTCCGGGATTGAACGTAGGACCTCGTGCATGCTAGGCATGCACTCTACCACTGAACTCTAACCTCCTTCTCAAATCTGAATTCTTGAAAAATTAAAATATGTGCAGAACAGTGTAATAGTCCAATAAATGGTAGATATTTTACAAATATACACCAACATATTTTTGAGGAAACACTTTCTATTCTGTTTCTGTTATACAATTTTTATATTTGTAGAAAATAAAATATATGCAGATACTTGAGAAGTCAACCTCACAACCTTTGCTCAACCTTTAAGCAAACACGTCTAGACTGTTTAAAATTTTAGGGATGTCAAAAAATTTCAGTTGCATCTTGCTGATATTTATGTTTTTTGACAAAATCAAGGGTTTAAAAAATGTTAGTGTAAAGTTGATTCACCAATACTTAAATACTTAAAAAGTGCTTTTTTCCTCTTGTTCATCTGGACTGGAACTCAAATCTTTCACAATTCAGTTCTCACATTGATTCCTTTGGACATCTTTCAGTACATGGTGTCCTATCTCTGTGTCTAGACAACTTTTTCATAAGACAAAAGATGTTGGAGTAGTGTGTGTGTGTGTGTGTGTGTGTGTGTGTGTGTGTAAATTTTTTAGGAAATTATCTAATAGATAATAACACTGCCTTAGAGAAAATGCTCCACTGAAGATCAATTGAAATTGGAAGAATACCTAAGACTTTTTCATGGCCAAATTGAGCCCATATTATTCCTTCACATCCACCCCATAAAACTTGTCATGGTTTTCTTCAATCCCACTAACATTTTCTCATCTTTTTCTCTCTTTCTCTCTCTCTCTCCCTCTTCCTTCCTTCCCTTTCTTCTTCAATTCTTTGGAAACCTCAAGCCACTATCCTCCTTGGAAATTAAGCCTGACATTCTCTTCTCCCAATATCCTGTTGTGGCTGAGTGTCCATTTGTCACACCCCAGCTTGAAATGTAACTCCCTAAGAGAAGACATTCAGAACACTAGCTCTAAAATAGCCATGAAAACATCCTCACTCTATACCTCTGCCCCCTTATTTCTTCTTTACATTTTTATTTTTTGCATTCTGAAATTACTTTACTTATTTTTTTTCATTTACAGTGTCTCTCTCCCAGTTAGAATGTAAGTTCTTGGAATGCAAAATTTCCACAGCCCTTTAGTATAGAGAAAATGTGTGATGAATACATAGTATATATATTTGAATGACTAAACTTTTGAATCAATAGATGTATGAATATATTAATAAGGGATGGAGAGGGGACAGGGAGACACACTTTGAATTACTCCTTTCATAATTATTTCCTAAAGAAAGGGTGAGTGGTTTATCTCCTGGAACACATGTAAGTCAGTGTTACACTCCTATGTGTGCGTGGGGAGGAAGTTTATTATGACATCACTGAGTGGCTCACTTGAATCTCCTTTTATCCTGAAAATGTTTAGATATATCTGCTGTGCTACACACAGAAAAAGTGATAGAGAAAGCTGCCCACCACTTGGTTTATTCCCTTCCAAGTCCATTATATTTTTCAATTTAAATATGAGAGATAATCAATACACTGGGTGCATTCCAGATGTGTTTTTAAGACAGTAAACTGTAAATGTGATATGACCTGAGGTTGAAAAAAGAAAACTGTGTGCAGAGGCATCAGTGAATTTCAGTGCCATCACTGAGCAGAAGTAGCAAGAAGGATTTTGAAAGCAGGGAATGCAGCTTGTTCCTAGGGGCATTCTAAGTTTTAGGCAGTTTCTGCTTTTTTTCTCTTCCAAAAATATTAAATAATCTTACCAATGTTATTCATCTTTCTTACAGTAATTTTATTTTACATATTTACCATGGCTGATTCTACTAGAACCTGAGTTAACCTATCACAAGAAAATCATTCTGAACAGAGACACAGTAAATTATCACAAGGTATGGGTTAAAGCTTTTTATGAAAAAAACTATCTTACTCAGGAAACAACTTAAAGGAAAATTGGATTAATTCTCTTCAGGAAGCAAAAAGTGTTTGTTTATTTAGTTATCTGCTTAGACATCAGGCATATAATGAAATTATAGATATATATGCACGTATATGTATATAAAGTCCTGCTCTTCTTTTCTTCAAAATTCCTAGACTTTCTATGAAGTCTTTTCTATTAGCTTCATTACATTCACCCTTTTATTCATTTATCTATAAGTAAAGTTGTATTATAAAATTACCAAATGCCAGGCACTAATCTATAGTAGTGAATTCACAGGTCCCTAGCCTCACAGAGTTTACACTATATTGGAAATTATTAGCTGGCATTTAAGAGCACTCCTGATATTCCAGCAGTCTTAGTTCTTTGGTGGGCATTATGTTAATATCATTTCTCATTCAAAGGACAAGGAGATGAAGTCTCAGAGCATGCAAATCACTTCTTCAAGATCATCAAGCTAGTAAGCATTAAATATGAGATTTAACCCCATCCAGTTTGCCCATGCCCACGAGTACAGCTGCCATGCTAATTCACCTTTTTAACACATATTCTTCTAATACGTATTATCTATGCTACTCACACGTTTCCTTGCGTTTTTAAGTAAATTTAATATTTTAATGGTGAAAATAGAAAACAACACAGAAATTTGGAAAATGGAGAAAATATTCATATTGACACCATGTTATAACTATTATTATCTAAATATTCTCATGTTTCAATCTGTTAACACTTGGAATCATAGTTCATGAGCAATTTCACCTCCTGTCTTTTCCATTTTATTATAATGTTTCTATTATGTTACATGCAATTCGCATACATTTTATTATAATGTTTCCACAATGCTACACAGAGTTCATAATCACTATTTTTAGAGGCCACTTAAATGTATATTGAGTTGATATAGCATAATATAATTAATACTCTCATTGGTAGCTATTTTACTTCAGTGGAGGGAAGAACCCCATGATTTTATCACATAAAAAAGGTCTTTAGAATTTCAATTCAAGTTAAATTGAACATGTGCAATTGTTTGACAACTTTATGATAGGTAGCCTTCCAGGTACTGATATGTCTCCAAAAATGCACTTCAACAAATATTTCTTGTAGCCTAACATTCACCACTCACTGTGATAGGTCTTAAGGATGTTAAATTGGTGGGAAACAGTCTCTAAACTGAAGAAGCTTCTAAATCAGTCACAGGTGACAGAAATCCAAAACAGTATTAGCTAGAACATATAAAAATGCAGCAAGTCTAGTAATGTGGTGTTGATGAAAATGGATGTGATAGAAAGGGCTTTGGAAAAGGTAATATTTACACAGAAATCTGAAAGGGTGTTAGAAATTGGTTGCTTAGTTTGAGACTGCTCAGGCTGCTATAACAAGATACCACAGACTGGGTGGATTAAACAACAGGCACACTTATTTCCATACCATTCTGGAGGCTGGCAGTCTGATATATAGTTGCCAACAGGTTGGTCTCTGGGAGACCTCTCTTTCTGCCTTGTAGATGATGATCTGCTCTCTGTGTCTTCATATGTCCCCTTTTTTGTATGTACATGGAGAGAGAACCTGTATCTTTTCCTCTTTTGATAAAGACAGAAGTCCTGTGGGATTAGGGTCCTACCCTAGTGACTTAATTTAACTAATTACCTCATAAGTGTCCTATGTATGGCCACAATCACATTGGAGGTTAGGACATCATATGACATCATATGAATTTTAGAAAGACACAATTCAGTCCACAACAGATAAGCAGAAGGGTGGAGATGAGAAATGAGTTAAATCCTGAGGAAGGGAAGGGATAGATGGATAGATAGGTAGGTAAAGTTCATCAATAATACATTTAGAAAATTGTTTTAAAAACATGATGGGGAGAGAAGAAACTAGTAAAATAACTTCATGCTATCTTAGAGATTAAATTGAAATTTCCAGCAAAATTAACAATCACAGTTTGAACAGGGCACTTAAAACAAGACAGGAAATCAATTATTTAATAGCATTTTTAGTTTATAGATTTGCTTCTAGTTAGGGTCAAGTATGAATAATTAACTTACTTGATTACAAAATCATTCTGAATAATCTGCTTATAATTTTAAAGATAATATGAAAACTATAATCATAAAATGTGAGAGAAGAAAATATATAGAGAGATGAAAGAAGGTTGTTAACAAGAAATATGTACCTCCAACAGAGGTCTCTAAAGAAACTAAACTAAAACTTTGTCAGGGCAGGAGACAGGAATAAGATTATAGACTCAGATTCTTCTTTTGACCAATATTTGGACAAACTTGATCATATTGATAAAGATGAAAAGATGACACCTGCCTTAAACTTATTATCTAATAATGATGTTCAAGTGTTTTCAAAGGCTGTCTGTATTTCAATATATTAAATCTCTTTCTGTATTATGAGAGTTAGAGTTCAAAAAATCTTCCTTTGTGGACTCACAATATATGTTAATATGACAGCTAAATTTTTTACATATTTTTAGAAAATGAAAATGATTTATTAAATACAATTTTAATAATTTGATTTATAAAAGAGCTGGAGGTGGCAACCCACAATAAATTAATCTATTGTGAATTATGAAAATATTAATCAGCTTGATGTAAACATCTGTGGTTCACAGAAATGGCCTGGAATTATTTATCAGTGTCATTTCTCCTTTCTGCCTCACCTAACTCCACTTAATGACTGGGACTCGCATGTCTTTGTCATTACATAGGGAATAGAATATGTGCCAAAACATACAGCTCAGGGTTTAAAAGTTAAATTGCATGAATATTTATGAATACACTGTCTAGTATACAAAAATTCTAAAATACCTCAATGATTGAGATTTAGCATTCAACTTGACAGAGTGAGAAAATGTTCGCTTTAAATTTCAAACAAAATAACTACCATTTCTTAATCTGTTAGACTGTACTAACAGCTTTACCTCCCCTATTTAATTTAACTGTTCAAAACAATTTTATTTAAAAAATACTGAAGAATGCATGGGAATGCAAATTGATGGTAAGTTATAAAGCCAGAATTTGAAATCAAGTATATCTGATTCAAGATGCCATGCTCATTTTTCTCATCTGCAAAATTGAAAAAATATATACCATGTCCTCCTTAACTCACATTATATTGAGGTTCAAATGTAAGAGTGAGAATATTGTAAATTGTGACATCAAAATAGTTGTACAATTATTTATTCAGCTATGGGTGATGGTTGCTAGTACAAGCTAATAACAACATAAAACTCATATATATGTGGATAGTTGAGTTAGAATGAAGTTCTTCAGTGGATTAACAGGAATTACTGAAAACTTGTTTTGTGGTTGTTGAGTTCATCAAATCATTGAAGAAGAAATATTTGAAAAGTCCTTTAAATCACATAAAGAAGGTAGATGTTTGATCCAATTCCAAATCAATATCCCTTCCTCCGTTAAAAACATATGTCTAATTTCCAGCTCACTTTACAAATTTTTTCCAAATCTTTCAAACCTCTATGGCATTCTTCTCTGGTGTTTCTATATGAAAAGCTTCCTGGATGTCTGTTTTATATTTTTCTAGTACTTATCCAAATATTCATTTTTAATTAACATTTCCTATCTCTATTTCCTAAGGCTGTTATGTAACTGTGTCTATGATACCAGAGAGATCACGGACTTTGCTTCTGTAAGTCACAAAACCCTTCAATTAATTGTCCTGCAATTAGCAATGCACAATGAAGAAGTAAGTTCTTAATATTTGCTTGTGGTTGACAAGTATAATGACAATGCAATTTTCTGAAAAGGTTACCAGCTCACTGGGAGTGTTTAACAACCTGGGGCCTGACATAATAGACCATATTGCATTCATATCTAACATCATGAGGCCCACTATAATATAAATGATGAAACTAAGCAAATAGCTAAACTGGTAGAGACTTTATGCATGGATTAATGTCTTTGAAAAATGTTTATTAGTGTATTTGTACCTCCAGTATGTCTGAAAAATGTAGGTAAAAATCTACCTTCTGGAACAGCACTGAATATATATATGTATATGTGTGTATATAAATATATATATGTATATGTGTATATATATGTATGTGTATATATATATATATGTATATGAATACATTTACTTAGTTTCACATCCACACACCCACAAGCAAACATACAAAATATCCATTATATATATTTGTAAACTTATATAGAGGACTTCCTTTTTTATGTGTGAACTATGCACTTGGTATCTTATTTTTAAAACACATTATGCGTATAAGAAAGACTGCATTACACATATCCATATGTAGCAGCCTAAGCGATTGTTGATCTTTTTTTTAAATAGGACTATTACTCCATGATCTCTTATTTCTAAATCCAGAACTCTCTTCCCTACTGTCCTATGAAGGGGAAAGTGGCATGTGTGTTGAAGAGCAGAAGTAGATGAGAGGCCTTTGTAAATCAAAGAATGAAAACTCATCATTTTGTCCTTAGATATGTGACATACAATTTAACCACATTCATCAAAGGAAAAACATTCAGGAAAAACTTTAAGTCCCCTAGTTCCATTTGTTAAAGGTGATATAAGTTGATCTTTTTTATTGCTTTATGCTTTTTTTTTTTTTTTGAAAAATGAATTTTCCTCATTGAAGAAGTTTGCCCTGCCTTGGAAAACAACTTGCCATCAAACAAGTTCACAAGATATTTACAAGCTTGATGCATTAAAGGGAAGAATTTTTGTATACAAGTCTTTGCAAATTTTCTTGGATGAAATGCAAGAAGGGTTTGATTTGTATGAGATTCTACTTGATGGCAAACAGGGCAGAGATATCTCATGGTTCCCAGGAGGCTTACACCCAACAGCATGAAAACTTGGAAGTCTGCCTGTATTACCTTATGTGATGACTGCAGAGCTCAATCGCATTTAAGATTTAATATCATTGGCAATATGCCTCCAGCAGCCACTGAATAATATGGAGTAAAAATGTCTTAATCTCCAAATGATTGCTGCCTTGTGAAGTAAATTACTCTAGTTACATTAACAAGTTAACTAGGTACAAGGTGAGAATATAAAATCTTAGAACTAAACTCTGGTTCATATATATTCAAAAGGTAGCAGGATAAAAGCAATGTATAGACTAAGAAGAAGCAGAGAGAAATTTGTGATGTTTGGACACCAAAGATGTCTGAAATTTATGAGAAAGAAGTATCAACCTAGTGTAAAAAGCTGGGTCTCCTTTGGCTCTAATACTAAGTTTGTCATTTCTAAGTAGTGTGATCTTGGACAAGTAACTTAAATTCTTAATATCTGTTTTCTTGATTGTAAAATTGGATTAATAATGAAACCTAGCTCATGGAATTATCAGGGAGGCTTTAAAGGATAAAATACATTAAATTATTAGAACATCTAGACTTTTATACTATAGTTTTATGTTATTATCATTATCAAAGTCATTAAAATTAGGAATTAAAAGTGATCATTTTCTTTACTTTTCTATATGTAACTTCTATTGTTACCACAATTTCTTTATTTCTTAATGCCTACATTCAGTTCAAGCTCTAAAGAGAAAAGACTGAAATTTTTCTATTATTTTAAAGGGTTAGTAACACATTCTTTAGAATGGAACAAAGTCTCTTATTCTTTATCCTAAAATGACCCACTAAAATAATAACCTGTAAGTTACAGAGAATTTGGTAAATCTAAAAACTCACCTTGCTATTTATTTTAACATTAAATTAAGATGAATGCAAAGATTCTTTAATCTGGAAATAAAGATGAGAGATGCATCAGTACATATTTGGTGATTGAAGCCAAAAAATTAGTAATTTTGGACATTAGGAAATTTAAATCCTAGGACATTATTTAAGAATGTACAACTGCTAGAATGGCACCAAAACACAAACACTGGAGTGGAGGCTACCAATTGTAAAGCTAGTATTCATAAACACTAAGGACTTCTCTCACAATGTTTTGATATTTTTTCCCCAAAGTGTGACCAAGGATAGAGCATTTATCGAGACTTAATTGTGATAAGTATCAGGATTATGTGTTTGTCTGAAATCCATCAATGAAACATAATGAAATAGTCTATAACCACGGATTTAATATTTCCCCTGTTATTTGATTGTGAATATGGGGGGTGGAGAATAAATTTTAATAAAATTTCAATCACATAGATGCAATAGCATTCAATCTCAATATCCCAAACAAGTGGTTCAAAACAGAATGTCATATATCAAATCACTGATATGCTCATCCAGGACAATGACATTAGCATTTGTCATCTTGTCACTCGTAAAAACCCTGAAGACCTCAAGAGGCTGAAATATCCATTTTCCTGCCCCCAAAGGCCAGTCTCAGATAGGTTGATGTAAATTCTCATGTATTTAGAATCAATTGAAGACTTTTCAATAAAACTAAAATTATATAGCAGTTTTAAAAAGAATTTTACTCTCAGAGGAAACACAGCAGTAATGAGAGAGAGAAAAATATTAAAAAAAAAAACCCTTGCATTTACTTGGCATTAGTTTTGGTTATTTAGATTCTGCTTTCAAAGGATGTCCGTGATAATTATTTTTCTTTATTTTCCTTCGGATTGGCCCTTCATTTGACAATGACTGTGTAAGCTCTATGTTTTGAATATGCGGCTGATTGACAACAGCAAAAGAGGAAGAAATGGTCACTTAACTTGAAACTCCACAGGAAAACAGGACACTCATATAAAGATGATTTTAAGAGCTGAATATATGTTATTCTGTTTGAAAATCATTGTACTGAGAGAATTTTAATAATATTGTAATTAATGTGTGATGAGAAGGAAGTCTGCATTTATGGTACTTGTACAATATTCACTTTGATTTCATGTCTTTTAAAAATATATTTTCTACAGTAACATATCTGGTTCATTGACAGTCATTTATACTACTCATTAGATGATAATACATGAATGAAATTGTAGTTAAATGCATAAACTATCACTACAGGAGGCAAAGATTCTAAAACAAATGCATTAAAACTGTCTGCCATTCTGCCTGATGCTCCAGTTGATCGCTGATATTTAGGTTGCCATGACAACATGAAATGTGTGTACTACTTAGCATTTAAGAATTTATTTTAATTTTTATCCTTATTTGATTTTTTAATATATTAAATGATAATTTCTCACATATTTCTCTTATATATCAAAATAATAAAACATTTGAGCACCTTAAAATGTTCTAATGTTATTATAAATATTATTGTAATAAATTATATAGTTACTGTTTATGAAGTTACAATAAATTATATAATTAATAAAAATATATAGGTATATAGTTTTCTGACAAATTATTAAAATACTATAATAAAGGACACAAAAAATTATGGCAAATGCTTTGCCCTTATGGAATACTTCTTTATTCCTAGTAATACAAATAATTCTAAGAATTAACAACAGCCCTGATATTTAATAATTTAGTCCATACACACACATGCAGACACACATACACTGGCACTAACACACAAAAATCATATACTGGCCAATGTTAAGGGCACCTTCTTAAGAAGGAAGTGTCATATCTAACACTTGTTTTGTTGTTTTGGTGGTTGAAACTCTCCCAGTCGGGACTTTGCTTTATTGGTAACCCTCTCTTCCCAAAATGCCATCACAAGGAAATGACTGATTCAACTGTGGCTAAAGAGTTTATGAGTGATTTGTTCACAACTTATTTCTATTTTTCATTTTGTGAAGATCAATGGAAGTCAGCAGTTATGATACTTACAAATCTAAAAAGCATTAAGTGCACCACCACATAGTAGGTCCAGGAATGTTCCCATGTGTGTTTGTCAGCTTTACTTATACAAAAGCCTACAGCAAAACTCCAAAGAAGGACTCCATCTTTTCACCTCCTGCTCCTGGGAAGGCGGTGGGGATATTCAGCCTGAGGGGCCAATCATATTAAAATAAAAGGTAAAGAAATGGAGCACAACCTTATACAAGGCCAAAAATAATATAGACCTTGTTTAGAACTATTACCTATTAAAGGACGTGTGAAAAGCAAGAACAACTACAGATAAACAAACACCCTTTGATCCCAAAAGCCTGTCTTTCCTTCCCACTTCTCTGTTAAAAACCACAAATAAACTTAATAAGGTTATCAGTGTTTTCAGATGACACCTTAAACTCAGGAAATGACCAATATTCAGCCCAATTGGCTTAGTTTGTCAGGGATTGTCTTCAAAGAGAACATAAGAGAAAATACTTGGTGTTTCAGGGAACATTATTTCTTCCTGATGAAAAGGGAGAGTAGTAAGAAAGATCTCCTCCACACACTTCTTCCTTGCTGCTTTCAGATGTTGTTAACTGAGGAAGTGATACTGAAACCCCAGCACCATCTAATGAATGGGGGAGTAGCCCGAATACTCAGCAGAATGCTTGAAAAGGATACCATCATTCCATCACTGGAACACCGTTTTTGATATTCTCTTTTTCTAGAATTTCTATTAAAGGAAAGCACACAAGTGCCTACAGTAGAAGCCAAAATTGTTCAGATTTTCTGCAACTTGAAGACAACACATCCTCACTGAATCAGATGCCCACTTGGAAATCAGATTCAGGATTACACATATTTGTTGATTTTCTCCATTCTCTTATTCCACTAGGAAGCAGTTTTGGTTAATTTGTGAAACCAGAAAGAATTTGAAGCCATAGGAAATATATAAATTATGATGGCTATAGAATCTGCTTGCCCTCATTTTGTCCACTTGTAATTTTATCTGGTACCCTTCTTTTCTCTATTTCACTTACTTTTACTGCTTCATTTTCATGTGCTTTATCCTATCAATTGACATCAATTCATATTACCATATTTGGTTGGGCAAGATAAGAAATTATTACCCATGCTAATCCAAATAGCATAACATTCAACTATCAGTGAGTACACATGTATAGCATATAATTTTGTGCCTTATGTTTATCTTTGCAATTATGCTCTGTTTACCATGATATCCAATTGAGGACAGAGAGAGGCAAAGATAGAATACATTCAGGAAAAAGTCAGAGCATACCACAAAAATGCAACAAATTAGAAATCTAGAAGGTTAATAGTAACTACTTAATCCAGTTCCATTCATGATAAAACTAAGATGAGAGACACAAAGCAGTATCAATCCCTTGTTGTGGTATAGTCAAGAAATGAATCCAGGTTCCTATTTACTGACATGGTCCTCTCTTAATTGCATTACATGGCATGCTTTCAAATGGAGCATCTTGGATGTCACATGATTTGCCCTGTTGATAAGCCAAGGCAAGTTAGCCTTACCTATGTAAAATATTAAATGAAGGATGGATGCAGAAATGAGCTAACAAGAGTGAAGCTAAAAGAACAATTTAATTTAATTCAAAAGAGTACAGATAGATTTTCTTTTTAATCCTCTCTTCTCCCAATTCCCTGTTTGAATATTTCTTCTGGGCATTATCTTATTTAATTATAATTATTTGTTGATATCTTCTTACATCTGTATGTATATTTTTTAACTCTGGTCTTTCTATTCATGTATAGGCCAGGCATTTTTTCTAGGATCTAGGAAGATTGTGTAAATAAACTGACAAATTGCCCCTTCTCATGTATCTTTCACTCTAATGTGAGAAATAAATAATAACAAATAAATATATAACCTAACATTGGGTATTTTCCATGTGCCAGGCACTGTTTTTAGCCCCTTAGATAAAGTAACATTATCACTATCAAGGTACTATTATTAGCCTCATTTTTAGGGTTATGGAAACCAGAGCATAGAGTGGTAGGTAAAATTGCTCAAGGTCACATAACTACTAAGAAGTAAAACGGAGGAAATATGGCTCCAAAATCTGTACTCTTAATCACTATGCTATGACAGTTCTCCATGTAAGAAGAGTTCTGAAAACAAATTAGAGTGTAACTTGTTAAGAGAAAATAGCATGAATGTGTGAAAGATGAGAGAATTTTTAGTTAAGGAAATAGATACATGCACCCCAATGTACATAGCAGCAATATATACAACAGCCAAGACATGGAAGCAACCTAAATGTCCATTGATAGATGACTAGATAAAGAAGTTGTGGTATATTTACACAATGGAATGCTACTCAGTGATTAAAAAAAAAAGAATAAAATAATACCATTTGCAGCAACATGGATGGATCTGGAGGTTGTCATTCTAAGTGAAGTAAGCCAGAAAGAGAAAGAAAAATACCATATGATATTACTCATATGAGGAATCTAAAAAAAAAAAAAGAAAAGAAAAGAAAAGAAAAAGAGGGCACTAATGGACTCATCTACAAAACAGAAACAGATTCTCAGACATAGTAAACCATCTTATGATTACTGGGGGAAATCGGTTAGGAAGGGATATATTTGGAAGTTTGAGACTTGCAAATGTTAACAATTATATATAAAGATAGATTAAAAACAAATTTCTTCTATATAGCACAAGGAACTATAGTCAATATTTTGCAATAACCTTTAATGGAAAACAATATGAAAATGAATATAGGTATGTATATATGCATGACTGGGACATGATGCTGTACACCAGAAACTGATACATTCTAACTGACTATACTTCAATTAAAAAAATGAAATAAAATAAAAAAATAATAGGAGAGCCTCAATGAGAAGATAAGGGAGTTAGCCAAGTAACTAGATGCGAAGGAACTTCAAAGGGGTCTGCAAAGGTAAAGCCTTACTGTGGGATGTGCTTCCTGTGGTCAGGGCATAATCAAGAAAACACCTTGGATGATCTGCAGATGGCGGATGAGTCAACAGAGCGAGAAATGACCAGATCATGTCAGACTTTTGATTGCAGTATGTTTTTTATGAGTAATGAAAATATTTTGAGGAACTCTGAGCAACTAAGTAGCACATTCAAATGAAAAGGATTAGTTAGCCTGGGAAATACCATATAGGCACTAAAAGTGAAAGAAGAAGAATCAATAAATATTTGAGCTTTAACAGCAGAGGTGGTGAATGGTGGTCAGTTTTTTTTTTTTTTTTTTTTTTACATTTGTATCAGAATTTCCTGGACACTGGATATGAGGGGTGGAAATAGCCTAGAGTTAAGTCTGACTTCAAGATTTTTGACCTTAGTCCACAGACAAATGACAGTGCCAGGTACTGTAGTCGGGAAGCCTAGGAGAGAAGCAGATTTGAGGGTAGGGTAAACATGCAATTTGTGAATCTGTAACTTTGAGACACCTGTTTTTCCTACATTGTTTTATATGGTAGCCTCTGGTACTTAGCAGAGACCAAATTTTACATTTTATTTAATCTACTGAAGTTAAACTTAAATTTAAAGCTGCTACTCAACTCACTGAAAAATTTTCCTTGTATTTGGATCAGCTTAGCTTGTGACTCTACTTTCTGAATTGCAAAATTTATAAAATCCAAATACAGATCAAGTAATTGATGAAAATCTAGTATCTGAATTGGGATATCTTTTAAGTGTAAAATACATGCTAGTTTTCGAAGATTTGAGGTGAGTACCCCATTAAATATATTGTCTTCCATTCATTAGAGATATTGAGATTGGAGATACGCATTTTGAAAGCATCAGTAAAAACATGGTGTTGAAGTTTGGAAATTAATGATTTGATTAAAGAGTGTGTTTGGTTACCAAGGAGTAACATCTTCCTATGGGTTGACAATGTGACCATGGTAAGCACCTGGCTTCTTCAGAGGAGGTCTGGTTTGCTTATTTGTGTTCAGGAGTTGGAGGATGGGTGGGGAAGGAAGGGAGAGGAAGGAGAGCTTTTATCCTCTTTGTATTCATACAATCTTAGAAAAATAGCTAGATGCTTAGATTTCAGTCCTTTTCACCCACAATTTTCAGTACATCTAGACCAATTTTGGCAAGATAAAACTAACCATCAAATCATTTACCTAATTTTCAAAAATTTTCCCAGAAAAGTAGTGATTAATTAAGATTAGGATTTAAATACATTTCAATGTATAATTCAGTAATGATTCCATTATCCTCAGGGTGACCAGATGCCCAGGTTTTCACAGCCTGCTTTAGTTAGAAGTTTCTTGTTTGATTTAATTATCAATAGTGCTCATTTTCACCCTAAACTCTTTCCTGATTCAGATGATAAATTATATATTCACCCAAATTATTCTACTGTTTTTCTTTAGTCTGATGAATCAAGGGTTTTTTTTTTTTTATTAGTTTATTTCATCTGGTTTTCTGTTTTTGCTTTTATTTTGTTTTTTGGTTTTGTGCTTTACTTTGTTTAATTTCATATTTTTATTTTATATTTCCTAATACCTGTCTTATTGTTTTCCGTTCATCTCCACCACATTATTTTATATCAGGTCAGCATCAATTCTTACTTGGATTATGCAATCAGATTTTTAACTAGTGTTCCTGCCTCCTCATCTCATTACTCTAATCCTATCAACACTGCAGGACTGATCTTTCTAAACTACTATAAAGGAAGTAAATGTGAAGGATTCAGAATTGCAGAAAAGGAAGAGATTGATAAAAGAAAGACAGAACTGGAGGTGAGACCAGCCTCACAATGTGCTGACATTTAAATTTGACCTTGATAAAGAGACAGACATTTCCGCATGGGGGTAAAAAATGAAAAGAAAAGGCAGAGACTTTGATAAAGAAGAAAAGAAGGTAAAACCAGGAGAAGGTTGTAGACCTCCCTGACATAGGACTGTTCAGTTTATGCTTTCCTGCTACAAAGCTCTTAAACATTTTTTATCTCTTCTCAGAAAACATTTTTTGCAGAATAATGTTTATTTTTTACATAAATGCATACTGAATGCACTATAAAATGTGATAACTCAACAATATGATTCCAAACAAAGACAAACCCAAAAATGAAAAGAGGTTTCTAGAGACAAATTGTCTAGCTTGTACAATGTCACATGGGGCATTTTGAGTCACCTGCCATGTTTTGATGGACCCCAAGCAATTTACATTCCCCTACCTATGCCAATCAAGACAAGTAAAAATGTAGCATTTTCTGCAACTCCTCTATCTGTTTTGCACATGCAATATTTCCAAGTATTTTAAATCCTCTCTAATATAGCCTTTATCTTTTCCTAAGCATGTTTTCTGTGTTGTAACAATATTTAAGGGCTGCTTGTTTGTTTGCCAGAATAACTGGCACACTAAAAGCCCGGAACCATAAACAAAGAATAAAGTAACTTTCTAAGAATGATCCCTTTGCTGTTTTTATCTACCAACAACAAGTCATTTATTCTTTTTTTAGTGAGGCCAGCACACATTCAGTAGAATACATGTTATGGAAATAATTTTCTAATTAATAATTTGGTGTTTTAAATAATTACTTTTAGGACCAGAGATTCTTAGCATGTTAAAATGCTAAATGTAGCCACTTCTTCCAAAAATACACACCAGGCTCATGGCAGCAGTGAGGTCACTTTCATTAGGGCATGGGTGAAATGAGGTAGGCAGAGTAATTAGGAATTGGGAAATCAGAACAAGAACCTTAATTCTACTAAGAAAATCCCCAGACTTTCTTTTATTTACTGCGGTGTTCTAGCATCTAGACCAAAGCCTGACTTTCATTAGCACTAAATAAACACTGATGAATGAACTCAAGGATACCAAGCACAGCAGTTCTTCAGTTTTCTCATCTGATGTTAAAGGGTCATATCAAAGAATTCTGATGTTTCTGTTGCATCTTATATTCTATAGTTTAGCTAACAAAACAATGTTAAATGTTATTTTTGTTGCCTATCATTTTCCATATATCATTCTTCCTTCCTTCCTTTCCTTTCCTTTCCTTCCTTTTCTTCTCTTTGCTTATTTCTCTTTTGTCCTCTCCATCTTTGTCTTTTTTCTTTTTTTTTCTTTCTTATTAACATCTTAAAGATAGTAGAACTGAATCTTTTCAAGTTTAAATAGCATGATTTATCTTTGCTTAGAAGCAAATGATAAGTAGTGGTCCAGAAAAAAGGAAACAAGAAGCCCTTCTCTGCCTTTCAGAGAATGCACAGAACATAGGAAACACTTCTTTTCACATAGAAAAGGAAAAGCTGTCAGCCCTGAGACACAGGGAGGTGCTGAGGTACAGGTAGAAATCACTGATTATTAACTCAATTTTTGGCCTATCTCTCCTCCCTGGAGAACAGGGGATGAGGCTGAAAGTTCCAAACTTCTGATAATGGCTTGGTCTGGTGACCAGCTCTGATGATGAAGCTATCCAAAAGCCCACCAAGAATTTACCCATTAGAACAAAAGATATTCTCATGATCCAGGAAGTTACAAGAGATTTAGAAGCTCTGTGTCAGAAATTGGTGGCAGAGACCAAATATATATCCTATGTTTCACATATATTCATATATTCAAGATAAGAAAATATATTTAATAATTAAAATAATATGCCTTCAATGAGCATTTTACTTATATTGTAGTATCAATTGCCATAATCACTCATTTGGAAAGTACTATTTTAATCCTTAGTTTTACAGATAAGGAAACTAAAGCATAAAGGCTTTAAGTTACTTGATTATATCTAGAACATGCCTGAGCCAGAATTCCAATCCACGCAGTTTACTCTAGAGTTTACTATTTTAAACATTTGTACATTTATGTAGTGATAGCTGCAATTGTTTGGATAAAATAATTTAGAAATATTTTAAATAAGATTCTTTAGATAAGTGGCTGTTCATGGTTCTACTGCACATAATCATATAGTGATGTCTGAGTTTAACATATTGAATGGAAAATGATATTGTTTTTTAAAATCATAAGTAGAAGGTTTGCCAGAAGTGTTAATAATTTCCTGGAAGTGCTATAACACTTGAGTAAAGAAATTGTTTTGATCTATGTTCTATGTTTATTATTTTACAAGAAAGAACAATTCTGAGAATATCAGAGAGTGACAATTTAATTTGGATATACCACAAAACCATAAATGAGTTTGTAGATTGAAACAAATTTATGTCTGGGAGACTCATTAAACTAATTTGTTATCTTTTCCTGTTAATGAATTATATGAATAGCAATAATTACCTATCCTATAGTACTGCCATCAATGACAGTTCATTTTTTTCTATAAAGTAATTTAAGATAAAACAGCTGATCAAAATGTTCATATTGATGCAAAATATTTTTAATGTATTAATGTCCATATGCATAAAATAGAAAAGCTCACATGGTATCATGTAAAGATTAAAACATATTGAAATCGGATGTGTTTCCCCCCCCCACAAGATTAGTCTCCAACATTTCTAATGAAATCATCAAGACATATAAAATAAGTAAAATTTTCTATCAGCAAAATAGATTAAAATTTACTCACAGATTTGACATTTGAAAAATTACTCTCAGACAAAAACAAGTAAAGCCAGCTTCAAAAATTTGCCAACCAAAAAATCTGTAAAGCAGAATTGAACACATAAGAATCAAAGAATGACCACATTCATGGCCTCCAGTATCACACTAGATGAGAAAGCTTATTATTCTTATTCAGATTTGTTAAGAAAATTCTCAATTCTGTAGGAATCCCTGCTGAGGAAAAAAAATTCATCCATTCAGGACACAAATCTCATTGAAATTCTTAGTCTAGCCCAGTGTTTCATATGCTTATTTGGCTGTGAAATGCACTATGGGATCATTTTCATGAGTTTTTGATAATGCAGGCCACTGGGCTATAAATCCCAGCTTGTGGACTTTGTTCTAGATAAATTCATTGACTTTGTCTTCAGAAAAAGAAATTCTTACTGCAGGATGAATTTACCCACCTTGGCTACATCAGTATGCAGCAACTTCCTTCCTGTTCATTAGCCATTAGCCTCATCTGAGGGCTGGACAAATCAAGCACTCTGAGAATGGCAGAGAAGAAAGAGGAGAAGAACTGGGTCTTTGTTGATGTCACTGCAAGTCAACAAATACAGTTTCATAATGTCCTGTCTCTAAATGTCTTGTATACAAATAATATACATACAGTTAAATGCAAGTTGTTTAGGAGTCTTCTGTTATTTGAAATCTAACAATATGTACCAGCCTGTTGTGCTTGATTCTCTAGAAAATTTCCTGATGGACTTTATTGCCTTACAATGCTGTTTCTGGGATGTAGAAGGTTTGTATCTAACACTTGAATTTTATAAACTATGGCCTAAGGCTTAAAATCTGTACCTTAATATATTCTAACTTTTATTTTCAAACAGCAAAATTTTCAGTACTGAGAAATGCTCCTCTAATTTTTGTACCTTCTTTATTTATTAAATACTTAGTGAAAGGAGCAAAACAAGCTGAGTTAGTGATTTTCATGTTACATGTTGCAACATCAAGTAAAATATTCACTTGCAGCTTAGACTAATCATGAAAAAAAATCCAAGTTTCCTTTGATAAAATATAATCCTTGCCATTCAGTGGTCAGAGATAAATTTATTATGGTTATTTATGTTGTTATGTTTTATTTTATCTAAACAATCTTTCAATCCCCCAAATGTGAGGTTTTTTGCTTGTGTTTTTTCTGCAATCTGACACCTATAGGTGAGAGAGAAAAGCCCTACACTCATTTCTTTCTTTATACACATTCTCTGAAAGCATTCTCAAATATATATCATGTCTCTAAAGAAAAGCATAGTACATCCTCTGAAATTTTCCTGGCTCCCTCAATAGGCACATCTCCAGCATCATGTTGATGGGCCTTTACAGAGTGTCAGCATCTGTGATTTTATGCTTGCACTGTAGGGAAAACTGAATATGTAGTTAGATGATGCAGCAACCTATATCCTTTAGCTTGACCATGATAATTTCAGTTAGACTTCATCAAACTATATGCACTTGGTTTTGTTCATCTAAAGCTAAAGAATAACAAAGAAATACAACATTGAATATCTTTGTAGGACAATTTTTTTTTCAGGAAAATATATGTGCCGCTTCTTGTTTTTTTGCCTTTTACAGCAGAGCCTTTAAATACTCCACAAACAATATGAACAAATGAAACCAATGGATTTGTCAATATCTGAAATGTTGTCATAAGGAGAAGCCAAGAACTTAGATATATTGGGAAAGTCTTTAAAAACATGAGGAAAACAGATTAAATGGAGACACACATCTTGAATAATCCTTTATAATAAGAAAAAAAAAAAAGAAAAAAAAGACTCTAGAGGGAATGCATGGAACTACTGTGTATTCATTTTAAAGGTTCTATTTGTTGGTTCTTTACTTAAGACTCACTCCCTAGAATTCTAACTAGAGCACTCAGTTTTTCTTTTGTGAAATGGCATTCCCATTCCACTCTCTCCTTGAGTTCGATTGGAATGATTAATCTTAAGCTCCGTGAAGGACTCCTATTCTCCTAGCCACAGAATTCAGTTCTGAGATGACCACAAGACCTAATCCAGATCATGTGACATTGAGAACACTTAGCTAAGGCAGTAAGGAAAGAAGCTTTGTCTAACTCCTTGAGAACAACAGATTATTGGACTGGTTGGAGTAGCATAGGGATTTTAGGAACTCCTATATATATTTTACTCATCAGATGAGCTGTCCTAATGGTGAAAGTGACTCACAGAGGAAAAAAATGCCCAAAATATCACAGAATACACAGAAATAAAGCAAAATTTCTGAGGATGTGTGAATGTGGAAATTAACATTCAAAAAAATCCAGGGCTCTTTTTAAGTTTTCTGCTCTGTGATCTAAAGAGTTACCTTTTTATTTAAATGAGTATATATACATTTATTTACAAATATTTCATATATTAAATATATTATGTATATAGTTATATTTAACTATAAAACTCTTAAATTTTTCAAAGACCAAGTTCAAAACTGAGACTACCAATAAGCCTTAGAAGTAAGTGAAACAATGCTGAATTCAGATTTCTAATCACTTAATAATGAAGAAATAACATTGCAATATCATTTATTCTAAAAATTGTACATATTATAGCATACATATATTTTTATTTATTTTAAAATATTTTTATATATATATAAACAATCAAATATTTCAAGAAGGCAATTTTGCTGAGCATTTAATATGTCTCAAACATTGATCTAAATATTTTCTCATGTTAAATCCTGTAATCTTTAAAACAACACCATGAATTAGGTTTCTGTATTATCTTGATATTATAGGAAAACACATCCAAGATATTGGGCATCAGCATCCAGGAACTTAACATTTATTTATTATATAAATAACAGGTTGATTGTGAAAAGAGATTGTAGGAGGTAAAGTATAAAACCAGTGTATCACAAGTTAAGATTTAAGTTTCACCCATTAGGTTAGAATAGCTCTATTTTTGTTTTTCCTCTCACTATTGCAGACTTATAGTACAAGAATTAAGTACATATTTCCACATTCTACTTTCTACATGCTTTCAATATCCCAGTTCCCCCAACAGAGATATTCTAATGCTTTGGGCATGAATAATTGAATATATGTGTCTACACACATATGTTGAATATATATGTATCCTTTTAAGTATAATGTATTTTTCTTGCATATCTTCATTGTTTACATGCATAAATGAGATTGAGAAATGATAATAAAATGACATTTTATTTTTCTTCTTGTTTGTGCTCAACTTCATGTTTTAAGATCCATCAAAATGCTCTGAGGGCCTCTAGTTTATACATATTTGTTTTGCTACCTATTATGGCATCATATGTATTACACATATCCTACATTTGCTACCTAATATGGCATCGTATGTATTACACATATCCTACATTTTCTACCTATTATGGCATCGTATGTATTACACATATCCTACATTTACATTGTTATTTTTAGTAATCAGTAACAAGGATGGTTCCAATTGTTTGCTTCCACATAGAATGCTGTAATAAACATCTTGAAAATATACACTAAAGGACATATCATGTACAGAGGCCCCTCTTTCCTTTGCTTATTAGTGAGCTTTGTCCTCTTTGCATTTGGTCTCTACTGTTTTTTATTATGTTGATATAAACTTGTATATTGTAGATGTGAAATATTTTTCAGATACTAATTTTGCAAATACCTTCATATCTCTATTATCTCAGCTTATTTTTCAGTTGTGCCTTTGATTGAACAACAATATTAAATTTACCAATACTGAACCAGAATTTTTAATTTTTGGCCTTGTATATGTGCTTTCAAATGCTTTATTAAAATCCCTTACTGAACACAATGGTGAATATAGTTTCCTTGGTTTTATTCTATTACCTTTACAATTTTACTATTCCCATATAGTTCTTAGTGTATATTGATATGTAGAGATCCAAAGTTATAATCTTCTCTATGATTCAGTTTTTCCAATACCTTCCTTTAAACAAGCTGCACTTTGTCCAATTTTTGTGATACTTTTACCACAGAATAGATTCATTCATATGTGTTTTATTTCTATTTTAAAGTTTTCCAATTTATTCCAAGAAGCTGATTTGTTTACTGTGATGTTTATACTACATTGTTTTGTTTCTTTAAAATATGACATCTTCTCAGGTAGGAAAAGTATTCCAGGTTCTTTTTTTTTTTTTTTGAAATGATTGAACTATTATTAAATAGATGCTCTTGTGTATGTATGTTGAGTATTTACTAAAAATAATTTGTCAGGAATTATAATTTAAACTTCACTGAAGTTATGATGGTTTGGGTAGTGATAGTGGGTGACCTGGTCTTATTGTCAATCTTAAGAAAATATGGAATGAGCAAATGCAAATTACAATATACAAAATAGATGAGCAATAAGGATTTACTGTATAACATGGAGAATTACACCTAATATCTTATAATAACAAATACTGGAATAAAATCTGCAAAAATACTGAATCACTATGCTGCATACCTGAAAATAATACCAAAAAAAACCCATATAAATTTTTCTAGTACATTTAACATTTACAGAAAGTTATATATTATTTACAATCTTAAAATAGCTACCCTCTGTTCATTGCATTAATAGGATAATGTTCTTTAAGTACTTTTATGTATCTATTTAAATATAAACAAATATAAAGCACTTCCTGAAGTTGGTGTCCCAATAGGGTAGAATAGATTTGGACTACCCCATAGAGCCTTATTCCTACAGATATCTTTTATTATTATTTGGCATGGAAGCCCCCTGTAAACCCAAATTCAACAGCTGCTTTTTATTTGATACGAGTCAGCATGTAGAGTGGAAATTTTTACCCCAGGACACGTGTTAAAAACCATCAGCCATAATTGTTTAGTACCACAACTGCTTGAGCCAATAACAACACCTGGAGCAAATGGGAAGATGACCAAAAGACTTAAAAGGAAAAATTGGAAAATAGGACATCCATAGGGGGTTTTAAATAGCTCTGATATATTCCTGAGAATGTGGAAGGTCATGTATAGGGCAGTTTTTAAGCCCAGGAGGAACTAAGAAGGTCTTAATATCTCACTTCTGGCTGATATTGAAACTTCAAAGTGAGAGATGAAGCATAGTGTAAACTGAAGGAGCATTAAAGATGTGTCTAACATGCACATAAAACCCCTCAGCAATATCCAGGAGACTTATTGGAACATCGCATTTAAGTAAAATATGTGCACTTATTAGGTGACCGCTAAGCTAATAAAAGAGGTAGTTCTGGTGACAAGTGATATAGAACACAGACTTTACAGGTTTGTTCAGGAAATGTACCAAAAAAAAAAAAAAAAGCAGTAAGAACAAAAATCTTATTTCCACAATTGCCACATTATATTACTTTAAATGTTCAGTTTTCAAAAAAAAAAAAACAAACAAATTTATGAGACATGCAAAGAATCACGAAACTATGCTACACAATAGGGAAAAAAGAGTAAAGAAACTGTCCCTGAGAAAACTTAGATGTGGGATACACTTTACAAAGACTTTGTATCAACTTCTACAAATATCTCCCAAGAATCAAATTAAATCATGTTTAATGAACTAAAGGAAAACATAAGAGTTATGCCTTGCTAAATATAAAAATGTTTCCATATACTTACAGATGACATGTGAGTGGATACAGAAATTACAAAGTATTTCACACACACTCAAACACAATTACAAGTAACAAATGAGTTTAGCAAGATTGTTGGATATCAAATCAGTATAAAATATTAGTTGTAATTCTATACAATAGCAGTGGACAAATTTCATACATTTATGATCTTGCATATAAAAGAATAAAATGTTTAAAATGTATTTATCAAAAGAACTATAAGACTTGTACACTGAAAACTGTAAAATCTCTTTTAAAGAAATTAAGATAAACTTACATAAGTGGAAAGGAATCTTGTATTCATACATTGGCAAACAATATTTTGGGGGGAACAGTAGTTCCCAGACTGATTTAGATTCAGTGAATTCCCTATTGAAATTCTACCTAACTTTTTCACAGAAATTGATAAGCTGACTGTAAAATTTATATGGAAATTCAAGGGTCCAGGATACCACAAAAATGGAAAAGAAAAACAAAGGTAGAAGACTCACATTTCCCAATTTCAAAACTTTCTATAAATTACATTATTCAAGATGGTGTGGCACTGTCAGAAGGATAGAGATCAAGTTAACATAACCCACCTCTTGATAAACAATGTTGGAGGGATTACAATTCAAATGATATTAAAAGAAAAACATAGTTACTAACAACTTGTGAGCCATGAAAGTATAGTGCAGAATCAAATATATTGAACAAAATACAAAACACTTAAAGGAGGGTATTAATTTTGAAAATGATCTGTTCCATAATTTGGAAAATGTTTGGGAAATTGTTTTGAATTCTCAGAAGAATGTTATTGATTAAGTGACATGGGGAACAATTTGAAAAGGTTTCCCTGAATTCACAGGACAAGATGAAAATTAACAGAAAAAATATGCAAGTATCTATAGAAGCTGTAAACTGGTGATTCTAAAATGCAGATTACTGGTGATTACTGATAGAACAGAACAAAAAGGGAAGAAGTGGTAGCCAAAATTGTAGTGTGGATATGTTTTCTAGACAAATAAAAATGTTTAAAAATCATTGCATGTGCAATGAAATGCTCCCTATGTTACATGTAATATAATTCTTAAGACACCTACATGTAAACACAGAGGAGAGAGGAAGGAAATTCATCCCATAAAATATATAACAGAAAAGTCAAAGATAAAGGTTAGCTTCATACTAAAAATAGCAAATAAACAAACTCATATTCCTCACATTTTCTTTTGAAACACAAAATGATAGAAGAAAAAATAAACTCACAGCATCATCCATAGTTTAATATTGAAAATAAAAGCTCATGATCAGATATTCCTTTTCAAGATAAAATCCACTTAAATTAAACAGGACTCAAGAATAATTTAAACCTGTTTACTTTGCCTAAAAAAAAAAAATAAATAAAGATCTATTTTAACCAATTGATAGAAAAAGGAAAATTAATACTCTTAAATAGAAAGATTGATTAAAATGTCTAACAATGAACAAGGCTTAATGATAATTCAGAGATGATATAAATAATTGTTAACTTTATTACAACTGTAACAGCAAATTATAATTAATAAGATAATATCTATAGCATATTGGACCATTAAAACTAAAACTGATTGTGATTATTATGTATTTATTTCTTACATGGTTGTAACAAACACATACACCCCTTTTTTTGGTTATCTATTCTTCTACTTTGTGGAAATTTCTACCAAAATGTGTCATTTACCATTCCCAAAATTAGGCACATTGAGGTTGTTTCAAACATGTTCTCAAATTCTCACAAGATATATGAGTCTTTGGAATATGGACTGGTTTATTGACTCATTTCTGATGAATATAATGTGTCAGAAGTTACATTGTATAACTTGTGACTCAAAGAAAAAGGAAACACAACTTCCTTCCACCTGGATCTCTTGTTCTGGAACTTTTGAGCTGACACATTAAAAGCCTGATTACCCTAAGCTTCATAGTGAGGTCAGGTGATGAGACCACATGGAGTAAGGAAGAGATGCCATAGGATTCCTGTCTATTCTGTCCCTAAGCTGTCCAACTCCCTCTAACTTCAACCTGCAGACATATGAGTGAGAGAGACTTCAGATTACTTCAGACCCCTGCCTCTGAGATGCCCTGGCAGATGTCAAGTGAAGCAGACAAGGCTTCCCCTCCATTCCCTTTCTGAAACACTGACCCACAGAACCAACCAGCAAAATGAATTTTCACAACAAAAGTTTTGATAATTTGTCAAGAAACAGTCACTGCAAAACACAGAGACCAACATTTCAGTTCGAATGTATCTTCCACAGATTGCAATTGGTTTAAGGATGATTATGTGGTTTAAGCTAAGCAAGACAGAATTGGGATTGCTTGCTTGCCTGATTGCTTGATTAATTTGATTTATCTTGATTGATTCTTTTTTCTGGGTGGTAGAAGTAGACATATGTGGAGTTTTCAAAGTGGAATTTGGAAAGGAGGATATCTCTGCATGTGAGGTCCTGAAAAATAAGTTCTTTGTTAAACTGGAACTCTGAGCAGCATTCATAATGATGAAGAGAGGGTGTCTCAGAAAGAAGTCAGAAATGAGATGCAGAAATTGATACAGGTTGCTAGTTACATATTTGAAGCCTGGAATCCATTCTCACCTGAAATAAGCATTTTTCCCCTCGGTTGACCTGCTCCCGATTCTCAGGAGTGTGCTCTCTTTTAGTACCTTTTTACTTTACTAATAAAAATCTTGCTTATATCACACTTTCTATCTCTCATTAATTTTTTTTCAGTTCACTAAGAACCATGATAATTCTTATTTCCCTTATCACAGTATCTATCCTTCTCAAAGTATGGACTGATAAGTAATTTTTTATGGCTTAAACTAGTTTGAATCAATGTCACTTTTAACCAAACGGTTACTGAATAATGCAATAGTAAAACATGTTTTATTGTCCTCTTACAAATCTGATTCTCACAGATTTCTTCCAAACAGTATTCACTTTCTATCAGTGTTGTTCCTCAGTAATTCTCCAAAGGGGCATAATACCCTCTGAGAGCTGCCCTACATCAAAGAAAATAAAAAAGTCAGTTTATTTGGTTATAATACAAATTTGGGAACACTTTTTTCTAAGGAAGTTGCTTTTTAAAAAATTTGGATCTGTGACAATTGTGATTTATTACAAGTCAATAAAACCCCAGACAATGTCAAAACTTTGAGCAACTGACAATGGATATTTGAAAATAGATAATTGAAAAGAGATATTTGACAGTATCTCATTTCCATACTCATAAAGGAAGACAAGAAGGGTTGCAGATGATCTTTCTCATCTATTGATATTATGCTGTCTATCAGATCCTAATAACATATCTGATGTATATAGTTTCAGATGCATTTAAAGCTATTTTTAGGACATTCAAAAATTAATTGTTGTAAGATTATTAAAGGAATAAACTCAAAATATTTTCTTCTTTAAAATATTAAAACACTGTCAGAATTAATATTTTAAGAGACTAGTTATATTCTCCATTTGAAACTTGGGGATTGTAAATAAATAGAAACAAGTATGAAATTCAGTTTTAGAAAAAAATATGGATAACCATACATTTTGTTCTACTATTTTCTTTTCTTTCTTGTTTTAAACCTGAAGCTGCCAATCATGTTTATCCATAGGACATATATTCTTCTGATTTTATTCCTTTCAAAATCTAGTTTTTCCCTTAGGGAAAAATGTTTATATTTTAAAAAATGATCTGGAATTTCTCAACAGAGTCAAGGAACCATGTTGTATGAGTCAAGGGTACAAATTGTGTCTTTTTCCCTGCACCGCTCCCACCCAATCAATCTGCATGAAACACTGATGCATGGCAAATTCCAGAATAAAAAAATATAGTGTCAAGAGGAATAAAGCATGACAACAAGAGTGATACAAGTTTCACTTTTCTGATTGTGTGCACATTCTCCATTTCCCCATTGTATTGTCATTAAGTCCTCACACTATGTAACAGTGCAGAGTGGCCAGAAGTTGGTGAACTATCCTTTCCATCAGAAAGCATACATGCATATACAAACAAACAAACAAAGTACAATTGTAAAACACAAACCCCAATAAATAAGGAAAGAGAAGAGGAGTAGAGGGGAGGGGAAGATCATAAGAGAGAATGCTGTCAAAAACCCACTAGCATAAATATTTAACACACAGGAAACAGAAGCAATGTAGCAGGTGTGACCCAGAAGAGAGCAATTGACTTAAGATACAGGAGAAATTAAGCCTTGGAAGGATAACACAGAAAGAAGATTTTCCTGTCACAGATTTGACAGGATTGTTTAATACATGTTAATTCCTGTTTTATTCTTACAACTGTATCCTACACAGCAAAGAGTGAGAGACCAAGGTAACCCTCCTCCTCAAAGTCAGAGAAGCATTGTGTCCTGGGAATTGTGGATATTCTGGACTTAAACGGACAATGGTGAGAAACTAATTTGAATATTCAAATTTTAGAATTAGAGTATTCCAAAATGTGTAAACGCAAAAAGAGTATAACGGAAAGACAGCTGCATGGCCCCAAATGATGATTTTCATAGAGTATTTTCCTAAGCTCTGGTTCTATTACTACATGCTGCATTTGTTGCTGTGCACCATCTCTGGGTCTTGTCCAGAGCCTGCTGAACTAAAGAGAGATAAGCTGTCAGATGTTGAAGTAGTTGATCAAGACAAAAGGCCAGATGAATGTAACAGTCAAGCCTTCTATCATTTGTTGAGATGACACAGTTAGAGGTTAAACAGGAGAAAGTGCCAGCACCCATGGTGGTTCACTTTCCCCCAGGATATTGCCCAAGACAATGGCCAGGTGGATCAATGAAAATATTTTTCTTACTTGCCAGGGAGACCCCAAACCAAATGCTCCTGTCATGTTGGATCTGAGGTCTGTGGGGAGCCAAAGGGTAAGGGCTAGGATAGCACAGAGAAAAATATTTTCAAGGGTCCCTGATAAGGTTATCAGGGCAGAGGTGCCTGAGAGCCTCCTCTGCAGTGAGACACTGATGATGAAGCCTCCAAGAGGAGGGCCTGGGCCAGGAAATGAGGTAAGCATAAAGACATGCATGACTAGGTTCCCTGGGTTCTGAGACTGCAATTCATTGGCTGGGCACTGAGTCTGGGTGGGCTGAGCAGCTTTCCCCTGTGAATTTCCTCAAGTAAATCCTTTGCAATTGCCTATAGTTGGACTTAAATTAGACATAGGCTTTTGTCCTGGAGCCTGGCAAACTCAATTCTGTCTATGTGAATGATAGTAGTGATAGGACATTAGCCAACTAGTTTGGATGCTTTCAAAAAGAGCAGAGACCTAAGATTGATGTGCTGAATAGATCATGTCAGGGAGGGAGTCTGTGTGTAGGGGAGAGCATTGTCTAACTTACCAGCCAGTGAAAGTCCCCAAGGGTCAAATGTAAAAATGCCAGTGAGGAGGAAACAGCTCCCTATTGAGTAACTTGGCTGAATAGAATAAATATTTCTCACCACATAAGGAAGAGGTGTTAATATACAAGTGGTTTGATTTAAGGAAATTAAAGCAACATAATATTTCTTAACCTGAAATATATTCAGCAAAAATATACCCATTATACAACTATAAAAATATACCAGTGAGGATTGTATTCAGCAGAATATTACAACCTCATGTTCACCACAAACACAGGACTTTTTTTTTTTTTTAAATTATTTAACAACATGCCAAGTGATAGATTTTACAAAGGGGACCTAATTTATGTTATCCCAGAAGAGACTTAATGTCTCAAGGATATGTAGGAGATATTCTGAAAAGTGTATCCCAGGTGACAAATATGTGGACCACAAGATACCAAGGATCCTGGGCTGCTGGAGGGTCTGAATGAGGCCTCCCTGGGCCAAGTCTGATGGCAGGAGATAAAATTGGAGAGGCAATAAGATATTCTTTTCTGATATAAAATTTAAAACTCTCAAAAAAAAAAAAACACTCATGACATTATCTTTTATTGTACCATATGTCTCCCCCCTTATAACTGTTAACCTAAGATATGAAATATTTTTTAGTGATATGTACTAATGATTTCCTAGAAAGGCATTATAATATATTCAGTCTAGAAACCCATTAGAATTGCTCTTTTAAGATTTATGGTCATGACTTTTTACTGTATGATTTTTCATGATTTTAGAAATGTGTATAAATTTTCCAAATTGTGAAAATAGCTTGATTTCCAGTTATTCTTTTCCTTCTTATTTTTCTCTGAATGTGAAATTATCATCTGAACAATGAAGCTGTATTTTCCCTCACAGCCAAAATGAAAGAAACCCTTAGAAAAGTAGTCCTTCCTTGAGAAAGCAAGAATATGCAGCTTCACTTATAAGGGAACCCAGAACATCTTAAATTTGCCAACCTCACAAAGAATACAGGGATGTGATATTGGAATGAATGGCTAGAAGTAATTATAAAACTTTCATCCTTACAACCCTAACAGGTTTACTCCCATTTAGAAATTTCCAGTGCATGAGAAATCAAATATGTCAATTTATGAACTTTTAATTTCTTATCATTAAGAGAATATGCTTCACGTTTCACTGTAATTTACTAAGTTCTTTCTGAAACTGCATTTCATGTTCTCCTTACACCTATCTGTGAGATAAAGTGAGCAAATGTTTTAATTCCAATTTTGTACATATGGAAATCAAAACAGAGAGAAAGGAAATAATTTTCTCCAATTTCTTGAAACCAGTCAGTGACCAAATTGGGTTTCAAATCTAAGTCTTCATTTTTCAAACACTTAATGGCCTAAATAAATAATTGGATCTGAAGGGCTGTAAAGTTAACCCAAGCAACAATAGATTTTCTCTAAGAAGCTTAATTTTCATGGGAAAATTATTGCACACATGTGGGTAGATAATATCATCCAATGTAGCTCAAAGAAGCAGAAAGGAGAGGTCAAAATAAAAAACACTTAGAGATGATAAATAATCATCATCCAAGAATACTGTAAGTATCTTCTTAGCTATATAAGCAAACATAAAATTGGAGAGTTGAAATTATTTAAGATTAGAAGTAGAATAAGAATCCGATGGCTTTTTTCAGGTCCTTAACATCAATTATATCTTTTCCTTTGTGATTAGTTAAAAGGAAATTATTTATTCCCATTCAACTTCTGAAAGGAGAGTTAGGCAGTCTTTGCCTGTGACTCATATTAGCTGGTAAAGATGAGGTGCTCAATAAACATTTCTCAAAAATAGTCTTACAGAATGTTTTTAGTGCTCTTCATTTTTAAAATTCTTGTTTATTCTTGTCTCCAAAACAGACAGACAGTTTAAAAGTAATAAAAAAAAAAAAAGAGTCATTGTTTTGGAATATGATGTATGTTTTAGCTGTGATGTGTGCAATTAGCAGAGCAACGCTCCCCATTCTTTCTTGACTCATGAATCACAGCTGAGCCCAACACATGGTATCACCAAGTGACACACATACAAATCTTCATAAAATATAGTAATACATTTCTCACATAAATTATATTTATTGGCTATTCGTCAAGTCACAGGTTCTTTCCCTGAGTTTTCACAATGATTCAGGACTTGGGACAGTTTGGTTTTGGCAGCTGTTCTCATAATTGCCTGATTGTCAGTCATTAAATTTGCCCTGTTTTTTTAATAACCTATGGGTTCACACACACTTGTTGTAACAATGATTAAGCCTACACTTATTCAATTATCACTTTTTTATTGTAAAATATTTCTAAATAATTTTGAAAAGAAATTCACTTAACTCTTGCAACATCTGTTAATGAGGGAATCAGATCACCAGTATTGTCTTTTTTGTTTTATTTTTGTTTGCTTGTTTTTGTTTTGACAATGACCAGCACCAAGAGGTTGCTGGCTTTATTTTATTTTTTTAAATTAAAGTATAGTTGATTTATAATATTGTGTTAATTTCAGCTGTACAGCATAGTGATTTAGTATATATATATTATTTTTCAGACTCCTTCCCATTATTGGTTATTACAAGAGATTGAATATAGTTCCCTGTGCTATACCTTGTGCGTCTGTTGATCCCAGACTCCTAATTTATCCCTCCACTGCCTTTTCCCCTTTTGTAACCATAGTTTGTTTTCTATGTCTGTAAGTCTGGTTTAGTTTTGTAAATATGTCCATTTGTATCATTTTTAGATTCAGCATGTAAGTAATATGATATTTGATTTTCTCTGACTTCAGATAATATGATAATCTCTAGATCCAAAAATAATTAATAAAAAGCATTCTTAGTTTCTAATCAATTCTCTCATTTGGTGGACTCAACACTTGTAGATTTTAACTTTAAACTTTTAACTCTTCCCAAGGAACCCTACAAGTTCATAGTATGTAATATTTTGTATCTTAGTTATAGTGAAATTTAGATTCACAATTTCTCTTGCTGGGTTGAAGAAAAATGTTTTTGAACTATAATAAATTCACATGACCATCTCATATAAGAATATCAGTGCTTTTTCTGGTTCTTAATTCCCTGTCAATGCATAAAACTCGAGAGGAGTGCTATGAATAATATTTCCTAAGGAACAAAAAACATTGTTTTTAAATTTTAAAACATTGAGTGAGAGAGAAAACTTCTGCCAGAAGTGAAAAGTTTTGCTATGTAGATATTTTCCCATGACATATCAAAATATAGTGACTTAAAATCACATCTACCTGTTATTTTTTTGCAAGGTTTTGACTCAGTTTGGAGGCCTTGCTAATCTGAATTGAGTTGGACTTTCATTGCTGAAGGTTCTTTCTCCTGTATAATAAACTTATGAGTCAGTAGTTAACTGACCAGACTTGGCTGGCTTCAGCTGGGGTGAATTAACCCAGCTTGATGGGGTTTCTTAGCTGCCAGGAAGCTAGTCTCAGCTCATTCTCAGGTTGATGGTGAGGATTCAAGAGAGAGTAGGTCATGTCATGAACAGGACAATCAAAAGTGCACTCTTCTATCTTCAATTAATTTTCAGCTTATATCACAATTGTTAACATTGCTTTGACCAGAGCTTGCAATGTAGAAAAGTCCATTGTCAAAGGGAAAAGCAGAAAATTACAAAGTAAATGACAGGATTTAGAAAAGAATTAATGAGACCATGAATGAAATTAGCCTACCACAAAAGGTGATTCACTTGTTAATAACAATGTTGAAGACCTGTCTTCTAAGACAGGGACTGATTCTCCATTGAAGGGTGAAGACAGTAGTAATAATAATAAATAATAATAATAATAATAATAATAATAATAATAATAATAATAATAATAATAATAATAATAATAATAATTAGAACAGATATAGCAAAGCAGAAACAGACTCACAGATACAGAGAATGGACTGTTGGTTGTCAGGAGAGAGGGGTGTGGGGTGGGGCAAAGCTATTATAGAGGATTATGGAATACAAGCTACTATGCATAAAACAAGATACAAAAAGACCTAATGGATAGCACAAGGAAAATAGTCACTATTTTATAATAGCTTTGTATACAGTATAATCTATAAAAATATAAAATTTCCATGCTGTACACCAGAACTAATATATTGTAAGTCAAAAATACTTCAGTTTAAAATAAAAGAACTTAGTGAATGAAATGAGGGTCATTTGGTTTTTTACTATAAAATAATTACCATACAATAATTACTAGCTTCCTGATGGCATTTATAATGACTATAACTTTCAGTTAGAGGCAAACTAGGAACCTCTAAGAAGTCAAAGAAAACACATATTTTGCATGATTGACAAGTCTTTCCTTCCAAAATACACTCATACTTCAATTTAAAAAAAAAAATCTTTATTGAGAGCCTGGAAATACAGTTATGTTCAATTCAGAGTCCTTGCAGTTGAATTGAAAATTGAAATATAAATAAATCCATTTGCCAATAGAGCTAAATACATGAATTCTATGGAGTGCTACATAATCAAAAACTAAACTTTGCCACATATATGCTTTACTCTAAAAGTCTTTATTGAAATATATAAATGATAAGACAAGTGCATAAAACTTAACTTTAAAGCTTGATGAGATTTCACAAATTGAAAACACTGACATAACCAGCTCTGGGATGCTTTTGAATGTTTTCTCTGTGTTGTCTCTTTCTTTCCCCTTATTATTGGCAAATACTTAGAATAGCAAGTGCGTGTAGTGAAAAATTTGTGGCTCAAACTAGACCAGATAGCTGACCATGTTTTTTTTTTCCAGATGCATTTTTCTTGAGAGACATTAAAATGTAATATACTTGTTATCAGTACATTGCCTCTCTGCTGCAAACCACCCTTAAATGACTGCTCTGAAATAATATATTTGGACCCTGTAGATGTTTCTCCTGTGGCAGATGGCATGCTTTGTTAGTAGAGAGTACCAGAGAGACACTAGAGTAAGAAAGGGGTTTCTCTTCCAAGTCTGCTGTGTTTTCCTAGGCAGGCTCCTGCACCATGTCAACTTCCAAGCTCAGCAGAGGGCATAGCCCATCCAGTCCCTTGACTCCAGAAGTACCTGACTTATAAGCAGCTCAGGATATTCCTGGGGGGTAGATTTCTCCACCAACTGCACAGTGGCTTCTTAGTGGGGATTTTCCAGCAGGGTACCTCCTATTTAAAATTTCTTCCTGTACTCCCTGGGAGGCTTGTGGCCTCGGTGAACTTCTCCACTCTCTCATGAGCCATAGATATACCCACCCTCTAAAAAGAGGTCTGGGTGTTCTCCACACTTCAGGAAATGAGTCTTTCCCTGTGGTTCATGATCTCATCTCTAGGAGATCTGGTTGTTATTTTATCTGTTATTTCTAGATTTTCTATAGGACCCTTTACATTCTAGTAGATGTTTCCCTGTTATAGTTAATACTTTTAATTAAAATGTCCACATTCAAATTACCACATGGTTCCTGCCTCTGGATTAGTGCTTGACTGATGTGCTTGCTTTCTTCAGGGTCCCAGAGCTCTTCTGATTCAAGACATGATTCACAGTAGTAAAGTTGGGTGCATTTTGCATAGTATTATTTGTCAGTAGAATCTATGAAATTTAAAATATCTGTCAATGAATATTAAGCTCAACTTAGTAGAATATTAAAATCAACCAGAGATATTGGAAAGGTAATTATTGAAATTACATTGAAAGAAAGAAGCAAATGTTATTGAAAAGCAAATCAAAAGGGAGTGGGAAGGAATAAATTGGGAGTTTGAGATTTGCTGACACTACAGTGTATAAGATAGATAAACAACAAGCTTATACTGTTTAGCACAGGGAACTATGTTCAGTATTTTTCAGTGACCTGTAATAAAGAATATGAAAAGGGATATATGTATGTATATGTCTGATTGAAATATTATGCTGTACACCAGAAATTGATACATTGTAAACTGACTATACTTACATTAAAAAAAAACATCAGAAATGTATATTATTTGAGTACAAATACCGAGACATATTTTGTTTTATCATTTGAATATATAATAGCATCAGAATATAATTTTAAATTGTCTTTATTAGTTATTTATATATGTTCATACAGTTAATTAATTGATTCATTGATTTGTACACTATATATGACTGGGTGATCCAACTTCTAGCCAGGAAAAGCATACTTTACACGGGATAACTGACCTTGTTACCTCCCTTCTCTGATTTCTCTTAACCCCTTTGGCGGATCATTCACTCCTCTAAATTATACATCATTTTTTTAGGCACGTTGATAAATTTATTCTGGTTCCACCTGGTCTCAAACACCTGGGAGACACCCCATTTCCTAAAGATGATCATGTAATTTTCTCTGACAGAGTTTAATGCTTCCCTTCATCTTTGGCCTTTAGCATTATGAATTTATTTCTAGGTTGTTTTTTAATTCATTATTTGTTGAAAATTCTTGACCATTCATTTTGCAATTTTTTCCCCTCATTCTTTTACATTCTTTTTCCTTCTGGGAATTCAATTAAATATATTTCAGACTGATTGGCCTACATATCTTGGATACTCTGTTCATTTAAATTTAAATTATTAAAATTTTCCAAGAATTTCCTCTTTTGTTTTCATTTGAGTAATGTCTGTTGACCTATATTCAAGTCCACCAATGCTTTCCTTGAATGTGTCAGGCCTACTGATGAGCCTGTCAAAGACATTCTTTATTCCCTTTGCTGGGCATGTGTTTAAATTTATTCCTAGCCTGCTCTTTGACATTTTCTTATTGTTTCCATTTCTCTGCTGAAATGACCCATCTATTCATGAATGTCTTCAAGTCTTTTCACTGGAGCGTGTGATGTATTAATCATAGTGATTTTATATTCCCTGTCTGATTTTCACTTCTATTATTTGTTTTATCTTTCAACAGTGGATTCTTTTTTCTTTCCATTTCATAGGTCTCATAACTTTTAGTTGAAATCTACATATTCCATGTAGGGGGTCAGAAGCCTAAGTAAATAATGTTTAAGGCTGGAAATAGGCACACCTCCTTTCCTGCTAGGCTTTCATTGAGGAACTGAGCTGTGTTTCTGTTTTGCTGGTAGTTTCAATTACCTGCCATGCATGGCCAACCTCAGGTTCCTTCAGTGTCACCTTGTTGTTAGGGCGGGAGCTAGACTGATAGACTATCTGAGTTTTATTCTGGAATGTGCTTGGTCCACCTTCAGTTGTAGATGTTCCCTGTGACCCTGCATCTTGGTCCCTGTGTGCTCTTATCCCTCTGCTGGGGGTTGGTCTGCTGTTGCTTGTTTCTTGGTCCTGGTTACTCCAGGTGGTGAGGAACAAAGAGGCTTTCCACATTTTCCTCATTTAGCATCAGTCTTAGGTAGCTCACGTGTCTCTGAGTCATTGGAGCCAAGTTTCCTTGGTGATCCTGCCCTGCCCTCCATGGTAAAAAGAAATCTTTAATTTTCTGAAACTAGGAGGATGTCTGCCTGTCTCCATTAACCAAACTCTGAGTTTTCAATCCCCTGAAAGTGGCAGGATTTACTGCCCTTTATTTTCAGCATCTTAAGACATTATTCCACTGGGGAAAGCATCCAGGTAAGAATTGTTTTCTCCCTCAGCAGTGCCATCCCAGGGCAACAGGAACTCACCAACTGTGGGAGGCTTTCTCCACTCTTTCCTGCCCCCAGGCTTTTTCACAAGCAAACAGTGAGGTCCATGGAGAAGGGGCTGCGACCATCTGCGCACCCAGGACTCCATACTCTCCCAACTGGGAGTGCTCAGCTTTGAGCAGTTCATTAAGGAGTTAGTTGATACTTTTGTATCTGTTTGCATCCCCACCTTGTCTCCTTCTGTTACCCTAAAAGGGGGAAGGAAAAGGCCCCAGTTCTTGACTTACTCAAAAGATAAGAATTCACATGGGAGATGAAAGCATTGTGCAGTGAAAGATTTTATTAGGAAAGGTGAAGTACCCCTCCAAGAACAGGAGGCAGGCTGATCCAAGTGCACACAGCAATGGTCTTTGCTCCTTCCTCTTGTACCCTCACTTAGAGGTGGTCTTTTGATTGATTGATGGCTCTTGCCCCTGGAGTGCTCAGTCATGTTTGTCCCCTTTTGTGAATGCCCTTATTCATGATGAACACAGAAAAACCCATGGAGGGGCCAGAACCTCAATGCTAATTATATTACAATGAGCACTGTGTCATGTCCGGTTAGGTCCTTGTCACTACCATGAAGTTCCAGCCTTTTAGTTCTAACTGGTTTCTTGCTGGCACTCACTTAGAAGAAGTAAAGCCCCTTTATGCTGGAGGCAGGCATGCCACCATCATCCAGACCATCCTCTCTCTCCTCCACCTGTCTGCCTGGTGCCCCCACTTATCTAACTACCTAACACTTTCAGTGCTCTGGGACAGGTGAGGGATTGCCAGTGTCTTGTCTGTCTGGAGGCTCATGCCAGCGTTCCTCAAATTTTACCCTGATGGTAACCATTCAAAGTCAGCACTCTGATGGGTTCAGCAGCAGTGTGATTTTGCAGATTTCCCAGCTTCTTCTTATGGTTTGATAAGTATGACACTCTTTCCATGTGTCTATCCTTAGATGGAACCAGGTCTCTGTAATACATGTGATTAAATCACTAATTATTCATGGTTACCAAGATTCCAGGTATTTTTGGTTATTATGTTATTAATATTTCATGATGAAACCAAAATAAAGTTGTGTTCTCCTTTGAAATATGCCAAAATATAGCTTAAAATCTAAATGTTTTATTTTTATTCCATTAAATTAAAAAATACAGTTCCTGTCTATTTAAAGCAATAAGAAAGAGATGTGGGATTTTCTATGTATACTTAGGGGAACCTATGTACTTTGAAATATGTGACAATTTTTATTGAATTTTTTATACGTATTGCACACATGAGGGTATCTATAAGCTACATACGACTTAAAGTAAAATAATACTCTGATAACTGTAGAATTAATAATCATTTAAAAATATACAATGGCAAAGACACTTGAAGCCCTTGGAGGCTCCTCCCCACTAAATTCTCCTTTTTCTCTAGAGGTAACTCCTACCATGAGTCCTATGTTAACCAGTTCTTTGCTAGTCTTTGTATTTTTACTGTAAATGTATGTATCTGTAAAACATGCCATTTATTTTTGCCTGTTTGGAATTTTACATAAATTGAGCCATACCTCATACATGTATGACAGAGTCTGGAGTTCCATCTGTGTTAATATCTATGTCTATAAGTGTGGACTTTCAGAACAGGGACTCAAGAGCCAGAAGGCCTTGTTTTGAATATTATATCATTAACTTAACAGCCTTCATATAGAAGTTCCTTAATTTTCCTGTCCTGTTTCTTTGTGTGTAAAGCATATTGTCATATTAATTAAACAAATTAATGCAGTCGATTCATATAGCTAACTAATACAGCTCAAGGCTATATGACCCTTTAACTTTTAAAGCCCCTCCATTTTGAAGCGGCTCTATTTAAGAAATAGAAGACAAATTATAAATAACTATCAGTCACAAAATAAATTATTAATTACAATAAGAAAAAAAATCACAATTATAAATATATTTCTAAATGTAACAAAAATAACTGACCATATAAACACATTCTAGGACTGTTTTCAGGTCCCTGGAAAGGTTTGTACAAATGAGGTTCTCGGAAACAAATTCCATCAGCTTCATGGCAAGTCTGACTCCGCATATGTAAAACACTGAATAATAGTTCTGTAAAAGTGACTGATATTTTTATGTATTTTTATTATGCATGTTAATAGAAATTTTTTACAGTATTGTTTCCTTAAGTGAAATAAAATTAATCTAACTAATTACATGTACCATCAAATAATATTGTCACATAGAATTTTCATACATTTGGTTTTAGTTTTCTTTTGTTGTTGTTCTCAAAGTTTATTGTTGCAGGGATTAAAAAGAAATTGAAACTAATGCTGTTATTCACTCGTGCAGTTAAATACCTTCAGGCACATATGAGACACGGAGTGAAAATTTGAAGCTTATCTTTCTGCAGTCAGGGGTGGGGGACGAGGGAGGGAAGCACGCTCCAGCTCCGGGGGAGGGGGCTGTTTGCGAGTGTATGCGGGTGCGCGGTCCAGATCAGGGGATGCCCGCGGGCAGCGGGGTTCCCGAGGGGCGATCACGTCTCCCAGGTGCCCCCCTGGGGCTCTAGATCCCGCACGCTTGGCACGACCAGCAGCGCGCCAGCCCCTCCCGCTCCAATTCGGACTCGCGGGTGGGCGGCAGAGGACGCACATCTGTCCCGCTGGAGACCTTTTCTCTCTCTGACTTGGACACCAAGCTGGGCACAGTCAGCCCAAAGCCCCAGCTCCGGGAGCCCGGCTTTGACACAGGATACTCGCCAGCCCTGCTCTGAGGCCAGCGTGCCAGGACCTGAGCCCCCAACCTGCCTGGAGAGGTTCTACCCGGGGCCAGGGCCGGCCACGTGGGCAGTCCCCTCTTCCACACCAGGCCTTGACGCTGGATGTCCCCGCTCCGCGTGTCCCGCCTCCCCTGCCCAGGTCCGAATCCCGGCTGGGCGACTTTCTGGGCGTCGCAGCCACGTTAGGGACGGGGTGCTCATCGATGAACGGTGGCGCCCGCGCCGGGCTTACGTTGGAGCGGGAGCGGCGGAGCGGTCTCGGGCGCAGCCACGCCGCCTGTGCTCGCGGCGCGAGACGCTCCGGTCTCGTCCTGGAGTTACTTTCTCTCTCGGTCCCAACCCTCCCCGCACCCCTCCCTGCCTGGCCCCAGCTTCGCGCGGCCCCTCCCTTCCCCTTACCGCCTCCTCGCCCTGCTCTCCGGCTGCCCTCCCGCCGCTCCCACCCCCTGTCCTCCCTCCCCTCTCTCCAGCGGCCTTCCCCGATGGCCTGCGAGAAAACCAGCCCCCACCCCAGCCGGTAGCTGGCGCCCCACGGCGGCCAGCCCAGGCGCAAAGGGCGGAGGTCCGGCTCCCAGTCACCCAGCGCGGCGCTCGCGAGGCGAAGCGCGCCGCCAATCCTGGCTGGGGGCTCAGCTGCGCCGCCTGGTGGTAGCTTTTCTACCAGATAACGCAGTTGCTTCACTTTTTGTTTGCTACCAATTTGAAATAAGAATTTTAATTCCTGTACATTTCGTTTTCTGCTGTGTTTCTTTGAATTGATACATGAAATTTTTTACTTTAGGAAAGAAAGTTGTTAAGAGTAATGTATCTATCAAATTCAATTTATATATTTAATTTATATTTCACTGTGCTATTTATTGATGAAAGATTAAATATCTAAGTAAATAGGCCAGTAAGAAATTGCCATAATTTTTAGAAAATCACATAAATTTTTAGATAATAGTATTTCTGTGACCTTCAATAATTAGAAGCTTGCCTAAATTACTTTTATTGCTATTTTATAAACATATATTGTGTGCACATTAAAAGCTAGGAAAATAGTTTTCACAATATTACAAAGTAAAAAGCATACTGACATAATCAAACTTAGAAAGGAAACGACTTTAATGTCACTGTATATGAAAGCAATGTATGTTACATAGAAAACTGCATTTAAAGTGTACTAATATGTGGAGACCATGTTATTTAGAACCGTGAGTACAAACCTAATATGAAATGGGAAAATAAACTTAAATTTACAATTGACCACATTGTAACAGACAGAATTTATCTTTTACATCGTAACAAACGCCTATGGTTAAATACAGGTCTGAAATTCAGCTGCTGGAGTCCGGTGTAATCACACCTGATGTTCACTGCCTTGTACAATCTGACTGAAAAGTGCTCATCACCTACAGGTTGTCAAACCTTGTGATTATTATTCTCACACAATATATTACAGTCAATTAGCACTAGCCATACAATTTTCAAAATTTTAGAAATGTACTACAAATTTTCTTTCCCCCCCACCAGTTCCTTTCTGTGCTGTCTTGAAAATAAAATTAGCAATCAACTCAGTATAATACATTATTTTAGGTATTTCCTATTGACTTTCCAGATATTAGCACCCTGAGGCAACTGTTTAATAGTGTTGAGGCCTATAAAGATTTAATCACTGAGAAAATATTTATGGAGTGTCTATTAGCAGCAAGACTATAGAGACGTAATAAGGGTTCTGAATAAGTCAAGATTTTGTCCCTGAATATAAGAAGTGTCGGTTCTAAGGCCGTAGCTCTCCCTGGTGACTAAACATCACAATCACACATTTGACTTCATCTGTTTAAGATTGGGAGAATGCTAAGAAAATCAAAGAGTAAAAGATCAGAAATGCTGAATCAGGATGGAGGTAAAGAGTAGAACTGATGTATCTGTGTTAAAGAAAAACTCAACAGATGATTTTGATGTTTCGCTAAAGTAGTGGAGAATTGGGAAAGAGGAAGATGGGTTAGTAATTGTAATATCACAAGAGCAGGTCAGTTCTAGAGTCTGACTGTTTGGATGCCAATCTTAGACCATTGTTTTGACGTATGTCTTATTCTGCTGGGCTGCTGTGACAAAATCCTACCACATTAGTGACATAAACAACAAAAATGTCTTTCTCACAGATCTGAGGCTAAGTCCAAGATCAAGGTATGAGCACGTTAATGTCCTGGGTGAGGGCCTCACCTTATGGCTCATAGCCAGTCTTCTCCTGTGTTCTCAAATGATGGAATGGGTGAGAGATCTCTGTGGGGTCTCTTTTCTAAGGGCACTGACCCATTCCTGGGGGCTTCACCCTCACAACCTAATCACCTCCCACAGGCACCAGGATTTCAAAGGATGAACTGTGGGGTGGGGCACACATTCAGCCCATAGCAGTCGATGACCCCCAAACTTAATTTAACATCAGTATATTTCAGTTTTCTTGTATATAACATGGGGCTAATAGTAGTGCATTTTAAAAAGATAGTTTAAAGGATGAAGTTTATTTATTTAAATTCTTAATCACAGTGCCTGACATATTTAAGTGATCAATAAATATTTATCGAGTTTTACTTTAAGTGTAATGAAAAGATCCATGCTTTATTCAAAGTGGGGAGGCAATATTAAAATATGACTTATTCAGAAATGCTGTCTGGAATGGTGATTGTAAAGCTGAGTCTGGAAGATTCTGCTTCCACTTAGAAGAAAGAGGAAAAAACATGGAAAGATATATAAGTTAGAAGTGATCACACAATATTCTGATTGAGACAGTATCTAAATTAAAGGGATTTCCTGTTGCAGAATGACACAGATAGCAAATTAAGATACTTTAATAAACATTCTCAAGGTTATATTCTTGGATAATATTCACTTCACTGGGTGAAGGGATCTTGATTATAGCAGATAGCGAAGGGCTGTGCTTTCTAGATAGCCATATAGGAAAACGGTGGAAAACTTGTTTATTTCAGGTTTTAAGGGTTATTTTTAAAAGATTATTTGAAAATAGACTTTAAAAACATGTATGCAGTTTGGGATAAAAGAATATATAAATGTAATTACAAGTATCAGATATACTTTGTGTTTGGATGATCGTTTCCAGTTATTCTCATCCAGCAAAGGGGCTCATCTTTGTTCTGATGTGGTCCCCTGAGCTGTTCTGCTTGTGAAAAAGCTTTCTCATACTTGCATCCCTGTGTGCTTGTCTATCTTACACACACTGGTTATCTTACTGTTACACTTCAGGTCATCGAGAATTCTTTTTGGCTTGTGAGATTTTTCAAAATATTTTTAACTTGAATCATCCTGAATTGGTATCTGCAGAAGTTTGACCTCTTCCTTATGATACCCAGCCATGTGTGCACTAGCTGCCTTGGTGTTAACTGGAGGGATGGCTCTGGCCTTTCTGTTTGGAATCTCTGTTCTACTGCCTAAGTGCTCGCCCAGGAACCCTGTTTTTCATGATAGCCTACGGAGGTGTTGGGGGTGTTATCACACAGTAGTGTTACACGGCGATGTCTTTGTTAGGGTCTAAGCCCCAGATCTTCTCCCATTGTCCAGGTCATGAGGCTTTTCCTGTAAGTCCACAAAAGCTCCCCCTGGGAGCTGCAGAAACATGATATGCATAATCTTCTATAATATGACATTGAGAAATTTTATTTTGTTTGATAGTTATTAAGAATGTATTCTTCTTGAGCTAAATACGGAAGCCAGAACACACAGGATGTTTCCCTTTCTCTTCAGCCCCTCCTCCTCTTCACCCTCTCTTTGACTTTCTTGATGGAGAGAATATTTTCATCATTCGAGACCTAGATTCAACAGCCCCATAATAATTTTTTTCCTTGATTGCCATCAATCTGTGTCTATCAGTTGGAGGGAAGCCATTTTTAACAGAAATGCACATGTTGTGAATACAGGTAAATTCAGAAACACAATAGAGAAATTTTTGGAGCCATGCTTTGTGGATATTGCTAAGTCCCTGAATACTACAATATTTTAAATATACAGGGATAAAAAATAACAGATGAGGGAAAGTTTTCTTAAACAAATGATGCTGACACAATTAGTTACAGTTTAGAAAAAGAAGTAAAGATGGATACTTACTTCCTTAAAAAAAATTTGAAAGGAAATGTTAAAAGGTTTGATGGAATTGTTACAACAATAAGGGAATGAGTGAAATGTATTGGGAAATGTATTAAATTAGAATGAAAAAGGGTTTTCTAATCATAAAGTTGACATAAAGAATGAAAAAAATCCCAATCAAAAATGTTCTACACAAAAATTAAAAGATGAGTAATACATTAAAAGTAAAATTGAAGAACAAACATGAAAAATAGTAAACTCAATACTTAAAAACTGGAAAAGATAATAAAGAATTCTTAGAGGGTACATCCTAATCATTAACAAATATATGAACAAAAACCTTTAAATAACACCTATAGTAAGAGATTCTGAAAATGTGCAAATCACAGCTTAAGAAGACAGGTGCATCATCCCCTCCTGGTCATCCTCATTCTCTGCTGCTGAGACAGTGAAGACACCACTTTTGACTCTAGTTTACAGGTTGTTGTTTCCTGACCTCAGGAGATCTGTCAACTTTTCTTCCCTTTACCCATGCATTTCCACTGTATTTCTAGCCTCTCGTCTTCAGCCCTATCAGGATATTTGACCTCCTTTGATTTGGGCATTTTTCTCTCTGCTTGCTTCTTTGTTCTCCTTTCCTGTCTTTATTCCTATTTCAGTTCATGATTGACAAGGTCAGCAGTGTGTGTAGGGGCTTAAAAGCCCGGCCTCTGGAGGAAACTTACTGGTGTCTGAGCCTAGCTCTGCTAACTAGCGGCCAAGTGAAACTAAGAAGATGACTTGACTTCTCAGTATCCCCCGCTCTAAAATGGGAGGTTTGTAGTATTCTCTTGTCATTGGTTTGTTATAAGATCAAATATGTCAATATGTATGGATTACTTAGATTAAGTATCTGGCATATAATAGCTGCTATGTAAGTAGGATTCAAATGCACTGATGATCTGTTTTTTCATTTTGCATACATAGTTTGGGTTATTATATTTCAAGCTTACAGTGTTTTGTAATTCAGTGTTTCTTCTTTAGAGAAACATATTGATTATTCTTTCTAGATTTCTAATTTTTTTAAATTCATAAAGATTCCATTAGCCAAAGTGATATATGGCTTTATTTTAATAAACTTAATTTTTCATTTTTATGTACTCCATACATAACTTATTTTTAATAACAACTTTATTGAAATATAATTCTCATATGATAAAATTAACCCCCATAAATGTGCAATGTAGTGGTTCCTAGTATATTCCCAACATTATTCAGTCATGAAAGCTATTAAACTTTAGAATAATAGGATTCCATAGCTATTAGTGGTTATTTCTAGCACCCCACCCCCTCAGCTCCTGGTAAGACTAACATATTTTCTGTCTCAATAGATTAGGCCATTCTGGACGTTTTCATATAAACTGACCCCTAAAATTGGAGGCTGTTTTCATTATCATAATGTTTTCAAGATTCATTTATATTGTAGTATATATCAGTACTCTATTCCTTTTAATTGGTAAAAAAAAATTCTATTGTATATAGGTATTTAATTTTGTTTTTGCCCATTCATCAACTGATAGCTTTTTGAGTTGTTTTCACTTTTGGTTACTATAAACATTCGTGTATAGTGTGTGTGTAGACATATGTTTTTATTCTTTTGGATATATGCCTAGGAATGCAATTGTTACACACAGAATAACACTTTGTTTAAATTTTGAGGAACTGTCAAACTGTTATTTAGAGTGGGTACACCATTTAATACTCACACCAGCAAAGCTGAAGGTTCCAACTTTTCCACATCCTTCCAAAAGTTGTTATTGTCCTTTTTTTTTTTTCATTTTAGCCATCCTAGCAGGTGTGAAGTTGTATCTCATAGTGATTTTTATTTTCATTTCCCTAATGACTAATGAGGCTGGACATTTTTTACTGTACTTATTTTTTATGTGCTCTCTGTAAATTTTTTTTGAACAATATCTATTAAAATCATCCAAGATGTACTGCAGATAATGGTTATTGTGTCTCTTTTCATGCCAATACTTTTTTTTTTTTTTTTTTTTGCCTGGCGGCACTTGCTAGAACTTGGGAGTAGCAGGCCCTTTTGTATTTCTGACTTAAAAAATAATGATTTTAGTGTTTCACTGGTGATTACTATAGGTTTTTGTAGAAATGCTTTTTCAGGTTAATACAGTGCCTTTGCATTCCTAGTTTACCAAGAGGCTTTTTTAAAAAAAATTTATTATGAATAGATGTTGACATTTAAGGCTTTTTGTATATCTGCAAAGATGATTATATAGCTTTTATAATTAATCTCCTAACATGGTGAATTACATTGATACATTTTCAAATATTGAACAGTCTTTTATTTCATTCTTGAGGTAAACCCTAATTGGTTATGAAATATCAAGTACATGCTAAATTGTATTTGCATATATTTGGCATTTTTGTATCAATATTCAAAAGTGAGATAATTTTCCTTTCTTGTACTAGTTTAATCCAGTTTGTATATCAGAATTTTACTGGCTTTGTAAAATTAATTTTTTAGCTTTCTTTTTCTATTCTTTGAAACAGTTTATATAAGATAGGAATTATTTATTCTGTAAAGGTTTAGTAAAATATATGACATTCTTTTGGGAAACATATTGGATATTTTTATTTTAAAAATTACTATTGTCAACTGCTGTAGCAGGTGTTCTTAAGATCCAGAATTTATATCTAAATCTTTAGATGAAATCTTCCTTAGATATATGGTCCCGAATAATCTTCTTTAGATTGCCCTCAGATGACTTTTTAGCACTTGGAGAATAGCATGTCTTTTCTGGTTACACACATTCTATTTTTTAAAAAAAAATCTTCAAAATTTTTACATTGTTCTTTATTGAGTATAATCTCATTAGTTTTGATTCATCATTACAGCTAACTAAGGTGTTTTAATTTTTAATTTGTTTAAATCATTTAAAACTATTTTTTGTCTTTAAAATATTTTATTTTGAAACAATTTTAGAGCCACAGGGAGTTGCAAAGAGAGTTTAGAAAGTTCTATTTACTCTTCTTTCTGTTTCCTCCAAAGGTTACATCTTACACAACTATAGTACAACATCATAACCAGAGGTTTGACATTGGTACAATGTAAGTGCAGTTCTCCGTTATTTCATCCCGTGTGTGGATTTCTGTAATCACAACTACAGTCAAGATACAGAACTGTCTCATAATCGCAAAGATCTTTCCTACGCTATTTCCTTATAATTACACACTCCCCCTCCCCTCCACCATTCCTGACCTCTGACAACCACTCATCTGTTTCCATCTCTCTAATTTTGTTATTTTGAGGATTCTTGGTATATACTAGATATGAGTCCTTTGTCAGATGTGTGTAATTTCTCCTATCACATAGCTTGCCTTTTCACCTTCTTCCCAGGGTCATTTGCTGAGCAAATGTTTTAACTTTTGATGAATTGTCTTCTTGATTCATTGATTTTTCTCTATTTTTTGTTTTGCATTTCATTAATTTCCTCTTTTTATTTCCTTTCATTTGCTTGCTTTGGGTTTACTTTTATCTTCTTCTAGGTTATTAAGGTGAGAACATAGATTATTGATTTGAGACTTTTTCTCTTTTCTAAAATTTTTCCTTTTGGCACTGCTTTAGTTATGTTCCACGCATTTTAATATTTTGTATTTTCTATTTTCATCCTGTTCATATAGTTTTTAGTTTCCTTGAGCCTTCCTCTTTGATCCATAGATTATTTAGAACCATGTTGTTTAGTTTCCAAGTGTTTGGGGGTATTTTCTCGTTACCCATCTCTTGCTGATTTCTGGGTTAATTCCATTGTAGTCAGAAAGCATTGTCTGTATGGTTTCAGTTCTTTTAAAGTTTTGAGGTTTGTATTATGATCAGTATTAAGTTTACTTTGGTCCCCTGTGCACTTGAAAACAATGTGCATTCTGCTCCTGCTGGGCGGAGTACTCTCTTCGTGTTGGTTAGACCCTGCAGGTTGATAGTATTTTTGAGTCCTGTATCCTTGCTGAGTTCCCCTCTACTTGTGCCATCAGTTGCTGAGAGAAGGGATTGAAGTCTGCAGCTGTAACTGTGCACTCTTCTACTTCTCCTTTCGGTTTTTGCTTCATGTATCGTGCAGCACTCTTCTTTGGTACATGCACATTTAGAATTGCTATGTCTTCTTGATGGATTGACTTTTGATCGTTATTTAGTATCCCTCTCTGGTAGTGGTAATCTTCTTTGCTATAAATTTTAATTTTTCTGATAGCAATGTATCCACTCATACTTTCTTTGATTAATGTTTATGTGGAATATCATTTTTCATCTGTCTAGATTTAACCTACATATAGGCATACCTTGGAGATGTGGTGGTTTTGGTTCCAGACCACTGTAATAAAGCAAATACCACAAGAAAGCAAGTCATATGAAGTTTTGGTTTCCCAGTCCATTTAAAAGTTATGTGTATACTGTGCTGTAGTCTGTTAAGTGTGCAATAGCATTATGTCTAAAACATCAATGTATGTACCTTAGTTTAAAAATATTTTATTGCTAAAAAATGCTAACCATCACCTGAGCCTTCAGTGAGTCGTGGTAGTTACATCAAAGATCTCTGATCACAGATCTCCATAAACAAATTAATAATAATAAAGCAGTTTGAATTGGTGTCAGAATTACCAAATGGTGACCCAGAGACACAAAGTGAGCAAATGCTGTTGGAAAAGTGATGCTGATAGACTTGCTTGATTCTGAATTGCCACAAACCTTCAATTTGTAAAACTCAATAAACTGAAGTGTAGTAAAACAAGTATGTTTCTATACTGTTAAATTGAAGTGTTTCTTATAGACAACATAGAGCTCAGTCTTTTTTTTAAATTGACTGTTATTTAACTGGTGTGTTTAGACCACTTAGGTTTATTGTGGTTATTGATTGGTCCTTTTTCTGTTTGTTCTGCTTTTCACTTCTCTGTTTTGCTTTACGTGACTTCTTGTGGATTACCTGAAAATGTTTTAGAACTTAATTTTGACTTATCTGTGGTGTTTTTGAGTGCTTCTCTTTGTGTATCATTTGTTTTTTTTAAATTGAAGTTGAGTCAGTTTACAATGTTGTGTCAGTTTCTGGTGAACAGCATAGTATTTCAGTCATACAGATTTATTCATTTTCATATTCTTTTTCATTATAGGCTACTACAAGATATTGAATATAGTTCCCTGTGCTACAGCTATTTGTGTATCTTTTTAAGTGGTTACTGTAACCATTACATCATATACACATAACTTTTCTTAGTCTGCTGGTGTCAACACTTACCAGTTTGTTATGATAGTCTTGTATGTTTCCTCTTCACACACTGAGAAGTGCATCAGCATTATAATTTTTGCTTCAACTACCAAACAAAATTTAGCAAACACAAAGGAGTAAGAAAGTGTAATTGTCCATATTTGTACTATTTTTATTGTTCTTCCTTCCTTCCTGATGTTCCAGGATTCCTTCTTTTTTCATTTTCTCTTTGTTTTGTTCATTCTTTTAGAGTCGATATGTTGGTTGACAAATTCTGTTAGTTTTGTTCATCTGAGAATGCCTTATTTTGCTATTTAAAAAGTTTTTTTTTATTGACACAACATTGTAAGCTGACTATACTTCAGTTAAAAATACATACTTAAAGTAAAAACATTTTCTTTTGTTGAAGTACAGTCCATCTACAATGTTGTTACTTTCTGGTGTACCACAGAGTGATTCAACTTTTTATATATAGGCCATTATGAGGTACTGAATTCCCATGCTGTACAGGAGGACCTTGTTGTTTATCTATTTTATAGATAATAGTTAGTTGATTTGCTCTTCATTTTTGAAGGTTATTTTTGCAGAATACAGAATTCTGAGTGGGCAGTTCTCTCAACACTTGAAAAATATGTAACTTCCTTTTGGGCTCCCTGATTTCTGATGAGAAATTTGCTGGAGGCATTCAGAATTTTTTCTTTGGTCTTTAGTTTTTAGGTGTTCAACTATAATATGTCAGAGTGGATTTCTTTGGGTTAAGATCCTGTTTGGAATTTGTTCAGTCTTAAATATTTAGGTTTGTTTATTTATTTATATTTATTTATTCATTCATTCATTCATTCATGACAAATTTGGCAAAATTTTAGCCATTATTTCTTTGAATACTTTTCTAGCCCTACTGCTTTATCCTCTCTGGGACTCAGAATGCATAAATGTCATATTCATTGATATTGCGCCCATCTGTCCCTGAGGCCCTGTTCATTTTTCAGTCTATTTTCTCTTTGTTTTTCAGTTTGGGTAATTTCTATTGTCGTGTCTTCAAGTTCAGTGATTCATCTGTTCTTTTCTGCTGTTGAGTCCATGTATTGAGATTTTTATTTCAGTTATTAGGTTATTTGGTTCTAAATTTCCATGTGGCCTTTTACCTTTGCTGTGATTTTGTGTTTCTTTGCTGACTTTTTTGTTTGTTTGTTTGTCTTTCATTTGTTTCAGGTGTGTTTGTAGTTGCTCACTGAAGCATTCTGTGATGGCTTTTAAAGTCTTGTTTGGTAACTGTTACCTGTGTCATGCCAGTGTTCTTATCTATTGATTATCTTTTCTCCTTTCACTTGAGATGTTCCTGGTTCTTGCTATGTTGAGAGAATTTTTGTTATTCAGTGCTGGACATTTTGAGTATTATATTATGAGGTTCCAGATCTTATTTAAATATTATGTTTTAGTAAGTCATTTCTGTTAATGCTCCAGCAGGGAGAAGGGGATAATGCCAGTTAGGATTTGAAGCTCAGATTTTAATCTTGGCCTTTGCTGACACTCATCTGGGGAGGGGCTCCATGTTACTGCTGATTGTGGACCAGAGTTCGGGCTTCCCCCCAAGGCCTCTGCAGGTACCTTCTTTCTGGGATGGCAAGGGGTGCCCTACTGTCATTGGTGGAATTCCTGATGTTCCACTGGGCCTCCTGTCATAACCCAAACATGGAGGCAGTGAGGGGGATGGAGGTCCTCGTTCCGCATGTGGTGTCTACATTGCAGGTGGGGGCTTGTCTTCCTGTAATGTTTGGCTGGAGTCAGGCAGTAACTGTGTAAGTTTTCTGTGTTTCCACTGTCCCTTCATCTCCTTTGGCTGGAGAGAGCAGGTTTTCTGGGGACATTTTTTATTTGCTCCCATTGGCGTTTCTGGGTTGTTGGCTTCCCTGGCACCTAGTGTGGGATGCATGAGACAAAAAGAAAACTCAGGAAGTCACCACTGTTTAGTTCCTCAGGTCTTGATCCCTGGCCAGTCTGCAACATTCTCTTCACCTCTCAGCATGTTTTTGTTTCTTTCAAATATAAAGCCTAGGGAGTCTAGCCATGCTTAGTGGGAAGAGCAGGGAAAAGTATGTTTATCCATCTTTCCAGAAGCAGAAGTCCAAATTTAATTAACTTTGAATGGATAATACATTCATGTGACATACAAGTTGAGTGATATAAAAAGAAGTTACAGTGAAATTAACTTTCTCCCACCCACTTCCCGTCTTAGATGGCAACAGTGCTTCTGGTTACTGTGTTTCCTTCTGAGGTAACTTTACAGATACCAGCAGACATACACAGATGCGTTGTTACCCAGGTGGTGGCATACTGCATACACTGTATCCTGTTTTTTTTCTCATAACACTGCAATTTAGTGAACCTTCTGGATTCATACAAGAAGAACTTCTTTATCATTTTTCATGGCCTCATGCTGTTCCAGTGCATGGAGATGCCATGTGTATGTAACCACTTGCACTGTTTAGGTGTTGGTCCTGTTACCTGATATATTTATTTTCCCTTCCATCTTAGTGTCTTCTGCACATTTCTTGTGTTTTCTGTGTACACCGGAGTCAGGGTCCTGTGTAAGCTGAAGTGTGTTGGAGACAGGTGCTGGTGACTGAAGTCTTCATTTTATGATAAGTCATATGTATACTCCATAAGTATTTGGAGATACTCATTACAGCTGCTTTCCTAGACTTGGTTCTCCATCATGTTCACAAGGGCTCTTTGGTCCACAGCTTGCTTTTCATAGGTGTCAACAAAAGATTTTGGGTATAAGCTCTATATACCCTTATTCACTTTCATGGGTTTAGGTGCTTCCACATAACAGTTAACAGAATTTATGCACTTTGTTGTTGTTATTTCTAAGGGGCATGGAAAAACAGGTCTACTATGATTTGGGGTCAGAGTACTTGTATCTACCTTTTGGGAAAGATGAGATTGATTTTGTTATCATTTAAATTTTTGAGCATGGTAGTTTCATTCTCACTAAATTAGCACTTTTTCTTTAGGGTGGTGATTTTTTTCTTTTGAGTAGAAATATTGCCCTCAAATTCTTGGTGAACTTGAGTAAAGTCATGAATTGAAGAACCTTTTTGCCTTTGTCTCTTGATAGTCTTTCATGTTCTCTTGGCAGTTTAATGCTAAATCCATGCATAATTAAGTTTGATCTTGCACAGAGGATGGAGTCTGGAACTTGCACTGATAGACTGGAACTTGCACTGACAGACTGTGTGAGGATTTTTTTTTAATTTCAATTTTTTAATTTGATATTTCCAAATATATAAAACATCAAGATTCTTACACCAGTTATCTCAAATGAGACCATACAAAGCAATTTTAAAGTGTATACAACAATCATTCCCCCCTTCAGTTTTGCTACTTTATACGACTATGGGATAGACAGAAAATTGAATGGCATGTGCCTAGTTGGAAAATTTCACCTGTTTACAAAAAAAAAAAGGAAGAAATTAAGAAAACTCAAAATCAAACATGTAGGATACTTGCTACTTTGTGTCTGCAAGTCAATTTACAAACTTTTTTTTAATTTAGTAGGCACATGGGACTGAAAATTTTAGCTGCCCAGTTTTATCCAACTACCCAACAGAAAGCAGCACAAATGAAAGTCCCAACACTCTGTAAACTTTGAGGGACTGAGAGAGTAGACACTATTTTTTATCTGTAGTAGATTCAATTGTTGAGCCTGCAAATGTAGGCTTTTTTCTCTTAACAGAAATAAATATCCTCAGGGCCTTTCCTCTAGCTTCAGTGGGCTGAGTTCAAGAATAGTGAAGAACCCCTCATGTGAAATTTAAAGTGTGACAACTCTGAAGTATTCTGATGCATTATACAAAATTTTGCTAGTTGCATAGACCAAAGACAGATGTTTTGCTAAATGGCACTGAAGAAAATCCTGACCCAAGTGGCACTACTTGGTCCAAATGTTACTGACCAAAGAAAATGATACAACAATATTTATAGGCTCACATTTAAGAAATGGTTGACATTAATACTGTACATATTTTACACATCAAATACATAGTCCAAGAGTTTATAAAAGAAATTCATGCATTATTACCTTTAAGAATATCAATGTACAACATACCCAGGCCCCCCAGTAATTGTGACATTTCAGGTGGACACAGTGTTATGTACAAATACAATCAATTTATCTTCTGTGTTAAGTATATAATTTAAAGAAACTTCAGAGATTACTGAGGAAAAACTTAGTTCACTGAAGATTGATAACAAGTGTCAATCTGTGGGATTTTTAAGTATTTCCTTTAAAAAAAAAAACACCCAGAAAACATAACCTCTGTACAAAGAAAAATATAAAAATTCTGGAAGATCATGTCTGATCACACTACATAATTTAGAATGAAATGTCAGTGGTTTAAAGTTTTTCTGTCTTATTCCTTTGGCAGCCTTAATTTGTGAACTAATACTCGTATATAGCTCAGCTGCTTTTATGGCACAAGAGCTCAGTTTCAAAATGGTGGCACTGATTTTCCTTATAACAGCACTATTTTCAGCAGCAATTATATTTTTAAAGGTTAACAATTTGTACAACAAATGTCTAACTATGCTTCTTCCTACTTTATACTCAACAGTTATGATCTTTACAAAAAGCTAATATCTACATAGAGAAACAACTTTTACTTGCCCCATCTCATCTCTGACTTGGTTGAGGAAGTACAGGCATTTCAGACTAGGTATTTGTGTGTTTTGGATGGGATTCTTGGATTTATGTGAATATAAAAATAAGACAAAATAATTCTTAGGTACATTCCAGTGTCCCAGTAATTAGTTACATGATAAATAGTACCTACCTGCTGACCACCTATAAAAGATGAGACATTCTGAGGCACCCTAAAAACCTAGGCCTGTAACAGGTGAACAAGAAGGCCATTTTACTCAATTCTGATGCAGTCACCACTGACTGCTATTTAAGGTGTTTACTGGTAACCAGCAAGTTTAACTGAAGAGATGTCACTAAATTCAAACTGAAAATATATATTTAAAACAGCAATTTACATTGAGGGAAATATGGTTCTTGTGTGTTCTGTGTAAAGAGAGATTATGAATAAAGGGAATTGGCAACTGAGCACCCTAATTCAATTCCATGAATACAGGTTCCATGATAAGATATCTACTACATGCATTTTGCTTACAGTAACTGCCTAAAACTCACCAGCTCTATAGAGTTAAACTCTGTATTAAAGGACTATTGAGTTACAGGGGAATTGGCCATATCAAGTAGCTAGTGACATAGTACCAGTTGTGAAAATTGAGATAAATGAGTTGACAAATGGATTCATTGAATATGTTAATATCGTGAATGAGAAGACAATTCACCAGGATAATATACCCACATGTATGTTGATCTGACAAAAACCACAGACTGACATCAAATGGATAAAAAATACTGGGGAAAAAGTGAAAATGCCAACCAAAATAACAAGGTGGGTGGGCTGGGTGGTAGAGCACATTTAAGGCATCTAAAAAAAAAATAATTCCACATGGCTTTGGCTTATTAAAATATTTTACACTATCTTTTTTCTTTTTAAAGAAGATTTGAAAGCACATAAAAATCAAGCAGATTGTTAAAAAATCCCGCATGGCAAATTCAGTTTGTAAGCGTCATTCAGATATTTGTCAAGGAAAATAAAGAAGCATCTGCCCATGAGATTGCACATGGTGGAAGAGGTCCTTCCAACCCTGTCTATCTTATGCTGGATGGCAGCCCAGAGGTTCGCTGTGCAGCAGCTACAAACAAGGTGTTACTCTCTGGAAGGGAAGGGACTGTGGAATTTCCACTGGTTGGCGAGCAACCCAGCTTTAATTTTTCCAGATACTCTGCATGTACAGGCTTATGACACTGGAGAACTTTGATGGCATCCTTTACTTTGAACCACTCTGTCTTCCTTCCTGTATTAACAGAATCTTCCCAGTCTTCTACTATTTCAGTGACAGTAAGGACATAGACATATGCCCTGTGCTTTCTGTCTTGGTTCTCAAATATGCCCAGGAGTCTGCCTGACATTCCTTTGACTCCAGCCTCTTGGTAAGCCTCCCTCACGGCAGCACCGGCAGGCTCCTCCTGGGCCTCCAGTCCTCCTCCTGGGCCAGTCCACTGGTCCGGGACCGAAGCCTGCCCACCTGCAGCACCTCGTCCTCCTGCTCGCTCCGGAAGCACAGGGACGCCGCCCGCTTCTTGAAGCCCTCGCGGTGCTAGGTCCGCGGCCTAGGGGGGCTTGGACCTCATCGCAGAGGCGGGCTCTCGCTGCCGCGGCCCCTGCGGAGGCCGCCATCCCGCCGGGGCGCGGGGGCGAGGGCGAGTCGGGGCCCAGGGCGACGCGGCCGGTCAGTCCCGGAGCCGGCGGCCGCTCCGACTCGGGGCGGGGCGCGAGCGCTGGTCCCTGCAGCCCGGGCGCCGCGGAGGGAGCGCGGCCTCCGCCCGGGCGTCTGTGGCTTTCCCCGGAGCCCGCCGCCCGCTCGCCCCGGTTCCCGCCGCTGCCGCCGCCGCCCAGGGCGGAGCGGGACGCGAGGTGCGGGGAGACGGCTGCAGGGGCTCCCGCTGGCCCGGTAGCAGCGCCGCGGCCGCGCGAGGCGTTTGGTGTTGGCTGCGGGCCGTCCCGTCAGGGCCCTCTGACGTGCTGCGTGTGCACAGGTGGCTGCGCGGTGCCCGTCAGTGCGCCGCCCGTCAGTGCGTCGCCCGTGGCGGGGTCTGTGCTCGGGGACGGGTGTGTTTGTGGCTGCAGTTGCCGCAGTTCTTCCCGGCCCTCCACACCTCCCCAGCCCCACACTCGGCCTCGTGGTCCTGGCATGCCCGCTGCTTCTGCCCCGGATGCTTCCTCTGGGCTCCGCCCCCAACACGTCCACGTCACGCCTGCTGCCTTAGTCCTGCAGAAATCCTGCGCTTTGGATTTGTGCCACCTTCTGTAAGTTGAAAGCTTCTGGACCAAGTGCGGCAAGTGAGATGGAGTCAGAAGAGGAGGTGAGCAAAGTGATTTCTGTCCTGTACCTCTTTTTTTTTCCTACCTTTTCAAGGTATTATTTCAAGATGCCTTTCTGAGGGCAAGGTTTAAAATTCACTCCCTTAGCTTTGCTGTTATTCTTCATTTCTAATAAATTGGGAACTACAAATACTCTACTTTTAAAAATGGTTGTATATGTTTACTCATTTATTTTGGAATAAATTTGATGAAGATGGGTTTATGGGAAAGCAAAGTGTGACCAGGGGTTAGGAATTTAAGTGGAAAATTGAATCTTCATGAAGCTTTCCACATTTCATTAGATGTTAAATTCTACAGTGAAGTTTCATATGATTATTAACTATAAGTATATTCCTAAATATCGTGGTTAAACTTTTATTAAAATAATATATCATAAAGCCATTAATATTTTTACATAATACAGTTGTTTGATTATTGAATTTTTCTTGTGAGATATTAGTCAGCAACCTCAGTTTTTTCTTTTAGTGATTTTGTAACAAGAATAAAAATATATTTTAAATCTGTGTGACACAGTTTTATTAAAATGACTTGAGAGTGTATGAGCATTTTTCAGTTTATTTTCTTCTTTCACATTATATTTTTAATTTTGTATCCTTCTACATTGTATTCTAAAATTTGGAACCGATGGATATGTGCTTTTCACTTCACTATCATGAGGAATGTTTTTTCAAATGAAACTGAAAAATTTAGTAATTCATCTTTTGTCAGTATTAAAAGCAGACCAGCTAGGCTCCTTTGTGCCGCACTAAAAATAATACCAGAACATAAGAAAGGTTTCTGTATTACTTTATGTGCTCTGTGATAGCGTCTTTTCTGTGAACACTCTCAATTCCAAATAAGACCCTGACATTGAAAATTTACTTGTACATACACAGGGGTTATATTATGCTTCCATGACCCTTGAAATGAGTATGGATGCACACAGAAATCTTTGCGTTGTTCTCCCTAAGGTATTGCCATCAGAGAGTCAGCAAAAGTGGTTGACCAAGCCCAAAGGAGGGTGCTGAGGGGAGTTGATGACCTGGACTTTTTCATAGGGCATGAAGCCATAGATAAACCCACATATGCCACAAAGGTAAACTCCCCACCGGGATTTGCTTCTGTAAGTGTATCACCAAGAACAGAGAGTAGGATGAATCATGCAAAATGGTAGATTTCATAGCAATTGTACTTGTGAGCTGTGTATTTTATTCTTGTGTTGGAAAAGAGGTTTTGTTGTTGTTGGTTTTGAATGGGGTATTTTTCAAAATTGAAGTATAGTTGATTTACAGTGTTGTGTTAGTTGAACAAGGTATTTTTAATGTGGGGAATCAAGTGAATTTAAGAAACCCCATAATGCAGGATTGACTCTGGGAATGCTGGGCTTCATGTGAGAGCAAGATCTGCTTCTGTGGAAAATTGCAGGTTGACTCACTAACCTGTCAGGTGTAGAAGAGCTGTTGACTGATTAATTAAAAAGAAGCACTAAAATTGTTTAACTAGGTATTTGTTCTAAAAACCTCCAAACTCCAAATGGAATGGTATGGTGGATTAGCTGTACTTTTGCATCTATTACTCCACTGTTAAGATGATACTTTGTACTTAGAGATGTGAAGTAGAATATAAATGATAATATAACTTAATATTTCTGGTAAAGTGCCTGTTATTTCTTTACATAAATTAACATTCACCCAGTGCAAAGGACCTGTTTTCTCTAATAACTCAGTCTCTTCTGGGCCAGTGTTTTTAAAACTGTTGCTCTTACTGACATGGACTGAAGCTTGACAAAGTTTGATTTCTCTTGCTTTAGTGGCCAATAAGACATGGAATAATTGAAGACGGAGTTCTAATGGAGAGGTTCATGGAACAAGTTATTTTTAATTTTCCCTGAGCTAAACCTGAGGGCCATCACTTTTTGATGGTGAGTAACTGGGACTGAGAGAAGAGCCCTGTGGATTCTTGGTTGCTTAGATTTTAAACCCAGGATATTCTTCCCTGGGGAGTTTTTAATTCCCACTAAAGCTCTTTGTATGAGTTGGAGTGCTTTTTGGGCAAATAACAGAAGGCTCAACCAAAATGTCCAAAACCAAAGAGGGCTTATTATCCCACAAAACAGGATGCCAGTGTCAGGCCACTCAGGACTGGTTACTTGAGCAGCTCAGAGATGGAGGTGAGAACCCAGCCTAATTCACCTGTTTGGCCTCTTGTGCTGGTTCCCCTCAGGCCCCAGGGTGGCTGCCCGAGTTCCTGTACTGACTTTTGCTGTATTTACTTTCAGAGTTTTAGAATTAAGACTCTCATCCTCAGAAACCTTCCTAGCAGATTTGCCCTGTCTGTCCGTGTCCAGTGTGGGCCCTAGAGGGGAACAAAATTACTTTGGTACATTTTGATGAGTCAAGATTCTCTCCTGTTGCTGGTGAGGGGACCACATCTCATCACCTGGCCCCAAGAGGTAAGTACCTAAACCGGCCTCCAGCAGCAAGGAATGAGGAGGGAGGAATGGGTTTGGGTAGGAAACCACCTGTGTAGTTAAGTGTCCTCCTGAAATAACTGGTTGGCTCTGACCTTTGCTTCTTACAGCAGAGGGAGCTGAGTCAAGGTGCTGTTTTGCCAAGGTTAAATCTCACACTAACACTGAGCTGAGTTACAGGCCCTGATATTGTGGATGTAATTGATCTTGTTCAGATGAAATAAAACAATACAGAGAAATGAAGAGAAGTGTCTCTTGGTTGTGGAGCCTGTTTTCATTGTTTTATGTTCTTTTTAAGTTAAAATTAATTACATGTATAAAACACTTACTTTAAGGAGAGCAATTGCATGTAACATAAGCTGCACATTAAAACCTACATAATTTAGCTTTGCATTTTTTCCATGCTAGTGCATTGTCAAATGGTCCCTGATCCAATTATATAATTCTTCCTAATGTTAAATATGGAATATTCTTTAGAATTATCTGTCTTAAAATATGTTAAGTACAAGGCTGTTATGGTAGTTAGTGGAATCTATATATTTTGTGTCTATTAAATCAAGTCCTTGAAAGTGCTCTAAGCTTTTTCCTGGCTGTATCTTCACAACTAGGAATTGCCACGTCCAAGTACTGTGTTTTACAGGCCACTGTGTATTTTCTCTCCTGTGTATCTACGATGGTTTATTTAAAATACATGGAGCCAGGAAACTGACAGTATGTCTGAGTGGCTTTGTCTTTACAGCCAAAACAAATTACAGACTCCCACCTGCAATGCTTGGTATGTTCCCTTCTCTCATACGTCACATAACTACCTGTTGATAGGACTCCAGGCATGGGCCTGGGGCCCAGCTTCCTCTCCCTGCCTGCCCCATCCAGCTCTGCTCAGAGGGAGTCTGAGTCTTAGGCCCGTGGAGCAAATGCAATCACCAGGACACAGCCCACAGGAAATTTTTCCTACCAGGAATTTTTCTGCTCTAGCTGGCATATACACCGCAGTACAATAAAACCAATTGCTGGGAACGAACTGGAGGTGTTTGGTATGAATATGGAAAAGCTTAAGTCCTTTGCCAAAAATGAGTATCTGAAGAGAATTTTCAAAAATAATTGTTTATTACATTAAACATAAGAAAACATTGTGTTACATTTACTGTACTTTGAAGTTAGGAGGTGTGTTTGCTGCATGATGTGACAGAGGAAGTCATGAGAAGGGTGGTTTTATCTCAGGCTTATGTCCTTCCTCATCAGTTAATGGGATAATTGAAGGGGAGTGAAGCAGGTACAGGGATTTGTGGCCATGTCCAGAAATTCATTGAAGACATTTACTGAACCACTACATCAGCTAATGGCTTCTTGGTGTAAAAGAGTCTAAAAGTTTTAAATTAAAGTTCCCTCAGTAGCCTATGAAATTGTCCCTTCTGACTGCTATGACAGACATCTGCACATCCATGGTGGGAATGAGCTCAGTAGGGCTCATGTTTTTCAAGAAGTTTCAGAGACTCAACTCACGTTGGTCACGTGGACTAAACAGATAGCAAATGGGAACCACACACTTTTCTCTAATACTGAATTGCCCAGTGTTCAAGACAGAATCATATATTCTAAAGAACTGCAGTGCTCTTGAAGGGAAATTGAATTGTAACTGTAGAGGAGATTTGCAAACCTTTTTGAATATGAATCAGGGGAGGAAGAGCAAGCAGCAGTGCTGCCCAAGGATGCTGGGAACCAGGAGCTCTGCCATCCACCTGAGAGCAGGAAAGATGTATGTCCCAGCTCAGGGATGGAGGATCACCCTTACTTCATCCTTTTTTTCCAATCAAGTCCTCAGTAGCCTGTGTGCTGCCCACCCACATTGGCAAGGGCAGGTCTCCTTACTCAGTCTGCTGCATGCTAAGCTCTTCCAGAGACACCCTCTCAGAAACACCCCAGAAAGAATGGTTTACCAGCTCTCGGGGTACCCCTTAGCCCAGTCAAGCTGACACATAATAATCACCATGACATGTGGCTTGTCCTGGCTTACCGCAGTAACTCCCTTCCTGGTTCATGAGGGTGGCTCAGACCTGCTTTGTCCTGTACACTAGCACTGGCCGGTGTGGAGCTGGACATCCTTGGCGCTACTGAGTCTGTTACTGCTGGCCCGTGTTCTTCCCATTTTCAGTATATTGTCATCTCCACTCCTACTTGCCCTTCCTTGAGGATTTATGCTTTTAAAAATGTTTCTTTACTGCAGTTATGGAGAGGTTTGGGACTGGAGCAATATTAGTTGCATGTGTTCAGCTTTCTTTCTTTATCCAGAAATATGGATTGATTTTTATAGTACTGACTAATTATTCATTTTTGAATTAATACTTGATGATATTTTACCATTATTATGAATACAATGCTTATGTAACTTGCATTCATGTGAAGTTTTAATCATATACTTCAGTATTTAAAAAATAAGAAAAACTTGATATCTCCAATTTAGATCTCGTTATATATAAATAATGGGTTTTGGAAGGTTTTATTTAAATTAGTCCTCTAAAGGAACAATTACTTGTGGTAAACATAGGAGAAAAGGAGGATTGAGGAAAACATAGATTTATGATTATGGTTCTGAGAACCCAGAAGAATGTGTCTTTTATAATGCTGAATTTGATTCAGGAGCCAGGAGAACCTAATTTTATTGTAAACATTCTCTTAATGGAAGTGTATAGATTTTAATGTTAGTTCTTCACAGATGGTGAATTGTTTGGCAGCAAGTACTAAAGTGTAAAAATCAGTGATTTAAGCAAGTTAAAGGTTTTATTTTTCTTAAAGTCATTTGTAGCAGGGAGGGCAGTGCTGGTATGTCAGGTTTCTAGTGTCATTAGGGATCTGTGTGCTCTAGTATATTTAGCATATGGCTTCCATTCTAAGATTGCCTTAGATCACAAGTTAGCTGCTGCAGCTCCAGTCATCACCTCCATATTCCAGGAAAGAAGGGGTTAAGAGCAGAAGTGGGCCTACTACATGAGTCTACCTCCAACCTTGTAAGGAGCTTTCCCAGAAGACACATCCAATAACTTTTGCTTCTTATTGGCCAGAACTTACTTAGCCATCCCTGTACACCAGGAAGTCTGGGAAATGCTGTTTTCTGGGCCTGTGATTGATCAGTGGTCTGTCATTAAGGCAGAAGGCAGAATAGATACTGGGTAGGGAAATTGCAGTGCCTGCCATAATGATGTGACTACAGGTATGAAGACAGTGGCAGATCAATAATTCAGCTGTCTTCACAACTGTGGTTGGATATGGAAAGTGTTTTCCACGTTACAGAGCCAACAGGCTAGGGAAAAGCCACACCAGGATGTGCTGTGGCTTCTGCCCTGGGGTGAAGTCTTTCTTCTGTTAGCTTCTCCGCCTGTGGAGAAATAAACCAGGAAGTTGTACTGGGAGTTTCTGTGGCCTTCGCACACAGGCTGTAACTCAGGGTTTCACAACTCTTGTAATGAATTTTTTTTTCTTATTATAGAACTATAAGTGCGATTTAGAAAATTTGGAAGATTCTTGTGGGGCTTTTCACACTCCTATCCCATTATCATAAATATTATCATTTAGTATAGCTATACTTAATCTTTTCACTCATGTTTTTATATGATTTTGCATTCAATATTGTGTCCTCCATCCCTCTCCCCCATTTTCTTGCACGGTTTTCATAATCCTCGCTTTAATGGTCATGCAATCATGTATCCAGTGGTTGTTTCCAATCTGTTTAGCAGCCCCACTATTTTTAGATGTTTACTTTTGTTTCCAGTTTCTTGGTTTTGTAAGACATAACATAAATTAATATTTGCACATTTTTTTCTATATTTAGAGCATTTTTATATTAAGAATATAAAAATTATATATATATATATATATATAATTTGGAGGTCCAGATGTGTTAATAATTTTGAATCTCTGGTATACCATTTCACACTGAAATCTTCAATGTACAAGAAGCCACATTATTTGAACTCTTAGGATTGATTAATATCATTTTTGATTATTTGACTTTTTAATTTGCAGTTTGAATACCTTTGATCTTAAACAGTTTTTCATGTATTTATTAGTTATATTTTCTCCTTTGTGAATTGCGTATTCATGTCCTGGGTTTTGTACATATCAGTGTTTTATTGCTTTTATTGTTGCTATGATTTCTTTGAACTTTATTCTACTTAAATTTTTCTTTTGTGATAAAATGCACATACCATAAAATTTACCATGTTAACCATTTCTGAATGTACAGTTTGGTGAGTTGAGTACATTGACAATGTTGTGCAACCATCACCACCAGCCATCTCAGGAACTTCTTCATCTTCCAAACTGAAACTCTGTCCACATTAAAGAATAACTCTCTTTCCCCCTCTCCCAGCCCTAGCCCCCACCATCCCCCCTCTGTCTCTATGACTGTAACTATTCTGGGTCCTCATATAAGTGGAATCATCCAGTATTAATCCTTTCATGACTGGCTTATTTCACTTGGTATAAGGTCTTCAGGGTTCAGCCACATTGTAGCATGTGTCAGAATTTCCTTCATTTTTTAGGGCTGAATAATATTCTGTCGTATGTATGGCCACAATCTGTTTATGGTGTGAAATCTTTCATATAACAGATAAGAATTTTTTGTCATAAGCAGATACTTTTTCTCACTTGATTTTTTGTAGGTTATGTTTTTGAACATCTATAACTGTAAATTTTTATGTAAGTAAACCTACTTTCCTTTGATGTTTATATATATTTTTCATTCATCTGGGATTTATTTGGAACATCACTTGACACTGAAATTAAACCCAGGAAGAATCCAGAGCCAGGGTTTATCTACTTCTTGTTGGAATGCCTTCTATAGGCTCACATTTTTTTTTAAACCAGGCAGGAAGGAAACATTGCATGACTATGCTCCCACTTTGCATACCTTTCTAGCCTTCCTCTCTTCATCCTATTCCCCCCTCTAATCAGTTTAAATGTTATGTTTATAAAATTAACTTATTAAGGTGCTTGGATTCCTCTTCAAGGTAAGAGAAGACTCTAGGTCTCTGGAGTTAATACATTCAATTTCTTCTGGCCTGAGATATATTCTTGATATTACAGTTGATTGTTGATATATTCAGCACTTGCTAAAGGCCCAGCCCTCTCCCCACCAAGCTTTTGCATGAATTAACTCACTTATTTAATCTCACAGACAATTGTGGGGTAGGTAGTTATTAGGCCTGTTTTTCAGGTTGATAGGAGGTGCCATAAGGAGATATATTGTAACCTAAATATTGGAATCCACAGCTATTCTTCATGTGCTTTAAATGAAAGAAAACTAAAAAAAAGAAATCTGATATAGTAATCACTAACACAGTGCTAAATGTGTACTGGGAACATTAAGGTATTAACTAATTTGATCTCAGCCCCTTGAGGTAGGCACATTAAAATAAGTAATGTGTTGTTGAATAACGTTTAGATCATTTACTTACAATCTGCTTTTGATGACTTTATTATTTCTTGTCTATGTCTTAAGATTGCTTTCTCTCTCCCATTCAGGGAGTGTATTGATTCTAATCAGAGTAATTAAAACTTACTTGGGGCATGATGTTTGAGCTTTGTATCAGACAGGAGTATAAACTAAAGCCCCCAGCTAGTTGATAGCCAGATTTGATTATTTGCTTGAAGAGTTAGCATACACACAGCACAGAATTCAAAAGGTGCAGTACGATTTCCAGTGCAAGAGTGTCTCTTTCCCACTTCTGTGTTGCCTTCCAGATCCCCTTCCTGGAGGAAACCAACTTTACTGGTGCTTAACCAGCAATAATTATGTGCAGGCACATGGATTATACATAAACTTGATTCATAAAATGGTAACAAAATTGCCATACTATGGTAAATATTGATTTTTACTTTAAAAATTTTAGAAATTATAATTTGAAATATATGAAATTTACCCACTTAACACAGTTTTAAATGTATCATTTGGTAACATTACCTACATTGATATTGTGATGTAACAGAACTCTAGAACTTTTCCATCTTGCAAGATCAAAACTTTGTGCCCATAAACAGCTCCTCATTTCTCTCCTCATACACCTTGCTTTTTAAAAAAAATGTTGTAGATACAGAAGTATATTTAAGAATGTGTATGTATGGAGAGGCCTGTTTTCATGTAGCAAATTTATAGTAGATATTGTTTCATATCTGCAGACACACTGCCCATCCTTTTTAATTGCTTCAAAGTGTTACATTTTATGGATGTGACCTAATCTGTGTAATCAGTTCCTTGTTATGTGCAGTTATGTTTTTTCTGATCTTGGAAGCTGTGACAACTGTGCACCTCTCTGAGGCACCTTGTTTTAGATGTCCCTTGGCTTGACAATGGAATTTGATTTTGTCTCATAGTCTTTGTTCAGAGACTTTCTCTTCAGTAGGTGAGTTTCTCACTGGTACATGGTGATGATTTTAGTGATAATAATGCACTTTCACTGAGTACATTCCCCATGCCAGGTGCTGCCATGAGCACTTTGTTTAGACTCCTGTGAAGTTAGTGCTAATTATGCATGGAGAGAGGAAATCACTTTCCAAACTTGGTAAAATCGAAGGTGGGGTGTAGCTGGGCTGATTGGAGTTGGAGCTCTCCCGTTGCCCGTGCTGAAATGGCCTGGGCTGTGTGGCAGGTGTGTGTGGTCACAGCTGCTTTTCTGGTGCTGTGCTTTCTGGTTTTAGTGTGTTTTATTTATGTATGGATATTTTAAAACTCAGGCTTGGCTTTCTCTTTGGTTTCTATTGGGTGCATATTCGTTCTGATAATTGGTAAAACATATTTTAACATAACTGTAATTTTGTATAAGATATTTACCTGTATTTGTTTAGGGATGATTACTTCCTACTGTGCTTAGTGACCACGATGGTACATGGCCACTTTTCTTACCTCCTCCTCCTTTCTTCTATCACCTGCTTTTGATTGTTTATGTTAGTGAACTTACTCTGATATTTATGTTTGTGACTTTATGTTTACTGGTGTCTCTGCTGCTCTACCAAGAAAACAATATCTTTTGATTCCATGACACAAGGGCATCAGTGTCTTTATATTTTCCTCCTTTCCATCTGTGCCTGTCAACTTGATACTACTCCTGTTGTTTTAATTTATAATATTTACATTCTGTTCTATAGCTATAGATTCTCCCAGAAAAGAAAAGCATTTATCCCTACATCTTAAATGGACTACTTGCTCACTGTAAGTCTTTGGCTGTACTTTATGCATTCTTATTATTTGGCTAAAGCTTATTGTCTGATGTTTAATTCATGAAGGGTTCATAGAAACCAAATTCTCTCAAGTTGTTGTATGTTTAAAGATATTTTGTTTTGTTTTGCAACAGACTTGATTGGCAGTGTGGCCAGATATAGAATTCTGGGGTCATATTTTCCTGCCAGAAAAGTCTGTAAATGTGGCCCTGTGTGTCCCAGTGTCCTGCATGCAGCTGTGCCAATGGCCAAGACAGGCTGCCCTTTTCCTGCTTTAAGAGTATGTTGCTCTGCTCAATAAGCCTAACAAAACACCATAGGCTGAGTGGCTACAACAACAGACAGTTGTTTTCTCACAGCTCTGGGCGCTTTAGGTCTGAGATCAAGGTGCCATCATGGTTGGTTTATGATCAGATCTCTCTTCCTGGCTTGCAGATGGCCTCCTTCTCACCAGGTCCTTGTGTGGCTCTTCCTCTGTGTGTGAGTGAGAGAGAGCTCCCTGATCCCTCTGCCTTATCCTGCAGAGATGTTAGTGCTGTCCTGTGACCTCACTGATCCTGGATTACACCTCTAGGGGCTTCATCTCCAAACACAGTCACCTGAGGGTTGCAGCTTCAGCATAAGAGTTTTGGGACACACAGCTCAGTATAAAACAAAGGGTAATGTGGATTTTTATTTATTTATTTTTTTGCCAAAAGGCCTAGATTTTTTTTCCTTTCTTTGTTTTTTTTTTCTCCTTTTCTCTCTCTTTTTTTCCCTAGCTTAAATATGTGATGTAAATCCATATTTATTAACATGGAAAAATGTTCAACAAATTGCTGAATGACAAAAAGCAGTTTTATTTATTTTTATCTTTCTGTAATCCTGTTAATTTCCTCCTATTAGATAATAGTTATTATTTTAAATAGACATTTCAAAAAACTCGAATATCTATGTCATGATTTTCATCTGCTTTTTTTTTATATTTTCTGGGTACATGCTTTTTATCTGCCATTTGTTTTTTCCTATTTTCTCTCTCCCCTCTCTTTTTCTATGAGTGTTTTTATTTGATGTTTGGCTAGTCTTTTTGTGTTCTTTCCTCATCTTTGAGTGAGGGGAGCTCTTTCTGAACTGGCTGTGTGTCTGGTTTAGGCTGGGTGGTGGGCAGAGTCTGGCTGAAGCAGCTTCTGTCCCAGGCTTGTCTTTCTCACAGCAGATGGTGGAGGTGTAACTTCTCATCTTGCTGCCTGTGCTCTGAGGGGAGGGGCCTGGGGAGCGAGGCTCCTGCAGCTGTGCTGCTCAGACTGCTCTGACTCCAAGCAAGGGCTCTCTGCTTTTGCTCTTCTCTGGAAAACTGGATATTGCCTGGTATCTGAAGTCACTGGTGTTCTCTTTCCATGTCCTCACTCATCTGGTCTCAGTGGGGCTGTTATTGCCCTTGGCAGCTCAGTGCATGTCTCTTCAGATTCACGGTGTTTGGGTGTTCTGTTATCCGAGGTGGAGTTTCCTTTTCTGTAGCTTGTTCTTGTTTTGGGGTGGATTAGTCAGAGCAGAAGTGTTTAGAGAGGCTTTACTCTCTCAAAGATTTTAAACCTCACAGCCAAAATATGTTTAATCAATCACTCTGGGTGTACTCTGTCTGTCAAATTAAGGAGTTGTACAGCATCTTAATGAACATGCTTTTAGATTAACATTTTGCTGTTCTGATGTAATTACATGAAATTTGGGTGAACACTAAATATAGTGAATATTTCCTTACAGACAGAACCTCCTCTGAATACACCAGAAAATAAAGAATATCTTTCAGATATTATGTTCAAATTATTTAATGTACCGGGACTCTACATTGCAGTTCAGGTAAGGACAAGTGACTTTCATGATTCCCAAGTGACCTTAGTTGTCTAATGTGGAAGAAATGGTGATTCTAGAGGCCTCTGTAAGATTGTGTGGTGTGGTTTCGTTTCCCATGCACTCAAGTGCACATGAACTCATCCCATTCAGGTCTGAGCTCAAACACTGTACAGAGCAATTTCTGTGATTTATGTTTTTACTGCTGGTGTAGAGTTTGTCCAGCTTTTGTCTGTTTACATTCATTAAAATCTAAGGTATCCTCAGGAAGACAAGATCAAGATGTAGGTGTGGTTCTTTGGCTTTTTTTACTTCTGATCATAAAAAAGAAAATATACTATAGAATCTGTTAAAACAAAAAAAAATGAAACAAAATAAATGTCTTTCAAGGGTTTCCCTTTGTGGATCTGAGCTCCTGTTGTTCCATGAGTTTGCAGAACTTCCCCTGAAGCTGCTTGTTCTTCGTGGGGGGGTTTGTTGTTTTTAGGTGTAATGTATCTGCCTCTATATAAGGGAATTGACTGAAATTTGGGGGAATAAATGATAAAATTGTTTTCCAAAATGCTTCCTGCATATACTATTCCCTTACTTGTAGGAAAAAAGAGGAGGAGTTGCATAGATTTTTAACTTGGAAGATTCCACATGCTGTGTCCTCTCTGTGGTGATTCTCAGTAGACAGTGATGTCTTAAAGGCTCTGAAAATGCCTACATTAGAAAACTCTGTTTATTCCACCACTTCCAAATTTAACCAGAAATATTCCCCCACCCCTAAGCTGTTTCTGTTCCATGGAGTAGGAGACACTTCAGGAAACACTGGCCCAGTGGTTCTCAAAGTGATCTATGCAGCAAGGTCTCCTCAAAAGGGTTTTTTTCAAAATACACATTCTCAGAATTTATATCAGACCACGGGTTTCCAGCCTCAAAATTTTGGATCGGGCAGTCCTCAGGGGAGGGGAGGGTACTGAGCTGTGTGTTGGATGTCTAGCAGCATCTCTGTTCTTGACCCACCAGGGGAAGCACCACCACCAGCCTCCCCTCCCTCAAGTGTGACAGCGAGAAATGGCACCAGATATTGCCAGGTGCTCCTTGGGGGCAAAATTGCCCCTGGTTGAGAACCACTATCCTGGTTCTGCCAGATGAGAATTTCTGGGTGCCAGGCCCAGTATTTTGTCTTTCTAAAGTCCCCACAAGTAGTCTTATTGCAATCCATCTGTGGACCCACACTGGGAACCAGTGGATTACAAATTAAAACCTCCTGATTCCACAATAAAATTCCTTTCTCTCTGGCTTTTCTTTGCAAAGCTTTGATTTATCTTACTGAGAAGTTGACTCCTCCAGATTAAGTGCACAGAATTTACATGTTAGTTGCCCACTTTGGAATTTGGATTTGGGAGGAAGATGGAAGGTAGGGAAGGGAAAGGTCATTCAGACTCAGTAACAAAGAAAGGGCTTATTGCTCCAACCTGAAGATAGGCTTGTGGAACACTTGAGAAAGTCCCCATGCTGATGGTCTCTGTGGTATTTGTGAAGGCAGTGCTGGCCTTAGCTGTGTAGTGGACATCATGACAAGTTGGTGAACACACATTAACAGGAATCATCATTGACAGCAGGGATGGGGTCACTCACACTATCCCAATGGTCAGCAGGGCACCGAGTTCTGCTCTGTCTGTGGGCCTAACCTGATTTGAGGTGAAGGAAGCGGTGAAAGAAAAAACCCTTCTGTTAATTAAAGCACCACTTTTGAAGACATACCTGTACTTAGCAAAGGTAACAAGAGCCTTTAAACACAGTTGTGTGAGAAAGTGGAAGATGCCTAGTGTCTGTGGCACTGGCAGTTGGAAATTTGCAGTAGCAGATTTGTGCAGTCTGGTGTCAGCAGTCGTCTGATGTCCCTGGGCTCTGCTTGGCCCCGGTGTCACTTTGCCAGGAGGGTTTTCCTGGCTTTCATTCTGAACTGTAATCTGGGTATCAGTGGGTGTGGCACATGAACATTTGGAGGATGATTTTGTGTTCTGTGACAATCCTCTGGAGAGGATTTGTTTCTTGCTTTTTAAAAATTATTTAAGAGCCAAGAAGGAGAGATTGTTAACCTTGACTTGTAGGATGCTCTGCAATGTCACTTTTTGGTTTTAATTTTCAAAATATAACAGAAGTGATTTCTAATTAAGGCTTCAAGAGACTATATATATATATATATATATATATATATATATATACATATATATTTGGTACAATGGACTAGTTAAATGAATTATTTAAAGTTTTTTTTTTAATAAATTGAAGCTATCTGGAGGGGGTTACATTGGGAATTCAGACCTGCCTTTCCTTCTCCACGTCCCTTCTTGGAGGCAACCCCTGATACTAATGTTTGTTATTTTGTGTATTACAAGTATCTTTTTTGCAAATATAGGTTTGTGTGTTTATGTGCTAAGCTCCTTTTAAAAATGCAATAAATGAATCACTATGCTATACACTGGAAACTAACAGAATTTTGTAAATCAACTAAGACAAATTTAAAAAATGCAAACTAGTTTTTTTTTAAAAAGCAATTCATTTATTTCATTTAAAAATAGTCACTGTTTTATTTCAAGACATTGCAGAGATGATGTACTAATATGCTGGTGCTTTAATACCTCAAAGTTCAGAAATCACTGCAGGGGGAGGCTGATGTGTCTACAGTCAGGAGGAAAAAGCCAAATCTTTCCCCTCTGTCATTGCACCCTGCCAGTGTCCCCTTTGCCAGGGGGTGAGGAGAGGCAGGAGGCCTGCAGAGCATGCTCTGTGCTCGCAGCCCCTTCATCCAGTCTCGGAACACTGCCCCCTCCTGGGTGTGAGGTGTTAAGGTTCCACTTGCTGTGTGGTCCTGCCTGGCTCCTCTCTGAGGTCACGTCCTCAGAGGTCAGTGCAGGCCAAGTTCAGGGCCTGTGCCTGTGGGTCTGCTTCCTGGCATCCCCTGTGCATCTGAAACAAGTTTCACACTACGTGCAGGCCCACAGAGAAAGTTGTTGTTCAAATTTTTCTCTGTTTCTTAATGCAGTTTTTTCCCCCTATTTATAAAAATTACATTTACTGTACAAAATTTAGTTAAAATGGAGAAATGTAAAGAAGAAAATAGAATGACACACAAACCTGCCCAGAGGACTGTGCCACACTTTTTTGGTATAGTCTTCTGAGCTCTTATTCTTAGACAAACAATACACATTTTAAGCACAGTTGGGATACCCTCCATCTGATTTCATGTTCTAATTGTACAATGTGCTCCTGAGGTTGTATTTTGCATATTGACTTACACCTGATGTATCTTTATGGTTAAATACTCTGTGGAAAGATATTTAGTAACTACCTGACAGCCCATCATGTGGGTGTAGCACAACTCACTTACTTGTTTTCCTACCATTGGCTGTGGTTTGTTTTAATATATTTAATCTGTGATGAAGCTGATACTCAACATGGGTTGAATTAATTTTAGAAAATGTTATATGTAATGTATTGAGTATAGAAATTGTGAATAGTTTCTGTTTGTGAGAGCTACTGTTCTTATGTTTTTTTATTTTAATAATGTGTACATATCTTTTATCTTGATCTTAAATATTTTACAATTGGCTTGGGCTCCTGAGAAAGGCTACACACTCTCTCACTTCTAGAAGTTGGGCACCTCAGAAGACATAAGAAGAATTCAGTCACCTGTTCTTGCAACTTCAGTGGTAACTGTGCTTGTACATAGTGGAACTGATACATCTGTCAGATGGAAGAGGATTTGCTCCAGCCTTCTGTCTCCATGAGTGTGTGACAAGCAGCCAGTGCCATCAGGGAGCTCAGAGTGCCTCCTCTACCTGGTGCAGGTGGGGACATTGTCCACTCTGCACAGCTACTCCCACCAGCATGAGCTGGACCTTCCCAGCCTGTTGCCTGCATGTTGAGTGGCACCCCAGGGGGCTGGTGAGGACCTGGGACCACACAGCAGCTCCTGGCCCTCTCCTGCTGGTGATGGCTGACATCCTGGTCACTGGTCCGGGAGGGCAGCTGGGTGAGCGGGTCCAAACTCCCCCCAGCATGGATCTCACATAGTATAGGGTTGAGGGGTACCTGCCAGACTGTTCCTTCCTACCAAGTGCAGCTCTTACTAGAGTGAGCAGATCGGTTATTGAGTCTTTAATGCATGCCTAAACCATGCTGTGTACTTGACCCGCTGCCTGTCACTGGGTCTCTTCTGTGCACCCACTCACCGCATATGATGGGTGAAGGTGCCAAGGCTGAAACATATGTGTTAACAGATGTGGCCATGGTTACTCTGCCCACAGATGTGAAACCAGGATCTGAGTCCAGGTTGTCACACTCTAAGTCCTGCATGCTAACCAGGTGGTTGACTTTTAAATGCAAGCCAATTTGTAGTTGGTTTAAAAATTAATAGTTAAACAGCAAAAAAAAATGTGACAATGAATATATATATATGTTCATGTATAACTGAAAAATTGTGCTCTACACTGGAATTTGACAAAACTTTGTAAAATGCCTATAACTCAATAAAAATGTTTATAAAATTAATAGTTAAAACTTTTTCCTTTTTGTTAGAGGAACAATAAAATGACCCATTGTTCGGACAGACAGCAGCATTTTGGAAATTAACTGCCTTCTGTGGTTTTCTCTTCACATTACTAATGGAAAGGCCACTTTGCTTACAGAGCATCTCAGGTTCTCCTAATGGAATTGCATGCATGGTCATTTTATTCCCCCTCCCCAAGTCCTGAGCTTTGCACAGAGTGGAGATTCAGTAAATGCTTGCATTGCCAGGGCAGGTGGGGGCAGGAGTCTAACTTACAGTCCAGGGAGGGCTTTCCTCCTGGAGTTACTCACATGGTGTTTTGCCTCTCTGTCTCCCCAGGTGGAAGGTTAGGTAATTGGAAGCTGCATCAAACACATCCCTATTGCAGGTAGAGATATGTATTTCATTCAACAGCTGCCAAGTGAGAGGGAGGTGGGAATCCCTCCTGAGCAACCACTGGAGACCACAAAGGTCATTAAGGTAAAAACAGATGGGAAATGGGCCAGTTTGGTGGTGAGAGAGAAATAGTGTTTGCACACTTCCCCTTGTGGCCACCACCCCTGCTTCCACTGTGCCTTCCCTCCGCTCCCCATGAATGTGGGTCTCCATCTGTTTACCACTTGAATTAAGGGGCTGAAAACTTAGCCTCTTCTCTGAACATGGATGCTTGTGGAGTTCTCCAGCTGTAAATGAGAGCAGCTTGATAACTGGTATTGAGCATCCTGCCTAGTACAATGTCATTTAATTGGAGCCTGATTAGACAGAACCTTCAATTAGCCAATGTGTCTTGCACCTCTCCCTCCAGGCTTCATTTCCCGAGTAAGGAGCAGACAGCAGCAGCAGTGACTGTGAGAAATCCTGTGCAGTCAGCCAGAATTCAAACTCATTTCCAGCTCTTGCTGTGTGTGGTTCTGTACCCTGAGAATTACCATTCAGAGTGATGCTGTTCTAGGGTGAATCATTGAACAGAGTCCACCTGTGTTTTCTAGACTCCGTTACCATGCTGGAGGAGTTACAGGAAGCTCTAAAATTAAATCAGTAAGATTCGGAGGAAAATGGCTCATTGGTCCTTATTTAAAATGCCCACTTGACTGATCCATCGGTTTGGTCTTTGTGTCACTCTGTAGGTAGCAGTTGACAGACCCCTTTCAAAGCAATTTTCTCTTCAGGTTGCAAAATCAGGACAAATTACTGTTTTGTTTTTGTTTTGTTTTAGTCAAAATGAAGAGATTCTTAGTAATACAAGGATAATTATTATATAAAGAACAAAGATTTTGTTTTTGGAGAAAAATTTAAGCATGGAAGTGACATGTGACCTTGAACACACAGTTTCTGAGCTGCAGGGGAGTTTAAGGGAGGTTAGCCTCCCCCATTCCCTCCCACTTTTGCACCCAGTAACAAGATGGTTGAAGGAAAGCTAGTGCCTGGGGGTAGTCCCACATTTTGCATGACACTCTTGGTGGACGGAGAGGTATTTTTAGGACAGGGTGCACAGGTGTGAGTCAGGGCCCGTGTGAGTAGGGTGGCTGGGTGCCCGGGTGAGCCCAGGACTAGAGTTTCCAGGGATGGGTCACTTCACAGCTTGGGTGTGTGGTCCTGGGCAGCCCATGGGAGTCAATCCTTTCCCCCTGGGGGAAGGTTTACAGAAGTAGCATAAGACTTTCTTTTTATGTTAAAATATTTCCTAGAACTTCCCCTAGTCCTTTCCTTGTGTTTCTTCAAGGAAATAAATTTGGATAGTTGACCCAAGTTCCCTCACCTCCCCATTCCTGTTACCAATATGTCTCACAGCCTCTGGCTCCTGACTGTCGGGGTGGCCATGCAGGTGAGAAGGGCCCTGAGTATGCTGACTGTGACAGAGGCTGCTCTCCTAGTCCTCGTGGTGGGCTTTACCTTCCTCACTGGCTCTCTGGGGTCCATCTCTGACCCTGAACCAGGTTTGGCCCATTTGGGCAGTGACAATGTATCACTCAGCCATGAAGGTAGGCAGTGGAAGAGCTCCTTGTGTTCCCTGCAGGTCAGCCACCCCATCCCTGCTGTCAGTTAGTTCTTGCCCCACTTCCCTCTGTGGGAGTGGGTCAGAGTTACCCTGTGTCTTGTTGCCCCTGTGGCCAGGAGTGGGCCTGTGGATGCGTGGATTCTGTTGGTGGGGACAGTGGTGGTCCAGGACTTGGGGCTGACACAATGCACACCATCAACACTGTGGAGGCACTTCCTGCCTTCAGTTAAGCCTCTGAGTTGCTGCGAGACATTGACCTGGTGTCTTAGGACAACTTACTGTTTCTGCCCTCAGCCTGGTAGATTTGGAGTTGTATGGGGTGACCCACTCACTCAGTTATCAGTGAGCACAGGGGTGTGTAGCAAGTCTGGCCCATCAGTCTTACAGTTGTGCAGAGTATACCAAGGATGGTATTAGGTTTCATTTCAGGGATTCTAAGAAATTTTTAACTTAGTATCATGAAAATGCCTTCAGAGGTCCTCCTGAGCACCAGCTTTGGGCCTGACAAAGTGCAGGCATTGAACAAAGCCCACCTGGCCCACAGGAAGCTGACTTTCAGAATCCGGTACCCAGGGGCCAACTGCTGTTCTTGTGAGGTTAGCTCTAAGGACAGATGATCAACCCAGAGACCCCCAGTCAGGCATCACCAGCTGAGGAAACACTGCACAGCACAGGCTGGGGCTGGCACTGAGCGGGTTCTCATGCCCCAATGTGTGGCAGCTCCATCCTGTCAAAGTCGGGCTTTCCTTTGGTTCATGGTCCCAGCACCTTATAAAGTGCTCTGCCATTTACTTATTTATCACTGTCACTTGTTACTCTGACTCTCAGCCAGTGTATGGGCCAGAGGGCAGGGGTCTGTGTGTGTTTTATTCACTTGTGCATCCCACGTGCCTAGGCACTCACTAACTCTCTGTCATGGAGCCACTGAGTGTGCTGTGTCAAACCGCAGAGCAGGTTAACCACCTGCCAATCGGATGTGGTGACCACAGGGCCAGATCTGCTGCCTTCAGATCTGGGTTGGGCTGCGATGCGGGTCTGCTTGTCCCAGTGGGTTGCAGCGAGTGCCTGGGCAGGTGCCACGTGGGGGCATACAAGGAGTAAGAAGAGAGGAGATGGAGACTAGAGACTTGATAGGCACCGTCAGACATCATCTCAGATAGTAGGCAGCAACATGTGACACAGTGAGGCTGGGACTAATAGCAGAGCTGGAAAGAAAGCAGAGTACGTGGCCAGAGCATAGCTGTTAGACATCGCTGAGCCCAGTAAGTGTCCCTTGGAGCTGTGGCATTTGGCAGGACTGATGTCGGGGGTTTGTGGTGCTGGAGTTACTGGGTGTTTGCCGGAGGGCAGACTGGGTGGCCGCTAATGCCTGGTGACATCTCTGTGTGTGTGTCTGCAGGAGAAGTACTGTCACATTTGCCCCAATATAGTCAAGAAGTTTGCCAAGTATGACGTGGATCAGCGGAAGTGGATCAAACAGCAAACAGGGAACAATGCCATAAGCCAGAAGAAATTCATTATCGATGTTGGCTAGGAATGTTTCCCAGGCCCTGAAATTTTCTTTCACCCAGAGATAAGACGTTTGCTTTCTGAGTGTGCAGAGAATGACGTGTGTGGAACAATGCTGTCACCTCGTGTGTGCAAGAGTGGCTCCCCGTTGGGCTCCCAAGTGAGGTGGCCACCTTTCAGGGAGGACCTTGGGAGTGTAGGCTGCAGCTTCAGTGGCTGCTCTGGCTCCTGCATGGTCCACGCACTTGACTGGGTGTTTCATCATGCTCCTCTTTGGGTCTGGCTATCTGTTAAACAGTTAATGGTTGGTTAAACCAAGAGTGGTTAGGAAGGAGCTTTAAGAGCAATAGAAGAGAATGGATTTGAAATTCATCTCCTACTGATATGAAAACTAGTTAATCTCGAGGATTGATTGGAATTTGCCTCTGTATAAGAGTACGATAGCGTACATATAACCTTCCCATCACACATGACGATCCATCCCCAGTCCAACATTTAACCCAGTACAGCTGGTCCTGCTGTGTTCCCTGCTGCAAGTTACATAAAGCTTCTGTCTGAGGACAGCCTTGGAAAGAAGAATTAAAGATATCATCAGTTTAGCAAGTAGTCACAAAGAATTATTACTGCGTTTGTAAAAGCAGTAGCTAAGAGGCAATATTTTAAGGTTTAAGTAAAATGGACTTTATTTGTATTTTGGTTTATTTTTCTGCCTCATTCAGTTTACATTTAATAGGTAAATACAAACCACTGCCTGTTCTTCGATGTGTATGACTGTTCAGGGAAATGGCACACAATGTATGTCTGACAGTACCTGATATCACGGCACTCATTCGCTCGTGATAGTCTTCAGTTAAAATAGACATAAACCAGCAAAGTCCAGTGAACAGCTGCATGGCGCCTTCTTCTTCCCTCGAGCACATTGACACTTTTCATGATTTTTAAAGCATTTTTAAGAATTTTGTAATTGAATTACTTATACTTTAGCTTATTTCACTTATGGAATTGAATGTAAGATTTTTTAGTTAATAACATGGTTATTACCATATTGATTGTTTCACCTAGAAGCCACCACCATTCCCCATTCCCAGTCTTCTAGCTCAGATTTACAGTGTGAGTCACTGACTAGGTTTTTTCTTATATCCTGGCTAACTTTTTCATGACATTAGTGTCTATACATCACATGCTCATTATCTACAATATTTTTCATTACATGCCACATACACTGAGCACTTGCTTTTTACAATCTCATATAAAGTTTGAGTCACTGTGTATTCTAACGCAGGGCTGGCCTGTCTTTGTTACTGTTTGATTTCTTTTCCCTCTCTAAACCCACACATTTCATCTCTTGAAGGGACATGTCACCATCACTCCATGCACAGAGTCACTTGGATTAATTTGACACATTCATTCCAATGTGATGGTTTAAAAGGCATAGTGAATTCTGTATTTGTTAAAGTTACATTTTAAAAAAGTTGTTGAGAGAAATGTGTATTGTTTCTTTTATATCTGTACAAAATTCTGTTCACCAACCTGGATTTTATGCAATCCATCTCAGATGTTGTTGACAAAGTAACACAGAACTGTCCCATTGATGTCCATCATCTGCTATATAAGGTATAAGCTGCTTGGGTAACATGCTTGGATTTCATTCTGAAATTAAAGGCCCAGCATTCTGAGAATAATAGACCCTTACCATCAGTCTGCAGATAGTCCTATTTGACTTCTGTTTTATAAGATTTGTTAAGGGCCTGATTCCTGGTAAAATATTTTTCTTGGAGTGAGGGTGACTTAAATGCTTGGCAATATAACTCAGTTAGCCAGAAGTATTTGATTTAAATATTCTAGTATCTCTTATTCTTATCTGCCCAGCTGTATTTATAAATTGGACAATTTTAACCCTCCATGTTGACTGAAAGATCAAGGGGGTCCTTCCCCTCTTGCTTTCTGTGAGTTTGCTGGTCTTGCTTCATGAGTATTTAGATTAGTGCCAGATGTGTTGTTGTCAGAGAGAAGGAGGAATCTGAAATGAACAATCAGAAAATGCTCATGTAATGTTTCTCCAAAATTCTTTGAGTGCAGGGAATTTTGAAACTTGAAAGGAGAAAAAGGCAGTTCATGTAACTGTAGGATGAAGGAAGTGTTGCTGAGAGCCAGAGGGGAGGGGCAGAAAGTGGCAGTCAGCTGGCCCTGCTTCCCTGCCTGCTCACCTCTGTCTGCACATCCTACTCTTCCCCCAAGACCACGTCTCCCCTTCACAGATGCAGGGGCCTGCACCTTAGGGGGGAGAGGACCAGGCTCAGTAGGGAGGGCTTAATACAGTTTATTTCATCTGGACAGTAGAATACTATTCAGCCTTTAAAAAGAATGAGGTAAAGCAATGTAAATTCAAATGAAAAGATGTCTACTGTATATATTGTCAAATGAAAAAGCAAGTTGTAAAATTTACACATAGTATTATTTCATTTTATTTAAAATATACTTTATGTATATATATATATAAGAAAAGGTATTGAATGATATGTGTTAAACTCCTTAAAGGAAATAAAATATATCTGGGCAAGAGATGGATAACTCTTACTTTCTACTCTTTGTGTTTTAAAATTATTTGAAATTTTATGGTTAATACATGTTATTTTTATTATTGGAAAACATTTTCTATATAGACAAATTTGATGGGTAAAAGCAAATAATAATTTGGTTTTTATTGGTATATAACCTTAATTAAACACATCTCACCTCCAGTAAATGTGCAAGGAAGGGAAAGCAAAGGCAGATGAGAGTATTAAGTTTAGTGCAGTATGTGGCTTGTTCTCCCTACTTCTTAAATCTCACATAACATCAGCTGTGTCTTCCTGTCCATGAAAGCAAGGAACAAGTGTGCACTATCTAGTCCTCATTTCATCATGGTGGAGATGGAACTTCTGCCAGCAGTAAGGATTGCTCATGCTGGGGTTGAGTTTTCTCATTTGATCATTTAGTTTGCTTTCAATAGATTTACAGGATTCTTGAAGTAGAGCTGGCCTTCTAGCCTGAGTACCTTATTTAACAGATGATGACACTGAGCCCTACAGATAGGAAAAGGAGGCAAAACTGAAGGGACCTGGGTCACATGGGGCAAACTGGTCTTCGACGTTTTTCTAATTGAGGTAGGGTTGATGTACAATATTATATAAGTTCCAGGTTGCAGTTTTTAAAGGTTATACTCCATTTATAGTTATTATAAGATTTCAGCTATATTCCCTGTGCTGTATAACATATCCTTGTAGCTTATTTATTGTATAAGTAGTAGTTTGTACCTCTTAATTCCTTATCCCAGTCTTGCCCTCCCCTCTTCCCTGTCTCCATGGATACCCATTAGTTTGTTCTCCATACCTGTGAGTCTGTTTTTTGTTGTTGTTGTTGTTGTTGTTGTTGTTGTTGTTATGTTCACTAGTTTTCTTTTTCAGAGTTCATATATAAGTGATATTCTACAGTATTTGTTTTTTCTGTCTGACTTATTTCACTCAGCATAATACTCCCCAAGTCCATCTATATTGTTGCAGATGGCAACATTTCATTCTTTTTTATGGCTCAGTAATATTCCATATTATATATACCACAACTTCTTTATCCAGTCATCTGTTGATGGACACTTAGTTTGCTTCCATATCTTGGCAATTGTAAATAAGGTTACCATGAATATTGGGGTTCATATATATTTTTAGGTTAATGTTTTCATTTTCTTTGGATGAATACCCAGAAGTGGAATTGCTAGATCATATATTAGTTCTATTTTTAGCTTTTTGAGAAGCCACCGTCCTGTTTTCCATTGTGGTTGTAATAGTTTGCATTTCTATTGTTCCTTCTTTTCCTAGTTTGGGTGTATAAATTATACTGACTAAACCCAGAGTGAACTAGTTGCTCACAGTGTCTCTCAATGTGACTACACATTGAATCAAGTGGGAAGCTTTTCAAATCAGGATGCCTGGGCCAATTATATCAGAATCTCTGGGTGGGGGTTTGTGATTTTTGGGGACTCAGCTCCTGAGGAGACTGATGCGCATGGACAGCCAGGGCTGAAAACTGGCTTCAAGCAGCACATGCTGCCTGCAATGACTTGACCTCCTGGATAAATCACAGGCCTCCAGGACTCAGCTCTCACACACTAGTCTCTGTATAAACTATACACCAACAGTGTATATGGGTTCAATTTTCTCCACATTGTTGCTGAATATTTGTGGTTTTGTGGTCTTTTTGATGATAGCCATCCTGGTAGACATGAGGTAATATCTCACTGTGGTTTTAATTTGCATTTCTCTGATGATTAACAACACTGAATGTCTTTTCACTGCCTGTTTTCTTGGCTCAGTGGCAGGAACTATAGGTCGATTTTCTTTTGATGAAGCAAGTAGGAGGAGGCATGCTTTAGGTCCTGCTGACAACACCTGAGATCTTCTTGGTCACTGAGTGAACACCTTACTCAGGCTCATTGACAAGAAAAAGGTGGTGGAGAATATAAAATGTGGCTTTGAAAATTTAGACATTTTAGAAAACTAAAACTTTTTTTTTTAAGAAGTAGTCATAATCTAATTTTTATTTCAGTCTGTTCTGTAGATAAGGGTGTTCACATGCTGCCTTTTTTTAATTTATTTTTTGTTCAGTTTCCAAGTGTGTTGGAGGTTGGTTCTGGGAATGGTTCTTCTTTTTCATTTTATTATAGCTCTCTATCTTTATGGGTTAAAGATTGTCAGTTATCTGTTGTAGACTTGAAGGGCTTTTTTTAAGTGGAAGATTTCCTATGTTGGCTGCGCACATTTCCATGATATTGCTGTGAGATCTGTTTTTGGTATGGTGTGGTGCCATGTCATTCTTGTGAGTGCATTGCCTGTTATTTCTATGATTGCCAATGTGGTTTTTGTTGTGGTGAACACAATCTACTTTTGTTGTTTAACAGAGCCTCATTTTGATTAGGTGTTTATCACAGATTGGAGAGTGGCTAGGGCTTCTCCTTTTATTGGAATTGAGACTTCCAAACCATTTCTGGGGTGCAGGCTGTGGTATGTGGTGTTGGAATGTTTCCAATACACACTCATAACAGTTCCTTTGCCCTTTCTATTGCCATGGGAATGTCCAAATTCTACACAGAAACACCAGTGGAAACAAATCTAAAGATGTCATGCACTAGGGCCTCCTGTAATGATCCTTCAGTCCCCCAGCTGGGTCCTCAGTGCAGTATCAGGTCAGTGCCATCCCTATTGTCACATTTTCATGTAGTAGACAAGGCTGATGGAAAGGCTTCAACTTCCCCTTCTGTGCACCCAGATCTCTGCTCTTGGCTCTCTCTTCCTTGTGGCATGGGACCACCAAGACAACCACAGAGCATATCCACACCCTCTGCCTTGGACCCAATAAAAATCACAGTTGTGCCTATGAAATATGCAGGTTCTTTGGCCATGGATTCTGATTTCAACCCGAACTTCCCCTGGGTCTCTCAGACCAAAATTATGATGATTCTGATAGAACCGTGCTTCTCTTCTATTGCAAAAATGCCAAATTGGGCCCTGGACCTGCAAGGATAGTGAATATGTCCATGAGATACCTAGATAATCCACACCATGTGCATCAGCAATGTTGCTTTTTGAATTCAGGTCCCAGGCAGTTCTGTTCCATAGACACTACCAATCACAGAAAACAACACACTCCAACCCCATGAGACTCAGTCTGTGCCATCAGCCTCAGCCCTCTCCCTCAGCTTCAGCAGACATTCCTAGCTCAGCATCAACAGCTCAAGTCAAGGTCTGGGGATTGATTACAGGGATATTTTGTGCTGGTTTCTTTCAGTTCTGTCAGCCAGGCATCTGCTGTGCACTCCTCTCACCCTCATTGGATCTCCTTCAATCCCAACTGATCTCTCTGTGTGTGTCCCAGTAAAAGAGTGTTTTCCCCTTTTTGGCTCCCTCACCAAAAGTCAGATCCTGCACTGATTTCCTTTTCTACTTTTCTTATTCCTCCTTCCCAATTTTGTGAGGACCTTTTCTGTCTCTTGAAGTAAGAGACAGAAAACGTGAAATTGATGTTCAACCAATGTCCAGCAGGTGTCCTGAGCCAAGGGGTGGGTGTACATGGATGAGAGTGAGCTAAGAATGCACTTGTAATCAAGAAAATATATCAAACACAAGAATGTTATATGGGGATTAAGTTTTATAGGAGAAGAGGAATGAAATGAGTTCTGCAAGGGAAACAACTATGTAAAATTCCTGGCTTTTCTAGAACAGTTTGTTTATAATGTGTGTTTTTTTTTTTTATATGGATGACATGGTAGATACAAAATCACTTTGGTATTTAATTTAGCTTCCATTGTGTACATTAAAAAGAGTGGTTTTTGTAAATCAATATTTATAATGTAAGAAGCAACATCTTTTATAATGATTTAAAGTCAAGATAAAATTTTTACATATTATCTTTTTAAATGGATGAGGAAAGGACACAGTGTTTCAAAATCCTTTAAGAGGGTAGTGGATGAAAAAACATTCAGGCACTATGTTCTAAACTGCCTGGAAGCTGAGAACCTGTGCTGACCATTTAACATTTTGACCCAGTGAAATGATAAAGCCAGAGTCATTTCAGAAATGTCCAAAAGCTATTTCAAGCATCCCCTGCAATTGGCCACATCCAGAACTCTGAACACAGTAAATGTTCAGTTAACACTAGCTCATTGACAAAATATTTTGGCCATTCAACTGATATCTATTAACAGCATAAATACAATATCCCTTCTTCCTAACTCTAACCTTCAAGGAGATCTTTCAATTTTTCAAATATCAGTCAAAAGTATGTTATTGAATGAAGCCCTCTACTAGATAATAAGTACACTGAATTTGGTTGTTTTGTTCTTTTCCAGATACTGATTAACATGCCAAGTATAATGCCTGGCCCAGGAAGCTCAGGAGATGAATCAAATAACTTGACCATGAAGGAGCACTGGGGAGGAGGCAGAGATGATCTCTGGCATGGGTATTATAATAGGCATACTACAAGGCTCAGAGGCAGTGCAGAGGAAGAAATGAGGAGCTCTTGGAAGTGGTGGGCAGAGGGCAAGTGTTTGGAATGTTCTTTAAGAATAGGTACACTTGAACTGACTCTTAAAAGATGGGCAGGTGTTTGACAAGGCAATGTGAACACCACAGATAGAGGGGAGTGAAGCCACCTGGAATCCTTCCTCTCTGCACTGCAAACAGTTTGGGATGGTTGGTGCATATGGCACGTGACTGTGCACATTCTGTCCATGTTGTGTGCACTGGTGATTTAGAAATGACAGAAGGGCAAGTGGTGAAGCTGGAGAGTTGCAGGAGCACACAGAGGAAGACTGCCTTACATGGTTCTTCAAGGTATTTGGACATGATCCTGTGGCAAAGCAAGTCATTACATGATTATTAAACTAAGCAGTATTGGTGTGGAATTTGCCTTCTACAACAATTATTTTCCTGCAGTGTGGATGACAAATTTGGGAGGTGGAAGAGGGGAAAGAATACAAACTGAACTGCTGGTTGGAAGACAATTATCAGTGGTCCTGGAAAGACTCAAGGCAATCAAGGAGCTATGAAGGAAGGGTGCTGAAGGGAGGGACCTTAAGGATATGGCCTCTGGACAAACTGATTACTATTGTTTAAGGAGTAGTTTAGTGGGGAGCAAAGCAAAGACAAGCACAAAATGTGTTCTAAGACTTTTGGGGTTATGTAATTGGGTAAATGGTATTGATATTTGCTATATATATATATATATATGGAATCAAAAAATTAGTCACAAGTTTCTGGGAGAGAAAGTATCTTCGGCACCCTAACTCCAGGTCCTCAGTTTTTCTATGAGGCAGGAAGCACAGGTGATGTTATCCCTATTTTATGTCCAAAGGGGTAAACTTTTTGCCTACTATCACATGCAGCAGGTTGGGAAGTTTACTCTCTACCAAGCTTAAGAACAGGTAAACAAGGGAGACAAGAACCATGCTTTCACAGAACTTATATTCTTGTGTTTGTGTTGGGGGGAACAGAATATGAACAAGTCAGCAAGCAATGAACCCAGGTCTGAAGGACTATGATGGTAGCAGGCAGTGGTACTTTATCTAGATATTAGGGAAAGTATCCCTGAGGTCACTCTGGAGCTGACCTTCCATTGAGAAGGAAGCAGTCATTCAGATTCTTAGGGGAAGAATTTTCTAGGCAGAGAACAGCAATTGAGAAGTCCCTGAGGTCGAAACAAGTTTGCTGCACCCTGAGGGAGGAATTCCAATTACAGAGCAATTGAAGAGCTGGGGAAATTCCTAGTTCCAGTGGCATTCCTGGGAAGGTGAAAGTGAAAGGCTTGTGATGCCTTAGGGTAAATACCTAGCACAAATACTCTTGGGGAGGGCTGGGAACCTGCCCACCGTGCACAACACTATGCCTCTAGAAACTGCATCATGACTCACAAATGCTTTTGGAAGACAAGCCCTTGCTCAGTTGCCTATTTTGGTACCTCATTTAACTAAAACTCATTTAGGTTTGCCTACAGAGATGAACTTAAAAATCTTTAGATGAATGGAATTCATCTTAAATTTATCAGCTCAGAACAAGAAACCACCTACAGTCCAATGGCTGGCAGCTCTTCCCCCGAGGCTCAGTCATGCCCTAACATGTTACATGGGAACAGAGCCTCCCAGCCAACTTCCAAACCCCTAAAAGAGACCAGAGAGGCAACATTTTCCCCAAAGGATGCCCCGTTAGCTCAGCTGGACAGGACAATTAGAAATGGTACCCCACTGCCAAGGTGCCAAGCTGGGTTCTTGTCTATGTGAACCTGGAATGCCTTGGAGAGATGGGACATTGGGGCTGCCTGCTGGCTCTGAGTTGGGCCATCCCAAGCACAGTCCTGCCTGCTCTCTGGAACACAGTGCTCACACCTCTCATCCTGTGGTCATCCTCCACTGCTACTTTGTGGGTTACCTATTCTTCTGCCAACAGTGTTTCTTATGCCACCCCATTCAGCCAAATGGCTTCAAATTCAAATTCTCACTACAGGTAATGCAGATCAACACTCTGACCCTCTCTGAAAAGATCCTACTTTACAGCCAATTTTCTCAGATATCTCTGCTTGGTGTATCAAAAAAAAAAAGTATGTGAATTTAATATTTATCAATATAGCATGAATACATTATGAAATAATTAGATTATTCCTAAGTTATGTAGCCCCCTTCAGAGTATCACATTGAGAAATTATATATCACGGGCACTTATTTTAAATACAGCCCCAAACCATGAAAAGCATTCTTTGGAGTGGTGCTGGAGACTGTGGCATGTTTTGGTCCATGCCAAGGGCAGTCTCACCTTGTGTCTGAGCTCATTTCAAACCATATGCTCATAACATCTATTTACTTCAACTGACTGGTCAATTTTTTGTTCCTAAAATCACCATTCAACCTTGGATCATAAGATGTTCACACATACTTTCACAGCACCGGTATGTCTCCTTCCTAACAACTTTAATAATGGCAATTTTTCATTTATTTTCAGTGATTTATTCACCTGTCTCCCTCAGTAACTGCGACTTCCACAGCAGCAGGGACCATGTGCCTTTCTGCTTGCCAATATGTCCCCAGAAACTAGCACAGCTTCTGGGACACAGTAGGGGCTTAACAACTAGCCACTGGGGGAAAGATGCTATGAAATATACTCATTGGTGGAAATGTTTCTGCTTCTAAGAGTGGATCTGCCAAAAATCATTCAAATCAAGGCTAAATAAGGTTAAGGCTCAGCTATTCTGTTTTTTTCTTTAAAAAAAATACAAGAAAGACTTTGCTGCTATTTGGGTTTAAACTGATTTTGGAGACAATTATCAAAAGGTTTGACTAACAATTTAACAACACTCATTTGTATATGTATGGAGATGACCAATTTTAAAACTTTTTTTTTTTAATGGAATAAGAGTTCATTTTCAAAAAGGTTCACCCAGATTCGGCCAAATTTAAAAAGATAAGAAAAACTACCACTTACTTTGTCAGGCGCTCTCTCTCTATTATTTTCATTTAATCCTCATATCTGAATCTTACCCCAGGTCACAGATGAGGAAATGGAGGGAGCAAGAGGCTGGGGTTAGACACTGACTAAGTGGCAGAGCCAGGATTCACATCTAGGTCTATTTCATTCCAAGAGCTATGTCTTAAATCTAAGCCAAACTTTAAGCTAAAAAATTAATGCTGGCATTGAATAATAATGTATTTGTTGCTCCCTCTTATGAAAAGGTACAAGACTACAGCTTAGTACCATCAACTGGGGCAAGTATTTAAAATAGAATTTGGATGCCAATGATGGGGTATCAGGGAAATGAGAAAATTCACAAAAAAGGAATAAGGAGGGATATTAACTAACATTAACCGAAAGCTTGTTTTATGCTAGATACTGTATTAGATGCTTTCATAGTAACATTTATTTTAATCCTAAGACTCCTGTGAGGTGGGTAATAACAGTCAAGAAAAAAGTGGTATAGGGTAACTGGTATTTGGCTACTCCGATGCTCCTTTCCCCCTTTCTTTCTAAGGATGTGAACCGCCCACATTTCAGCTGAGTATTGTCTGGAATAAGGACAACATTCCCCAGTCTCTATTCCAGCTTAGTGAGGTAACAATACTAAATTCTGGTCAATGAAATGTAACAGGAAGTGTATGACAGCCTCTGGGAAATTTCCTTAAGAGATCATAGATGCTTGCCTTCCTCAGTCTCCTTCCCTTCCTTCCTTCCTCCTTTCTACATTGCATGTGATGGATAAAGCTCCATCTAGGGCTATGAGATTGAGGACCTCATCTGATGTTTAGCAAACCTAAAAAGTGGAACCAGCCTAAGCCTCAGGAGATTTGTGAAATCATAATACCAGTTCTGGATTGTCTCTCTAGAAATTTTTTTAATGTGAGAAAGAAACAAACATCACTTTGTTTATGCCACTGTTCTTTGCAGTCTCTGTAACTGGCAGCAAATTTTAACTAATCCAGAAACTTATCCAAAGTGATCATGTAATGTTCAAACCCAGGCCCACCAGTCTGCAAAGTCCACCCTCTTAGGCAGAAGCCTGAAGAACTCCTAATTATAATCTGCAAAAGATTGGTGGTGCGGGAAGTGTGTGTGTGTGTGTAAAACTGCTGACAAGAATTTGACAGAAGGAAAGAAGGAAAGTTCGAATATGCTCGCAATTCTGCATACCTAAGAGACAATCAAAGGGAATATGCTACTGGACAGTAAAGAATATAGTCTCCATCAGAGGTGGACAGAGAAAGATCTGTCACCTGCATGGATCTGGAAAGAGAAAGGAAAGAGAAGCTGTGTCTCTGAAAGATGCTGCTGTATTTTATTTCCCATCTATATTTTATAAATTTCCTATATACATTTATTATTCTGTTCATAGAAAATTCTAAAAGACTCAGTCACTATTTCCACAGCCAAATTTGTCAAAGTGTAAAATTGTGTTTAGAAGTCTCATCATAATTATTAAGCACTCATTCTGTGCCCATCAGTATGCTAGATATCAAGAACAATATCAAAAAGCATCAATATTGGTTTCTGACCTCAAGCAGCTCAGAACTTAGGTGAACACATAGAAAACAACCAAGTACTATTTACATGAAGAGATGGATCAGTGCAGGTGATAATAATCAGAAAGAGACTCATGAAAGAGAAGTAAAATTTAGAAAGACCTAAATTCTATATGTTTGCCTTATCTGCCCCAAATATTGTCTTAAAAATGACCAATCCACCCTCAGGGCTCAGTCAATCTCTTTCTGGTAACCTGAGAAAATCCAGAAGAAAAAGACATAGAAATACTCTGTTTTCTACAGCATCCCATTGGTTTGGGGACATATCTAGTGGTAGGCTCCTCACATTCATATGATAAAGGAGATGACTGTGAGCAGCAATGTGGCCGGTTCCTCTGCCCAATGGCACAAGCAGAGTCAAAATAACAGAAATGAAAGGATCACTACAAATTGTGTTATTGAACTGCATGACCTACATGGAGCAATCAACTCACTCCTAGGTTTGGCAGGGCCTTTATGAGTTGATTCCCTGAAAAACAAAACAAAACAATAAAACCCAATCCAAACAAAAAAAAAATTAAAAAAAGAGAGACTCTGAGTGTCATCATCTCTGCTCCATGTGGCTGCCTTGATAAGAGTTCAGATTTCTCTGTGTCATGAGAAAATTTTTATGATTAATGGAAGACAGAATATTATCCAGTATTAACAGTTATTTTCCAATTCTGTATTATAAAATTATTTCTGATAATGGAAAATTCTCTATTTCTTTCAATTAATTAAAACATTGAAATTCTACAGTGTATAAAAGAAAGCACTGGAGTTCTGGAGAGGTGAGGCAGAATACGAAGGTAAACAGGAATCATTATTCCTTTTCTCAGAGGTATGTAATCTACAGGGGAAGCATGCAGCACCTGAAAGGGGAGGAGAGGTTTGTGGGCCACGCAGGGTTGAAGGAGGAGCATAGGAACATGGGTCTGGGAAAGTTTGGCTAGCTTTACAGTGCTCAATTGAAATACTACTTTGCAATATTTTCTCAACACCAGGGTTCAAGTTTGTTAGTCCTACTGAGACATCAGGTTAGAAGAAAAGAACAAAAGTGAGAAGGCATTCATGGCTTTGCATTCTCAGAAAGTCATCCTGCTGGTTCAACTCTGTATGATTGAGCATATTGTCATTGATGAAGAATTTTTATTTATTTTTGATCAAAGACTTCACCATGTTTTCCTGAACTTTTCAATCTCCTGTTTGCAGAGTTTTAACGTGAGCTCTCCTCGGGCCTGGGAGAAATTCTGAGAATGAACCCTGAGAATGAGCTCAGTGGTGAGAAGTCCAAGGACAGGATGAGGTCGACATTGCAAGTGTTTTTGGAATAAGGTAGGTTGAATAGAAACTGTAATTGTGCAAGGCCAGCTGTGCACTTCTGTGTGAGCTGATCCTTTATCATGGTCCCAGTCTTAAATATTCACGACCAATTACTCTGTGTTCTCAGGCCCACTATGCTGATTGACCCTCTGCCTTAACTATATGACATCCCTTCCTTTTATGACAAGTGTTAGGAAGGTGATCTTCCAGGCTCTCCTTCAAGGGAAAAACACGATTTCCTGCAGCAGGATGCCCGCCATCTCCAGCTAATCTGTCTTCTCGGAAGATGTCCAAATATTTCTTTGAAAGTTTCCCATGCATCCCATTTAAACAATATGTACTGTCATCTGGGTCCCATATTGGAATCTGCCACACAGGAGCCAGCCAGTTATTGACTATTGTCTCTTTCCCATCCATAAAATGAAGACTTCTAAGAAAATATTTGCAAGTGAAGCCAGGCTGAAAGCTTAGAATTAAAGCAGAGTTAGTGCTCTTTAGCTCCTGTGAAGTGATATAAAAAAAGCCCTGATGGGTTCTGCTAGTGACTGAGACAGTGCTTGCTGGGATCCCTGTAAGAATTCAATCTGTGTTCCCTGGACCATGTTGAAATCTGGGCAAAAGTTTTCCTGATACTGTGAAAGCAGCTGGTTTCTGAGGTTCCTCATAGTCAACTTTTTCATTTCTTTGATTTGAAGTAACCCAGGTCTAATACCAGCTAGGCCTTGATTCCATGCCCCTCCCATCTTTTTTTCCTCAATGATTGTGCGTGTACTTATTTGTGCATATGTGTTTCTTGGCCTAATATTAGGCTATTTGTTAATTGTAATACACATTTAATACTGAACTTCAATTCTAATTTTAACTGATTCTCTAAGACTAGGACATAATATGTATGCATATGTATGTGTGTGTGTGTGTGTGTGTGTATGTATGTATGTATACACACATATATATAGTTTGTGAAGAATTTTTAAGAATCAATATAAATTGTAAAAGAACAAGATTCAGAACATTTTAGAAATAGAGGAAAAGAGATATGAGTCAGAAAGTGTATGAGAATTGGTATCTTGGCTTCTGCTTGTGGCTCTTCTGTCAGTGAGATCTGGGGCAAGCCACTAACAGTCTAGGCAGGAGTTTCTGTTTTCTATGTGTTTAATGTAACTATCCTGGACTATATCAGAAAAGAAGATAGGAATATTTCATGTTCCAGATATCTCAGACTTCGTTTCATCTTACCACTCATTTATCATCCAACAAATGTTTATTCTATGCCTACTGTGTGCAAAACACTGGACTGGTTTCTGAGGATACATTGGTCCATTTGATGGATGTGGCCTTTGCCCTCCTGGGGTCCACAAGTCTCCAAGCATTCCTCCAGGGACCGTTAGGCTGGACATGATAAATCAGTGGGGACTAACTAATCAAACACCAGTGTGTCCCCACACCACAGTTCTCTTTGTCTTTGTCTCCTGAATCCTATGTATCCAAATGCAGGCACACCTTCCAATTATCCACTTATTCTACTAATTTATCTCTGCTAACTTCTTTATCTCCAATTCAGTCTCTCCACCAAATTGTTTTTGGAGGATTTAAAAACAAATAAACATGTGCCCTCAAGAAACTTATAGTTTAAAAAAAAAAATAGAGGCAAATATGTAGCTGGATATATGAGCAAATTCAGGGCTGATTAAAATCTCCTAGTACAGGATATTGACATGTTTCAGAGCCTATGACTCAAATATGCTTTATAATAGCTGAATGTAACCAGGTCACCTTATGAAAAAGAGCAGTATGATAATAAATCAGGCGTCCTTTATCTCATTACAAAATTGAAGGGCAAAATTAGATGGGTCTTACATTGGTAGATGAAAGAGTGGGCTAAAGTGGAGAGGACTTCCCAGATTTCTCAGAGAAATTGAGACCTAAAGGGCAAATTAAAAAAAAAAAAACTTAAGGCTTAAGGAAGCCTGTTGTTTTTGTGAGCAGAATAGCTTTTTGTGTCTGGTAAAGGCCTCTGTGTAACTGGGGGAGTTACAGACAGATTGATTACAAGTAAAAATGAGGGGGGAAGCATACTAAAGGATGAAACAAATATGTAAGTGGGTGTAAATTTTATAATTTTACCTTCATCTTTGAGTGAACTTAATTATCAAATAAAATGCCTGGATTTGCTTAATTTACTAAACCAATTCAATAATCAGATACAAAATTTTGTTTCAGGGTCCTCAAGGACACAAACACACAAAAAAATATGTGTGCATTCTGACAAAACATAATCATAATGCAAATAATTTCTATTTATAAACTATTTTATAGTTCATGCATATCACTCAAACAGTGTATTACTGTCATTTCAAAATAACATGCTCTCTCCTCTGTAGTCTGCACACCTGAGAGTGACAGCATCTCTTAGCAGTCCCCAGTCTTGCTGAGTCATTCTGTTCATCCTCCTGTAGCTCAGTCATCATTCAGAGGCCCAACAGGTTGAGAATTGACAAGTGCTTAACTATTGATCCCTAACTTACTCTGGAGGAATGCTGTAAGACTGTGGACCTCAGGAGGGTAAAGGTCACATCCATCACATAGACTAGCACATCCCCAGAACCCAGTGCATTGTTGTGCATATGGCAGGCACCCAAAAAATACTTGTTAGATAATAAATGAATGGGTGAAGTGAAGTCTGAGGCTTCTGAAATGCACATTTTCTCTATCTTGTATAGTGCAGGGTCCTCTCAAGATTTAATCCCTAGCTCTGTCTACATTAACATGTCCTTATTTGATTGAAGAATCAACACACTTAAAGACTGGGATTTGGAAGTGAGAAGGAGTACATGGAAGTGATTCAGGAAGACAAGGAAATGAGACACAAGTGGCAACATTTGTCAAAGTAAGATAAAAAAATACTTATTACAAGATTACTTATTATATTTCTCATGTCTGTGCATGTCTTCATCTTCACCTTCTGGTAACATATACATCCACGTTGAATTGAGCCATTTTCCCCAAATCGAGGATCTTGTGACTTTGAAGTACCATAATATCTTGAGATTTCTTTGATAATTTTTGACCAATGGGTTCTAGAGTTGCTGGAAACCCTGACAGTATAAAATAACAAGACAGTGTAAAAACATGAGTCAGAAAATCATGACTGCCTTTAGACATAGCTACTTAAATATAGCATGGTGACTAAAAGTATGGATTCTGGAGCAAGACTACTTAGATTCAAATCCTGACTTTGCCCTTGTGAGCTGTTTGATTTTTGTTGTTTATTAATTTCTCTGTGCCTTTGTTTTGTATTTCAAAAATGAGTTGTGGTGAGGATTAAATAAACAATACTGTTAGAGCAGTTCTAGGCATATAGGAAGTGCCATATTAATCTTAGCTCTTGTCGTGATCATGGGTAAGTCACTTATCCACTCTGGGTTTAAAGTTTCCAGGTACAAAATGAGAGACTTTGACTAGATTTTCTCTAAGGCCCTCCTGAACCTACTGTTTGCAAATGCTTACAGTCCATGTGCTTTTCTACATATATGTATGTAGTTTGTGATAGGAAAGTGCATGATTAGTAAATGCTTTCCTTGATTGATGCAAAGAGATGTTATTAGGGGATTGAGACAGTCTTCTTCACTAGGCCAAATTCCTTGAGGGTAAGAGTGTATCTTTTCCTCCTCAGGATCCCAAGGCCTAATGTGGTGCCTGGGGACAATGGGTGCTCTGTAAACTGTTAATAGATATGGAATAATTGCCTATGTCTTGTGTACCCAGATATATGGGAATGGGAAATGGTTGTAACTCCTTCCTAGGCCTTATCTCAATTAAAGCTACTTACACTGAATATTCAAAAAACATTAGTGCTCTCTACTGGAGACATTCCTAGTACAGGAATTCAAGTTTGAGTTTTTGATGGCAAATTCTGATTTGAGTTCATAAGTCCTGGATTTGAGAAGTAGGGTATAGCAGATACACATAGTTCACTGTGTTGCAAGCACAGATTTGATGTTATGGCACTGAGTTTGGCATGATCAGCATTAAAATGCCAAGCCTCATTTCTTTGCCATGTATTTATGCATTTTTTCCAGAGAAGCTTTATCTATAGATTTGTAAACATGTTGTGTTTGCTCTGATTTATTTTAAGTAAAAAAAAAAAAAAAGAGAGAGAGAGACATAGCATTAATTGAAAAAGTAATGTTAAGAAAATAAAAAGACAACCCACAAAATGGTAGAAAATATTCACAAATAATATATCTGATAAGGGACTTGTATCCAGAGTTCATAAAAACAAAACTAAGCAAAACAATAGGATTTACATTTCTCATTTAAGTTATTATTTTCTCTACACCACAAGTCTTTTTTTTGGCATTACTGTTTACTTTTTCATTAATTGAATATTTTCTAATATTACTTTTTAACTTCTTTAATGATTTTCTTGCTATATATTTTTAGTTATTTACTTAGTGATTGCTTTAGGCCTTACCATATATGTCTTATCAAAAACAGTTTCACAATTACACCAGCAATTTCAGAGAATGTAGAAACAGCATTCCCATATAGCTCTACTCTCTTTTCTTTCTTACTGTGGTATTCTTGTCATAGGTATTATCTCTAATCATGTTATAAGCCCGACAGTACATCATTATAATTATTATTCCTTTATGTAATTTTATGTCTTTTAAAGAAGCTGAGAGGAGAAAAGAGAGCAAGTTTATAGGTATAATTTTTCTTTTTTTTAAATTGAGTTATAGTCAGTTTCCAGTGTTGTGTCAGTTTCCAGTGTAGAACACAATTTTTATGTTATATGTATAATTTTTCTCATATTAGCCTTCTTTCCATTTCAGGTTCTATGCATTTGTTCCTTTGGATTCAAGTGAAACATCTGGAGTCAATTCTTAACCCAATGTTGGTTTGTTCTCACCAACCTCTTTGCCCTGCTATTGTAAAATATATTACATTTCTGTATGTTATATGCCCACAAATACAATTAAATGTATACTGCTTTATGATTTTTAAACAAGATAAGAAAGGATAAGAAATAGGCAATTATACTCCTTTATAATTGCATAATTACCTTTATCAGTGTTCTTTGTTTTGTGTGTGTGTGTATTCAAATTACTGTCTTGGGTCACTTGCTTTCAGCCTGAAGGACTAACTTTAGTATGTCTTGTAAAGTAGGTCTACTGGCAGCAGATTCTTTCAGATTTTGTTTTCCAAATGTCTTTTTATTTCATCTTCACTTTAAATGATAATTTTGCTGGATATATGATTCTTGATTAAGAGCTTTTAAAATTTGAGGGCTGAGAATAGGTTATCCTATTGCCTTCAGCCCTCTATTGTTTCTGATGATAAATCAACTGTTAATCTTATATGAGTTTTCTTAAGCAAGATGTCATTTTCCTCTTGCTGCCTTCAAGATTTTCTTTGGCATTTTTACTATGTGTCTATTCATGGGTCTTTTTGAGTTTATCCTACTTGCAGTTTGTTGAACCTCCTGGATATGTAGATTTAAATTTTTTTGGAAATGGGAAGTTTTTAGCCAATAATTTTTCAAATATTTTTCTGCTCCTTTCTTTCTCTGTTCTTCTGGTGCTGCCTTTACATGTCTGTTGGTATACATTAGTGTCCCACATTTCTCTGAAACTTTGCTCATTTTTTCTTCATTCTTTTTTCACTCTGTTCTTGGATTGCATAATTTCTATTGATCTATTCTTAAGTACTTTTAATTTCTGCCTGTTTAAGTGTATTATTGATTCCATCTAGTGAATTTTTAAATTTCAGTTATTGCTCCTTTCAGTTCCAAAATTTCCATTTGGTTATTTTTAATAATTTCTGTCTCTTTATTAATGTTCTCTATGTGATGTGACACTGTCATCATGCTTTACTTCTAAAATCATGGTTTTCTTTGTTTCTTTGAACATATTTATAATGGCTTCTTTTCTCACATCTGGTCTCTCATGCAGGTGGCTTTATTGCCTGCTATTCTTCTGGTATCTAGGCCATAATTTCCTGCTTATTTTACATGTCTCATATTTTTTGGAAAATGAACATTTTAGATATTGCAGCAACTTTGGGTACTGGCGTCATCTCTCCCCTCTTTCAGTGCTTGTCATTGTTGTTAGCTTGTTTACTTGTTTAAAGACTAACTGGATTATTTTAGTGTTGTCCATTCCCTTCTCTTCCTCCTCTATCCCCTAAACAGACACAGGGTAAAGCCTCTGATGTTTTTCCTCAGGGATTCATCCTTGGACATGCCCAGCCACTTTGGGATAACAAGGTTTTAGCAGGACTTAGGCAGTGTTTGTCTAGTTACCTGACCACACTAACCTATGAAACTCCACTAACTGCTGGTTAAAAGCTCTACTGTTCATAACAATGCCTTGGAGAATAAATTATTTACACCCTAATCCAGTCAAATTCAGACTGCTATGAAGGGACAGTTCCTGATGGTCAAAGTTTGAAATTTATTCAGAGTCTAGTTCTTGCAGCAGGTTTCTTATTTTTCTCCAGCAAATAGTTGGCTTATCATTTATCCTGTATCTTCAATGAATTTATCAGTCTCCTCCACATTGCCTCTCACCAACACTTCTACTGTTTTTGAAAGCAAACTTAGATTTGAACTTCATATGCTGTTGCAAATAAAGTTGGCTCCTTTGGGGAGATAATTTGAGCTCTCTGTTCTATGGTCTGCCTTTCCTCCCAGGGAAAATCTCTGAGCCACAACTCTGGTGCTGGAGTAAGGAACAATAGGTCAATTCTAAGTGACAGCCCAGTTTGAAGAAGTAAGTGCTCAGTGGCTATATGGGCAAGAGCCCCAGGTGTCCTTGGCTTGTCTCCCTTGGCACAATCCCCTGTCCTATGAGTTGAGTCAATAGCAATTGGGACCTCAATGTCCTACCATGCCCAAGGTAGAACCTTTGTCTCATGAGAGGAAACGTGGTGGAAGAATGGGGCCCCCACCTGTTGGCTGCAGTAGTACAGAACTTTGCCTCAGCAACAATTATCTAGGGGCAGTATGAGAAATGCTAATGTCATGTCCTTCCCAGGAAGACAACCCTCCAACCAGGACCTGGGGGGAGTCAAAAACTTGTGTTCTTAGTTGTACAAGTCTGGGTGGAGTTCCCAGCTCAATGAGTGGAGAGGGGAAAAGTGCGGATCTTCAAATACTAAAGACTCATCATTTTATGGAGCTTTAGTAAATATTCTTTAGTAAATGTGTCTTCATTTTCTGTATATCAGTAGCGGCATTTCCATTTGTGTATGCTCATAAGGCCAACTATTTTTAAATGTGTTTTAAAAATAGTTTTCATCAGTTTTTTTGAGGAGTGATTCTGAGTTGCAAACCATCGTGCCAGAAGTGGAGCCAGGAAGGGGAAACTGATACAGTATAGATTAGCATTCTCTTTAACTGAGGGCTTGCTGTATCTTTGGTTGCTAGTGGAAGGCCTAAGATATATTTGTAGTATTAAAAATAAAAATTAATAAATAATTTTCTAATGTTAGTATGTTAGAAGCAAAGCATAAGATGGCAATTCCTGTAGATGATTTGTTGCTTGAATCCTCTGAGAAGAAATCTTTAGAGAAGTGGAGACATAGGAGGATGCAAGTTCCCAGGCATTTCTCAAGGGATATCATGTAAGCATTTCTAGAAGCCAACACTCAAAGCATCTTGTGATGGATACTCTGCTGTAAAGAGACTAAGAGAGTTCAATATCAGCTATCAAAATCAACCTCATAAAAATAATCATATTAAAGAGTATGTAGAGTAAAGAAACTCAGTGTAGAGTTTACTAACAGCTGCTCCAAGAACCCAAATCAACCACATAAAGAAAATTGTAGCAACAGTAATAAAAACAATATAAAAGCCACTCTTATTGGACACTTTCTACCTTTAAGGAAGTACACTTACTATCTCTAATCCTCATGATCACACAGTAAATTAGATATTATTCCTACATTTATGCAAGTGAAGAGATTAGACTTAACATATTCTAGGTCACTTAGCTTGGTTCTAGAGCTTAGTCTCAGATGCAAGCTCTCTGATTCCAAGGCCTGTCCTCTGTCCATTACTTACACAAAACTGTCCAAAAAGGGGTGAAGAAATGAGAAAAGAAAGAAAAACAAAGGGTAAAAATAGATAAGAGAATAAAGTGGTAAGGAAAAATGTATGAAAGTATAGTCATGCATGGGAGTGCCAGGGCAGGATCAACAGGTTCCCCTGTAGCTCTTCATTAGCACAAATACCCTCCAATTTGGTCTAAACCTTCTGAGGTGAGCTTCATCAAGGCTCAACAATGCTGAAACCACAAATCCTTTCAATGTAGCCCTATTTCTACGTTGGGTTTTTGCTGAGAAGTCTGAGGAAAAACTCCCTTAAACTTTCCAGAAGCCCAATTGTTTGAGAGCATCTATGATACATACTGTATCTCCTCAGAGAGTCTTTTTCTGATTATGTCATACTCCAAGGATGCAACCGTAATGATTCTGAGGTTTAAGGAAAAGAATCTTCAGTCATGTCCTTCATTTCATATTTGACCCATCCATCTTTTTTCTTTTCTTTTCTGGCAACACCCTGGATTTGTTCTTTGCTTGGAAACCATTTATGAATTTAATTTTAGGATCATTTCCCTTCCTGGGAACTGCTGCTTTGTGTCTTCCTATTCCCCTTCCCAAAATTGAGTTTATGGTCTCCATAAGATTATATATCATGACAAAAGTATCTTACAAGCCTCCTTCAACTTTCACTGCATTTTGCAAATTTTGATGAGTTGTATTTTTATTTTTATTCCATTGAATACATTTTAAAATCCCTCTTGAGACTTATTTGACCTATGTATAATGTAGAAGTGTGTTGTTTACTATCCAGGTATTTTAGGACTTTCCAGCTCTCTTTCCATTGTTGATTTCTAGTTTAATTTCACTCTAGTCTGAGACATACATTATAATATTTCTGTTCCTTTCAATTTTTATGGTGTGTTTAATGATACATAATGAGGTCTATCTTGGTGAATGTTTCATGTTAGCTTGAGGAAAATATGTATTCTGATGTTTTTGGTATTCTATAAATGTTGATTACATCCTGTAGATTCCAAATAGAAAAATCAATCAATATAATATACCACATTAAGAGAGCAAAGAAAAAAAAAAGGGTCATCCAATTGATTCACAAAAATCCTTTGATCAAATTTAATAATTTTTCTGTTAAAAAAATACTAAAAAATTAGGAATAGAAGAAAACTTCCTCAACATGATAAAAACCATGCATGAAAAATCCACAGCTACATCCTACTCAATGATGAAAGACTGAAATCTTCTCCCCTAAGATAACAAAAAAGACAGTAATGCCCATTTTTCCCTCCTCTGTTTAACATAGTATTAGAGGTACTAGCCAGTGTAATAAAACAAGGGAAAGAAATAAAGAGATTTAAAATTGGAAATGAAGAAATAAATTCTCTCAACACAAGACAAGATATTAAATATAGAAATATCAAAGATTTCACCAAAAAATAGAAAAAATAAACGAATTCAGCAAATTTGGAGGATACAAAATCAACAATTAAAAATCAGTTGCATTTCTATACACTAACATGACAATTCAAAAAATTAAGAAAGCAATCCCATTTAAAATAGGAACAAAGTGATTAATTAAAAATAAATTTAGCCTAGAAGAAGAATGATTTGCATACTGAAAACATTGCCAAAATACATTAAATAAGACATAAAGAAATAGACATCCATGTTCATAGGTGGGAAGTTTTAATATTGTTATGCTGTCAGTACTACTCAACAGATTCTACAGATCTCATGCAATTCTTATCAACATTCCAATATTTTTTCCAGAAAATAAAAAGTTCTAAAATTCATAGGGAATTTCAAGAGATTCCAAATAAACAAATAAAAAATCTTGAAACAGAAGAACAAAGTGGGAGATATCATACTTCCTGATTTCAAAACTTAGTATAAACTATTGTAATCCAAATAGACATATAGACGAATACAGTAAATAAATCTTCTCATATGTGGTCAAATGATTTGGTAAAGGTGTCAAGACCATTCAGTGGGAAAAGCACAATATTTTCAACAAGTGATACTGAGGAAATTCGATATTCACATGCAAAAGGATGAAGTTATACCCTTACCTTCCTCCATATTCAAAAATTTACTCAAAATAGAACAAAGATCTAAATGTAAAAGCTAAACAAAATCTCTTAGAAGAAAACGTAGGGGAAACTCTTCATTCTATTGGGTTTGGCAGTGATTTCTTGGATATACACCAAAGGTGTTTGTAGACAACAAATGAAAAAATAGATAAATTGGTTTTTACAAAAATTTAAAACTTTTGTGCATATCAAAGGACAATATCAAAAGAATAATGTGTAACTCACAGGATGGGAGAAAATGTTTACAAATCATACATTTGATAAGAAATTAATATACAGAATATATAAAGAACCCTTTAACTCAGCAACAACAAAAACAAAAACAAAGAGCTCAATTCAAAAATAGTCAAGGACTTGAAGACACCTTCCCCAAATAACAAAGATAAATGGCCAATAAGTACCTGAAAAGGTGCTCATCATCATTATTCATTAAGGAAATGAGATACATTTCACACACATTAATATGGTTGCCATTTCTTTAGAAACAGAAAACAAATTTTGGTAAGGATGTAGAGAAATTGAGAATCCTGTACATCATTGGTAGGAACAAATTGAACAGCTAATGTAGAAAACAGTATAACTATTCCTCAGAAAATTAAATGTAAAATTACCATTTGATTCAACAGTTCAACTTCTAGTTATATATCTCAAAAGAACTGAAAGTAAGAACTCAAATATATAGTTGTACACCAATATTTATAATAGCATTATTCAAAACAGTAGAAAAAAATGGAAACAATCTAGTTATCCACTAACGTATGAATGGGTAAATAAATTGTAGTGTATTTGCTGGTCAGAATGGCTGTCATCAAAAGAACACAAGCAAAAAATATTGGCAATGATGTGGAGAGAAGAAACCCTTGGTGGGCTCTTGGTGGGAAAGTAAACTCATGCAGCCACTGTGGAAAATATTATGGAGATTTCTCCAAAAATCTCAAAATATAATTACTATATGACCCAGATTCCACCCCTGGGTATATAAAAGCAAAACCAAAACCAAAACCAAAAACACTAATTTGAAAATATACATGCATGTCAATGTTCATAGCATCATTATGTACAATTGCCAAGGTATGGAAGCAACCTAAGTGTCCATGAACATGTGAATGGATAAAGAAGATATGATATGCACACACACACAGATAGATAGATATAGATAGATATAGTATGTATAGATATTTATTGTACACTACACACACACACACACACACACACACACACACACACAATAGAATACTACTCAGCCATAAAAAATGAAATTTTGCCATTAACAGCAACATAGATGGACTTGGATGGCATTATGCTAAGTGAAATAAGTCAGACAGAGAAAGACAAATACTATATGATATCACTTATATGTAGAATGTATAAAATACAACAAACTATTGAATATAACAAAAACATCAACAAAAAAAGAAGCAGGCTCACAAATATAGAGAACAAACCAGTGGTTACCAGTGGGAAGTGGGGCAGGCAATAAAGGTATGGAGGAGTGGGAGGAGTGGGAGTAACACACTATTGAGTATAAGACAGGCTACAAAGATGTACTGCACAACAAAGGGAACATAGCCAGTATTTTGTAATAACTGCAAATTAAGTGGAAATGTAAAAGTTCTATAATAATTAAAAATTAAAAAAATAAAATAGAGTGTAGTACATTCTTACCATGGAATGTTATTCAGCCTTAAAAAGAAGGATATTCTAACACATGTTACAGTCTAAATAAACCTGAGGGCATTATGCTAACTGAAATAAGACAGTCACAAAAAGAAAAATACTATATGATGTCATTTTTATGAGGTATCCAGGGTAGTTAAATTCATAGAAACAGAAAGTTTACTCACACTTACCAGGAGCTTGAGGAGAGGGAAATGGAGACTTGTTTATTGGATACAGAGTTTCAGCTGAGCATGATGCAATGGGTTGGAGGTAGATAGTGATGATGATTGTAACATCTATGTGAATATACTTAATTCCACTATATTGTACACTTTAAATAGTTAAAATAGTAAATAGTTGTGCATATTTCATCAAAATAAAATAATTAGGTACTTTAAGTGGGAGGGAAATAGAACTTGATTGTCTGCATTTTCTATATTAATGGACAGTCAGCAGGGGCAGAGAGAGATTGGGGCCTTAGACCAAATATATCAGGGGAGGAATTCATTACTCATGTTTTATCAGGGACTGTTTCCTGGGCTAAGAGTGAGCACCATATTCAATGCAGCCTGGGACCACTGTCCACAGAACAGTGGTTAAGGAATAAGATCACATTATCTGAAGTAAAAGGAATTCCATCCAAATAACACTGTTGAGTGGCACAACCACACTTCAATGGAAAAAGAGACACAAGGAAGAATATTCCAGAGTTGTCATATCAGTCCTAGTACAGTCATAGAAACAGAATCCACTTTAGTTTGTTTAAACATAATAATTTGTACAGGTGATAAAGGAATAGAGATCAAAAAACACAAAATTCTTCACCAAAGCCTTTACTTTTTGGCCTATAGGTAATAAGAGGGATATTTATTACCCTTTGAAATAATAAACAAATGTCACATTTATTCATACGTCCAAACATTAATCTATTTATTCATTGTTTCAATCACCATGCACTCTAGGTTTTACCTTACTTTAAAGTTAACATATTTGGTCCTTAGGGCTCTATAATACACAATTATATCTCCAGGCAAGATGCACTAGGTTGAAACCAAACTTTAAAAATGACTATTTGGTTGCAACTTAGATTCTTGATCACTACACATAAAATATTTATATATATACACACACACATACACATACATACACATACACATATCTATATACACACACACATCTATATACACACACATATATATATATACATGTATATAATTACAATATTTATTTCTGCCTAAATAACATTATGTAAGTCCCATACACAGTGTAAGCTGCATTAGGACAAGATCTTTGCTTTTCTCTCTTTACATAATCCAGAACAATGGCAGGGATGACATAAGAATTTAACAAACAATGTAAATAATTAGAACCTAGCATTCCTTAATGAGGATTAGAATAGATGTGTGAATAAATTGTTAACTACTTTTTAAAGCCTTTTTATTTTTCTAAGTGACCATTGTCAGTTTTATTATTTTTTATTGAAAGAAAATAGAAACAGTATTTCAAAGAGATATCTGCACTCAAGTTTATTGCAGCATTAACCACAGTAGCCAAGAAATGAAAGCAACATAAATGTCAACACATGAATGGATACAAAAGATGTGGCACATATACATATACACAAGGGAATATTATTCAGTCACAAGGAAGGTGGATATCCTGCCATTTGCAACATCAATGAACCTTGAGCACATTATGCTAAGTGAGATAGGTCAGAGAAAGGCAAGTAGAGTGTGATATCACTTGTATGTCGAATCTAAAAGAGACAAGGCTTCTCTTTGCTCTTCAATGCAGGGTGTGTCTAGTCCAAGGGATTAGAACATCTGCTTAAGTCAAGCTCTCAGTGGGAACAGATATACAGATATTTCTGTAGAATCGTTTAATTTTGCATTAAACCCCATGATTCATTGTTCACATATTCATTACTATATGGTTTCTTCTTTAAAAGGCAAAGACATTCATTCTTCCTTCTGAACACTTGAAGCCATGACTAGACGGAGTCATTTAAATTCTCCAGTGGAGATGAGTTAACATCCTCGCAGAGATACTGAGACTGTGGTGAATAAGGTCACAGAGGGGGAAACTGTACCAAAAGAGTTTCTTCTGCTCCTCTGGTCCTTAAGTCAAATTAGAGACCTTAATCTAATATCTAAAATCCAAACAATCTATTATCTCAGAGGTTTGGTGTGATTATGGAATTCTGGCAATTGAAAACAATCACACATGTGTCAGCTTTTTGTTTTTACAGAAGTTTCTTACTAAGTACCCTCTGTGCCTAAACATACACTATGAAGATGTAAAGAAAATACATATATATATATATAAAATGGTGTCTGTCTTCAGACGAACTATACTTTTATTTGAAAAAAATAGTAGACCAAGTTAGTTGCACCTTGGCCAAGACTGTGTTCATACCAGGATGTCATGTACCTCTAACAGGGAGACTGTGATGTCTTTTCAGGATCTGAGCATCACTCCTAGCTTGGATCCTGATTCTGAGAGTCCTTGAAGTGTTTGGGCATTCTCATTTCCCAGCATATGGATCCAAGTATATTTCCAGAGGTCCCCTAGGAGAGGAACTGTGAAAATCATTATCATTTATCCTCATCCCAGAGTTGCAAGGTCCTCTCTCCTGGGATCCTGCCCTCCCCTCCAGGTGATAGTTCCATCATCTGAAATTGTTTTAGACCAAGGCTACGGATTATAACCTTTTATCAATGTTACCTCTCAGCTTCCTATAAATATCCTTGATTCCAATGGTTTACTCCCCATTCTTTTTTTCTCTACAGACACCTTGTTTTATTTGCCATCTTCAGAATTTCCTCTGGTCAGGTCTGCTGGCTGCCACTCCAACCAAATTATAGACTGAATGTTTGAATGTGTTCTCCAAAATCCATTTGAGGAAACCCCAAATAACAATGTCCCAATGTGCTTGGAAATGGGGTTTGCGAGGGATTAGATAATGAGTGTGGGGCCTTCATGAATCTAATTAGTGCCTGTATAACAAAGAATCATGAGATTCATTCTCTCTGTCTCTCTCTCTCTCTCTGTCTCTCTCTCTTCACCATGCTAGGACACAGTAAGAACCTTGTCATCTGTAAAGCTGTAAGAGGACCCTTACCAAGAAAATAACAATGCTGGCACAGTGCTTTTGGACTTACAGCCTCCAGGACTGGGAGAAATAAATGTTTGTTTTGTAAGCCACACAGTCTATGGTAATTTGTTATAGCAGCCTGAGCTAAGACAAACCACGATGCTCATTACTCTTATTGTATGTACTTGAATTCTGATGTTTAAATGCCAACACCTGGCCTCTGTGTGTCTGGGTTTTTCATTCCCCATTACTATCAAGGCATCCATTTCTGCAGTGGTGCATCACCCCTTCTGTACTTGCCAACAGCAGAGATGTCATCACTGAACTTAAGGATGATGGGAATTCCTCTCACCAGTGACTATTCTTAGTGTTTAGTAATTTGTTTCTAAACACTGTAAAAGTGTAATTGAAACCTATGAAATAAAGGTTACTGTTGTTGAGATTTCAAGGGGTAACAGGAAAGTTCATACCTTATTTTTGAAGCAAATATAAGGGATTAAAAACCAAGGCCAAAGCAAAAACAAGATTAGGATGCAAACGTTATTTTCTAGTATTCTGATCTTAGTCTTATACCCCTCATTAAGCAGGCTAATGTCATTTCTGGAAGCAATGAGCAATTCCATTTATTCACATTCCATTTACTATTTTAATTATTAGTATTGTAGTTTGTTTTCTTTGTTATTCGAGAAATAACACAAGCTAACTTTGCAAAATTGAAAATATAGAGTATATAATGAAAAGCATGTGTCCTTTCCATCCCTGATGCCAAGCTGTCTTCTCCAGGAAGAACCAATGATACCAATTTCTAATGAATTTTCCAGAAATGTACTATACATACATGTTTATGAGAGCCCAAAATAATTGCCTTTTTTTTTTATGGTGAACACATTATACAAACTGTTTTGTGCCTCATTTTTTCACTCTACATTCTATCTTCCAGATTGTTCTATATTTATACAAATAGAGCTCCACTATCTATTTACTAGCAACATAGAATTCTAGTATAAATACATGCAAAATATATATTACCAAATTACATAAATGAGCATTAAGTGGTTTCCAATCTTTTGCCATTAGAAGTGAAGCCTCAGTGAAACTCTTGTATATATGTACATACACATATATATGATTTTGCACACATATATATTTCCTAAAACTGAACACACTATATCAAAGTGTCCATGCATTTATTCTATCTAATGTGGGCCAGGCATCAGTATTCTCTAGAAATCACTTTTTATATTTAAAGCATTGCTGGATGAAAGTGAAAAGCATGCATATCAGAAATAGGCCAGAGAACATACATGTATATTATATTATTTATCTGATTTCTTTACAAGGAGAGCTACTTCTTTTTAAATACTGAGCTCACTACTTTCATAACATTACCAAGAATATTAGCTGGGGCAGGCAATAACGAAGCGATTCTTTTGCCAAGGTTGTCCAAGGCTTGTGCAAGCAAGGAACTATCATCATTTTATTATCAACAATTCTCTCTCCCAAATGATTTTTCTCTGTACTCAACTCCTCACATTTCTTTCTAAATCCTTCAGTACACAGATCTTCTTGGACCTAAAAAAAAAAAAATGAGGAAGGAAGTAAAACTTTTTAAATCCCCCATTTTTTCAAGGATTACATTTTGTCAAACTTTGAAACTTTGTCAGACTATCTTTGTTTTATTCCTAATATTGTTCTCTCTTAATCATGAAAGGAGACTCTTGTAACAAGGAATATTTCCTGGTTTGGACCAAAATATTAAGAAGAAGTGTAGTTTACAGCCTTAATAATATTCATATACCTTAGGGTTTTGCCAGGAGACTAAGCCTGGCATGAGGACAAATGTAATATTTTCCAGTCAAAAAATGCAAATGAGAGGTAGCCTTGGTCTGACTGCACTAATTCTCAGTCCCACTCAGGATGACACTGTCACCCATATTATAGAAATCTGTTATAAACACATGGCCCCTAAATTATAGAAATCTCTTATAAATCATGTTCAGATGAACAATGAGAGAAATCCCTCCAAGCCACATGATAGCTTGGGGATCTGTCCACACCTGGAGGCAATGCAGCAAGTTTAAAATCTATCATTTCTATGTGTTTTTAAGTCTGGACATTTCTGGTAGTCTTATGTCAGAACAGATCTACCTCAGGGCGTTGGGCTGAGCAGGTCTCCTGGTAAAAGGTAGTGACCTTGGTAGAGCGTACTAGTTGTTGTTCATATTAAACACACATAATTGGAATATCTGTTCAATGAAGCCCTGTGAGGTCATTTTAAAATTCTCTAAATGGCTATTCAACCCTATTTATATTCTCTGAGGGCTTGGATTAGAGGGGGGAATACTCATCCTGAACTCTCCAAAGTCTACTTACAGAGCCAAATTTAAAGGTTTTGGAAGGATTCAAAGACTTCAGGGTTTTAATAAATCACAAGCAGTAGATGCACTTCTGATCTCTGCATGACCATGCTGTAACCTTCACCCATCCCTTCCTGGGGTACCAGGGCAAATCTATCAAGCTCTACTACTGCCACAGCCTGATTCACCTTCAGGTGATGCTCCAATATCTTGTTTGGCTCTCTCAGCAGGTTTTCTCTTTCTCTCACCGTCTTCTCCATTATCTGAACTATGTGTTTCTGGAGACTTCTCTTCTGAGCCTCCACCTGCTGCTGCTGCTCCTGCAGTTTCTGTTTCAGCAGCTCCTGTTCCTTCTCAGCTGTCTCTTTCCAGGTCCACTCTTCTGCCCCAGGAAGGTATTAGAGAGGGAAAAATAGGCAAGGATTGACCTCCACCCTCCTGAGCTCAGAGGCCAAACCAAATTAAAGAGAGAGGTAGGAAATCTCTGAAGTCCTCCCCCAAAACCCCATGTCCACACCATTGAGAACACACTTCAGAATGTGAGAGAAAGGGCTCTGCCTGTCTGGGGTCCAACCACAGTTCCCTTTGCTGTTTCCAGATGCAGCATGGTTGTTCCACAGGAAGGAAGGAAGCTCCGGTATTGGGAAGGTTTTGCTCTCACAACTGTCAGAGGGCACTGCAAGAACATACACATCCCACTGTGAGCCCAGCCCTACCCTGTACCTGCTATGGGCTTCTCCCCATCAGTGAGGGCTTTATCTGCCTGCAGGATTTCTCTAGTGCCATCTGGGACTGCAGAAACCTCTGGAGGAACTCATTTGCCTGAGGAACCAAGGAGGAGCACAGAAATTAGATTTCCAATAGGGAAATTAGTGATGCAAAGACAACTAAGTCCATGTAACTTTTGCTTCAATTTTAAAGTTCCACAGTGGTTCCTTACAATGAGTCCAAGCTCCTTAGAGTGACCTGTCTCTCTCCAGTCTCTTGCCCAGTGCTACTTCCTTCTCCCCACTCTAGAATCCAGCCAGTCAGAATCATGTTCAGTTCTACAAACCCCAAATCTCTGGTGCTTTTACATATCTGCTTTACCAGTGTGAAATAGTGCCTCTAAATTGTGCTGCTGTTCTCCTCTGCCACTAGCTGGTTATAACTTTAGACAACTTATTTTAACCTGCCTATGCTTCTCATTTGAGATCTTTAAAATGTTGATAATGTAGATGCTTCTTAATGCTATTTGAAAGATTAAGTTAAAGAGTCTAGGGAAAGAGCTTAACATTTTGGCTATAGGAAACAACAGTTCAATATATATTAGTTGCATTATTATTGTTTTATTATTATTATTATTATTATTATTATTATTATTATTATTATTATTATTATTATTATTATTATTATTATTATTATTATTATATTTGTTTCTAACACCTAAGTAGCTCTTTCCAGAGTGTTATAGCTTGCCTATGTAGTTGACTTCCTGTCTCACTTGTGATCATCCTTGTGTACAAAGACTGACTTGTAAATTATCAGTGCTCAACACGTCAAATATGTTGTTGAGTAAAAAAAAATGAATAATTTCTGTTCTGTCTCTTGTGGATTTAAGAAATCTGTACTCATGGTTGGGAGTTGACATTTGTACTACCTTCAGGAATAAATAGCATGCAGTGAACCTTAAAAGCCACAGCTGTTTTGAATGGCCCCATACACTCTCTTTATGCATGCATGGAGCTGCACTCTCAGATTTTCAGGAGACCCCTTTGAGTATTCTGTAGGTTCCCCATGTTTCCCTTATTCCTCACCTTCACTCCTTTCATGGGCACTTGGTGATATTCCTTTTCAATAATTTCCTTTGCTTTCCTGTAGAGTTCATGACCTCCAGGAACAGAGAAAGTTCCTGCTGAGATACTTTTTATTAGTGCCTTTGAAAGTTGATCAAGTTTAGTCTGGCAATATTTGATTGATGTCTCTTCATTCTGCATCAAGAAATCATCTTTCTTATTCTTTATGATTTCCTAGAGGGAAGAAAGATAGAGGGCTGTCACCAGAAGCAAGGAACAGAGGAAGTAAATTTCCAAAGGATCTGGTAGAAGAATTGGTCTAACTGTGTTCCTCATGAGAAAAGTATTCTGTTGGAGGACATGTAATAAAACAGCAGTCACAAGATTTGATTTATTCACAGCTCTGAAAACTCTGGAAGACCATGGGGAAGTTCCCTAACCTCCTTTAGGTATTTCATCTGAGCTGTTGGAGTTGCATTACCTAATCTCTCTGGTTCCTTGAAGCTGCCACATTCAGTGATTCTGTCTTCAATGATAGATACAACAAGGAGCAACCTAAGCTGAAAGTGGCCTGAGATATGGATCTGAAAAGAGAAATTTTTGTTCCCAGCCATAGAAGTGTGTTCACAGAAAAGAAGCCAGCTAAAGAATGTCTTGGGTGTTCTGGACAGGCTTGGAATCCACAGAAGTATTTATTTCAAGAGGATATCTATACTGATTTTTCATTGAAGGTCAAAGGGAGTTCCAGATAAACTGCCTGAGTTCTGGCAGTCAAAAAAGAAGGAAATGTAGTCCTTTGAAACTCTGTCCCTCATGAGAACATGGACTACTTTATCCTTGAGTGAGAGATGAGCCGTGGGACCGGTAACAACACTTCTAAGCTTCATTCTTCAAGGGGAGGCGACATAAAGTAAATACTAAGACAGATTACCACAAGGTTCCTCTGGAACTCCTGCTTGTCTTCCTTGAAGGAGTGCTCCATGAAGACTGCAGGGGCTTCCCTCTCACAGGCAGCATGCACCTCCAGCAGCTCCTGCAGCATGTCTGTGGGGAAGCTCACTCGCTGGGCTATCTGCTCGCTGTAGTGGTTGTCTGCCTTCTGAATGGCAGCTGAGTTCTCCAACTGGGCCAGAGTTGTCACTGCGTTCTCCAAGCGAGGTACTGCTCCACTATTGATAGTATCCAGGTAGGTCACAACCAGAGTCCTCAGCCCTGAAGAAGCCAGGAAATTTAGGGGCTAAATATCAAGTTATCAATCAATGGCTCCAGGATTCTGAGACTATGCTTCTAGGGTCATATACACATGCACACACACAAACACACACACGCACCCCTACCTCCTTCTACTATTATCACCTTCATTTTCCTACTGACTCTTCATTTTTATGGTTTTCCAGGCCACAGGACTAAAAAAGTTAATATCTACTTCTATCTAACATACTAGGGGCTACCTGGAAAATACAGTTTCTCATTTTAAAAATTGAAAGCAATACAGATTACATAGATAGACAGATGAGGCAAAGTGTACTATGTTTAATTTATTCCTAATTCTGAGGCTTTGAATGGATTTTCAGAGATTTATGGGCTAATATTTATTTTTGGACCACTCTAAATTCTCAAATTATCTTTTGAATTCTCCTTGTGAAGAACACTTATTGTATAGGACTTTCTTTGAAAACATGCAGTATTCTGTTTTTACACCAAGAGAGTGATTATATTCTAAGTGGAGGATGTTTTCAGATAAGTGGGAGTCACCGATATCATTGACAAAAGTTGAAATTTGGGGAAGGAATTTGTAAATCCCCCAAAGTGAGATAATTATAAAGTATACAGATTTCTTCATGGAGTATAAAAGTCTGTAAAATCAGAATCCTTTATAGAATCAAACAAAAATACTAGAAAGCACATTATATAAAATAGTCAACACATAGCAGTCCCCATGGAAATGGGAAAAAGAGACTCACCTTTCCCAGTGACCATGATTCCTTCTGTGAGGGTCTTGGTCCTTGCTTCAGTGAAGATGTAAGAACAGAAATTTTTTGTTTGCTCCTGGAATTTAGGATCCAGTTGGTCTTCAGATGCCATCCCAATATTGGCTAGAATTTTTTTCCTATGTTGGCCAGTCAAAGACAAAACACTTCCATCTTGGAAATAAATGCCTGATGCAGTCTCTGGGTAGATTGGATGTTTGGGCTTTGGGATTCTTCCCTGAGGGACAGAAAAACAGGGATTAGAGTGTGTAGAGTCTTGAGGCGAGGGGGTTACAGGTGTTCATGGCAGGGATTTGTGTGTCTTTGCCATTTCTACACATAGAACTGTTTTAACATAGACATTCAATACTTCTTTGCACATCAGACTTATACCAATGATATAACTGCAGAGAAATTTAGGGAGACATCTGACCCAGTAAAGGAAACCTATGGCTGGTCTCTCCAGACATGCACATAGTAGAGTGGTTGTCTATGATGTGTTTGCTTAACTAGCAGCTAAAAGGATGAAAGGTCACATGATACATTCTGCTCAACTCAACCTCATGTAGGACTTGAGCTGTGGAACCAAAAAGGAGAGCTACAAACAAGGGATCATGGACAGTAATTGGAATATTAGGAATGACATCCTCATTATTTAAGAAAAACTGTTTTGATGCTAAAAATAATTGATGCAGTGTTATGTATTTATTAGTAAAAACCTCTGAAGTATAAATGTACCTGAAACATAATTTTAAGGTATCACCTCTAATCTATAAACTCTTTGAGGTAAATGTTTATATCTGGTCCTCTCCTGCCAGCCAATTTCTTAATAGCTGTTTTGAGAAATCATAAATAGAAACATGAAAGGAAGAATGACTAAATTGGGATTGATATTTCTCTCAAGGTTTCAATAGACACACATCCTTGGAAATGTAACCCATGAAAATAATTTTTTACCTTGTAATTAATTCATGGGTAAACATGTGGGAATTAGGAGAAAGCTATGATGTGGAAGGTAAAATGAATATTCTAATAATTGTCAGTATTATTGAAAAGGCATAGATTGTAAAGACAGTCACTTCTTCGGGTTTATTTAGAACATACAGTCATTTTGTAGATGATATAATTATACAGGATTAGAAAGTTTTATAACCCTCTTTGAAAAGAATAATACGTGAAATCTATATTTTGTTCATTAGGTAAGCTTTTCACTGCAGTTTCATGTCTAACAATTAGCTGATTAGTTGTTTTCTTCAACAGAGAAAAATTGATGGAACAGGAAACACAGTGTCCAGTCTTTAGAATGTTTCATCACACATGTAAATCTGGATGCTAAATTTAAAGATGTATAAAAAACAAATTGGTTTTGAGTAATTTCACTTTACACTTTACTTTTCTTGAGTAAACTTCAACTGTAGCCCCTAGATCTTTGCAATCCACTTTCCAGCCACCATTTCCACAGACTTTGATTTAGTCTCAAATACAAATGCAATCACAGAGATGAGGGATATTGTTTAGTAGATCCCACACTCTATTGGACCGTACACTGCCCAGGCCATACTCTGATACCTGGAATCAGCTTCAGGGCATTCTCCAAGTACTCATCTTCTGTGATAGGCTGACCACATAACTGCAGCTCCAGGGTGAAATCCCATACAGTCCAGATAAAGTCTGGAAAGAAATTCACAAATTCTGTGGAATCTTCTACTCTATCAGGTGTTTGAGAGGACTTTGCCCTGATGTTTTGCAAGCTCTGTTGCATAACTAACATTTGGTTAGGGAAAAGAAACTCACTACCAACAATTCCCACATTTCTCTAGTATAAAAATATTATAAACACACTCTTTTGCCATGGGTCCCCTCTGTTCCACCCAAGAAACTAAATGACAGGAAGGGAGAGACTGACTCTATCCTCATCCCCATGAATTCAGTGAAACATGGTGGTTCAGGACCTGGAAGGATACTGCAGATGCTCCAGGGCCTGGTGGTTGATGGTGCTCATGCTGTTCTAGACAAAGCTACTGCAGAGAACCACAGCCAGGGCAAAGATCCATGAATCCTTCTTAGACTCATCCTAGAAAGCACATTAGAACAAGAGAGTTAGAAGTTTACCCCTACATTAGAAATTCATCTGTACACTTCTTCAATCATGGTTTCATTTATTATTTCAGCTAACATACTCACCATGCAAAGAAATTGAAGACAGATGTAAATGCAGATATCAACTTTGACAATTACAGAGACATTTCTTGTGTTTGTAAATTTTTCATATATAAAAGGATTCTAGTGTTCACAGTGCTTTATTTTTCCTCAATTGGATAAAGTAAAATAACATATACAGAAAAACTAATACAGTACCTGTTGTGTAATTAGGAATTCAGTGATGAGTGTGGGCACTTATTCATTCTGCATATATTTATTAATCAGAGTCCATATAAAATATACCATAGTTGGCATAACTGGGTATTTAAATTATATGCAATCAATAAATACTTGCAGGAAGCTACTAAATATCCCCCACTGTTCTTAGATTTTAAAAAAGCAATGCTAAAAATGAAAATTTTCTTTCAACATGATAATTTCAAAGCAGTGGACAAACATCCATAACAGTAAGTGCAACAAAGATAGAAGTATCTGTAAAAGGCTTACTCTCAGTAATGTATATAAGCAGTGAAACCTATAGCTATAACACTAAACTAAAATTTAGAAGTCTATCAAGGAAGAACAGGGCTATGAAATTTGGAGAAAGAATATGTGATCTGAAAGCTTCCTCAATATCTTGAGCTGAATATTAAAGAACTGGCAAATGTGGAACTGAAGAAATGAAGGTGATCCCATAGACAGGAAAACCCAGAGAAACAAAATTAGAGATGGGAGAAGACAGGGGTCTTGTAGTTAGAACAGAGTCATTTGAGGGCAGAGGGCAAGTGGAGAAGTTAAGGTGAGTTTCATGCAGCCTAATCAAGGGCCCTAAAGCCCAGGCTAAGTTGTATAAATCATAGCATTGTCTAAATGATGGCATAAACTGGAAATAGTTTTTATTTTATTATAAATGGCATGTAAAGTTGCTCCCAGTGTAAATGCAAAAACTGTGGTTTATGTTGAGAAAATTCTAAATGGGAGTTTGGGGGATAAGAGTCTATTCATTACTTTCTTTCCCCAAAACCCAGTTTTTAAAAATAATCAATTAGGATAAGAAGAAGTAGCAGTTAGGACAAGCAATTATTTCAACAGCAAGATTATATCATTGTTTGATATATGGCTTTAAAAGTAAGCAGACTTTCTAACTCCTGTTGAGAAAAAAGACAGAGCTATAAAAATGTAGGTACTATTTCCAAATAAATCTCAAAACGGGGAAAGGAGGGATAGTTCATTTCACCCATTAGCAGAAAGCTAAAACACCAAAAATCCATTTTAAAATGTTTCTTGTAGGACAAAAACTTACTTTTATAGAACTTGCACATTCAGAGTTGTCTCACAGATTTCCAGAACACTCTGTGAGTAGTTGATGAACTTCATCATAGAAAATGTAAACCCGTCTCTTAAATCCAACCCTCAAATACACTCTTCACCTTGTAGCTAAGAAGGTGAATCAGAAATTTTTCCTCACTCACAGATTGATACTTCTCTTTCTTAGTTATGCTTAACTGTAAGTTCTCAAAACCAGTCAGGTGCTGCCTGGATTGCCTTTCAAAACTGAAGGACTTATTACCCCAGCTGTTGGGAGTGCTGGTGGAAGACAGTCTTCAGGTGTCAGCCCTCTTAATTAGAAAGGCTTCTGGAGCAGCTCTTCAAAAATGTATCAGCACCCCTGTCCCAAACTCAGGATAACTCAAAAAAGCCAATCCAGCCATGGAGCTCCCATGAATTTCCCAGAAATTGGGGATTGCAATGCAATGTAATTTATTCTTCTCTCCAGCCTGCTTCTTTCCCAATTACATGGTATTAAATCTGACTGCAGATAATGTCTTGTCAATTGAACTAAAGACTCTTTTAGGGCAGGACATTTACTTTGGTCACTGATATCTACAATTCTAAGTCCAAAGGCCTGGAACTCAGCCATTCAATAATGACTTACTAAATGTAATTAAGTCATCCACACAGTGCCAAGAAATAAAAGAATTTATCTAAGACACTATGATAACTTACCTAGAAGTGAGATTCAAACAAAACATAGTTTGCCTTATTTACTAAAATTGATTTCTAGATTTTACAGATAAAAGCAGTAAAATTTCTAGGACCATGGAGAGATAAGGGGAAAATCCAGAATAAAAAGGATTTAATTGTGAATTTCTGCTTTACCATTCACACATCCCCCAGGCTCTAATTGTGCAGAAGGACCACCAGAGTACGATTGGGCTTGCGTGGGTGAGGCACACACCACATCCAGATGCCCTTGGTTTCAGACTGCACTGTAGAGCCTAGAGGAAAGCCTGTGAGGAGAGGGGAGAAAGCAGCATTCAGTTAGAGCAGATAATCTAAACAACCAAGGGGCTACAGAGTCAGATCTATTGGAATGTCAGTATCCCAGCCTACAAGTTGGTGCTTTCTCCATTTCCTCAAGAATGTCCTACTTTGTGTGTCATCTGTTTCAAGGAGGAAGGAACATTAATTGTGATAAAGATACCAAGCAAGGGCTCAACATAGAGGCAAAGGGGAATCCATGAATCAGACAAAATGGAAGTCACTGATAACCATAACAAGAGTATCTTGAAAGAATGGTGAGGTTCAAAGCCAGAGAGAAATGGACTGAAGACAGACATGGGAAGAGAAAAAGGTGGGAAAAAAAATCAAGATTATATTTTTTGTCAGACAAATTTTTCAAAAGTGGGGAGAGGTGTTAGCCACAGTATTATATGACATACAGGAAATATTTTTAAGATTATAGACATTTGAACACATTTATATGTTGATGAGTATAGTCCATAAAAAAGCAAAATGTGTTTCAAGAGCGAGTAGACACAATTGCAAGAGTCCAGTGCTTAAGCATGTAAAATAAGGTAGGATTGTGAGAATTGGTAGGAGAAATTTTGCTTTACAGGAATAAAACATACAATATGATAATGAATTACAGTAAGACAGTGGTTTAGCAGTGAGAAATAGGAGTGGAAAGTTGATTTGTTAAAAGAAGTTTGGTTCTCCCTACACAAGATCAGGACAAAAATTAAGAAGCTGAGGTATTAGCTAGAATCAAGCAATTGGTCCTTGACCCTGTACAACACTCACCATGTTTCTGACCTGCAAGATGGTTCATCAAGTAGGATTTGCCTGTATGATACGGCCCTACAATGGCCACCACCAGCACTGGCAAAGAAATCTCACCAAGAATCTGCAGAAATTTTTGGTTCACTGAAAGCACATTGACACTTTCCTGCAGACAAATGGGGTCCATCATTTTGGGTCTGGATGCCATGGCAACCTGCCAACCTAGAAGAGCTTCTTAGTGGAAATCAGATTATAAAGTCATTCTCTAACTCAGACTTATACAAAGCATCTATCAACTTAGGATAAGGTAAGTAAGAGTTCTGTGCTTTCCATGAGACAAAATGTAACCTAGAATTAGCATACTGCAGAGGTTTTCCCCCATCATTCCCTCAAGTCTCTCATGATATTGGTAGTGAAATAATATAATATCACTCTCCAAACTGTTATTTCAAAATAATAATATAATTAAAGTTATTGTTATGATGCACTGAAGGCCTACAATATACCAAGCCCTTTGATAATAACTTACATATCCAGCTAAACTGATATTCACAAGAGACTGAAAGTTAGAAATTAACATAACTACTTTGGAAATGAGGTAAACGGTTCTCACAAAGGCTGAGTGAATGTCATTGAGAAAGGATTGAAAATCTACATACTTGAGCAAAATGACAGACTAGCAAATTCTAAGCTCTTGTTTCCCCAAGGAGATATAAACAACAACCAAAATACTAGCTAGAATAACCTTACAGTAGTTCCATAAAACAGTCAAAGGTCCAAAGCAACCAACCAAATACCAAATCAAGAAACAGCCTCATTCAAAATGGTAGGAAATTCTGTGGTTTTTCTGTTGCCCTCTGTCCCCATTGTGGTAAGGTCTTTAAGGAAGTGGCAAATCATTTCCCAATTCCCTCCCCTGATTCAGAGAGAGGGAATTTTATAATGTTCTAACCTGTCAGGGCTGCCTATTCAGGTCTCTGTTTCACTTCACATGAAACTCAGGGAAGGGTGGCAGAGGGGTAGGTGGTGGTAAAACTTGGATATCAGGTGGAAAGAAGCAGCAGGTATTTCTCAAGGAAAAATGTGGAGAGACAGCTCCACAGATGCCTAGAGCAAGAGGTTACCAGTGAATATATAAAATAGACTATCTAAGGCATCAATTGAGTTTCCAATTCCCTTTTTCAAAATAAACAGAGCAGAGCAGGCTGCATTTACAATGTTCTGACATCTCATGGGCTGCCTGAAGGACTGTTATCTTTTCCCTTATTTGGATCTTAGGCAGGGAGAAGCAGTGGGCATTGCTTGGGAAAGCTGCAGGGAGAATGACCTGCAGACACCTATGACAAGATATTATGGGTGTGTGATATTGAGATGTATAATAAGAAACACAAATTTGATCATTGTCCTTATTCCTGGTATATAGCTCTTAAAACCCTATGTGATGAGAGAGATGAAATTATTTTTCTTGTAACTTTTGGTCTTTTGTCCTCAATTCCTAAAATAGCTCCAGACTGATAAAGATGAAAGGAGAGTCTTTTGATATTTATAACAAGCACCTTTCAACAACAACTGAGTTTATGTTAATGAGGTGATTTTGTAAAGCCCCTAGATCACTACAATGGAGTTGTTTGCTAGAGGAATCAATGTTATTAGAAAGTTGCAACATTTAGCCTGATGCTCCAACCACTGGGGAGCAGAGAAGAGATGAAAGTTGAGTTAATCACCAATGACCAATAGTTTAATCAACCATATCTATCTAAGAAGTCCTCCATTAAAAAATAAATAAAACCTAACTGAAATGGTTCAGAGAGTTTCTGGCTTGATGAATATGTGGATGTTGTTAGAAGGTGGCACATCCAAAGGGGTCATGGAAGCTCCACATGCTTTTCTTGATATCTTTCCCTTCGCATCTCCTATTTTGCTGTTTATAGGCTGTATCCTTTTTAAAAATAAACCAGTAATCTAGTAAGCAAACTATCCTTCCTGAGTTCTTAAGCCATCCTAGCAAATCATTGAACCTGGGGAAGAGATGGGTAACTCCAATGTACAGCCAGTTAGTCAGAAGCACAGGTGACAACCTGGATTTGTAATTGCATCTGAACTGAGGAGAAGTCTTGTGGGACTGAGCCCTAAATCTGTAGGGTATAAACTAACTCTTGGAAGTTAGTGTCAGAATTGCTTATTGTGAAAAAATGCTCACGTATGTGGTGACCAGAAATAAGTATAGAGAATAGAAAGTTGAGAAGAGAAACTGAATGTTTCTTTTTCTTTTCAGGGTGGAGACACACAATAGACAATCAAAAGTTCAAAGGAGGCATCCTTTGGGAAATTAATATACTTAAAAGGAGCACATATATGGGAAAACTGAAAAAGCAAAACACAGGCCCAGGGAAGATGCATGCTCAAAAAAGCCTAAAAAGACTTTAGAACTTCTCTTAAGTTTAATCCAAAGTTTCAAAATCAAGAGCCAGCTTAGGAAAAGACTTCCTTGTCAAAAGGCCAGTATGCAAAGAATGGGAAAGGTGACTGCTTTCATAAATGCTCAATTTTCAGGGGGTGGGAGGGTAATAACTCAGTAATAAAGCATGTACTTAACATGTCCAAAATCCTGGGTTAAGTACTGAGTACCTTCATTTAAAATAAATAAATAGATAAATAAATATACAATTTTTCAACAACAACAACAAAAATCACAAGGCATATAAAATAAATGAAAATATGGCCCTTCCAAAGGAAGAATATAAAGTGGTAAAAAAAAAAAAAAAAAAACCCTGAGGAAACATGTGCATTAGATGTTTTAGGCAAAGACTTTAAAATAACTTTTTAAAAATATGCTTAAAAAGCTAAAGGAAAACTCAGATAAATAACTAAAGAAAATCAGAAAAACAATATATGAACAAAATTAGAAAATGAACAAGGAGATAAAAATAATTAAAAAAGGAACCAAACTGAAATTCTGAGGCTGGAAAATACAATGAATGAATTTCACATTTTCTACAGGGAATTAGCCTTGGGGGTAAAGCTCAGGGGAAGAGCATTTGAATACATATAAAGGGGATTAGACTTGCACAGGCAAAAAGACCCAGCAAACTTGAAGACAGGACATTTGAAATTATCAAGTCTCAGGAGCAGAAGGAAGAAATAATTTTTTTAAAGTGAATACAGCCTAACAAACTTATGGAATACTGTCATATAGACAGGTATATACATTATGAAAGTTCCTGAAGCAGAAGGGAGAGGCAGGGCAGAGAGATTATTTGAGGAAATAATGGCTAAAAAATTCCCAATGCAATGAAATATATAAATCTACAAATGCAAGATATTCAACAAACTCCAGTAGATTAAATAATCCGAGACCAATGCTGAGGCATATTATAATCAAACTGTCAAAAGACAAAGAGAGAATCTTGAAAGCGACAAAAAGCAGTAACTCATCACATCCAATAAGATTGTCAGTCAATTTATCAACAAAATATTTGGAGGCCAGAAGGCAGTGGAATGATATGTTTAAATTGCTAAAAACTGAGTGATGGGGTAGGGGGGAACCTACCAATCAAGAATACTGTTTCCAGAGGAGGGGGGTCAAGATGAGGGATAATAACTTCTCACAGAAAAGTGACTGAAAACTGGCAGAACTCCTATACAAACAAGATTTCAAGAGATATTTCCACATAATTAGGGAGGAGTAAAAACTTCAGGTTGGGACCTGTGCACCTAGGGAAGGACAAAGAGGAAAAGGAAGACTGTGCAAATAGACCCTAACCCTGAGGAGTGAGCAGGTCAATCCACAGACTTGGCATCCCAGTCCTGGTGTCCTGCACAGAGGAGACAAATCCCCTTGGCTACTTGGAGAAAGACTGAAACAGATAGAAAGGCTGGAGAAGCCTAGACTAGAAGGAGTGAATGGGTGCTGGTTTGCCACCAGACAGGTTGGAGACAGGTCAGCCTGAGCAACTACCACCTTACTGTACACCCCAGGAAGATTTTCTATTCAAATAACAACAAAAAGAGTACTGTTGTGGTTATATCTATATGAGATAAAAAAGTTATTTCAAGCACTGTTAAAAGAGACAAAGAAGGACATTATGTTAAAAGAGTCAAGTTTATCTAGAAGATAAACAATTCTAAATATGTATACCTGAACCTCAGAGTTCCAAAATATGTGAAATAAACATTGACAATATTGAGCAACAGATCACTTAACAATAAAACAATAGTTTAATACCTTACTTGCAATAATAGGTAGAAAAAACAGAGTACTTGAATAACACTATAAATTAATTGAACCAAACAGACATATACAGAACACTCTCATCCAACAACAAGAGAAAACACGTTTTCCCAGATGGGCATGGAATATTTCCAAGGATAGACCCTATTTTAGGCCACAAAACAAGTCAACAAATTTTAAAAGGTTAAACTCATACAAAGTATCTTTTCTGAACCCAATGAAATGAAACTGGAAATTAATAGATGGAATAAAACTGCAAAGTCTACAAATATGTGAAAACTAAACAAAATACAATTAAGAATAAAAATAAACTACCTGAACATAATGAAGTCTATGTATGGAAAAACGCACAGGTAACATCATCCTCATAGGTAAACTACTGAAGACTTTTCCCACCCTCCTGCCTCCCCTTTTTGAGAAGGAGACTGCACACTTTAGGTCAATGTTCCCACACAGTTGCTCCTTCTTCCACTTGCCACTCTTCTTCTGTTTCAGGAGGATGTCCTGAATCTTGAGAGATTTAGGCCAAGGTACTTAGCTGAGAGTGGTCAGGATTTTTGCAACTTAATCCCATAAATGAAAATAAGAATGAAAATGCAAATACTGTTTTATATTATATAGAGAGACATATACATATATTTAGAGAGAGGAAGCAAATCTAGGAAAATGCCACCAGTGGGTAAATCTAGGTGAAAAGGATATGAGATTCCCTTGTAATTGTTTTCCAAGGCAAATTTGATTTTAAAAATTAAGTATTAAAAACTATTGTACCATGTTACTTCTGGCATAATTCTGATTGGCATTATATTAAAAGTTCCCTATAATATCTATGCATTTTTCATAATCAGACTATATAAACATGATATTATATTCAAATGTCTCAACTATTCAGTTCCATATTTATAGGTCAAGTATTCAAGATGCCTCAAATACTATCAAAAATATTTTTAAAAAATACCAGCTTTATCAGTTACTACTTGTGTGGCCTTAAACAAGAAGCCTCACCTAGATAAACCTAAGTTTTTAAGAATAATTATAGGGGTATTATAAAAAAATGGTAAGTCCAGTCTGGAGGATGTTTTGATAATAAAATCAGATAAGTCAAAGCTTATATATGAGCATAGAATGCAGCACAAAATGGGATTTCAGTGCATGCTTACTGAATTAGATGGAGATTTATCCACAATAATTGCACTAAACAAATTGGGTTACATATTTGAACACAATCTGCAAACTTCAGGTTACTAAGAAACAAGGTCTATAATTTTTTTTTTTCAGAGCAAAGCAGCAAGAAAATTCAAACACTGCTCCTGTACCATCTCCTTTTTTCTGATTCTTCATTGTGGGAGAAAAGAATACAAAGGTAAAACAGGATCCTCTAACAGCTACATTATAATGACCAGAGTTGTCCAGTCCCCCTCTTTAAATGGAAAACTTAAAGGAAGCTGCAGGAAAATGTGAGAGAAACAACTTTATAAAAACCAGGTCTGCGGAATAGAATAGAAAGCCCAGAAATGAACCCACAGGCTTTTGGTCAACTAATCTTCGACAAAGGAGGCAAGAATATACAATGGAAAAATGATAGTCTATTCAGCAAATGATGTTGGGAAAACTGGACAGCAGCATGTAAATCAATGAAGCTAGAACATTCCCTTACACCATACACAAAAATAAACTCAAAATGGATCAAGTGTTTAAACATAACACAAGATACAATAAACCTCCTAGAAGAAAACATAGGTAAAACATTATCTGACATACAGCTCAAAAATGTTCTCCTAGGGCAGTCTACACAAGCAGTATAAATAAAAGCAAGAATAAACAAATAGGGCCTAACTAAGCTTACAAGCTTCTGCACAGCAAAGGAAACCATAAGTAAAACAAAACAAAAATATTAGGAATGGGAAAAAATTTTTGCAAATGATGAAACCAACAAAGGCTTGATCTCCAGAATATATAAGTAGCTCATACTACATAATAAGAAAAAACCAACAGCCCAATTCAAAAATGGGCAGAAGATCTAAACAAGCAATTCTCCAAGGAACACATACAAATGATCAATAGGAAGAAGAAAAAATGCTCAATATCTCTAATTATCAGAGAAATGCAAATCAAAACTACAGTGAGGTATCACCTCACAACAACCAGAATGGCCATCATTCAAATGTCCACAAATGACAAATGCTGGAGAGGCTGTGGAGAAAAGAGTACCCTCTTACACTGCTGGTGGGAATGCAGTTAGGTGCAGCCACTGTGGAAAACAGTATGGAGATTCCTCAAAAGACTAGGAATAGACATAACATATGACCCAGTGATCCCACTCCTGGGCATATATCAAGAAGGAACTCTACTTCAAAAAGACAGCTTCACCCCAATGTTCATAGCAGCACTATTTACAATAGCCAAGAGATGTCAAAAGCCTAAATGTCCATCAACAGATGACTTGATGAAGAAGAAGTGGTATATTTGTACAATGGAATACTATTCAGCCATAAAAACTGACAACATAACGCCATTTGCAGCAATATGGATGCTCCTGGGGAATGTCATTCTAAGTGAAGTAAGCCAGAAAGAGAAAGAAAAATACCATATGAGATCTCTCATATGTGGAATCTCAAAAAATTTTAAAATGAATATAAATACAAAACAGAAACTGACTCATAGACATAGAATACAAACTTGTGGTTGCCAAGGGGGCAGGGCGGGGGGAGAGACAGACTGGTTGTTCAAAACTTGTAGATACTGACTGGCATATGCAGAATAGATAAACAAGATTATACTGTATAGCACAGGGAAATATATACAAGATCTTGGGGTACCTCACAGTGAAATGTGTGACAATGAATGTATGTATGTTCATATATAATTGAAAAATTGTGCTTTACAGTGGAATTTGACACAATATTGTAAAATGACTACAACTCAATAAAAAATGTTTTAAAGAAACAGACCTGTGATTTCTTAGCTGTGAATAAGTCACATAATTTTTAACATCAAATTAACAAACTGCAGCTATTCAATCCTGTTCCAGGTTAGTTTTCAAAATGTGATCTACAGAAAAAAAAATCACCCAAAATGATTGTTAAAACTAGGTTGTGTATGTATTAAACATGCTACAAATGATTCCAATGTTCTTATGAAAAATAAACCCACAAATGCGGGGGCGGGGGTTGGGGGACAGGGGAAGAGAGAGAATAAGAGGGAGGAAGAGGGAGCCAGAGAGACAGAAAGAGAAAGATAGTTTTGATGTGATCGTAATGTTTAAGTAATAAAGATCAGGAGTGAGGGGACTAAATTTATCTCTACATAGAGATTTACAGAGCTCTCACTGTGAGCTTTCTTAAATTGACTAATAGAAACATTAAAAAGAAACAATCTCTATAGATGACAGTTCCCTATAACCTCCTTGCCAGGGACTGTCTTATTCTCTGAATTCTAACGCCAGCCCACATAGCTTGACAGAGCAAGACAGGCAGGCCCCCAGGAGGACTCTCTCAAGGAGAAGCACATCGAGGGGGACACAGTGTGTCTGGCTGTCACTTTGCAGCTGCTACTGGTCCATACAGAGAAGCTGAGCTTCCTTTAAACTAAAGCCAGCCACAGACCCCTGCATGCCAGACAGCAGGCCACTTGCCCATCCTCAGGTGTCACTTTGAATCTGAAATCAATCTTGCTAACTACTACATACAGAATAGATAAGCAACAAAGTCCTATTGAACTATATTCAACATCTTGTAATATATATATTACATATATATATTATATATATATATATATCACTGTGTTGTACACAAGAAACTAACACAGCATTGTAAATCGACTCTATTTCAATAAAAACAGTAAAGAAATCAATTTTGCACTGCATGTAAAAGACAAGGACATACCTGCTCCACACACTGGGGATACGAGAACGGTTCTCAGTGCCTCTCACACCTTGCTCACTAGCTCCTCCTACCAGTCTGACTCTCCTTCATGAAAGCTAAAAAAGAGTGAGGAGGTTCATCTTTTCTTGGTCCATCTAGTATGATGGTAAAAAAACTGAAGCTGAAAGCAAAAGTAATTCATGCTGTTTTTCAGTTAGCAGAGTCATGCTAGATCCACTGATTACATTTCGAATATGGGTGTGTAGTTCATGGTGAGAGGAGATTAGAAAAAGCTATTTAATAGTCACATCTTAACACATGCCACCGCTTTCTGTGGTCTGCCCTGCACTGGAAGGCCTTCATAGCCCCCCTTCTTTATACATCTCTCCCCCCGTGTAAAGTTGCCAAAGGCGGCTTAAGTTTATTTAGCAAACAAGAAAAATAGAAAATCCATGGCACAAATATAAGCAAGGCTGTATGCAACAAGTATATTTCAAGCATTTTCCTCTTGGCGGGGATTCCTGGGTATTTTTGTTAGTAAAGGGCTTTTAACATTTTACATCTGTTCCTTAATATATATGTTTAGTTAAATGAAAATCTTTTATCATAATTAGAAAATAAAGATTAAAGATGGAAATGAACAACCCTTCATTGTATTATCTGGAGATGCTCACTATTGGCATTTTGCTCAGCATGCCTGTACTTCCCAAACACATGGACCCTCTCCCTACATAGATACCATCTTTCCACAGGAATTTAGCCAATTGGACCAGTTCCAAAGGGATGTATTTGGCCAGATAAGAAAGTGACTTGGTGCAAACATTTGTGAGAAAGAAAATGGAGCAGCGTATAAGGGAAAGATGAGAAGTGCAGCAGGGAGATGTCCAAGGAAGCCAGACTGTGAGGGTATAGGTAGTACTCTTCCTTCCTCCTCTTCTCCACCTTCCTCAGCATTCTCTGTGTCTATGGGAACTTCTTCATAAAAGGCCAGATAGTAAATATTTTAGGCTTTTTGAGATATAGGGTCTCTGTCACATCTATTCAGTGAAAGCATCCCTGCAATAGGTAAACAAATGGGCATAACTATGTTCCAGTAAGACATTGTTTACAAAGGTGGACAATGGGAAGTCATCCTGGTTTAAGTAAATGTGGTGCTACGATATACCAGGGGTTGTCATCAGCTCATATATGTATCATTGTCTTACAAGCCACGTAAAATTGTCCAAGTCCAGAATCTCAGGCTGAGTGTCTGCTTCTAGTGCCATTTGGGTTAAACAGTGTCTAACTAACCTCATTGTCTTGGAGCAGAGATGCAGAAAAGGAATCTATGTACTGTCCATGTGTCTATGCATCATCCACATGGGTTCCTGCCTGGTCCCCAAGCCATGCATCCACACGTCTATGCCAGTAACTGTCTCACTCCCAACAACATAGCACTGCCAGTAGCTCCTAGATCAGCCAAAGAGAAATAAAACGTGATGGAATACACTCAGTGGTAGTGAGGAAGAGGCTGGTTTGGTGTGTGACATCTGCCCAGGTCTGCAGGCCTCTGTGAGTGAGGGAGGAAGCCTGACATCTGGATACGTGTCAAGGTGACTGTAAACTCAATTTTGAAATGGGGAATAGGAAGACACCAAGCAGCTATCTGGGTATTTTTCAAATTCATCTGAGTGGATAAAATATCCACTCTGTTTCCAATTAGTCTTTTCCACATGTGGTAGTTGCTTTTAGGGCCCCTACATTTCCAAAGAGCCCCAGAAGGGCAAAAGAAGCCTAAAGCTGAGTGATTATAGAGAGTTTAAGGCTAGAGTGGGAAGGGGAAAATCTGATAAGGGTGGATTGAGGGTTGAAGTATACAGTTATGGGAACATTTAAATAGACCTCAGGATAGAGTTCTATTAGATTTGAAGGGGAATATGGTAGTATCTCCAGTCTTGTAATAGCCAGCATCCTTTCCATTCGGCTTTTAAATAGCCAGAATGAAAGTGCTGCATTGGATAGAAGTAGGAACCAGGAGTACCTTATCTAATAATTCTTGAACTATTAGACAGCACCCATCAAGTTTCTCTTGTGTTATGTTATATTGGGGGATCTTGGGGGGGGTGAGAATGGACAGAACTACTTCTCCTTATCATAGCATTCTATTATGGGGTTCTCCACCTCATACATGCCCAATTTCAGTTGAATTCCTTGTCTATAAAGAAGAAAAGTCCTGTCCACTAATTGACTTAAGTCCACAGTAAGATTGGTACTAGGTTGAAGAGGACAGAGAAGCTTAAGGAAGTCTGGTAAAGCCATTAGAGGAAACAAAAGTGAAAGAAATGAATAGGAGAGCTGTGAAAGAAGTCCTGCAGTATCACAATGAAGTATAATACCCCAATCCATGAAGTTATTGGAGTAGTTGGTCTAAGAGGAAAATTGTGTTGAAACAGAAGGGATCTTATAGATATACTGAGGGACTGGGAGGCAAAATATGACGGAAATTATCAAAACCCAACACTGGCAGTTTGGTGACTTTGAAGAAGGTGCCAGAAAAGGAAGCAGTGATAAAAGTGAAATATATCACTCCAAAATTAAAGAGAAATGTGGTAGGGTGCCCTTCAACTCATAAGGGTAACCTCACCCTGTGAATTTAGTGGGAACTGTGGTCAAAGAATGCTTGCTTCCTCAGAGCTAAGTTAGTATTCCTCCTGTGTGTTTTGGAGGCTTTTCTTTCTATTTGGAGTCTAGGCAGTCCAAAATCCAGTGAACTTTTTCTTTGTAATGCCAGCAAATTTTCTGTTCAATGGAAGCCCTTAATTTGGGGTCCTGTCTTTGTTCAGATTTTTGTAATTGTTTTAGTTGTAAAGCCATGTGATTTGATAGTGAATTTTCTATTTTTTGGAAACGTTACCCTCACAATGCTGAGCTGATGTCTGAAATTCAGGCATCTCAGCATTTTAACTGTAGACTTTTTTCTGTCATGAAGCTCAAGTCTTATATCATTCAGAAAGCTGCAGCTAGAGAAAAGGCTACTTTTGTAATTAAGTTCAAGCCTTGACTGATCTTTCCAAATAGTTTCTAATTGCTGGTGTTAATTTGCCACATTTCATCCTTCAGTTGTTTACAATTTTGAACACAGGACCAAACGATTTTAACAAGATAAAATTTAGAATGGCTTCTAACCCTTTTTCTCTAACTCTTACTTTCTGATTGAACTCAGCAGTAATTTGAGACCCCTCCAGGTCTTCCAAGATAGTGGTCCATTTAGCTTTCTAAAACCAAAGAAAAGTATTACCACAAATAAGTGGATAAGTTGATATAAGTTGGGGGAATCTCAGAGAGTAAGCAGACAAGGCTTCTTGACTTTTTGCATAGTTTCCCTCTTTCCTTTTGGGATTTGGGGAAATCATTCGCCATGCAATTTAATTGAAGACAAAGGTTTAAATGCTACTTTCTCAGTTTGTTTATGGTTGGGAATAGGTCGCAGGAGTGGTTTGAGCATTGTCTACATAAGATGGAGATCCAACAGATTTATTCCCCACAGTAAGCTGAAAAGCAGGAGATCATTTTGAGGGGGGATCTAAAAGAGAGGGTGAAGAGGGAAGAATGGAGGCCCTGGAGGATAGGGCATACGGGATTGTGTTTGAGCAAGCAAACTCCTCTGCTGCCCTCTTGTGGATATCTGTGGCTGAGCAGCCAATCATCAGGCTCCCACTAACGAGCAACTGGTAGGTTGCTTTCCTCCGTGGCAGTAACCAGGATGCTGAATCAGTCATAGCCACACTTTAGAAAGATTAACCAGGAAGGCTGAGGGTGGGAAGGGATAGACTGGGATTTCAAAATTGTACAATAGATAAACAAGATTATACTGTATAGCACAGGGAAATGTACACAAAATGTTATGGTAGCTCACAGAGAAAAAAATGTGACAATGAGTGTGTGTATGTCCATGTATGACTGAAAAAATTGTGCTGAACACTGGAATTTGACACAACATTTTAAAATGATTATAAATCAATAAAAATGTTAAAAAATTAATTAATTGCTTTGTTTGTTTGTTTAGGCTCAGCTAGTCTTCTGTTGTTGGTAGCGTATGAGAAGTTTCCCCTATTTTCTGTCCTAGTCCCAAGGTTTAGAGTCAAGGAAGAAAGCAAAGCATTTCACAAATGTATGAAGCTTTTCCCTGCAAAGAGTGGATGCCTTTGGTCAGGCAGTGTGCAGCTCCTGGTTTGTGACTAGTTGGGATCAGAATGGTCCTTCTCAAGTGTCCAGATTGAACTGCATTCAGAGTGCTAGGGAGTTACTGAGCTATTTCTGCTGCTCTTTTTTTCCCTCCAGGAGGGTGCATAAGCCTTTAAAATATCTATATCTATATCTATATCTATATCTATATCTATATCTATATCTATATCTATATCTATGTCTATATCTATATAAAAGTCACATGTTCATTTGTACATTGGGAAAAACAGATAGTGAGAGAAAGAGAAAAGTCTTCTGTGATGTCAACACAGTGACAAGCTGTTGGTGGTTTGCATTGTATCATCCTGTGTGTACATGTATCTTTGAAGAGTTGTATCCTATTAGAGAAGATGTTCTAGACCCCTCTTCTCACACAGCACCATAATTGCAAACATGTTCCTCAGCCATGCTCATCTTTTTCACCTGTGTAGCCGTTCTCATGCTCACATCAGTGCCTTTACACTCTGCTATCAATTGTGAGGATGGGAAGATTTAAGAGGTGTCCCCCGTGGAAGCTCCTTGTTGTCACTCAAGCCTCAGCTCCAATACTGCCACCCCAATGTAACCTTCCCTCTCCCTCAATCTAAGGAAACTCCTCTGTCATTTATTATTTTCTTCATGCTATGCACCAGTCCTATTGGTAATGAATTTGTTCATTTATTTGTTGGCTTATTTTTGGCTCTCCCCTGAGAGCAGAAGCCTTCTCTATTTTCTTTATCACTCTGTCCTCAGGGCTTAGGGTAGTATTGATGCCAAGAATTTGCCTGGGTGGTAACTGTTCACTGATTGGCTGAATTCATTCTATGGCTGGACCAAATGTACTAAATGTGTTTAAGTGATTTATTTTTGCAGTGCATTTAGGTTGTACCCTGAGTTATAATATTTTTAACAGCATTGCAAGAATGCCTTTCTACACTTGGACAGTTCTTTTCTCTCTCCAAACATTAAATTGATACATTTTAAACATACAGTAAAGTAGAAAAGATAGTACAATGAACACCCATATACCTTCCATTAAGATTTAAAATTTGTTAATATTTTGTCACGTTTACTTTCTCTCTCTACATACTTTTTTCGATGAACCATTTAAAACTTGTTTCATGACACTTCACAATACCCCTAAGTATTTCAGCATGCATCTCCCAAGAATAAGTATCTTTTCCTAAATAAACATTTGTTATTATTTTAACTGGGAAAGAATGGTAATTAATAATTCTCTAATATAACCTGATAGCCAATATTTGAATTTCCCCAATTGTGTCTAACATGCTTTTTTAGCTCTATCATTTATTTATATATTTGAATCAGGGTCAAACCAAGTATCATGTCCTATATTTATTTGTTATATCGGTTTATATAAACCTAGAAGTATCATTTTGTGTTTTTAATATGTTATTCATTTTAAAAACAGCATTGAATTTTAAAAGAAACTAGTTTTCATATAGAATATCCCACCTGTTTATTTTCTCATGGTGTCTTTTATCTTGTTTTTCTTTCCCTATGTTTCCTATTACTGAAGTTATATCTGGATACCGGCTTAGGTTATGTGAATATAATCACTTATAGTCATGAGTCTTTTTGATATTAAAATTATCCCAAACTTGCCCATGATATGTCCATTTGGCATATTTGATATGACCTATTTGATATGACCTCATTAATCTTTGAGTGTACTTTTGTTTTCTGGCACCAAACTATATCATAGCCACTTGTTGTGTTTTTCCCCTACACCTGCAATCAATCTGTGATTTCTCTAAGGACCATTGTTTGCTACATTTTTTTAAGTGAACAAAAATTTGAAAACAAAAATCTGGGTGTTGCATTTATTCATTATTTCTGCAGTACTGTTGCTTCAAAAACATTTTAGTGGGCCAAACTGCTATATATATATATTATATATATTTATATATATATAATATGTATACACACACACTTTTTAATTTAATTTTTATTAAAGTTTAGTCAGTTTACAATGTTGCATCCATTTCTGATACACAGAATAATGTTTCAGTCATATAAACATACATATATTCATTTTCATATCTTTTTCTTTATGTTACTACAAGATACTGAATATAGTTTCCTCTGTTATACAGTATAAACTTGTTTATCTATTTTATATATCTTAACAAGTTTTTAAGTGTGTAGTGCAATATTGTTAAGTGTAGGCATAGTACCATACTGCAGCTCTCTAGAACATACACATCTTGTGCAACTGACAACCTAATGAGCTACCAATCTCCCTTTCATCCTCTTCATAGCTCCTGGCAACCAGCATTTTATTCACTACATCTATGACTTTGACAATATTTAGGCACCTCATGTAAGTAGAATCATGCAGTATTTGTCCTCTGTGACCAACTTAATTCGCTTATATAACGTCTTCCGGTTTCATTCATGTTGTGTTAAATGGTGGGAATTCCTTACCTTTTTAAAGCAGAGTAATATTCCATTGTATGATTAGACCACATTTTCTTAATCTACTCATTTGTTGCTGGACATTAACTGTTTATAGCTTTGTCTATCTTATAGTTCTTTGTTCCTCTTTTCCTTTCTTGCTGTCTTCCTTTGTGTTTTGTTGATTTTTGCTACTTTTTGATTGTTTTCTCTTTTTCTTTTTTCTTCTCTGTTGGTATTTTCATGTCATGTGGTTACCATGAGGCTTGCATAAAATATCTTAGAGTTATGTCTCTTTTTAAACTGACAATAACTTGACTTCAATCACATAAAAAACTCTACTCTTTTACTTCTCCAACTTTATATTTGTTGTCACATTTTACATATTTTTATATTGTGCATCCATTCATAACTTTTTATACTTATGTTTATTTTTAACACTTTTGTCTTTTAACTCTTATACCAAAATAAGCTGTGATTTACACACTACTATCACAGTGTACAATATTCCATATTTGTTTATATATTTGTATTTATCAGTGAGTTTTATACTTTGGTATACTTTCCTGTTGCTATTTAGTGTCTTTTCTTTCAACTTGAATAACTCCCTTTAATATTTCTTGGTGATGAACTCCTTCAGCTTTTGTTTGTCTGAGAATGTCTTTATCTCTCCTTCACTTTTGAATACCAATTTTGTGGGATATAGTAGTCTTATTTTACAGTTTTTCTTCTATCAGCATTTTGAGTATATCATTCTACTCCTTTCTAGCCTATAAGATTTATGCTGAGAAATTCTCTCATTTCTGGGCTCACTATCCTGTTCCATTGGTCCATATGTCTGTTTTTGTACCAATACAATGCTGTCTTGATGACTGTAGCTCTGTAGTATTGTCTGAAGTCTGGGAGAGTTATTTCTCCAGCCTCTTTCTTTCTCTTCAGTAATGCTTTGGTAATTCTAGGTCTTTGATGGTTCCATATAATTTTATAATGATTTGTTCTAGTTCTCTGAAATTTGTCCTGGGTAATTTGATAGGGATTGCATGAAATCTGTACACTGCCTTGGGTAGTGTGACCATTTTAACAATATTGATTCTTCCAATCCAAGAACATGGGATATCTTTCCATTTTTTAAAGTCTTCTTTAATTTCCTTCAGCAGTGTTTTATAGTTTTCTGTATAATTTTTTCACCTCCTTGGTTAGATTTATTCCTAGGTATTTTATTATTTTGGGTGCTATTTTAAAGGGGATTGTTTCTTTACTTTCTTTTTCTGTTGATTCATCATTAGTGTAAAGGAATGCAACTGATTTTTGAACATTAACTTTGTGACCTGCTACCTTGCTGAATTCTTTAAACAGATCTGGTAGTTTTTGTGTGGACCTTTTAGGGTCTTCTATATATAGTAACATGTCGTTGGCATATAGTGACACTTTTACCTCTTCTCTTCCAATTTGGATCCCTTTTCTTTCTCTTGCTTGATTGCTGTGTCTAGGACTTCCAAGACGATGTTGAATATGAGTGGTGATATTGGGCATACTTGTCTTCTCCCAGATTTTAGTGGGAAGCTGCTGAGTTTTTCACTATTGAGTACTATGCTGGCTGTAGGTTTGTCATATATAGCTTTTATTATGTTGAGATATGTTCCATCTATATCCACTTTGGTAAGAATTTTTATCACAAATGGGTGTTGAATTTTATCAAATGTTTTTCCACATCTATTGAGATGAGCATGTGGTTTTTGTCCTTTCTCTTGTTGTTGTGATGTATTACATTGATTGATTTGCATATGTTGAACCATCCTTGTGTCCCTGGGATGAACGCCACTTGGTCATGATGTATAATCTTTTTTATGTGTTGTTGGATTCTATTTGCTAATCTTTTGGTGAGGACTTTGGCATGTATGTTCATCAGTGATACTGGCATATAATTTTCTTTTTTGGTAGTGTCTTTGCCTGGTTTTGGTATCAAGATGATGATGGCTTCATAGAATGAGTTTGGGAGTATTCCCTCCTGTTCAGTTTTCTGGAAGAGTTTGAGAATGACTGGTATGAGTGAACCCACAAAATTTTGGTCAACTCATCTTCAACAAAGGAGGCAAGAGTATACAATGGAATAAAGACAGTCTCTTCAGCAAATGGTATGGAGAAAACTGGACAGAACATGTAAAGCAATGAAGCTAGAACACTCCCTTACACCATATACAAAAATAAACTCAAAATGGATCAAAGACTTAAACATAAGACAAGATACAATAAACCTCCTGGAAGAAAATATAGGCAAAATATTATCTGACATACATCTCAAGAATGTTCTCCTAGAATAGTCTACTCAAGCAATAGAAGTAAAGGCAAGAATAAATAAATGGGACCTAATGAAACTTACAAGCTTCTGCACAGCAGAGGAAACCATAAGTAAAACAGAAAGACAACCTATGGAATGGGAGAAAATGTTTGTAAATGAAACTGACAAAGGCTTGATCTCCAGAATATATAAGGAGCTCATATGACTTAATAAAAGAAAAAACCCAATCCAAAAATGGGCAGAAGAGCTAAACAAGTAATTCTCCAAGGAAGACATACAAATGATCAATAGGCAGATGATAAAATGCTCAATATCACTAATTATCAGAGAAATGCAAATCAAAACTACAACGAGGTTTCACCTCACATCAGTCAGAATGGTCATAATTTAAAAATCCACAAATGACAAGTGCTGGAGAGGCTGTCAAGAAAAGGGAACCCTCCTTCACTGCTGGTGGGAATGCAGTTTGGTGCAGCCACTGTGGAAAACAGTATGGAGATTTCTCAAAAGACTAGGAACAGACTTAATATATGACCCAGGAACCCCACTCCTGGGCATATATAGAGAAGGAGCCCTACTTCAGAATGACACCTTCACCCCAATGTTCATAGCAGCACTATTTACAATAGCCAAGACATGGAAACAGCCTAAATGTCCATCAACAGATGACTGGATAAATAAGAAGTGGTATAGTTATACAATGGAATACTATTCAGCCATAAAAACCAACAACATAATGCCATTTGCAGCAACATGTATGTTTGTGGGGAATGTCATACTAAGTGAAGTAAGCTAGAAAGAGAAAGAAAAATACCCTATGAGTTCGCTCATATGTGGAATCTAAAAATAAAACTAACAAAAAAAAGCATAAATACAAAACAGAAATAGACTTATAGACATAGAATACAAGCTTGTGGTTGCCAAGGGGGTGGAGGGTGGGAAGGGATAGACTGGGATTTCAAAATTGTAGAACTGATAAACAAGATTATACTGTATAGCATGGAGAATTAAATACAAGGTCTTATGGTAGCTCACAGAAAAATATATGTGACAATGAATATATATATGTTCATGTATAACTGAAAAATTATGCTCTACACTAGAATTTGACGCAACATTGTAAAGTGATTATAAATTAATAAAAACGTTAAAAAAAGGAAATTCTCTCATAGTTATGGGTTCTCTTGTATGTGACAAGTTATTTTTTTTAATGACTCTTTGTAAAGTCTGTCTTCATCTTTGATTTGACAATTGCTTATGATGTGTCTCAGTGTGGAGTTTAAAACCATTCCCTTTGGATTATGCTGTATGAATATGGATATTTATTTCCCTCCATAAATTTGGGAAGATTTCAACCATTATTTCTTTCTAATAAACTTTCTGTCCCTTCTCTCTCTCTCCTCCTCCCCTCATACTGTTCTAGTATTTCCTTCCTTCTACTCACTTTGGGGTTTCTTTGTTTGTTTGTTTGCTTTAGTTTCTTTTGGTGTAAGGTTACATTGTTTATTTGCTTTCTTGTTTCCCAAGATAGGCCTTTATAACTATACATTTTTGTCTTAGAATGATTTTTGCTGTGTCCTACAGATTTTGGAATGCTCTATTTCTATTTTAATTTGTTTCAAGGAATTTTTTAATTTCCTCTTTGATTTCTTTGTTGACCCATTTACTTTTTTAGAACCTTGATCTTTAGCCTCCATGTGTTTGTGGCTTTTTTTTTTCCAGTTTTCTTATTATAATTGATTTCTAATTTTATACCGTTTTGGTCAGAAAATATGCTTAATATAATTTCACTCTTCTTAAATTTATTGAGTTTTGTTTTGTGGCCTCACATGTGATCTATCTTGTATAATGCTTTATGTGCATTTGAAAGGAATATGTATCTGCTGCTTCTGGGTGGAATGTTCTGTGTTTATCTATTATGTTCATCTGGTCTAAAGTACTGTTTAAGGTCATTTTTTCCTTTCTGCTTTTCTGTGATCTAGCCATTGATGTAAGTGAGGTGTTAAAGTCCTCAAATATTATTGTATTATTGTCATTACTATTATTATCTTACTGTCTCCCTTTGTGTCTGTTAATATTTGCTTTGTGTATTTAGGTACTCCTATGTTGGATGCATAGATATTTACAAGTCTTGTGTACTCTTTTAAAAAATATTTTATTTATTATTGTATGATTTAATTATTTAATCTTGGGGGCAAGGTAATTGGGTTTGTCTATTTTTAGAGGAGCTACTGGGGATTGAACCCAGGACCTCATGCATGCTAAGCAAGAACTCTACCACTTGAACTATACCTTTCCCCCATAAAATTGTTATATCCTCTTGTTAAATTGATCCCTTTATCATTATGTAATGCTCTTCTTTGTCTCTTTTTACAGTCTCTGTTTTAAATCTATTTTGTTTGATGTAAGTATTGCTACCCCAGCTTTCTTTTTGTCTCCCTTTGCATAGGATATATTTTGCCATTCCTTCACTTTCAGTCAGTGTGTATCTTGATCCAAAGTGAGTCTTTTGTAGGCAACATATATATCGATCTTGTTTTTCATATGTTCAGTCACTCTATGTCTTCTGTTTGGAGACTTTAGTCCATCTACATTTAGAGTAATTATTGATAGGTATGCAATTATTGCCATTTTGTTAATTTCTTTCTGGTTGTTGATATTTCTTTAAAACTTCTTCTGCATTAATCTCAATTTGGTTCTGGAACACCCATTTCATATAGTTAAGATTTTCTTGCCTTATCCTCTAAGATGCCTCAGTTCTCTTCCATATCTTCTTGTTCTCCTCCTACTTCCTCTTCTGTGTTGCAGTCAGGATATTGTATTCTGATTTGTCTCCCAGAACATCAGTTCTCTTGTCAGATGTCTCTAATCTGCTTTTAATAATATATTTTGGGTTTTTAATTTCAGCTATTCCATTTTTCATTTAAAGACTTTTCCATTCCTTTTGAAATTTGCTGTCACTATATAATTTTCTATTACTTGCAAATATTTTAAAGTTTGTCTTTTATTTGTTTAAACAGAGAAAGCTTATGAGTTTGTAATCTGTATTCAATAATTTTCAACAATTAAATTTTTTTAGTCACTTTATTAATGTTTTTTTTTTTTTTTTTGGAAGGGTGTTTACTCATTGTTTCCTTTTGAGCTTGGCAATTTTTAAATTGTTATTGCTATTTAATTTCTTTTAAAATTTCTTGTTGGAATTGTAAGATGAATAGGGTAAAATTATCTTCCATTCTGAAGGATTCATATTTAATTCTTTAAGGTGCCTGTGGATATTACCAGTCCAGAGTCATCCTAAACCAAAATTTTGGCTTGAGTTCCTAGACCATCCAAGAGATGCAACCCTGTAGTAACTATATTTACTAGCTTCTGTATTTAATGGTTTGGCATATTGGGACTTTGCAGTCCCCGAAGAGACTGATCAATCTGGGGTTAGCCAATTCTTAGAAATAGTAAAGGACTTCTTGCAAGTGTGCCTTTTGTAAAAAACCAACCAATCATTAGGCTATATTCCAGCCACCTCCTCTATCAGCCTTCACACTCTGGGCCACTATCCAACTGCTCTAATCACCTGAGGATCAGATATCAGTCAACTATGGACACCCCCATACCATACAGCCTGCTGAAATTATTCAAACTAACCAATCTTAACCTGACTACTTTGCTTCACCCCTTCCCTTTCCCCTTCCAGCAGCAGCCACAATAAAGCTCTTGCCCAGGTTTCACCTTGCTCACTCTGCTCCTTACTGACCCTGGTACTTTCTTGTGTTGCCCCACATTGTCATGGCATGCCCTCTCCTCTTGGGAGCTGTGAATAACAAACCATCTTTTCCATGACAATCATCTCCTTATCTGTTGGCCTCACCATATTTGAATAATAACAAAACATACACTTAAAAACAAACCCCTGGCTGCAAATAAATATGATAGCCATGAATCTTTTTTTGCTACTCTTCTCTCTCCTTTCCATACTGCATGAAATCAATATTGAATATAATGCATTGGGAGTGAGGGGAGGCAGATTCCCTTCAAGTTCACACTTTCTTTGTAGATGTACTCCAGTTGTTTTCATCCTTGGCTTGCAATTAAAATCACTTGGGGTGGAGGCCTTAAAAAAACACTCATGCTTAGCTCCAAGTCCAGCTCTGTTAAATCAGACACTCTGGTGATGGTCCAAAGGTCAAGTGTGAGCATTTTTAAGAGCATCCTTGTTGATGCTTATGTACAGAAAATGTTAAGAATAACTAGTTTATTCTTTCAATATCTAAAGGAGGTCTCCCACTAGACTGTGTCTGTCCTCCTAACACCTTCTACTGACAAAGCTGAACTTTGCAATTTTGCCAAGGAAAAATACTTGAGGAGTTAAGCTCTATTTTTTCAGAATAGAGAATAAAGAGTAGACTTTGAGTTGGGAAGTCAATGAATTGACAAATAGCACAATCACATTGAGAATCACACAAGGTGTATAGTGATCACATTTAATTTATTAATATTGAGCAAGTTTAGCACAGTTCCAGGAATACAATAAGTGATTAATATATATTATACTGTTATTATATTTTCTAATATAACATATAGTTTTATGTATAATAAAACCCATTCTAGTTTTATTATCAAATAATGCTGGAATTATAATTAACGACTCTAGGAGGTGTGAAATAATGGATAATTTTCAGGAGAGATGAGATAGCATCTATTCCCTTTAAGCTGAAAAAAACAAACAATGCACAGTTATTCATTTGCCTCATACAGTTTAGGGAGTATTCCGATCTGAAGTTATTTTTTGAAGTGAAAGTTTAAGCCCCTCAAACTGCAGCAAGAATGCTTTACTAGGGCTCTACTATGGTAATTTCAAGCTTGGAATTTTTAATGTTCAAGCAAAACATATTTCTTCATTAATAAAGACACTTTTCCATTGAAGCTTTATCACATTTTGTTTTGAATGGAACTGTGTTGTCATTGCATTAATCTTCAGTGTTCTTGAGAGGCAAGACTATAGAATTATACATCACATTTTATATTGCTTTTATTTCCAATAATTGGTTAATATCATGTTATTAAAACCTAAGTCCTTTACCTTTCTTTTTCTCATTTTCTCCTTTGATATTTTAGTTCATGCATTTTTACATTATTTTTAAATTGAGATATAACTGCCATATAATATTATATTACTTTCAGGTGCACAAAATCATGGATTTGAAATAGATGTATTATATATATATCATATTTATATATTTGATACAAATGATCACAATAAGTCTAGTTAACATACATTGCCACAAATAGCTATATATATTTTTTCCTATGATGAGAACGTTTAATATCTACTCTCTTAGCAACTTTCAAATATATGATACAGTATTATTAACTATAGTCATCAAGTAAAATGCATCCCCATAGACTCTTTGGGTGAGCTCTGGCTTTGAACTCTGTACCCTTATCTCACACCTTCAAAATTGATGGCACATTCCTTTGTTTGACAACAGCTTCCATGCTCCACTTACCTCACTGAGTTCCCACTTTCCCTTGAAATTTGGCCTAATGATGTCATTCAGTACTAGTTTAACATTTTTATTGCTTTTGAAAAGATACATTTCCTTAATCCAGAAGCTTAAATTATTTTCAGTACAAGGCTTTGTCTGAAAGTATTATTCAGATTTGGTCACTCTATTTCCCAATTCTTAGGCTTCAGTTATTTCCAATTCTCATTGCTCATCCTCTTGCCTCTTTTCTCAATGAACTGTAGCAGAGCATTCCTGGTACCAGTAAGCTTACGTCTATGTCCTGCCTCGAGTGCCTTTCATCTATTCTGTCTCAGGCTTTTCTTTAAACTGTGAAAGGCAGCTCATTTTGCACAAGCACAGCCTGAAAGTTTAGGGGTGTTAAAGACATCTACAAAAACTCTCAATCAATGGGAAATGTGAGTTGTTGGATAAATCTCCACATTGCCCTTCAAAGGGATACTTCTGAAGTGCATTCTATGTAGTTCTTCAGAATATCCATTTTGGGATTGACCTCATTTCCCAGAAGGGGAACCAGTCCCATAACTCGCCTTTCTTGACTTTTCCATTTTCCCTGTCTTACTGTCCCTTTTTGCCATCTACACCTCTCTGGATTCCTGTCACCACTTCCCAAATAAGCCACATACATCAAAATATTTTTGCTGTGAAATTGTCTCTCTATAGGAGCTTAAGATCTTACTACTTCTCTCTTCATTTCAATCAACCTTTAAAGAAACTACATTATAGCTCTTTATGTTAGGAAACATTTGATGGCAAAATTATTATTGCATGCATGGGATATATTTGTATATGTGGATTTCTACTTCACTATAATTGAATTTCTATAAAATCTACATTGAATTTATATTGAATTCTGTAAAGCACTTTTCTCAGGGAAAATTCACACATTACTGGATGGATGATGGTTTTGAGTTACCACATGATGGCAGGGTCAGTAAGCCATTACACCATTGGTTTGGCCTTGTGCGGCACCAGTGGGAACTGTGTTGTTCTCTAATCTTTGCTGGGGATGAACAGACCATGTTGCACAAGTGTAGGCAGAAGTACCCCTGAAAAGTCTGTTATAACCTTCACCAATGCCCCACATTCTCAGCCCAGCTGAGGTCACCTTGACATGTACCCAGATATCAGGCTTCCTCACTCACTCACAGAGGCCTGCAAACCTAGGAAGATGACACACGGCCAAACCAGCCTCTTCCAAACCACTACCACTGACTATATCACATCACTTTCTGTTTCTCTTTGACTGGTCTAGGAGCTACTGGCAGTGCTATGTTGTTGGGAGTGAGACAGTTACTTGCATAGACATGTGGATGCATGGCTTGGGACACAGGCAGGAACTCACATGGATGATGCTTAGACAGAATGTCTGTACATCTGCACCTCTGATGCAAGACAATAAGGATATTTAGATACTGTTTAACCTTGATGGCTACTTGTATACTCCTCCCACAGTACCTCTTAATAGCAAGTGGATTTCTACAAGGGCAATTATCATCACAACTTTAGATGACCTTGGTCTGGATAAGTATTGGCCTCTATATCAACATTTAATATCTGTCTTATCCACTTTTCTGCCATGGTATTGATATGGTTGCTTTGAAAATATTGGACTTTCCAATAATTTTTTAATGATAAAAAGTCCTCATAGTTGGCACTTTGCACCAAATAATGTAGTCTGCTTTCCCCAAAGCAGGGACACTCTCCTGAAGAACCGCCATATAATGTGCAAATGAGGAAGTGATATGCTTTCCACATTATTATTTAATCCATAGGCTCACTTCAACTTTCACCAGTAGGTCTAACTGCTTGTTTTCTTTTTTTTTTTCTTTTTCTAGAATTGTTACTGAGATTCTCTCCTTTTTACAACATTGATGGGTTTAAAACATACACGATAATCACTTAATCTGGGAGAACTTTTCTTTATGGTTTTTTTCACTAGGGATCTTTTTAGTGTGTATTACTATCATGCATTGTATCAGTACTACATTCCTGATTATTTTGATTGTGATTAAAAATACATAATATGACACTTAAATCATTTTAAATCATAACATTTAAATCATTTTAAGTACACACTTTTGTGGTATTAGCTGTCTATAGATAATTGTATAAACAAACTTAGTAACATGCGTACCTCCTTTAAGCATGGGAGATACCAAGAAAATTGAGTAATTCCCTGAAATGGCCCAAGACATCACTTGAAATACCATCTTCTTCTAAAACCAAAAGAAACGAAGGGTATGTTCATTGTACAGATTTAAATCTTAGCCTTCTCCATTAATAAAAGTGTTTTGTTGTTGTTGTTGTTGTTGTTGTTGTTGTTTTTGTTTGAGATTTAGTCATTTTTCTATTCCTGGCACAGAGGGGGACACAACCTTTCAAATGGAGATTTCCATTATAAATATAAAATTGCCTCAAAAAGGCAAAATTGACTTGGGTTTCAGAGAATCTCATGGTTCTTTTTTAAGAAATCTGTCCATTGTAATCTTCAAGCTAAAGAGATCTATGTTAGAGTGTAATTTGCCATCCTTCACAAGGGTATACCCTAATTATCTTATGTATTCATGCATGGAAGGATATCCTCATATTTTAAAGATTTTAGGCATTATGAGTAGAGTTGTTGTGCATAATTGCAGGCTAGGTTTTTTTTGGACACTTTCAAAGCAGTTGTCTAAATACTAAAGACACACTGTTGGGTCCTCAGGTGAACTTTGACTAGCTTTGGAAAAAACTGCCAAACTGTCTTTCAAAGTAGCCACACATGGATTCCTCCAGCAGTGAGGGAGAGTTCCTGTTTTTCTTCATTCTCTATAAATCACAGGTAATATCATTTCTTTGGAGTTTAGTGGTTCTAATAAGTTTGCATTTCTATATCATCATTTTAGTTTGTAATTCCTTAATGGTATATGATTTTCTTTGGAAAGGTGTTTGTTAAGATCTTTGCCAGTTTTTATTTGGGTTGTTTGTTATAAAATTTTTGATGTAATTGTGTCCAAATCCTTAATCAGGTATGTGTTGTCTAGATTTATTTTTCTCAGTGTGTGGTTTGTCTTTAGGTTTTCTGAATAAGATCATAAACAATGTTTAAATTTTTATTTTTTTTAATTCCATGATACAAATTTTACTTTTGTGGATAGAATTGGGGATTTTTTTTAAAAAGTTCATCACTTAGACAAGGTTATGTAGATTTTCTTACATGTTTTCCTTTAGAATATTTATAGATGTGCATTTTTATAATTGTATGGACAATTTAGAGTACACTTGGTAAACAATGAGTTGTTGCACCTGCAGTTCCCAGCTGGTCAGAAGGTGGCTCCATGTCCACTCTCTGACCCTTGAGGTGCACGTTTCTCACTGAGGGGTTTGGCTCCTTGTGGAGCTAGTGGAGGCTGGGCCTCTTCAGGAACCGTCGTGGTTTCAACTTCAGGAAAATGCTCAGGTAAATACACACAGGCAGGAGCCAGACTTCTTCAGGAACCAACAGGAGGCAACATCATGAGAGTAAAAGATGTGGAAAAAGTGGGCAGAAGCTTTCTCCAAGTGGTTACAGCCAAGGGTTTCCATTTTCAGAGGATCCAGCAGAGAAGGGGCTTTATATGGGAACTTGTGGAGTTTACTCTTAATTTTGTGTGTGATGTTGACAGTGTCTCGTGTCATTTTGGGGGGATATGGTTTCCGGTGTTCTTGGCACCATTTATTGAGGATACTGTCTTTCCCCATTGTGTTTCCTTAGCTCTTTTGTCATGAATTAACTGACAACATAAACTGGGTTTATTCCTGTGCTCTCTATTCTATCACTCTGGTTCATGTGCCAGTTTTTGTGCCAGTACCACACTGCTTAGGTGACTGTAGCTTCATCATGTTCTGTGAAGTCAGTGAGAAAGTTGCCTCTAGCTGTTTTCTCCTTTCTTAGGATCATTTAGGTTATTCCGGGTTCTTTGTTCTACACAAATGCTAGGATATCTTGGTTTTTGTGTCCATGAAAAAAAAGCTATTTGAATTTGATAGAGTTTGCAATTAATGTGTACACTGCTTTGGCTTGATGAATGTTATACCAATGTTCTTCTAATGTATGAGCACAAATTTTGTGGATGTGTGTCCTGTATCAATTTCTTTATCACTGTTTTATAAGTTTCCATGTGCAGGCCTTTCATATCCTTTATAATTTATTTCTAGGCATTTTGGTTATTTTTTGGTACAATTGTGAAATTAGTTTGTTTTAGTAATTTATCTTTCTGGAACTTATTAGCATATAGAAAGTCAACTCATTTTTATTTTTTTAATATTTTTATTGCTTTATAATCATTTTACAATGTGTCAAATTCCAGTGAAGAGCACAATTTTTCAGTTAAACATGAACATATATATATATATACTCATTGTCAAATTTTTCTCTCTGTGAGCTACCATGAGATCTTGTATTTATTTCCCTGTGATATACAGTATAATCTTGTTTATCTACTCTACAATTTTGAAAACCCAGTCTATCCCTTCCCACCGTCTGCCCCCTTGGCAACCACAGGATTGTATTCTATGTCTATGTGTCTATTTCTGATTTGTATTTATGCTGTTTGTTTGTTTGTTTGTTTGTTTTAGGTTCCACATATAAGTGATCTCATATGGTATTTTTCTTTCTTCTTCTGGCTTACTCCACTTAGAATGACATTCTCCAGGAGCATCCATGATGCGCAAATGACGTTACGTTGTCGATTTATATGGCTGAATAGTATTCAATTGTATAATTATACCACTTCTTATTTATCCAGTCATCTGTTGATGGACATTTAGGCTGTTTCCATGTCTTGGCTACTGTAAATATTGCTGCTATAAACATTGGGACACAAGTGTCTTTTTGAAGTAGGGTTCCTTCTGGACAGAGCCCCAGGAGTGGGATTCCTGGGTCATATGATAAGTCTATTCCTAGTCTTTTGAGGAATCTCCATACTATTTTCCACAGTGGCTGCACCAAGCTGCATTCCCACCAAGAGTGTAGGAGAGTTCCATTTCTCCACAGCCTCTCCAGCATTTGTCATTTGTGGATTTTTGGATGATGGCCATTCTGACTGGTGTGAGGTGATACCTCATTGTAGTTTTGGTTTGAATTTCTCTGATAATTAGTGATACTGTGTATATTTTAAGAATTGATTTTTCTGTATTGATATTTTATCATACAACTTTTCTAAACTCATTTATTTTATCAGTTTTTTTTTTTTGGTGGTTTGTCTCTGTAACAGCATCTTCAGAATACCCACAAAAGGAGCAGTCATAATCATAATGATTAGATATAAAAATGTCAGGTCTAAGTGTAAACTATTGGATGGCAAGTCAAGGGAAAACTTGAGTACAAAATAATATATACAAAATTGTTAAGAAATACCAAAGGAGAACATAGTTGTAAATTAAGAAGTGTGACAAATACAATCAGGACATGAAGCAGGCACCCTCATGCCATCACTCTACTCTAATAGTGATAACTTTTTATAGCCCATTAGCAAGTACAAGTAATTAACGAGGAGGTGATTCATGACAAGGTGAGCACACCAGAGAGTGTGCTTTGATGCATTAAAGTGTAGTTGAAAGAAAAGCACCTGGTTTACACCCAGTAGAATCCATACCTCATGAAAAATTTGAACTAAAGCCAGACCAGGCTTCCTACCATATTCAACTATCATAAGTAAATTAGAGATTTGTTTAACACTTAATATATTGAAGATAGAAAATTAAATCTAGTAGTATAAAGTACCATTAGGGAAAGATGAAATAAGTTAAATACCTTGAAACCAGAGGATGTATTTATGAACAGTTTACTGGAACAAATTCATCTGTATGGTATAATAGAAGATTTATGAGTAGAGGTAATAAGCCCAACAAGTCTGATGATAACAGGTTGTTCAGAAAATAATTTTAGTTCAATTTTAATTATTAATTAAAAACAAAACTGTTAATACAATTTAGTATAATTTTAAAAGGTACAGGTATGTAGATGCAGGATATAAGTTTCTCTAGAGAATAAGCATAAACAATGCTGTAGTTTGCTTAAAAGCAGCCACCAATTAAGAAAGTATTCAAGGTTAAGAACACATTCATCTCAATATCAATAGCAAAATAATAAACCTCATAATTTAATACTGGACTAATCTATTAGTTAGTAAAAGCAATACTATTCATATTGTTAGCAAGAAATATTTATCCTTGCATAAGCTTATAGCAGTATGAATCACTTACTGATGGTTAACAGCAAAATAATCCCTAAGAAATACTTAATTATTTTTAAAAAACTGTTAGTCCAACACAGGTTTGCATTTAAGGAATGACTTTGTAAAAGGAAAAGGATCTTTGTAATCACATGTCCTGCATGTTTACCAGGAAGGTTACCTCTAGCACTTCTAATCTTAGAGGCACTGCCTAACAAAGGACATATTTAATGGCCATGGTTTCCTGACACTGAAAATGGAGAATAATCACTTGTTTTCTAAATAAGCAGCTGGGAGAATGGCATAAGGTTTTTACTATCTCTTTTCATCAGTGAAATTGACCTTCCCAATAAGAGGTGGGAGCCATATAAAATGAGAAGATCCTTTGGTGCTTTATGTGTTTAATCTATAAAATAAATAACTGAATCTTAACGGATAGCATAGCTTTTAATGGGTTAATAATTTTGGTTGTGGTGGCCCCAATGAATATAACAAGCTCCAAGTGTTTAAAATTCAGACCAGCTTTTCAAAATGCTGTAGCATGTATTGATCCAATACATTGATTTACAGAAAAAAGTACTCTAAGAATAATAGCTCAATTCAAATTTAGAATTCATTTCAGCAATAGATTTTATACTCTCAGAATTGGATCAGAAGATCCCAGTGTTGTAACTGCTGAAAATGCTTCATTTAATGATTAAAGTTCTGTGAGATATGAGTTCAGACTGGATTGATCCCAATAAGTTTGTATGTATTACACACTTGTCCCAGTATGAGAGGACAAGAGAATTAAGGGTCACTTTATAAAAGCACCATCAAATTAATTGGTGATACAGTAAAATTTTAATAATTTATACATACCCTAGTGTAGAACATAGTTTGCTACGGTAGCAGAACACAACAATTGCATCAAACATAAATCTTTATTTCCTCAAGGTTAAGTCCTCTTCCTAAGAACAGGTTTATAATTTACATTCTTTTACTAAGTATTACAGGTTTGCTCACTGTGTCACTTTTCACATTAATTAAAGGGAATTCCTAGGTTCTGGAAATTTAGAGAGGCCCAAATATCATCAATTTATGTATATTATTGCACCAATGCTGGCCTTAACCATGGCTTTCACATTAGCAGTTCCTCTTAACATAACTTATCCACTATCCACTGATGTAAACTTAGGCACACTTCTTTTACTGGCTGTATGAAGCCTAGCTTCTTATTCCATGCTCTGATCTGGATGAGTATAATATTAAAAATACACACTAATCAGAGCTTTATGGGCAAGAGCACAATCTCAAATAAAGTAAACTAGCAATTATTGGTTTATCATACCTACTGATTAATGGATCATTTATACTCTCAGTTATTAAACAAGAATACCTATGATTAATTTTCCCCTCCCAAACCCTAGCTAGATTTTTTTTATATTTACCTCTACTGTAGCAGAAATCAACAGAGCCCCATTTTGATTTAACAGGAGAATCAAAACTTGTATATACCTTCCATGTAAAATATGTAGCAGGTCTATTTTCTCTGATCTTTATTGCTGAATATGTCAGTATCACTATAATAAATGGTTTCAAAATTATTCTATTTTTAAGGGCATTTCAAAATCCCTAGATAACAGAATTATATACAGCCAAATTACATACAGCCACTGTTATTAATCAAACATGTCTCCTAACAATATCCTTTCTACGAATTTGAATATCCTACACACAATTTTGAGATGATCATCTTATACATCTCTTATTTTTTAACATTTTTATTGAGTTATAGTAATTTTACAATGTTGTGTCAAATTCCAGTGTAGAGCAAAATTTTTCAGACATACATGAACATATATATATATTCATTGTTACATTATTTTCCCTGTGAGCTACCACAATATCTTGTATATATTTCCCTGTGCTATACAGTACAATCTTGTTTATCTATTCTGCATATGCCTGTCAGTATCTACAAATTTTGAACTCCCAGTTTATCCCTTCCCATCCCTCTCTCCCTTGGTAACCACAAGTTTGTATTCTATGTCTATGAATCTATTTCTGTTTTGGATTTATGTTCTCTTTTTAGATTTCTTTTTTATACATCCCTTATTTATGAAAAAAATTAACACAAAGACTAGCTCTATGTATATGTTTCAGTACCTGTCAGTGCATCAGGCATCCCACTACAAACATAAGAATTATGTCTGACCAAAGAGTTTTTGTTTGTTTGTTTTGCTCTGCTTTTAGGGGGGAAGTAAGTATGTTTATTTATGTATGTTTAAATTTTTTATTATTATTATTATTATAATCATTTAAATTATTTAATATATTATTATTATTATTATCATCATCATCTAAGCATACAATTTACCACTGATCTATACCCTCCCCCAAAATAGTTCTTTTAAAATAGTAAATAAAAGAGGTCTAATCAGTTCCTAGAATCATAGGAATTGATCGTACCCCTAAGAATTTTAAAATGTTCATGCTACCACATTATACCACATTCTATGGTGAATATAGTCTGTTAAATAAACTATCAGGCACATAGCCTAAGAGTATTGTTTTATATGTTTAGTATACTAGTAAACCCTATTTTTACTGTCATTCTACTGAACATTATCTCAGGAATCATTATTTTAATAAATAGCTCACATGGTACTAGTATTTCCATTCTAAAAGAAAATTAAATGCACAAGTTATAGAAGCAACCAACAAGTATTTTCTAACAAAAAACACGACATCAATACTATTTATATTGGATATTATTATTAATCTAGTATACTCCAGTCAATGAACAAGTACAAAATTCTTTAATCTAAGAGCATCCACCATTTTAACAATAGCCCTAGACATAAAATTGAACTTCCCCCATTTCTTTTCTGAGTGATTGAATTTATAGAGGGCATACGTCATACAATAGAGCCAATCTTATTAATGTGACAAATGTACACCCCTATGTGTTACACCAAATCTCACTGCCCACTAAACATACTATTCATCAAAGCTGTATTATGAAGTATCATCAGCAGCTGAGACAGACTAACAAAACCCACTACAAAATGTATAGCCTGCTCATCAACTGTCCATATAAGATGAATAAAAGCTATTACAACGTGTAATCCAATCATGACAACCCTAAATGCACTAATTTGTATCAAAAACTCTGTCAACTTACTATTTATGCCCTGTGCATGGACTGCAACAGTATCATTATCACACACATAAAATAAAACTCTTCTGATCACAATTTTTATCCCCATCATCATATTGTCTTAGGTGGTCTGCCACCAGTATAAGGGTTTTTCCTCAAATGAGTAATAACTCAAGATATAACAAAATTCATTAACATCATCCTACAAACATTAATATTCCTTGCAGCATTATTCAACATATATTTGTACTTCTGGCTAAAATCCTCCAAGGCACTACCTATATTTTTATCAATAAATTATAAAAAAAAATGAGATTTTAAACATAGAAAACAACACTCTGATTATTACTAATCCTAGCAGTCACAGGATTACTGCCTTAATATCAACGGTATCAGTGCTTAAGCATGGATTCAGGTTGTACACACCAACAGTTTTCAAATGTTTAAGGAAGTACAATTTCATTTCTGAAAATACAGATTACAAGAGTATGCACTACATCAGTTGAAGACAATCAAACACTTTAATTAAGGAAAATACTTAGTAGATTGGTGGGCTTCCACTACAGGAAGTTTCAGTCAGCAGATAAATCTTCTAGTAAACTGGCTTCAGTCTATTTCTCTCTAGATTGCTTTGGGCACTCCTTCCATGTTTAGTTTTGTTATCAACATGGGATGTCTTCTTTTTTTAAGGTTTTATTTTATTTCTTTTGGTAATGTATTTTCCATTTCAATTTACTAGTCTTACACCTTGATAAAGTTGATTCTTAAGTATTCTAGTAATATTGATATTATGTACAATATAATTCTGTTAAATTATTCTTGATATTATTCATTGTTACTGTGTACAAGAAAGAAATTCTGATACATTGACAATTTGTATTGTCTACTTGCTGAAGTATTTGAGTTGCTTACAGCTTAAAAGTTGAGCTACTTAATGAATTGTTCATGATTTCAAGATTTATATATATATATATATATATATATATATATATATATGATGATGTCATCTGATTGGTGAATAGATTTGTTTTTAGTGTAACAATTTTATTTGTGGATACTTTTACTGTCTTTCACCCTGGCTTTTTGTGGAAGTTCCAGGAAAATAGTGAATAAAAGTTTTGAAAGGAAACCTCTGGGCTTTATTCCAGATTTTTATTTACTGTTTCTTATAATGCTGTGTATCATACTAAGATAATTTGTTTCTACCCCTATTTTCAAGAGTGTTTATACCATGAAGTAAGAGTGGAGTTTTTTAAAGTTTCTTGTGATCAATTGAATCAGATTATGTGATTTCTCCTGCTGTAATATTGTTGTTTATTATACCATTTAGTTTTATGTTAAAATTTAAGACATTGTTTGGTTTAAAATGTTAAAAAATTATAAAATCTTCTGTGGAGACATTTGCTTAAGGTGCATAATCTTTTTATTGTGTGGTTAAATTAAGGTAAGTAGTACTTTAGGCAAGTGGAGAAATCGAATTTAATAGGCAAATTGATTGTTTTTGTGATGTTTCTGTGGGATTTTATTCCATCAAGATAGTCTTAGTTTATTCCAAGGAAATAGGAGTAAGGGATGAGGGGTAGAGACAGGGTGAAAGTAAAATAATCAGTGGTAAGGGTTAGGCAAAGGGTGTTAGGGGTCATTGCTAGGGAACAGGGGTCTGGGGAAGTAGTGGATGTTTATGTCATGAGTATGGGCTGTGGTTGGGTCTATGGGCAAGAGCTGGGTTAGGCATTATGGGTCAGGGCAAAGGTCAAGGTCTGGGTCATGGTCTAGGTCAGGGTCTAGGGTTTAGGGTCTAAGGTCAGAGTCAGGGTCAGTGTTTTAGGGTTCAGGTTAGGGTGTGAGGGTTCGGGTTCGGGTTCAGGCTTGAGTTGGGGTTTGATACAGGGGTCGGGGTTGGTGTTGTAATCAGGTTAGGGTTAAGGTTAGGGTCAGGGTTCAGGCTTATGGTCAGTGTTCAGGCTTAGGGTCAGGGTTCAGGTTCAGGGTCAGTGTTTTGGTTAAGGGTCAGGGTTAAGGCTAGGGCTCTGTCTATGGCTAGGGTTATGGTAAAGGCTTGGTTTCAGGTTAGGGTTTAGGTTTAGGGTTAGGGTAATGTTAAGGTAGGAATAGGGTTAGGGTTAAGGGTAGGGTTAGGGTAAGGTCCAGTTCAGCATCTGGTTCTGGGTCAGGGTCTGGGTCAGGGTCAAGTTCAGGGGTCAGCATTAGGGTCTGGATAGGAGGCAGTGGTCAGTGTTAAGGTCAGTATTTTTGGTGTGGGGACAAGTTTCAGGGACAGGTCCAGGGTCAATTTTGTTCAGGGTCATGTTCAGGTACAGTGTTTATGGTCAGGGTCAGCAGATGGGGTCAGGGCTTCTGGGTCAGGGCTTGGAGAGGACTAGTGTTAGGACCAGGGCTAGGACTAAAACCAGGGCCAGGGTTAGGGTTTGGGCCAGAGTCAGGGCTAGGGTCAGGGTAAGGGTCAAGTTCAGGGCTAGTGCTGTGATAGGTCTAGGGCTCAGGGTACAAGTTTAGGGCACAGGTAAGTAGGATGCTGGCTCAGGTGATGGCTAGGGTACATGTTCATGTTTAGTATGAGGTTGAGGGAGAGGGTGAGGTTGAGGGAGAGGATAAGGGTGAGGGTCAGGATGAGAGTGAGGTTCGGGGTCAGGTTAGAGGTCCGGGACAAGTTTGTGGTTGGGGTTGGGTTTGTGTTTGTGTTTGGGTTTGGGGTTAGGGTTAGGATTGAGTTTAGTGTTAGGGTTTGGGTTGGGGTTAGGTTTGGGATTGTGGTTGGGGTTGGGGCAAGGTTAGGGTTGGAGCTGGGGCTGGGGCTGGGGCAGGTTCAGGGTCAGGGTTGAGGGATAGGAGAAGTGTTCATGGTTAGGGTCAGGGTTCAAGGTTAGGGTCTGGATCCCAGAATGGAACATGTGGAGAAGCATACATTCAGCTAGCCTAAAGGGCAAGGATAAATATAGAATCACTTACCCTGAGTTCTCACCATGTTTCCTAGAGCCGGTTTCAAGGTAAAGGCAGTTTGCGATGGAAAATCGAGTTGGAGAGAGTGCCTCCCCATATATACACATAGGAATGACTGTGTCCAAATCAATGAAACTCAGTGTTCGCAAAAAGGTAAGTGATGGATGGCTTCCACACACATTCAGTTCCGAGATTTATTTTTTAACATTTTTTATTGATTTATAGTCATTTTACAATGTGTCAATTTCCTAATTAGAGCACAATTTTTCATTTATATATGAACATATATTTCACATTTTTCTCTCTGTGAGCTACCATAAGATCTTGTATATATTTCCCTGTGCTATACAATATAATCTTGTTTAACTATTCTACAATTTTGAAATCCCAATCTATCTCTTCCCACCCCCCTCCCCCTTGGCAGCCACAAGTTTGTATTCTGTGTCTCTGAGTCTATTTCGGTTTTGTATTTATGCTTTTATTTTTTTTTTTTTGATTCCACATATGAGTGATCTCTTATGGCATTTTTCTTTCTCTTTCTGTCTTACTTCACTTAGAATGACATTCTCCAGGAACATCCATGTTACTGCAAATGGCGTTATGTTGTCGGGTTTTATGGCTGAATATTATTCCATTGTATAAATATACCACTTCTTCTTTAACCAGTCATCTGTTGGACATTTAGGCTGTTACCATGTCTTGGCTATTGTAAAGCTGCTATGAATATTGGGGTGCATCTGTCATCCTGAAGTAGGGGTCCTTCTGGATATATGCCCAGGAGTGGTATTCCTGGGTCATATGGTAAGTCTATTCCTAGTCTTTTGAGGAATCTCCATATTGTTTTCCACAGTGGCTGCACCAAACTGCATTCCTACCAGCAGTGTAGGAGAGTTCCCTTTTCTCCACAGCCTCTCCAGCATTTGTCATTTGTGGACTTTTGAATGATGGCCATTCTGACTGGTGTGAGGTGATACATCATTGTAGTTTTGATTTGCATTTTTCTGATAATTAGTGATATTGAACATTTTTTCATGTGTCTATTGATCATTTGTATGTCTTCCTTGGAGAATTGCTTGTTTAGATCTTCTGCCCATTTTTGGATTGTGTCATTTATTTTTTTCTTTTTGAGTCATATGAGCTGCTTATATATTCTGGAGATCAAGCCTTTATCGATTTCATTTGCAAAATTTTCTCCCATTCCGTAGGTTGTCTTTTTATTTTACTTCTGGTTTCCTTTGCTGTGCAGAATCTTGTAAATTTCAATAGGTCCCATTTATTTATTCTTGCTTTTACTTCCACTAGGAGAAAAATTTTGATATGTATGTCAGATAATGTTTTGCCTATGTTTCCCTCTTATTGTATCTTGTCTTATATTTAAGTCTTTGATACATTTTGAGTTTATTTTTTTGCATGTTGTTAAGGGAGTGTTCTAGCTTCATTGTTTTACATGCTGCTGTCCAGTTTTCCCAATACCATTTGCTGAAGTGTCAGTCTTTATTCCATTGTATATTCTTGCTTCCTTCATCAAAGATTAGTTGACCAAAAGCTTGTGGGTTCGTTTCTGGGTTCTCTTTTCTGTTCCATTGGTCTATATGTCTGTTTTTGTACCAATACCATGCTGTCTTAATAACTGTAGCTCTATAGTATTGTCTGAAGTGTTGGAGAATGATTCCTCCAGCCTCTTTCTTTCTCTTCAGTAATGCTTTGGTAATTCTAGGTCATTGATGGTTCCATATAAATTTTATTATGATTTATTCTAGTTCTGCAAAATATGTCCTGAGTAATTTGATAGGGATTTCATTAAATATGTCAATTGTCTTGTGCAGTGTGACCATTTTAACAATATTGATTCTTCCAATCCAAGAGCATGGGATATCTTTCCAATTTTTAAAGTCTTCTTTAATTTCCTTCATCAATGTTTTTTTTAAATTTTTTATTGATTTATAATCATTTTACAATGTTGTGTCAATTTCCAGTGTAGAGTACAATTTTTTCAGTTATACATGAACATATATATATTGATTGTCACATTTTTTTCTCTGTGAGCTACCATAAGATTTTGTATATATTTCCCTGTGCTGTACAGTGTAATCTTGTTTATCTATTCTAAAACTCTGAAATCCCAGTCTATCTCTTCCCACCCCCTGCCCCCTTGACAACCACAAGTTTGTATTCTATGTCTATGAGTCTACTTCTGTTTGTATTTATGATTTGTTTTTTTTGTTTTGTTTTGTTTTTTGGGTTTTTTGTTTGTTGGTTTTGTTTTGTTTTGTTTTTTTAGATTCCACAGATGAGCAATCTCATATGGTATTTTTCTTTCTCTTTCTGGCTTACTTCACTTTAATGACATTCTCCACGAACATCCATGTTGTTGCAAATGGCATTATATTGTCAGCCTGTGTTGCTGAGTAGTATTCCATAGTTTATATATACCACTTCTTCTTTATCCAGTCATTTGTTAATGGACATTTAGGCTGTAGGTGACACCTGCACCCCAATGTTCATAGCAGCATTACCTACAATAGTCAAGACATGGAAACATCCTTCATCATTGGTTCATAGTTTTCTGTGTATAATTCTTTCACCTCCTTGGTTAGATTTGTTCCTTGTTATTTTATTACTTTGGGTGCTATTTTAAAGGGGATTGTTTCCTTACTTTCTATTTCTGTTGATTCATAATCAGTGTAAAGAAATGCAACAGATATTTGAACGTTAATCTTGTAACCTGCTACCTTGCTGAATTCTTTGATCAGCTCTAGTAGTTTTTGTGTGGACCTTTTAGGGTTTTGTATATATAGTAACTTGTTGTCGGCATATAGTGACACTTTTATCACTTCTTTTCCAACTTGGATCCTTTTATTTCTCTCTCTTGTCTGATTGCTGTGGCTAGGACTTCCAACACTGTGTTGAATAGGAGTGGTGATAGTGGGCATCCTTGTCCCAGATTTTAGTGGGAAGCTTTTGAGTTTTTCACCATTTTGTACTATTGTGGCTGTAGGTTTGTCATATATAGCTTTTATATGTTGATATGTTCCTTCTATACATACTTTGGTGACAGTTTTTATCATAAATTGGTGTTGAATTTTATCAAATGCTTTTTCTGCATCTATTGAGATGATCATGTGGTTTTTGTCTTTTCTCTTGTTGATGTGATGTATTACATTGATTGATTTGCATATGTTGAAACACCCTTGTGTCCCTGGGATGAACACCACTTGGTCATGAAGTATAATCTTTTTTATGTGTTGTTGGATTCTATTTGCTAATATTTTGATGAAGATTTTGGCATCTATGTTCATCAGTGATATTGGCCTATAATTTTATTTTTTGGTAGTGTCTTTGCCTGGTTGTGGTATCAGGGTGATGGTGGCTTTATAGAATGAGTTTGGGAGCATTCCCTACTTTTCAATCTTCTGGTAGAGTTTGAGAAGGACTGGTATCAGTTCTTCTTTGCATGCTTTGTACAATTCCCCGGTGAAGCCATCAGGTCCTGGATTTTTATTTATAGGGAGGTTTCTTATTGCAAATTAGATTTCATTTCTAGTGATCAGTTTGTTCAAGAGGTCAGTTTTTATTGATTCAGTCTTGGTGGACAGAATGTTTCCAGAAACTTGTCCATCTCCTGTAGGTTATCCAGTTTTGTTACATATAGTTTTTCATAATATTCTCAAATGGTAGTCTGTATTTCTATTTTGTTTGTTGCAATTTCTCCATTTCCTTTCTTTTTTTTTGGCTAATTTGTGCTCTCTCTTTTTTCTTCTTTGTGAGTTTGGCCAGAGTTTTGTCGATTTTATTTACTTTTTCAAACAACCAGATTTTGGTTTGGTTGATTTTACCTATGGTCTTGTTAATCTCAATTTTCTTTATTTCCTCCCTAATCTTTATAATTTCCTTCCTTCTGATGCCTTTTGGGTTTTTTTTGGTCTTCTTTATCTAGTTCATTCAGCTGGTGGGATAAGTTGTTTATTTGAGGTTTTTCTTCTTTTTAGAGGAAGGTCTGTATTGCTATAAACTTCCCTCTTAGCACTGCCTTTGCTGTGTCCCATAAATTTTGTGTGGTTATGCTTTCATTGTCATTTGTCTCAAGGTATTTTTTAATTTCAGCTTTCAATTCCTCATTGACTCATTTTTTTTAATAACATTCTGTTTAATAACCAAGCTTTCCTTTTCTTCTTCTTTGTTTCTCTGTTGTTGATTTCTAGTTTCATGGCATTGTTGTCAGTATATATGCTTGAGATAATTTCTATCTTCTTAAAATTGTTGAGGTTTCTTTTGTGCCCAAGTAGATGTTCTACTGAAAACAAGAAATTTAAAAAAGAAAAAAATTCTATATTTTCCTTCCTCCCTCTCCCACTCTCAATGATTTATATGCCTTCTTTTATAATTTTGTGTTTATTTTATTTGTAATTCATGAGTTATCACCTTTCCAGTTGTGAGTTTCTCATTTATGTAGCATCCTGCTGCTTTTCTATTTAGAATAGACTTTTCAATATTTCTTTTAGCATGGGTTTAGTATTGCTAAACTCTTGTAGTTTTTTCTTGTCTGTGAAATTCTTTGTCTCTCCTTCTATCCTAAAGGATAGCCTTGCTGGATAAAGTATACTAGGCTGCATCATTTTTTCATTCAAGGCTTTGAATATATTTTGCCACTCCCTTCTGGCCTGTAGTGTTTGTGTAGAGAAATCAGCTGAAAGTCTTATGGCGGTTCCCTTGTAACTCCCTCTTTGCTTTTCTCTTGCTGACTTTAGGATCATTTCTTTATCATTGACTCTGGCCATCATGATTATGAAATGTGTTGGTGTGGGTCTTTTTGGGTTCTTCCTGTTTGGGACCCTCTGAGCTTCCTATACTTGGATGTCTGATTCCTTCTTTAGTTTGGGAAGTTTTCAGTCATGATTTCTTCAAAAACCTTTTCAATCCCCTTTGATCTTTCTCCCCCTTCTGGGACCCCTATTATGCGAAGATTGGGATGCTTTATATTACCCCATAGGTCCCTTATGTCATTTTCATTTATTTTAATTTGTTTATCTTGTAGCTCTTCTCATTGGGTGCTTTCTATTGTCCTGTCTTCTAGGTCACTAATTCGTTCCTCTGCATATTCAAGTCTGGTTTGCTCAGCCATTAGATCACTCCTCATCTAAGTCAATGAGTTTATCAATTCTACTTGGCTCTTCTTTATAGCTTCAATTTCATTTTTGGCATATTTTATTTCTCTAAACACTATCTCTTTTAGTTCCCTCAATACTTTGATCACTCCTTTTTTGAAATGTTGATCTAGTAGGCTATCAATGTCTATTTCATTGATTTTCTTTCAGGGTATTTCTCTTGGTCTTTTAATTGGGGATGCTTTCTCTGCTTCTTCATCATGCTCATGCCTCTCTGGCACTGTGCTTTATGGAGTATCAGTTATCTAATTTTCTCCTTAAGAAATGTATCTATCTAATGCCTATGTAGGAATAAGACTTAGAAAAAAAGAGAGAAAGAATTTTAAAAGAATGGAGAAAAGAAGGTTTGAAAAGAGTGTATAATGAATGATAGAAGAGCAAGTTGAAGCAGAACAGCAATCCGGTTGAGATGTCATTTAAAAACCTTTAAAAAAGGAGAAAAGTGGAAAAGATGTATCTGAAACTTGTGTGTAATCAATAACAGGACATCAAAGCCAAGAGAAATAAAAATGAATTAAGAAGTAAAAATTAAAAGGGTGATAGAAAATATAACAGGTAAAAACAGATTTAAAAAAACAAAAAAGGAGGGGCTCAGTGTTCTCCTGTAGACTGTGTGCTTTTGATGTGAGATCTTTCTGTGTTTATCCTGTTTTGGCAGCTCAGCTTGCTGTTTCCAGAGGCCGTCCATTGGCACCCTTTTCTGTGCTGCTCCCAGTGCCTGTCAGCAAGCAGATTGTGCCTCCTCCCAACACTGAGTCAGGTACAGGTCTCCTTTGCTATGGGTGGGCATGCCACTGACCCTCCCGATGCCACAGTCAGATTTTGCAGACTGGCCAGGTAGAAGGGTGGGTCACTCCCCCTCCCAGCACTGTGGTCAGGGGCTGCATTCCTGCCCAAAAATCTGGGGCCACCCTCCTTCTCCTGGTGCCAGTCGCTTTGCTGCTTTGTGCTGCTGTGCTCTCTGCCTGGGTCCATGCTCCACAGGTGGTCTCAGGGAAGACTGAGGAACATCCCTGTCCCTGCTGAAGGCCAAAACCCAGCTCCTTGTTTGTCTTGGCAGAGTAAGTTTTCTGAGGGACCAGGACGGAAAGATCCTATCTGCCTCAGGCTGTTGTCAAGTCTCTGCCTGGCCCTTGAGTCTAAGTCCTTAGGTGCGGATGCAGGTTTTGCCCCCAACCCCACTTGGGTGCTAAGCACCGGAGGATATGGTGGCTGTGCCTGAGGCCAGCCTCTCTTCACCTGAAAACTTTCCATGGGTTTTCATATATGAGGGTATGCATCCTTCCCCCAGGGCATGTCAACCATGTTGTTTTATGGAGGGCCCAGGTTTTTCTGCCCTGTGCACCCACACCCATGTTGCACAGCCCTCTGCAGCCCCCTGGGGCTGCCTCAGTGCAGCTGCCCCCATCCTCCACCTGCCTTGGGCTGTCTGGTCCTGGCCCTGGCTGCTGGCCCGTGTCTCTGGCTGGGTGTTGCAGGGAGCCCCTGTGCCTGTTTAACATAGTTCTGTTGGTCAAGGGCTGCTCTGTACAGATCCGAGCCTCAGAGGCTCCCCCTCTCTCCTGCCAGTCTCTCAGTTGGAGAGGGGAGACCCACCAAACTAGCACCAGTCCTTCTTTTCTGCTCCCTCCCCCAGGACCCATCCCACTCTGCTTTGCCTTTTCTTCTTTCTTTTTTCCTTTTCTCCTACTAGATTTTTGGAGTCTCTATCTTTTGAAGAGGACAATATTCTGTTGGAGTTCTGCAGGTGCTCTGCTTGGCTGAGTGGGACTGTGGATGTGAGTCTTGGTGCATTTGTGGGAGAGGGTGAGCTATGAGTATCCTTCTACTCCACCATCTTGGCTTCCTCAGTTCCAAGATTTTAATATGTGAAGAGGCATACATTCAACTAGCCTAAAGGGCAAAGGTACATCTACAAACAGTTACTCTCATTTCTAACCATGTTTCCTGGGGCCTATTTCAAGGTAAAGGAAGTTTGCAATAGAAAACGGAGTTGGAGCAAGTGCCACCCCTTATATATATAGGTAAGCCTGTCTCCATAAAACAGAATCTCTCTGCACACAAGGTAGGTGAAGGAAGGTTTCCACACACATTCAAATCCCAGAATAGAACATGTTGAGAAACATTCCTTGAGCTAGCCTAAAGTACAAGGGTACATGTAGAAACACGGACCCAGATTTTTCAGCATGTTTATAGGTCCAGTTTCAATTAAAGGTAGCTTGCATTGGAAAACCGAGTTGGAGCTAGTGCTTCCCCTTATATATATGGGTAGGCCTGTCTTCCTAACACAGAATCTGTGTTCCCTACAAGTTAGATGAAGGACGGAGTGCACACACATTGGATCCCAGAATGGATATGTGGAGAAGAATTCATTCAGGTAGCCTAAAGGGCAAGTGTTTCTAACACTTACCCATATTTCTCAGCTTTTTTTCCTATAGCCACACACATTCGGATCCCTATATGGAGCATGTGGAGAGGCACTCTTTCATCTAGCATAAAAGGCATAGGTACATCTAGAAACACTTATCTGATAACTCAGCATGTTTCCTAGAGCCAATTTTAAGAGAAAGGCAGTTCGCACTGAAAAACAGATTTGGAGTGAGTGCCTCCAGATAGGTCACTTGCATAGTTCCTCTAACACAGGACACCTGTGTTCCCAACAAGCTATTTGAAGGAAGACTTCCAGACACATTCAGATCCCAGAATGGAGCATGCAGAGAGGCATTCTTTCACCTAACATAAAGGGCATGGGTACATCTAGAAACACTTACTCTGTTTTCTCAGCATGTTTCCTAGAGGCGGTTTCAAGGCACAGGCAGTTTGTGCTGGAAAACTGAGCTGGAAACAGTGCTTCCCCAAAGATATGTAAGTAGCATTGTTCTGGTAACCCAAAAACCCCGTGTTACCCACTAGCTAGGGGAAGGATGTCTTATATGAACACTTACTCTGCTTTCTCAACATGTTTCCTAGAGTTGGTTTCAAGGGAAAGTCACTTTGCACTGGAAATCCAATTTGGAGCAATTGCCTCCCAAAAGATAGGTAAGTTGCATAGTTCCCCTAACACAGAATTCCTGTGTTCCAAACAAGCTAGTTTAAGGCCAACTTCCACACACATTCGGATCCCACAATGAAGCATGTGGAGAGGAGTTCTTTCATTTAGCATAAAGAGTATGGGTACATCTAGCAATAAATTCTCTGATTTCTCAGCATGTTTCCTACAGCCGGTTTCAAAGGAAAGGCAGTTTGCTCCAGAAAACTGATTAGAAGCAAGCGCCTCTTGATGGATATGTAAATAGCATAGTTCTCATCAAACAGAAACCCTGTGTCCAAAGCAAGCTAGATGAAGGAGAGCTTGCATATACATTAGGATCCCAAATGGACAATGTGGGGAGGTGTTCTTTCATGGAGCATAAAGGGCATGGGTACATCTAGAAAAACTTTCTGTGATTTCTCAGCATGTTTCCTACAGCTAGTTTCAAGGGAATGGCACTTTGCCCTGGAAAATTGTGTTAGAGTGATTGCATCCCCATAGATATGTAACTAGAATAATTCCCCTAACACAGAAACCCAGTGTTCCTAAAACTCTGAGGGATGGCTTCCACACACATTTGGATCCCAGAATGGAGCATGGGGACAGGTGTTCTTTCAGCTTGCATAAAGGGAATGAGTATATCTAGAAATAATTCTTCTGATTTCTCAGCATGTTTACTACAGCCAGTTTCAAGGGAAAGGCAGTTTGCACTGGAAAACCGAGTAGGAACAAGTGCCTCCCCATGTATATGTAAGTAGTGTAGTTCTCATGCCACAGAAACCCTTGTTCAAAGCAAGCTAGATGAAGGATAGCTTTCACACACATTAGGATCCCAGAATGGAGCATGTGGAGATTCGTTCTTTCTTCTAGCATAAAGGGCATAGGTATCTAAAGATACAGTTAGTCTTAACTCTCCACATGTTTCCTCGAAGCAGTTTCAAGGGAAAGAAGATAGCGCTGGAAAACTGAGTTGGACTGAGTGCCTCCGTATTGATTTGTAAATAGAGTATTCCTCTAACACAGAAACTCAGTGTTCCCAACAAACTAGTTGAAGAATAGCTTACATACACATTTGGATCTCAGAATGAAACATGTAGAGAGGCATTAAGTTCATCTAGCATTTAGAGGATTGGTACATTTAGAAACAATGACTCTGAATTCTTAGCATGTTTCATAGGGCCTGTTTCAAGACAAAGGTAGTTTGCGCAGGAAAACTATTTTGGGGCGATTGCCTCCCATCAATCTGTAGGTAGAGAGTTCCTCCAACACAGAAACAATGTGTTCCCATCAAGCTTGGTTAAAGAAGTCTTCCACACATATTCAGATACCAGAATGGAACATGTGGAGAAGAGTTCTTTCTTCTAGCTCAAAGGGCATGGGTACGGCTAGAAACAATTACTCTGATTTCTCAGCGTGTTTCCCAGAGCCGGGTTAAAAGGACAGGCAGTTTACTCTGGAAAACCAAGCTGGAATGTGTGATTCCCCATACGTTTGTAAGTTGCGAAGCTCCACTAACACAGAAAATATGTGTTCCCAACAAGCTAAGTGAAGGACAGCTTCCACACACACTCGGATCCCAGATAGGAACATGTGGAGAGGCGTTCATTCATGTAGCATAAAGGGCATGATTAGATTTAATAACCATTACTCTGATTTCCCAGCATGTTTCCTTGAGCCGGTTTCAAGGGAAAGGAATTTTGACCTGGAAAACTATGTAGGAGTGATTGCCTCCCAATTGGTCTCTAAGTAACATTGTTCCCTTAATACAGTAACTATGGTTTTCCACCAAGCTAGATTAAGGAAGTCTTCCCAACATTCGGTTCCCAGAATGGAACATGTGGAGAAGCATTCATTCATCTAGCTGAAAGGCATATGTACATTTAGAAACACTCTGAATTCTCAGTATGTTTCCTGGAGCTGGTTTCAAGGGAAAGGCAGTTTTTCCTGGAAAACCGAGTTGGAGCTATTGCCTCCCCATACGTATATAACTTGTGTAGTTCCCCTAACTCAGAATCTCTGTGTTCCCAACCAGATAGTTGACGGACAGCTTCCACAGACATTCGTATTCCAGAATGGAACATGTGGTGAGGCGTTAATTCATCTAGCAGAAAGGGAATTTATACATCTAGAAACACTTTTATTTCTCAGCATGTTTCCTAGAGCAGGTTTTGAGGGAAAGGCAGTTTGCCTGGAAAACAGAGTTGGAGCAAGTGCCTCCATATAGGTTTGTAAGTAGAGTAGTTCCCACAACACAGGAACTATGTTTTCATAACAAGCTGGGTGAAGGAGGCCTTACACCCACATTTGGATCCCAGAATAGAACTTGTGGAGAAGTGTTCATTCATCTTGCACAAAGGGCTTGGGTATATCTAACACAAACACTCAGATTTCTCAGCAAGTTTCCTAGAGCAGGGTTCAATGGAACAGCAGTTTGTGCTGGAAAACATAGTTGGGGCTCCTGCATCCCCATATGTATTAATGTAATGTAGTTACTTTAACACAGAAACTATGTGTTCTGAACAAGCTATGTGAAGGACGGCTTGCACACATATTCCGAACCAAATATGGAACTTGTGGACTGGCATTCTTTCATCTAGCACAAAGGGCATCTGTACAGCTATAAACACTCTGAATTCTCAGCCTGTTTCCTAGACCAGTTTTAAAGGAAAGGCAGTTTGCACTTCAAAACCAAGTTGGAGTGATTGCCACGCCATACATATGTAAGTAGCATAGTTCGGCAAAATTCAAAACACTGTGTTCCCAACAAACTAATTGAAGGAAAGCTTCCACACATATTCATATCCCAGAATGGAGATGTGGAGAAGCATTCTTTCATCTAGCATAAAAGGCATGGGTATATCTACAAACACTTACTCTGATTTCTCAGCATGTTTCTCACAGCCGGTCTCAAGGGAAAGGCAGTTTGCAATTCAAAACCGAGTTGGAGCGAGTGTCTCCCAATAGATATGTAAGTAGCTTAGTTCCCCTAACACAGAACACCTGTTTTTCCAACAAGCTAGTTGAAGGGTGGCTTCCACACACATTCGGATCCCAGTATGGAGCAAATGGAGAGGCTTTCTTTCATCTAGCATAAAGGGCATAGTTACATCTAGAAATACTTACACTTATTTCTCAGCATCTTTCCTACAGTTGTTTCCACGGGAAAGGCAGTTTGCCTGGAAAACCGTCTTGGAGCAAGTGCCTCCTCATCGATAGGTAAGTAGCGTAGTTCCCATAAAACAAAACACATGTGTTCCAAACAAACTAATTTAGCAGGACATCCACGCAGATTCAGATCGCAGAATGGAGAATGTGGAGAGGCATTCTTTCATCTACTATAAAGCACTTGGGTACATCTAGAAACAAATTCTCTGATATTTCATCATGTTTCCTAGAGTCAGTTTCAACGGAAAGGCAGTTGGCAATGGAAAACAGTATTGGAGCTAGTGCCTCCCCATAGATAAGTAGAATACTTCCCCTAACATAAAAACCTGGTATTCCCAAAAAGCTGTATGAAGGACGACTTCCACACACATTAGGATTCGAGAATGGAGCATGGGGATATCCATTCTCTCATCTAGCATAAAAAGCATGGGTATATCTAGAAAAACGTACTCTGATTTCTCAGCATGTTTAATAGGGCTGTTTTCAAGGGAAAGGAAGCTTGTGCTGGAAAAACTAGTTGGAGCAAGTCCCTCCCCATAAATAAGTAAGTAGCATAGTTCCTTTAACACAGAACACCTGTGTGACCAACAATCTTTTGAGAGCAGCTTCCACACACATTCAGATCCCAAATGGAGCATGTGGAGAGGCGCTATTTCATCTAGCATAAAGAGCATGGTTACATCTAGAAAAACTTACTGTGATTTCTCAGCATGTTTCCTAGAGCCTTTTTAAAGGGAATGGCTGTTTGCTCTGGATATATGAGTTGAAGTAAATGCCTCCCCATAGATATTTAAATTGTGCAGTTCCCAGAACACCGATCAACTCTGTTCCCAACAAGCTATATGAAGGAAGGCTTCCACACTCATTTGGATCCCAGAATGAAGCATGTGGAATGCCGTTCTTTCATCTAGCATAAAAGGCATGGGTATACTAGAAACACTTAGTCTGATTTCTCAGCATATTTCCTACAGCTGTTTCAAGGGATAGGCCATTTGCATTAGAAAACCTAGTTGGAGCGAGTGCCTCCCAATATATAGGTAAGTAGTGTAATTCCCCTAACTCAGAACACCTATGTTCCCAACAAAGTAGTTGAAGGACGGCTTCCACACATATTCAGATGCCAAAATGGAGCATGTGGAGAGTCGTTCTTTCTTCTATCATAAAGGGCATGTGTACATCTAGTAATAGTTACTCTGATCCCTCAACATGTTTCCTAGAGTTGGTTTGCAGGGAAAGGCAGTTTGTGCTGGAAAACTGAGTACCAGCAAGTGCCTACTCACAGATATTTATGTAGCGTAGTTCAGTTAACCCAGGAGCACTGTGTTAAAAATAAACAACCTGAAGGACAGCTTCCACACACATTGAGATCTCAGATATGAGAATGTGGAGAGTGGCATATTCATTCAGCATAAAGGACCTGGGTACAAGTAGAAACAATGACACTGATTTAATAAAGTGTTTCCTTCAGCCGGTTTCCAAGTAAAGTCAGTGTGCACTGGAAAGCCGAGCTGGAGTGCCTCCCTATAGATATGTAAGTAGCATAGTTCCCTCTCATCAAAAATTCGGTATTACAAACAAGGTAGGTGAAGGATGGCTTCCACACACATTCAGATCTGAGAATGGAACAAGAACAGAGGCATTGCTGCACCTAGCATCAAGGGCTGGGCATCATCTATAAACACTGACTGTGATTTCTCAGATGTTTCTTAGAGTCACTTTGCAAGGAAAGGCAGTTCGTGCTGGGAAAACAAGTAGGAGGAGATTCTTCCTGTAGAAATGTAAGTTGCTTTGTTCCCCTCAAGCAGAAACTATGTGTTCCCAACAAGGTAGGATAAGGACGATTTCCACACATATTCAGATCTGAGAATGGAACAAGAAGAGAGGCATTGCTGCATGTAGTATCAATGGCTGGGGAATATCTGGACACACATACTGTGATTTCTCAGCATGTTTCCTAGAGCTGGATTGTAAGGAAAGGCAGTTTGCACTGGAAAACCGAGTTGGAGTGAGGGCCTCCCCATGGATATGTAACTAGCATAGTTCCCCTCAAGCAGAAACTCTGTGTTCCCAAGAAGGTAGGTGAAGGACTGCTTCAACACACATTCTGATCTGAGAATTAAACAAGGAGCGAGGTGTTGCTCCATCCAGCATCAAGGGCTGCGGGACATCTGGAAACACTCACTGTGATTTCTCATCATGTTTACTAGAGCTGGTTTGGAAGGAAAGGCAGTTTGTGCTAAAAAACTAAGTTGAAGCGAGGGCCTCCCCATAGATATGTAAACCATGTTCTTCCACTCAAACAGAAACTCTGTGTTCCCAACAAGTTAGATGAAGGATGGCTTCCTCACACACTCAAATCTGAGAATGGAACAGTGAGAGAGGCTTTGCTGCATTTAGCACCAAGGGCTGGAGGTCATCTAGAAACACTGACTGTGATCTATCAGCATGTTTCCTTGAGCCTGTTTCCAAGAAAAGGCAGTTTGTGCAAGAAAACTAAGTTGGAGCTAGAACCTCCCTATAAACATGTAAGTAGCATACTTCCCCTCAGGTAGAAACTCTGTGTTCCAAACAAGGTAGGTGAAGGACGGTTTCCACACACAATCAGATCTGATAATGGAACAAGGAGAGAGACGTTGTTACATCTAACATCAGGGATGGGGGATATCTAGAAATAATGACTGTGATTTCTCAGCATGTATCCTTGAGCTGGATTGCAAGGAAAGGCATTTTGTGCTGGAAAAAAGAGTAGACGTGAATCCATTAGAGTATATATGTAAGTAGAATAGTTCCACGCAAGCCAAAACACAATGTTCCCTACAAGGAAGGTGAAGGACGACTTCCACACACACAGATCTGAGAATAGAACTTTGAAAGAGGCATTGCTCCATCTAGCATCAAGTGCGAGCAAATATTCAGAATCACTGACTGTGATTTCTAAATATGTTTCCTAATGCCAGTTCCCAAGGAAAGGCAGTATATGCCAGAACAACGAGTTTGAGCAAGTGCCTGCCCATACATATGTAAGTAGCATAGATCGCCTCAAGCAGAAGCTCAGTGTTCGAAACAAGGTAAGGGAAGGACGTCTTCCACACAAATACAGATCTGAGAATCTAATAAGGAGAGTGGTGTTGCTGCATCTAGCATCAAGGTCTTAGGGACATCTAGAAACACTGTCTGATATATCACCATGTTTCCTAGAGCCGGTTTGCAAGGAAAGGCAGTTTGCAGTGAAAAATCGAGTTGCAGCAAGGGCTTCCCCATAGATATGTAAGTCACGTAGTTCCCCTCAAACAGAACCTCTGTGTTCCCAACAAAGTATGGAAAGGCCAGCTTCCACACACATTCCGATCTGAGAATGATAAAAGAAAAGAGCTGTTGCTGCATCAAGCATCAAGGGCTGGCAGATAGCTAGAAACAGTGGCTGTGATCTCTGCATATTTCCTTGAGCTGGTTTGTAAAGAAAGGCAGTTTGCAATGACAACTAAGTTGGAGTGAGTGTCTTCCCATATATATGCAAGAATTCTAGTGCCCCTAAAGCAGAAAATCTTTGTTCCCAACAAGGTAGGTGAAGGACGACTTCCACACACATTGAGATCTGAGAATGGAACAAGGAGGGAGGTGTTACTGCATCTAGCACCAAGTGCTAGGGGACATCTGGAACCCTGATTGTGATATCTCTACATGTTTCCTTGAGCCATTTAGCAAGGAAAGGCAGTTTGCACTTGAAATCTAACTTGGAGAGAGTGCTTCACCATTGATATGTAAGTAGCATTGCTCCACTCAAGCAAACACTCAGTGATCCCAACAAGGTAGTTGTTCGATGGCTTTCACATATATTTATCTCTAACAATGGAAAAAGGAGGGAGGCGTTGCTGTATCTTGCTTCAAGGGCTAGGGGACATCTAGAAACACTGACTGTAATTTCTCTGCATGTTTTCTAGAGACGGTTTTCAAAGAAAGGCAGTTTGCATTGGAAAAACGAGCTGGAGTGAGTGACTCCCCATAGATATGTAGTTAGCATACTTCCCCTCATGCAGAAACTCTGTGTTCCAAAGAAGGTAGGTGAAGGATGGCTTCCACACACACTGTGATCTGAGAATGGAACAAGGAGAGAGGCATTGCTGCATCTAGCATCAAGGGCTTGGGGACATCTAGAAACACTGACTGTGATATCTCAGCATGTTTCCTAGAGCCAGCTTGCAAGGAAAGGCAGTTTGCTTGAAAACGGTGTTGGAGAGATTGCCTCCCTTTTGATACATAAGTAGCGCAGATTACCTCAATCAGAAACTCTGTGTTCCCAACAAGGTAGGGGAGGAACGACTTCCACACACATTCTGATCTGAAAATAGAACAAGGAGAGAGGCATTGCTGCATGTAGCATTAAGTGCTTGGTGACACCAAGAAACAATGACTGTGAATGCTCAGCAATTTTCCTAGAGCCTGTTTGCAAGGAAAGGCAGTTTGCAATGGAAAGCAGAGTTGGAGCGAGTGTCTTCCAATAGATTTGTAAGTAGAATAGTACCCCTCAGGCAGAATCTCGCTGTTCCCAACAAGGTAGGTGAAGGAAGGACTCCAATCACACTCAGAGCTGAAAATGGAACAAGGAGAGAGGCATTGCTGCATCTAGAATCAAGGACTGGGAGACATCTAGAAACACTGACTGTGATTTCTCAGCATGTTACTTAAACCTGGTTTTCAAGAAAAGGCAGTTTGCAATGGAAAACTGAGTTGGAACGAGTGCCTCCCCATAGATATTAAAGTAGTGTAGTTCACCTCAAAAAGAAAGTTGATATTCCCAACAAGGTAGGTGAAGGACAGCTTCCACACACATTCAGATCTCAGAATTGAACAAGGAGAGAGGCTTTGCTCCATCTAACATCAAGGGCGAGTGGATATCCAGAATCACTGATTGTGATTTCTCAATTTGTTTCCTAATGCCGGTTGCCAATTAAAGGCAGTATACACTAGAACAGCGAGTTTGAGCAAGTGCCTCCCCATACGTATGTAAGTAGCATAGTTCCCCTCAAACAGAATCTCAGTGTTCACAAAAGGTAAGGGAAGGACGGCTTCCACACACATTCAGATCTGAGAATGGAACAAGGAGAGAGGCAATGCTGCATCTAGCATCAAGGGCTGAAAGACTTCTAGAAACACTGATTGTGATCTTTCTGCATGTTTCCTAGAGCCTTTTTCCAAGAAAGGCAGTTTGCACAAGGAAACAAAGTTGCAGCCAGAACCTCACAACAAATATTTAAGTGGAGTACTTCCCCTCTTGCAGAAACTCTGTGTTCCAAAAAAGGTAGGTGAAGGACAGCTTCCGCACACATTCAGATCTGAGAATGGAACAAGGAGGGAGGCATTGCAGCATCTAGCATCAAGGGCTGAGGAACATGTAGAAACACTGACTGCGATCTCTCAGCATGTTTCCTAGAGCCGGTTTGGAAGGAAAGGCAGTTTCCGTTGGAAATGCAAGTTTGAGCGAAGGTCTCCCTCTAGATATGTATGTCATGTAGTCCCCCTCAAGTAGAAACTCTGTGTTCCCAACTAGATAGCTGAAGGACAGCTACAAAACACATTCAGGTCAGAGAATGGAACAGAGAGAGGTGTTGCTGCATCTAGCATCAAGGGCTTAGGGACATCTAGAAACATTATCTGTGATCTATCATGTTTCCTAGAGCTGGTTGAAGAGGAATGGCAGTTTTCAGTGAAAAATCCAGTTGCAGTGAGGGCTTCCCGATAGGTATGTAAGTCACGTAGTTCCCCTGAAGCAGAAACTCTGTGTTCCCACAAAGTATGTGAAGGCCGGCTTCCACACACATTCAGATCTGAGAATGGAACAAGAAATCAGGCTTTGCTGCATCTAGCTTCGAGGGCTGCGGGACATCTAGAAACACTGACTCTGATATATCAGCATGTGTCTTAGAGCCAGTTTGCAAGGAAAGGTAGTTTGGACTGAAAATCGATTTCCAGTGATGGCTTCCCCATAGATAATTAAGTCACATATTTTCCCTAAAGCAGAAATTTTGTTCCCTACAACGTAGCTGAAGGAAGGCTTCCTCACACACTCAAACCCGAGAATGAACAAGAAGAGAGGTGTTTCTGCATTTAACATCAAGGGCTGGAAGACAGCAAGAAATACTGACTTTGACTCTCAGCATGTATCCTGGATCTGGATTGCAAGGAAAGTATTTTGCGCTGGAAAACCAGGTAGGAGTGAGTCCCTTTGAATAGTTACGTAAGTCACATAGTTTCCTGCAAACCGAAAATCTGCATTCCCAACAAGGAAGGTGAAGGAAGGCTTCCAACACATTCCGATCTGAGAATGGAACAAGGAGAGAGGCGTTGCCGCATCTAGACCAAGGATTGGGGGACATCTAGAAACATTGACTCAGATATATCAGCATGTTTCCTAGAGCCGGTTTGCAAGGAAAGGCAGTTTGCTGGAAAACTGTGTTGGATAGAGTGCCTCCCCATAGCTATGTACGTAGTGTAGTTCCTCTCAAGCAGAAACTCTCTGTTTCCAACAAGTATGTGAAAGATGACTTCCACACACATTCAGATCTGAGAATGCAACAAGGAGAGAGACGTTGCTGCATCTAGCATCAAGGGATTGGGAACATCTAGAAACACTGACTGTGATCTTCTAGCATTTTTCCTAGATCCGCTTTACAAGGAAAGGCCACTTGCATGGGAAAGCCGAGTATGAGCGAGTGCCTATCAAGAGATATGTAAGTTGCATAGTTCCCCTTAAGCAGAAACTCTGTGTTCCCAACAAGGTAAGTGAAGGACGGCTTCCATACACATTCAGATCTGAGAATGGAAGAAGGAGAGAGGCATTGCTGCATCAAGCATCAAGGGCTGTGGGACATGTAGGAAGAATGACTGTCATTTCTCAGCATGTTTCCTAGTGCCAGTTTACAAGGAAAGACAGTTTTCACTGGAAAACCGAGTTGGAGCGAGTGCCTCCCCATATATATGTAAATAGTGTAGTTCACCTTAAGCAAAATATCTATGTTCCCAACAAGATAGGTGAAGGACGGCTTCCACACACATTCAGATGTGAGAATGGAACAAGGCGAGAGTCTTTGCTGCATCTAGAATCAAGGGTTGGGGAACATCTAGAAACAATGTATGTGATCTACCAGCATGTATCCTAGAGCTGGTTTGTAAGGAAAGGAAGTTTCTACTGGAAACATGAGTTGGAGCGAGGGCCTCCCCATAGATATGTAAGTAGCATAGCTCACCTGAAGCAGAATGTCTATGTTCCCAACAAGGTAGGTGAAGGGCTGCTTCCATACACATTCAGATTTGAGAATGGAACAAGGACAGAGGCGTTGTTGCATCTAGCATTAAGGGCTGGGTGACACCAAGTAAGAATGACTGTGATCTCTCAACATTTTTCCTAGAACATGTTGGCAACAAAAGGCAGTTTGCAATGGAAAGCCGAGTTGGAGTGAATGCCTCCCAATAGATATGTAATTAGCATGTTTCCTCTCAAAAAGTAAGTCTGTGTTCCCAACAAGCTAGTTGAAGGACAGCTGCAACACACATTCATATCTGAGAATGGAACAGGGAGAGTGGCATTGCTGCATCTAGAATTAAGGGCTGGGGGACATCTAGAAACACTGACTGTGATCTCTCAGCATGTTTCATAGAGCTGGTTTGCAAGAAAAGGCAGTTTCTGCTGTAAAAGCAGTTAGAGCATGTATCCCCCAATACACATGGAAGTAGTGTACTTCCCCGCAAACAGAAACTCTGTGTTCCCAACAAGGAAGGTCAAGGACGGCTTCCTCACACATTCAAATCTGAGAATGGAACAAGGATAGAGGCGTTGCTGCATCTAGCATCAGGGGCTGGGTACATCTCACAACACTTACTTTGATTTCTCCACATGTTACCAAGAGCCAGTTTGCAAGGAAATGCATTTTGCATTAGAAAACCGAGTTGGAGAGAGAGCCTCCCAATAGATATGGAAGTAGTGTTATATCCCTGAAGGAGAAACTGTGTTCCCAACAAGTATTTGAAGAAAGGCTTCCACACACATTCAGATCAGAGAATGGAAGAAGTAGAGAGGCTTTGCTGCATCTATATGCATCTGTAAGCTAGATGAAACAATGCCTCTCCACATGCTTCATTTTAGAATCTGAATGTTTGTGGAAGCCATCCTTCTCTTAGCTTGTTGGCAACATGGAGATTCCGGTTATGAAAACTATGCTACTTATATATCTATAGGCATGCACTGACCAATCTAAGTTTTACAGCCAAAGTGCCTTTCCCTTATAACCTGTTCTAGAAAACATACTGAAAATTCATTGTAAGTGATTCTACATGTACCCATGCTGTTTATGCTAGATGATTCAATGGCTCTCCCCATGCTCCATTCTGGGATGTGTATGAATGTGGAAGACCTCCTTCACCTAGCTTGTTGGGAACACAGAGTTTCTGTGTTAGGAGAACTAAGCTACATTCCTATCAATGATGAGGCACTGACACCAAGTCTGTTTTCCAGCATAAAACTCCTTTCTTGGAAATCGGGCCTAGGAAACATGCGGAGAAATCAGAGTAATTGTTTCTAGAAATACTCGTGCCCTGTATGCTAGATGTAAGAACGCATTTCCACATGCTCCATAATGGGACCCAAATGTGTTTGGAAGCCATAGTTCACCTAGCTTTTTGAGAACAAAGATTTTCTGTGTTACAGGAAAAATGCCACCTAAATATCTATGGGGAAGCACTTGCTCGAACTCAGATTTCCAGGGCAAACTGCCTGTCCTTTAAGAAAGGCACTAGGAAACATGCGGAGAAATCAGTGTATATGTTTCTAGATATACCCAAGAAATGTATGCTTAATGAGTGAATGCCTCTCTGCATGTTTCTTTCTGCAATCCGAATGTGTGTAGAAGCCATTCTTCACCTGTCTTGTAGGGAACAGAGAGTTTCTGTGTTAGGGGACTGAACTACTTACATATATATGGGGAGGCACTCACTCTAACTCGGTATTCCTGCACAAAATGCCTTAAACTTGAAAACTGCTCTAGGAAACATGCTGAGAAATCAGAGTATGTGTTTTAGAGATAACCATTTCCTGTAGGTTAGATTAATGAACTCCTGTCCACATGCTCCATTCTGGGATCTGAAAGTGTGTGGATGCCATCTTTCACCTAGCTTGTTGGGAACACAGAGTTACTGGGCTAGGGCATCTATGCTACTTACACACCTATGGGCATGCACTCACTCCAGCTTGGTTTTCCAATGGAAATTGCCTTTCCCTTGAAACTGGCTCCAGGAAACATGCTGAGAAATCAGAGTAAGGGTTTCTGGATGTGCCCATGCCCTGTATGCTAGATGTAAGAACACATTTCCACATGCTCCATTGTGGGATCTGAATGTGTGTGGATGCTGTCCTCCACCTAGATTGTTGGTAACACAGAGTTTCTGGGCTAGGGGATCTACACTACTTGCATACCTATGGGTATTCACTCGCCCCAACTTGGTGTTCCAGCACAAAATGCTTTTCTCTTAAAACTGACACTAGGGAACATGCTGAGAAGTCATAGTAAGTGTTTCTAGATGTACACATTCCCTATACACTGGATGAATGAACACCTCTCCACATGCTCCATTATGGTATCCGAGTATTTGAAGAAGCCATCCTTCACCTAGCTTGTTGGGAAAACATAGATTCTGGGTTAGGGGAACTACGCTACTTACATACCATTGTGTAGGCACCCCGCAACTATTTTTCCCAGCGCAAACTGTCTTTCTCTTAACCCAGCATAAGGAAACATGCTGAGATTTCAAGGTAATTGTTCCTACTTGTACCCATGCCCTGTATCCTAGATGAATGAAGGTCTCTCCACATGCTCTCTTCTGCGATCTGAAAGTGTGTGGAAGCCATCCTTCACATAACTTGTTGGTAACACAGAGTTTCTGTGTTAGGGGTACTACGCTACTTACATACCTATAGAGGGGCAGTTGCTTCAACTCGGTTTTCCAGCACAAAGTGTCTTTCCCTTGAAACTGGCTCTAGGACAGATGCACAGAAATCAGAGTAATTGTTTGTATATATAACTATGCCATGTATGCTATTTGAATGAATGCCTCCCCACATCCTCTATTCTTAGATTGCAATATGTTTGGAAACAACCGTGCACCTAACTTGTTGGGAACGCAGAGTTTCTGTGTTAGGGTAACAACGCCACTTACATATCTGTGGGCAGGAACTCGTTCGAACTCAGTTTTCCAGGGCAAACGACCTTTCCTTTTACATCGGCTCTAAGAAGCATCTTGAGTTATCAGAGTATGTGTTTCTAGATATAACAATTAAATGTATGATAGATGAATGAACGCCTCTCTACATGCTCCATTCTGGGATCCGAATATGTGTGGCAGCTGTTCTTCATCTAAATTATTGAGAACTCTAAGTTCCTGTGTTAGGGGATCTACTCTGCTTACATATCAATGGGGAGAAAATTACTCCAACTCGTTTTTCCAGGGCAAACTTCCCTTCCTTTTAAACCGGCTCTTGGAAACATGCTGAGAAATCAGTGTTTCTAGATGTACCCATGCCCTGTATACTAGATGAATGAACGCTTCTCCACATGCTCCATTTTGGGATCCGAATGTGTGTGGAAGCTGTCCTTCACCTAGCTTGTTGTGAACATATACATTCTGTGTTATGGGAACTAGGCTACTTATATACCTATGGGCATGCACTTGATCCAACCAGGTTTTGCAATGCAAACAGCCTTTCCCTTGAAACCTGTTTTAGAAAACATGATGAACAGTCAGAGTAAGTGTTCCTACATGTCCCCATGACCTGTATGCTAGATGAATGAATTGATCTTGCCGTGCTCCATTCTGGGATCTGTATGGCTGTGGAAGACTTCCTTCACTGAGCTTGTTGGGAACACAGAGTTTCTGTGTTAGGAGAACTCAGCTATATTCATACCTATGGGGAGGCACTGGCTCCACATCAGTTTTCCAGTGCAAAATGCCTTTCCTTTGAAATCGGGTTTAGGAATCATGCTGGTAAATCAGAGTAAGTGTTTCTAGATATATTCATACTTTGAATGCTACATAAATGAATGCCTTTCCACATGCTCCATACTGGGATCTGAACGTGTGTGGAAGCCATCCTTCACCTAGCTTGTTTGCAATACAGAGTTTCTATCTTAGGGGAACTCCACTACTTACATACCTATGGAGAGGCACTCCCTCCACTCAGTTTTCCATCGCAAACTGCCTTTCCCTTGAAAACGGCTCTATGAAGGATGCTGAGAAATGAGAGTAAGTGTTTCTAGATATACCCATGTGATGTATGCTAGTTGAATAAACGCCTCCCCACATACTTCATTCTTAGATCCCTATATATTTGGAAGCCATCCTTCACCTTGCTTGTTGGGAACACAGAGTTTCTGGCTTAGGGAAACTATGCTACTTACATATCTATGGGGAAGCACTCACTCCAACTCGGTTTTCCAGTGCAAACTATCTTTCCCTTGAAACTGGCTCTAAGAAACATGCTGAGAAATCAGAGTAAGTGTTTCTAGATGTTCTCATACCCTGTATGCTAGATGAATGAATGCCTTTCCACATGCTCCATTCTCGGATTCGAAAGTGTGTGGTAGTAGTTCTTTACCTAGATTGTTGGTAACATATAGTGTATTGGTTAGGATATCTACACTACTTATATTAGTATGGAAAGGCACTCGCTCCACTCAGTTTTCCATTGCAAACCACCTTTCCCTTGAAAACGGCTCTATGAAAGATGCTGAGAAACGAGAGTAAGTGTTTCTAGATATACCCATGTGATGTATGCTAGTTGAATGAATGCCTCCCCACATATTCCATTCTTAGATCCCTATGTATTTGGAAGCTGTCCTTCACCTAGCTTGTTGGTAACACAGAGATTCTGTATTAGGGGCACTGTGCTACTTACATACCTATGTGGAGGCACCCGCTACAACTCAGTTTTCCAGTGCAAACTGCATTTCCCCTGAACCCAGCTCTAGGGAACATGCTGAGTGTTTCTAGATATACCCATGCCCTGTATGCTAGATGAATGAACGCCTCTCCACATACTACATTCTGGGATCAGAATGTGTGTGGAAGCCATCCTTCACCTAGATTGCTGGGATCACAGTTTCTGTTCTAGGGGAAGGAATCTACCTACATATCTATGGGAAGGAACTGGCTCCAACTGTGTTTTCCAGCACAAAATACATTTCGCTTGAAACTGGCTGTATGAAACTTGCAGAGATATCAGAGTAAGTGTTTCTAGACATATTCATGCCCTGTATGCTAGATGAAGGAGTCTCTCTCCACATACTCCACTCGGATCCGAATGTATGTGGAAGCCGTCCTTCACCTAGCTTGTTGGGGACATGGAGTTTCTGTCTTAGGGGAATTACACTACTTATATATTTATGGGTAGGCACACGCTGCAACTCGGTTTTTCAGTGCAAACTGTCTTTCCATTAATACCGGCTTTAGGATAAACGCTGAGAATTCAGAGAGTGTTTCTACATGGACTCATGCCCTGTATGCTAGATGAATGAAGGCATCTCCACATGGTTCATTCTGGGATCTGAATGTTTGTGGAAGACGTCCTTCATCTGGATTGTTGGGAACACAGTTTTGTGTGTTCAGGGATTTACACTTCTTACAAATCTATATGAATGCACATACTCCAACTCGGTTTTCCTGTGCAAATTGCCTTTCCCTTGAAAACGGCTCTAGGAAAGATGCTGAGAAATCAGATAAGTGTTTCTAGATATACCCATGCCATGTATGCTAGTTGAATTAACTCATACCCACATACTCCAATGTTAGTTCCCAACATGTTTTGAAGCAATCCTTCAACTAGCCTGTTGGGAACCCAGAGTTTCTGGGTAAGGAGAGCAAAGCCATTTACATATATCTGGGCAGGCACTGGACCGAAGTCAGTTTTCCAGGACAAATGGGCATTCCTTTGATATCGGCTCTATGAAACATATTGAGAAATCAGAGTATGTGTTTCTAGATATAACCATTACCTGTACGATAGATGAATGAACGCATCTCCACATGCTCCACTCTGGAATTTGAATGTGTGTGAATGCCATCTACGACTTGCTTGTTGGGAACAGAGTTTCTGTGATAGGGGAACTACACTACTTACATACCTGTTTGGAGTCACTCATTCCTTCTCTGTTTTCCAGCACAAACTGCCTTTCCCTTGGAAATGTCACTGGGCAAAATGCTGAGAAATCAGATAAGTGTTTCTAGTTATACCTATGCCCTGTATGCTAGACAAATGAACACCTCTTCACATGATCCATTCTAGGATCCGAATGTGTTTGGAAGCCATCCTTCACCTAGCTTGTTGGGAACACAGACTATCTGTGGTTGGGGAAAAGCTCTACTTACATACCTATGAGTATGCACTCTCTCCAAATCGGTTTTCCAGCACAAATTGCCTTTCTCTTGAAACCTGCTCCAGGAAACATGCTGAGCAATCAGGATAAGGGTTTCTAGATGTACACCTGCCTCTTGTGCTAGGTGAATGAACGCTTCTTCACATGTTCCATTTTGAGTTTCTAATCTGTGTGGAAGCAGTCCTTCACCTACCTTGTTGTTAACATGGAGTTTCTGGGATAGGGGCACTGGCCAAACTGTATATATAAGGGAAGGCTCTCGATCCAACTTGACTTACCAGCACAAACTGCCTTTACATTGAAACCGGCTCAAGGAACCATTCCGAGAAGCAGGGTATTTATTTCAAGATATATCTTTCCATTTTGAGCTACGTTAGACAATGCTTCTCGTCATGTTCCATTCTGGGATCCGAATGTGTGCGTAAGCCATCCTTCACAAACCTTGTTGTGAACACAGAGTTACTGGGTTAGAGTCAATGGCCTACCTATATATATTAGGGGAGAGCCTCACTCCAAGTCATTTATTAGCACAAACTGCCTTTACCTTGAAACTGACTATAGGAAACATGCTGAGAAATCAGGGTAATTGTTTCTAGATGTACACTTGCTCTCTGTGCTAGATAAATGAATGTTTCTCCACATTTTCCGTTCTGACATTCGAATGTGTGTGCAAGCCCTCCTCACATACCTTGTTCAGAACACGGAGTTTCTGTATTAAGGGCACTAGGCTACTTATATATATGAGGAGGCACTCACTCCAACTCAATTTTCCAGCGCAAACAGCCCCTACCTTGAAACTGGCTCGATGAAACATGCTGAGAAATCAGGCAAAGTATTTCCACGTGTAACCTTGCCCACTCTACTAGAATGAAATAATGCTTCTGTGAGCCTAATGTGTGCAGAAACCGTGATTCACATACCTTGATCCGAACACAGAGTTCCTGGTTTAGGGGCACTGGCCTACCTATATATATTAGTGGAGGCACATGCTCCAACTCAGTTTTCCAGTGCAAACTGCCTTTACCTTGAAACCTACTCTAGACAACATGCTTAGAAATGAGGGTAAGTGTTTCCAGATGTACACTTGCCCTTTGTGCTAGATGAATGAATGCTTCTCCACATGTTCCATTCTGGGAACTGAATGTGTATGGAAGCTGTCCTTTACCTAGCTTGTTGGGAACACAGAGGTTCTCGGGTAGGGGCACTGGCCAACCTATGTATATTATGGGAGGTACTCACTCCAACTCAGTTTTCCATTGCAAACTGCCTGTACCTTGAAACTGAGTGTAGAAAGCATGCTGAGAAATCAGGGTAACTCTTTCTAGATGTACCATTTCCCTTTGTGCTAGATGAATGAACGATTCACCTAATGTTCCATTTTGGGATCCAAATGTGTGTGGAAGTCATTCTTCACCTTTGTTGTTTGTAGCAAACATTTATTCGGTTAGTGACACTGGCCTACCTATATATGTAAGGGGAGACAATCGCTCCAACTTGGTTTTCCAGTGCAAAAGCCTTTACCTTGAAACCTGCTCTAGGAAATATGCTGAGAAATCATGGTTAGTATTTTCAGAAGTACTCTTGCCCTTTGTGCTAGCTCAATGAATGCTTCTCCACCTGTCACATTCTGGGATCCAAATGTATGTGTAAGCCACCCTTCACCTACCTTGTTGGGAAAAAAGGGTTTCTGGGTTAGGGGTAATGGTCTACCTGTAATAAAAGTGGAGTGAATCACTCCAACTCGGTTTTCCAGCACAAACTGTGTTTACACTGAAACCATCCCTAGAAATCATGCTGAAAAATCAGGGTAGGTGTTTCTAGAGGTACTCTTGCACTTTCTGCTTGATGAATGAACACTTCTGCACATCTTTAGTTCTGGGATCAGACTGTGTTTGGAAGCAGCCTTTCACCTACTTTATTCTGAATGCATTGTTTTTCGGTTAGTTGCATTGGCCTACCTATTTATAGAAGGGGAGGCACTCACTCTAACTTGGTTTTCCAGAGCAAACTGCCTTTACCTTGAAACCCAGTCTAGGAAGCATGCTGAGAAGTCAAGGTACTTGTTTCTAGATGTACATTTGCCCTTTGTTCTAGCTGAAAGAAAGCTTCTCCACATGTTCCATTCTAGCATCCAAATGTGTGTGTGTAAGGCAACCTTCACCTACCTTGTTCAGAACACAGAGTTTCTGGTTTAGAGGCACTGGCCTACCTCTGTATGTAAAAAGGGGAGTGACTCTCTCCAACTTAGTTTTCCAGCAAAATTGCGTTTACTTTGAAACCCTCTCTAGGAACCATGTTGAGAATTCAGGGTGTTTCTAGATATGTCCACGCCCTTTCTGCTGCAAGAATGAACGCTTCTCCACTTGTTCCATTCTGGGATCTGAAAGTGTGTAGAAGCAGTATTTCACCTACACTTTTGTGAAAATAGTTTCTGGGTTAGTGGAACTAGCCAAACTTTACATATAAGTGAAGAACACACTCCAACTCGGTATTCCAGCACAAACTGCCTTTACCTTGAAACCAGCTCAAGGAACATGATGAGAAAGGGTAAGTGTTTCTAGATGTAATCTTGCCTTTTGTGCTCGGTGAATGAACGCTTCCCTACATGATTCATTCTGGTATCCAAATGTGTGTCGACTCCTTCATTCACATACCTTGTTCTGAGCACAGAATTTCTCGGTTAGTGGCACTGGCCTGCCTATATATCAAAGGGGAGTCACTTGCTCCAACTCGGCTTTACAGAGCAAACTGGCTTTACTTTGAAACCAGCTTCAGGAAACATGCTGAGAAATGAGGGTAATTGCTTCTAGATGTACCCTTTTCTTTTGTGCTACGTGAATGAACGCTTCTTCACATGTAACATTCTGAGATTCATCTGTGTGTGGAAGCCATCCTTCAACTACATTTTTATGAACACAAGGTTTCTCGGTTAGTGGCACTGGCCCACCTGTACATATAAGGGAGGCACTCTCTCCAACTGTTATCCAAAGCAAACAGCCTTTACTTTGAAACCGGCTGGAGGAAACATGCAGAGAAACCAGGGTATGTGTTTCTAGATGAACCCTTTTCCTTTGTGCTAGATAAATGAACACATCTCAACATGTTGCATTCCGACATCCCAATGTGTGTGGATGCTGTCATGTAACTACCATGTTGGGAAAACAGAGTTTCTGGGTTAGGGGGTCAGTCCTACCTTTATATATAATGGGAGGCACATGCTCCAACTTTGTTTTCCAGAGCAATCTGCCTTTACCTTGAAACGGCTTGAGGAAACATGATGAGAATTCAGGGTAAGTGTTTGTAGATGTACACTTGTCCTTTGTGCTAGATGAATGAACGTTTCCACATGTTCCATTCTGGTATCCAAATGTGTGTGGAAGCCATCCTTCAACAATCTTGTTGGGAACACAGACTTTCTGGGTTAGGGGCACTTGCCTGCCTATATATATATATAAGCAGATTCACTTGCTCCAACATGGTTTTTGAGCACAAACTGCCTTTACATTGAAACCATCAATAGGAAACATGCTGAGAAATCAGGATAATTGTTTCTAGATATATCCTTGGCCTTTGTGCTAGATGAATAAACTCTTCAGCATATGTTCCATTCTGGGATCTGAATGTGTTTAGAAACCGTCCTTCAACTACCTTGTTTGGAACACACTGTTCCTAGGTTGTGGACACACGCCTATATATATATATATGGCAGGACATATTCCAGCTCTGTTTTCCAGGGCATACTGCCGTTTCCTTGGAACCTGCTCTAGGAAACATGCTGAGAAATCAAGGCAAGTGTTCTCAATGTACTTTTGCCCTTTCTGCTAGATTACAGAATGCTCCTGCATATGTTCCATTATGGGATCCTAATGTGTGTGGAAGCTGTCCTTCACCTACCTTGTTGAGAACACAGAGTTTCTGGGTTAGGTGCACTGGCCTACCTGTATATAAAAGTGGAGTCACTCGCTCCAACACGGTTTTCAAGCACAAACTGCCATTACCTTGAAACTGTCTTTAGGAAACATGCTGAGAAATCAGGGTAAGTGTTTCTAGATGTACCCTTGTCCTTTGTGCTAGATGAATGATCAGTTCTACACATGTTCCATTCTGGGATCTGATTGTCTGTGGAAGCCATCCTTCAATTACCCTGTTGGTTACACCTAGTTTATGGGTTAGTGACACTGGCCTACCTATATATAATGGGAGACACTCACTCCATCTTGGTTTTTCAGCACAAACTTCCTCTCCCTTGAAACCAGCTCTTGGAAACTTGCTGAGAATTCACATTGTTTATACTTGTACCCCTCACTTTCAGTCTTGCTGAATGAAGGCTTTCCCACATGTTCCATTTTTTGATCCAAATGTGTGTGCAAGCTGTTATTCACCTACCATGTTGGGAACAAAAATTTGTTGTGTTATGTTGACAGGCCTTCCTAAATACATAATGAGAGGCACTCTATCTAACTCGGTTTTCCAGCTCAAACCTCCTTTAGCTTCAAACCATCTCTACAGAACTTGATTTTTATTTCAGGGTAATTGTTTCTAGATATACCATGCCTATTCTGGCTAGCTGAATGAACGCTTCTCCACATGTTCCAATCTGGGATCTGAATGTGTTGGAAGCTGTCCTTCAACTACCTTGTTGGAAACAGACTTTCTTTGTTAGGATGACAGGCTTACCTATGTACATAAGGGGAGCAATCACTCCAAATCAACTTTCCAGCACAAACTGCCTTAATTTGAAACTTTCTCTAGGAAACATGCTGAGAAATCAGAGTATGTGTTTCTAGATATATTTATGTTTTACATGAAGTTCTATGATTCATTTTGAGTTATTTTTACATAAGGTGTAAGACTTAGGTCAAGGTTCATTTTTTTCTATGCATATCCAATTGTCCCAGTACCTTTGGTTGAAAAGACTTTTCAAAAGTTGCTTTTTGTATCTTTGTCAAAGATCAGTTTCCTGTTCTTGGGTGGGGGCTATTTCTGGGTTTTCTATTCTGTTCCATTGACTTATGTGTCTATTGACTAATATAAATTTTATGTAATGGTTCTAAATATTTCCTACTATAAATCTAGTCGCCTGTCTACTCTAGTCTCCTGTTCATTGCTGTCCTCAACCAGGGACTCTTATCATTATGTTCCTGGTGTAAGTTTCTTGCTTTGGGGTTTGTTTTTTATTTTTGGTCTATAAAGAAGATATAAAGAATCTTGAATAATATTCTATTTAATGGTATTTTGTGAATTTCCTTGTGAAGAATTTAGTCTCTTTATTAAGCTTTCTTAGAGGGAAAGCCCTCAGCCTCACCATTGAGTATATTAGCTGTGGGCTTTTCATATGTATCATTTATTATGTTGAGGTAGGTATCTTTTATTCCTAGTTTGTTAAGGGTTTACATAATTAAAAGGTGTTAAATTTTGTCAAATGCTCTTTCTGCATAAATTGAGATGATCATGGGTTCCCTTCATCTTTATTCTGCTACTGTGGTATATTAAATTGATTAATATTTGTATGTTGAACCATTCTTGCATTCCAGGAATAAATTCCTTTTGGTCACAGTGTATAATACTTACAAACGTGCTGTTAAATTGTCTGCTGATATTTTCTTGAGAATTTTCATCAGGGATATTGGTCTGCAATTTTTATAGTGTCCTTGTCAGGATTTGGTATCAGTGTAATGCTGACAGCATAAAATGAGTCTGGAAATGCTCCATCCTATTCAAATTTTTGGAAGAGTTTGGGTGAGAATTAGTGTTAATTCCTCTGTAAATGTTTGGTAGACTTCACAAGTGAAGTCTTCTGGCCCTGAGCTTTTATTTGTTGGAAGTTTTTTGATGATTGATTCAATCTCCTAAATAGTTTTGGATGTTTAGATTTTCTATTTCTTTATGGTTCAGTCTTGGTAGGTTTTGTGATTCTAGGAATTTGTCCGTTTCATCTGAGATATCCAAATTTTTGGTGTACAATTTTTCATAATGCTTTTATAATACTTTTTATTTCTGTAAAATTTATTGTAATATCCCTTCTTTCATTTATGATTTTAGTTATTTGAGTCTGTTTCCTTTTTCCAAAGTCAACCTAGCAAAAAGTTTGTCAATTTTGTTTATGTTTTCAATAAAGCAACTCTTGGTTTTATTGATTTTTCTCTGTAGCTTTTCTATTCTCATTTTGAGTATCTCTGCTTTAATCTTTATTATTAAATTTCTGCCACTAGTTTTGCATTTAGTTTGTTCTTTTTTAGTTTTTAAGTTGTAAATTGTTGATTTGGGAATTGTTCTTTTTTTAATCTAAGCATTTGCAGGTATAAATTTCCTTCTTAGTACTACTTTTGCAGAATCCCTAATTTCTGTATGCTAAGTTTTCATTTTCATTTGACTCAGTTTTCCTAAATTTTCTTATGGTTCCTTGTCTGACCCATGGGTTGTTTAAGGGTGTTAATTCCTCACATTAGTGGATCTTCCCAGTTTTTTTCTGCTACTGATATCTAGTTTCATTCCATTTTGATTTAAAAGATTATTTGTACGATTTCAATCTTTTTAAATTTATTGAGACATTTTTGTGGCCTGACATATAGTGTAACCTGGAGAATATTCCATATGTATTAGTGAACAATGTGTTCTGTTGTTTTGTGAAGTGAAGTTTTCTATATATATATCTCTTAGATTCAACTGATCTATAATGTTGTTCAAGCCACCTATTTCCTCATTGACCTTCTGTCTTGTTGTTCTACCTATTATTGAAAGTGTGTTATTGATGTCTCCTACTATTATTGTAGAGCTGTCTACTTCTCCCTGCAATTTTGTCAATGTTTGCTTCATATATTTAGGAGCTTTTATGTTTGTTACATATATCATTATAAATTATATTTGTATAACAACTCAATTGAAAAATAGGCAGGAGACCTGAATAGACATTTTGCCAAATAACACATACAGATGGCCAACAAGCACATGAAAAGATGCTCACCACCACTAATAATCAGAGAAATGCAAATCAAACCCACAATGAGGCATCACCTTTCACCTGTCAGAATGGTCATCTAAATGAACCCAAATAACAAATGTTGGCAGGGATATGGAGAAAAGTAATCCCTCATACGCTGTTGGTGAGAATGTAAATTGGTGTAGCCATTGTAGAAAACAGTATGGAGGTTCCTCAAAAAGCTAAAAATGGAACTACCATTTGATCCTTGGTGTATATATATAGATACATATATACACACACACATACATACAATGGAATACTAATCAGCCATAAAAAAATGAAAATTTGCCATTTACAACAACATGGATGGACTTGCAGGGTATTATGCTTGGTGAAATGAGGCAGACATAGAAAGACATATACTGTATGATATAACTTATACGTGGAATCTAAAAAATACAACAAATTATAAACTAGTGAATATAACAAAAGAAACAGACTTATAGAGAACAAACTAGTGGTTACCAGGTTACATTGTTTGTCTTTGTGTTGCTTTGTTAAGTGACTGTGCTAGTTTGTCATCATTCAGGATCATCAGGGTGTGCTTAAATAACACATTTCTCATAATAATTGAATCATCTTACTTTTTGGAACTCTTAAGAGTTTCTTCATTTCTAACATATGAGAGTTTTCTCCTGCACAGTGAAAAAAAAGTGACAATGAATATATGTATGTTCATGTATAACTGAAACTTGTGTTCTAAACTGGAATTTCACACAACACTGTAAAATGACTATTACTCAGTAAAAAAAAAATTTAAAAAGAGAAAAAGAAAAAAAAGAAACTTTTTTAATACAAAATAAAACACTAAAATATAAAATAGAGGAAAAAAAGTGTTTTCTCCTGGATCCATCTCCCTGTACTCACTTGAAACTCTCATTTTTAAATGTTGCTTTATGGTTTGGTTTGAAGTTTCTAACCCTAGTCTGTATTAACTTTTATATCTTTTCCTTTTTAAAGTTTATCTGAAAAGAAAACTAGAAAAAAAAAACCCTCTTGCAACTGTGATATCAAACAGAATTATATTACAATAAATGTCTTACTAAAGATGAAATGCATTTTTAAACACCTGTAAACAGAACTTACCTGCATGAGGTATGGTTACTAAGCCTAATGTATGGATTTTCCTTGCTTCTGCTTTGAATTCCATGATGCTGAACCACAGAGGTTGTTGTTGTTTTGTCCCTCCATGTTGTCATGCAGGTGGTCCCCCTATGGTGGTACAAAGAATGACCAGCAATACACCAGACAGGAGATCGTGTCTGATGTGAAAGCGATGATCATGGCCTATGCTGGGAAAAAAACAGTAAAGGGAGCTTTAATTTAGAGCCTTTTTATTTATGGTCAACAGACAAGCCAGAATTTCAATTTCAGCAGTAGATTTTTTTTAAGATTCAGAAAACTTAATTCTTTCCTGTAAACTGAATATAGATAGTGAATGTCTTAAAATCTTTGAGCAACTGCTTTAAAGTAGAATAGTTACTTTGCTTTTGGTCTTTAACTTAAGGGAATATCCAGAAGTCCAGTGGCATTTCAAAAGCAAGGGCTTGATCCTTGCCTATTACATTTTTTAAGTACTGTAAGAATAACTGTAGACTAGGGTACTGTGGATAACTCAAGAACTACTTGGATATGTTATATGAAAGTTATATTATGAAAAATTAGAAATATCATGAAAATCAATCAACCTTGGAGATCAATTTGGTATAATTTATTCTTTAATAATGTAGATTTAGATAGCCCTTTTGTATATGTAACACTTATGAAGATAAGTTGGCTTTATATAACTCCTTTGTAGATAAATGATTAAAAATTTGATTTTTTTATCATTTGCTTCTTAAAAATAGAATATTAATTTCATAAAATATATTTTCCTTCAAATTCATAATTTTTCCCTATACTATCTTCACTTGTTTAGATAATTGAACCCACAATCTGATTTATTTTAAACACTCAGTATTGCTTCTGTCAGTTGCTTTATTAGATAGCAAGAATTCTTTATTATTTTTAATAAAATGCATTAGCAGGAAACTATACAGGGTTTCTTCCATTCACAGAGTCAAGTAATGATACCTGTTTTGTTAGATCAAGTGTCTAAGCCTCTCAACTTCCAAAAGATTACATGGACAAAGTTAAAAAAGTCATAAGTGATCAACTAACAAAATTTAACATGTTCATTGATTAAAAGTATAAATATGGGTCAATCTTAAATTCGGATATAAAGCTTTTATGAATTACATGAGCTTTCTCCAAAATTCTTTAATTTGGGCTTTAAACCCTCCAGTAAAAAACTGGTTTGAAGGAAGAAGAAAGTCGAAAATAGATTCAAACCAAATTCTATGGGAATAAACAAAGCTAAATGTTTCAGTCATTTTTTGAAGCAGAACAGATATGTTTTCTGCACCATATGTTTTTAATAGTATTCATCTTAACATACAGTTTAGACACCATGAGACCACAAGCCAACAAACAAGATCTCAGGCAAATCAAGAAAAACAACTAAGGGATTTTCTATTGCAAAATTACCCCAAATAGAAATGTAATAGAGGAGAACGAATCTGACGCCATATTGGATCTGTTCCTTTACTTTGAAGCACTGTGCCCTATTTTCCAGGCTTAATCTTGCTGGCTCTGCATCTTTTGTAAAACAACGTTGCCTTTAGCCTAAAACCTACAGGAAAGCCTATTCTCGGGGCTCTGACTTTTAAGGATGTTAGCACTTCTGCACTTAGGCAGAGATGGCAAGTTGCAAAATAGAGAATAACCGTTTTTTTGTTGGAGAATTACAGGGACACCATAGCCTGACCCACATGGATGGCTACAAGAACAAAGAATGCCTGCAGCAAGAAGTTTGCACAATCAACCACACCCCCTCTCCTTTTTAGTTTAAAAGGAGCCTGAATTCTGATGGGCAAGATGGTTCTCCAGGACACTTGCCCCCATCTTCTTGGTCTGCCAGCTTTCTGAATAAAGTTACTATTCCTTGCCCCAAAACCTCATCTCCTGATTTATTTATTTATCACTGTTGGGCAGTGAGCAGAACAAGTTTGGCCTCGGTAACAGAACCAGCTTTGTCATTTCCTCTGATGTGAAATCTCTCTGGGTGTACACGTGCTTGCCTGGTGGTTGTGGTGGTGGTGGTGATGGTGTTGGTGGTGGTGGTAAGCAAAAATATTTCACTTCTCCTACATTTCAATAGGCTAAAATTTCCTGTTATTTAATTCAACTCTAGACTTTTACATAATTACCTGCAGATGTGCTTCTGGAAGCTACAAAAATTCCAACAAGGAAAACAATTCTATTGTCTCCTGACAAGATACTTTTCGTCAAAACTGAGCAGCTCTGAAATACACTGTGGGAGTACAGATAGATGTAGTGTGCTTCATTTCCCATGCTGTTCCAACACAATTTTCCACTTATATCAAAGTAAATTAAAATCAGCCTTCAATAGCAGATGCTCTAGCATGATACAATAATGTCAATTTCACTTATTTATTGAGCCAGAGCAGCTTTAGAATAAATTATTTGATACCAAACTCCTGCTTGATGCCCTGTCTTCTCCCTGGTGGCTAATTTCTTCTTCTTACTTCCTTAAAGTTCTACTGTTATGGGAAGTTAGCCTTTACTATGCACATTTGATTGGGAAGGCACAAATTAAATATGTGAGGGGATGACATACATGTTTAATTCTTTCTTATACATATATACAAGCACACAGGACCTGTGTCTTGGAAGATTTCATTTCCTAATGTGGGCAAGAGGATGGTCTATAGTACAATCAATGATCTTAAAGCAGTTTTCTAGGGTATAATAAAGCAATGCCTGAGTTATAAGGCAGAACAACTACTGGATATGGATCAGTGGCACCAATCAGTGGGTGCACGTTTGTACACAAACACGCCCATGCACATGGAGCAGCCTTGGAGACAATCCATCTGTGTTGATGGAGCAAAGCCATGCTAGGGTGATGAGGAAAAAGTGCTTAATACAATCAAACCAGGACACCTGAGTAATGGGTAATAGGAGTCAATTGAATTTTCTGGTTAGCTGAAGGTCAAACAAAAACACTTTTAGTTACAAATGTCATTGCTAAAAATTTCCTTAAAGCACGGGAGCCCACTTTCCTGCCTTGCTTAGTGTCATATGACATATTAAACATGACAGATTCATACTTCTCTGAATGTGGAACTGGAAAGGCCTGGCTGTCATATTTCTGAACATTAGTCTATGTTTTGCAGCACAGTGGATACTGAAAATGGGGCAATTTGAGTGAATGGAAATGGACATAATCTAGCAGTCATTGTCTGTGTGTGATTTGCCAACTTTCTCCAAAAAGTAGGGGTAGCAAGCAAATCAGATAAAGTGAGTGTTCTTGAGGTGGGGAGTCAGGTGGGCTGACAGCTAAGTGGTCCCAGGAATATTGTTTTACTGTGTAAAATTGTGACTATGATCCAGACAGTGACACATTGTCAAATTCTTGTGCCTGTAGCTTTGATACCTGGCCAAGTCTGTGCAGCCAATTTTATCGATGGTGCATAATGAAGATAACTAACATTCCCTGAGGACCAGGTTGTGTGACTTCCATGCATTGACTCACTGAATTCCCTAAGCACTCTTTGTGGTACATAACAGTCTTAAAATATGCGGCAGGGAATTACTCTGTTTACAGATGATAAAATGAAGCTGTGAACAGTTGAAGCCTGGCCCGAAATCATGCAGATGGGAATCTGCCATGCTGGGAGCTGAGCTCGGGCCAGACTCTAAAAGCTGAAGTGCCCAGCAAGTCCCCTAACCCAGGAACCTGGCCCACAGCCACTGCCAGGCCCTGTTCTGTTTCTATGAATGCTCATGGGAAAATGCCAGGGACTCAGGACCAGTGTGACTTGATTAAGAAATTCAAACTGCAACAGCCTTTTGTTGGGGACTGTAATCTGGGAGTGAAATTGGCAGTGTAGTAAGGGAGGAAACAGCCTTGGTTGTAAGGGTATTTCTAGGGAAGGAGGTTCCCTGATGGGCTGGCATGGGAATCTGTGGTTGTGAGCCTCCAGTTGCCCTGTGGGAGTGGAGGCAGGGAAGGAGAGAGATTCTTCAGACTGGTCATAGTCAATACAGTTTGTAAACAGCTGAGTTCTGTTCCCTCACAGCTCAGACACATTCAGGGCATGAGGATGCTTAGCTAATGAACAACAGTGTGTAGTAAAGGCCAAGAGTGGGGTGGGGAGGAGATATGTGACCACCCCCTGGAAGGACCTCTGCCCCAGGGGACCAGGAAGGTAATGAATGTTTGGGGATGCACAAAGTGTTTATATGGCCTCATCAGGTAGTTCCCACTTTAAACTGATAGTCTGGACTATATGGTAAAATACGGTGGAATGACTGCTCTTATTTTAGGTTCTACAAACTCTTAAACAAATAGATTTGTATCTCCATTATACAAGCACTGCTGGATAACCTTTATATTCATGTTAGGATCAAAAGAGTGAGTACTTATTAATATTATTATCATGCTTCTACTGAATTAACACTCCAGCAACAGTATAATGGTCCCACTTCTTAACAACTGCCTCTGTAAGAGCCCTTGTAAGTCACAAATAATAATTATAAAGAAAATATATTAAAAATAATAATTATAGTTACAACAACTATGTTATTTTTAACGATGATAGTGTTAGCATCTCCCTCTCATATTAAACAATACCCAACACTGGATTCCTTAGGAAGGACCGCTAATGCATTTTTGGACTTTTCAAGGTCTTCACCGTGTGAAGCCTTTTTACTCACATTGGTCCACCACAGCCAGAATTGCTGTTCCTTGCATGATGGGCAGCCACGATCCGATGTCCTGGCCTTTTTCTGGCACCATGCATCTCTATTGGGTAGTCAAGTTTCCACATGTCCACTCTGATTTCCAATATATTTTTCCCCAGAGCCAACAGTGGGGCCAGTGGAAAAGAGGCCACAAATAAGGTGGTGAATCTAATTTGAATAACTGTTGAAGGAATGGACACACATCATGGAGTGGTGGATGGATGGAAGGACAACATATATTCCTTTACTCCTTTAAAGAGAGGGAGGCATATGGTGAACAAAATCCCAAAGAGAAAAGACGGTCATGGTAATAATAATGTTCAATAGTGAAAGAATCCAATCAAAAGACAAATATAAAATCTCTGGGAAGAAGACTAATTACAACCTGTTTCTTTCACATATATACACTTAATAGAAATAACATACTTAAAAACCTTTAACCAACCATAGTTATTTGCTGATAATAAACTTGGGAATCTTGAAGCATATTATTCATTCTCAGTGTTGAAATAATACAATCTTGGAAGATGATTTGTAATTGAGGATTAAAAAAAGAATATTGTGGAAGTATCTAACAATTTAAATAGAAATAAGAAATGTACCTTTGGGAAAGCTATGCATAGAGAATGTTGGAGGAAATATGCTGCAAATAGGCAAGTGAGCAAGCTCCCTTGAGTCTGGGAAGGTGAGTGCAGCACATCCAGAGAGTCTATGAAGTTGTTACAAGTCACAGAAAGGTATGCAATTAAAGTGTCTTCATAAGCATAATATCCTTCTTCAGGAATTTTTATATTGATATTTCTATGGTCTGTGTGGTCACAGGAAGTGAAAATTATGGTGGTGGCTTGGAAGTTCTTTTCTCTTTGTCTGTAATTTACACGGCGTTGTTACAGATGGGGCAACAGAGACCTGTGCTAAGCTGTTCCATGGGGTGGGGGAGCAGTTAGAAATGATAAGGCCAGAGATCTAAAAGACTTTTAGACCCTCCCCTCCTAACTGGCAGACCTTTAAAGTAAACTAGCACAGGTATGTAAATAAGACAGTGGATGAGAGGCAAATTTATGGTCCCTTTAGGGTTACTGCTCAGTCAAGGGATAGGGACTTCTCATGCCAGGAACGGCAAGACCATGGATGGGGTGGATGGGTAGGAGGAGCTGACATTTGCTTCTGACCTGAGAGGCAGGGTTGTGTTGCAGAAAAGCAGACAGTGTTGGAAAGATAAAGCAGCTCCATAGCCCAGAAGGAGCTGTCATATTCAGGGAGGTCAGAGAGGCAAGAACCAGAGTTAGTGATGCCACAAAGTCAGCAGCGTGGCAGCAGTGATGTCAGTATCTGTGTCCATAACCCACCTAACCCTACATGAACTCATCTGCCTACAGGGGCCAGGTAAGTAACAGAAATGTGTGAAGTGGGTGCAGTTACTGGCAAATTGGCAAGTGGATATTCTAATGAAATGCACTGCTCACAATCACCATATTGGAAAGTGGGCCCCACACTGTCAGATCTCTTTCTCATTCAAGAGAAGCTAGAAATTAAGACTTTATTAGAAATCAACCCAGTTCAAATCCCAGAAATCATTTATAATGAAAACAAAAGCACAGACTACTTAGAAATAAATTAGTGAAAAATGTTAAGATGGTTCTGATAAATGAGTTAAAAAAAAAAAAGATGATTGAATGAACAGTAGAATGCACCATATTCTTCATTGGACAGACTCAAATTTGGGAGACATAGCACACTTTTTCTCCAAAATAAATTTAGAATCTGAATGCAAATTTAGTTAATAATCCCAAATGGATTTAAGAAAAAAAGCTGAAAGGTGATGCTAATGTTCTTCCAGAAAAATACACAAATATACAAGTAAAATAATGAAGAGGGATGTTTGAATTGGTAATATTAGGGACCTTCTGGAAAAGGATAAATTAGGACCAACTCTAGGAGGTATTAATCTATGGTCATGGAAACAGTTTAGAAATAGTGCACTGAGATTATGAATGAAATAGAATACATTTCAAGAACAGATGTGGATATTTATGAGATTTCAGTAATATTATACAACTGACACTTCAAATCAGTGGATTAAACTATTGGAGTAATTAGCTAAATCATTGGAAGTCCTGGTAGAGTGTCCTCACTTTTGACATTAAAATAAATTCCAGATAGCTTTTTTTAATTAAAAACTAGAACACCAGAAAAAATACCCCAACATGATTTAATCTGTTCAGATATTCAAGCGAGAAGAACTTTCTAAAAAGCTTTTGGAACAAAGACCAAAAACAACAAAGGCCTAGCAACACAGCAAGGCCAGAAAAGCCCACTGTAAAACAAAACTAACCCTCACCTGACCTTCTTTCACGGCCCTGTATTGCTCTCTGATACTTTATACACTTTATTCTTCCCTTTAAATTCCAGTTTCTTGGGGAAGTACATGCGCTGATAACTCCTCCAGGGCTCAGAGCCCTGCATCCCCCACGGCCCTCACCACGGCACTGAGAAGGAGTTGCAATGTCGGTGGCTGTGAGTTCCAAACCAGTGGGCGTATTCAGTCCCTGTTTATTTGATTACCAGGTAGCTTTTGCTGTGGACAAATATTTTCCTCTCTGTGGAATGTTCTTTCCCATTGATTTTTGTTTTACTTAAATAAAATTAAAAAGCCCAGGCAGATATACACAGATCAGTTTTTTAAAGTCTACCTAAGTATAGTTCTCCTCCTCCATTTCCCCAGTCTTGGCAATTAAAGGTGGGCTTTAACTCTTGCTTTTTTGCCCCACACACCCACCTTTCTCACTATGCTTCTTTTAGTCAGTGTTCAAATCCCTCTTAAGCCAGGTTACAGTCTTCCCTGTGTTGCTTCAACTAGTTTTCTCCCAACTGCTCTGCTATTCTTCTTTCTCTTGGTGGATTTCTGTTCTCCCATTTGCCATGTACATGGCCATTTTCCCCAGGGCTTCATCTTCAATCCTCTGCCTGGGAGGACTGAATCACCCCCATGGCCTCACCCACAGCACCTCTGAGATCCTGACTGGTGAATCCAGCTTAAAAATGGACATCACCCCTCAGATGTCCCATAGACACTTCACACTCAAAATGCCACACACAGAACCACCTCCTCAAAACCAGCTTCTCCTCTTGTACTCCCCCTGCAGACCCACTCTCTGGATGGGTCGCTGGAAAGTCATCTCAGCAGCTCTGTGCCCCGCCACCATGCAGTCACCTCTACAGCAGTTACCACTTCTGCCGCCCATGTCACTATCACTCTGCCCAGGGCCTCTCTGCAAGCGTGTGACACTTGTTGTCATGGTTACCTGTGGTGGCCCCCTGAAGTATCATTTCCCCCAAATATGGGCCTCCCCCCAAAATAGTATCTTCCATTCTGTTGCCAGAATAACCAGATCTTCTCTAACATAAACATTATGCAATTCTCTTGCTTACAAATATTCCAATTTATACCTGTTTTTTAAGGATAACTAAAGTATAGTCATCATGACAGAGGCCTTGTATACCTGATATTCCCACTTGTGGATACTTTGTTCTAGCCCTACTTGTTCTTCAGTCTGGCCAAGCGGCTTCATGCCCGTGTACTCTTATATGTCTCCACCTCTCTGCATGAAGTGTCCACTTTCTCTACCACATGTTAGAGAACTAATTTCCATTCATCTTTCAAAATTCAGTTCAAATATCTCCAGGTCTCCGAAGTCCAATTTGTGTTCACCTGCTTAGTAATCCATCAACTACTCGCCATGCCTCACCTGGCCTGGGGAGTGCAGACACCAAGTCTTACCTGTCTTGGTCTCCCCAGCAGTTTATACAGTTTTTGGCATAGCAGGTGCTCAATGTTTGTTGGGTGGATAAATGAATGAGTGAGTAAAGAGATGAGCAGTCTACAATCCCCCCAGTTACTCAGCTGCCATTTTGGAAAGTTCATTCTGCAGAGACAAGGAAATCTCAGTGCAGGTAGTGGGCAGACAGAGCAGAGGTGAGGGTGTGGGGGAGACAGGCCTGGTCCTGGAGAGCGCAGAAGAGGTGTGGATTGGATAACACTGGAGAAGGAATGAAGGGGGCGGGTGCAAGGAGATGTTGAAGAACAACTGATATTAACTGTAGTAAATTAAAAGGAGAACATATTATATGAAGGGAAGATCAAGTTAACACAGCACAGGTGGAAGAGGCAGTAACAGAGACAAAGAGGTCTCACTTCATCATTCACTGCATTTCACTTACGGCACCTGCCCTCTGGGAAGGCATCACCAAATTCTTGACAGACTGGTGTTTGTGTTGTGGGTGCTCTAAGTACAAAAATGTATCCTATGGCTTCCAGATTTTAAGAATGATTGATTATTTCTCTTATGTCCCATGTCTGAGTTCTCAGACAGCAGGATCATTTGCTGGTGGGGGGAGAGCTATTGTGGTTAACAACTCATGGTTACTCTAATAATCTCAAAGGACGGTAGGGAATTCACTAAAACAACTAAAAGAGAAATTTCACTCAGAAAAAAACATATGCCATATAGAATCTTGTGGGGGCCTTGAGGGCAATGTTACCACCAACTCATCTAAGAGTTGTACATGAGTGTGTTGAAACTCCAAGCTCAAGTCACTTAAACACTTATGAGAACCAGGGTCCAGGCTGTGGTGCTCTGGATATGGACAGGAAGATGCAAAGCCTGACTACTGCCTCCAACAGGATCAGTCCAGCCGAGGAGCACAATGGACACGGACACAATCACACACCATCAGGAGAAAAATCAAGTGCAATTCATGCCTAGAGAGGAGAGCAGAAAATCTCTAAAAAGTGGAGGGGTTCCTGCCAAGGCTTGGCAAGAATCTTCCAGGCAGAAAAGCAGAGAAAGGTAATTCAGGCGAAGGAGAATAGGGTTGGTGTCTGGGTGCGAGGCCTAATGAAGCACGGGTGGAGGGCTCCAGGATCACCCCTCAGAAGCTGTTCCCCTTCAGCAGCTAAGAGGTATAACTAAAAAGGAAGGTGGGGTGTCATTAATGATCATGGGGAAAACTGGGAGGAGGAAACTGAGGTCAGGAGATCATCACCAAAGGCACATTATTTTAGAGGAACAAAAATAATTCAAAAAGCAATTGGAAATTCTTTCTCCCATGAACCAAAAGGACAAAAAATAGGTTTCATTCCAGCGTTGAATACAGAATAACAGACTGCCTACTCTCAGAAATGGATTGAATTTTCTAATTCATTAGGGATTATTTAGATAATAGGAAAACTAATAAATCTGAAAAATCTCTCTAGAATTGATGTTACTCCATCCTGTTTTGCAGGGTAGGGGGAGGCTGAAATATTTAATTGGTATTTTAATGAGACTATAAAGTTCTGAAAATCCTATCAATTTCTCCTGAAAGCCTACAACTTTTCCTTTCAATTCCCTTTACTTGACTTAACTAGAACAATAATTTTTTTTCCAAGACTTTTTCTTTGTGTGTTAAAATAATAAATGCTATGCTGCCCCCAGAATGTTGTTGTTATTATTAATGCTGATAATAGCTCCAATAAGAAATATTTACAATTATGACTCATTTTGGAATAAGAGGTCATTGGCTTATAGTCCCTTTGAAAATAAGCAAAATAAACGAACATAACTTCTACACCAGGGACTGCAGCTGCACCTTTAATGGAAGCTGGTCATGAAATACAGCAAAAGCAAAAATGTAACTCAAATCAGACCCCAGGCCACAAAGCATCACTGACTGAAGATGCCACAAGATGACCTTTCACTCACTGAGGGAACCAGATGCGATTCCATGTATAATGTATATATTTAAAAGCAATTATTTTATATATAGAATGTGATTTAGGAAAAAAAATCCTTCCTCTATCTCTAGACTTATAAACAGGAAGCACAAAGGGGTGCCTTTGCAGACATGAACCCTCATGAATAAATGCAAAGCCTATTGGCCAAAATCCTTTTCTGTCTCCTAAGGTTAAAAAAAACTAATTCAAGGCAGTGGTGAGCTGAAAGGGCTCAGACAGAAAACGTGCACATCATCAGCTTTCTAGTAGATAAAAGTGTCCCATGCATAATAGAAAAGATGGCTTTTCCTATGGAAATCTATTTTAAGATACAACCATTTAAAGGCAACTGAGATCTCAAAACCAAGCTCAACCAAAGAGAAACAGAGCCCAAGCAAATGCACAGAAATGGGCAAAGACATTGGAGAAGGAGGGGATCTGTGCTTAACCGATATTTGAGATCAGCAAGTTCATCCTGAATTCAAGCCAGTGATGTGCCTGGTCACTCAAGGAACCAGGCAGAAACCATCGGTCACAAGAATGTTAAAAGGAACAATGTGAAAGGCAGGTGTGAGATGTGTAAGGGGTGACCCTGTGAACCTTGCTGCCATGACGCAGGATGCTCTTGCAGGCTTTCTGCACTGGCTGGCGGGCTCACATGACCCTGTTTAGAAGGATATCAACCAACAGCTGTGCCACACGGGCTACATGAATATTCCATTTCATTCCTTGGCAGTAAATCTTCAGCTTTGTACAACATAAATATTGACAAAGATACACAGAGGCACCCTATTTGAAAGCCTGACTGCATAATTGCTTCTAATGGAGAAAAGCGGGCTCCGTTTCAGTATGATGGTCATTGTTTGGCTCAGTAACCGATGCTTCTGAGACCCAAAACATACTCTAGTATAACTGACAGCACCGAAATCTCCACTGATGACTTACTCATTTTAAGGTATTCATAAAATAACCCCAGTTTGCCCATGGGCTGCAGATGGCAGTACCGTTCCCATTGTGGGGTGGTCTCTTCTGCTTCCGAAACTGTGGCACCATTAGATTCATGACCCAGATGCCAAACAGATTAAATTATAAAGCAGGATATTATCAGACCAAGGTGATAAATGTATTACTGACAGTTCAAGCTGAACACATCATCTTCCCAAGAATTTAATTTCTTGTTTTCAGGATAAATTTCTTTTTATTGCTGCCACCCTACCCCCAAACATTGTGAAAACTATTCCTGACTATGTATCTGGGTTTACCAAAACTGTAATGACTGCTAATTTATCTCCTACCTCCTTTTCAGGTGGGCATTTTAGCTTTTAGAAGTTACCTTCCCTCATTTGTCTTTTTTTCCCCCATTTCTCTGCTATTATCCACCATGGCCTTTCCAGTCTGAAAATCGTCAGAGAAAATAAGTGAAAGAAAGAAAGACAGGGTCTGTGAGCTGGTGATAAGTGCTGTGGAGGAAAATAAATGAGGACGAGGAATTTGTGCTAGGGAGCAGTGGGGATGGTGCAGTGACCTTTGAATAAGGTAAAGAAGGAGGCAAAGGGGTGGGCAGAGAGAACAGTGATCATGGGCCTGGAGGTCCCTCATGCTGGACAGACAGCATGGAGACTGGTGTGGGCCAGAGCAAACAGGAAATCAGTGGTGGTTTTGGGGGTGGAGCCTATGAGACCACAGTGAGGATGTGGGCATTTTTCCCTCTGAATGAATTGGAGAGCCATGGAGGGTCACCGAGCAGAAAAGTGATACTCTAACTTTGGATCAAACAAGTCCAAGGCCCTAATTTATGCTGAACAAATCAAGGGTCAGAGAAGTGACATGCCGCCTCAAAGTCAGTGCAGAGCTTAAAAGAAACACAGCCTTGACTCACAGCCCAGTGCTCTGCCCCCTCCTGAATGCTGTCCCACAGAGCTGTCTCTAAGGTTATCTTTTTTCCTCACTCAGATTCTTGTGGTCCAACTGAATGCTTCCCCCTGTTTCAAATGGCAATTTGTCCTGAAATGAAATCGGGGTTGGCAGTGAAACAAGGCATGGGCCTGTAGCCTACAGAGCTGTTGTCCCTGAAAGCAACAGCTGGCACGTGGCTTACTCGTGGAGTTCAGGAGAAGAGACAGAGCAACAACAGACAACTTAGCGTCTGGCAAAGCTTCGGCTGACTGCACTGCACGTTTGGATGGATTTCAAATTTGGACAGAGAGGCAGCTTCACACGAAAGGCAGGTGTATACACCGTACATGCACACACGACTATATGCACACACACACGGACACACACAGAGTATGTGATGTGACTTGTAAAGAGCTGCCCATGCTAGGTTTCCCACTGCCTCTGATCTCAGTGTTAACCTTTCTCTGGCCATGCTCCCAGGTTTGCTACGAGATTTCTTTGCAATGGAACATGCCCTTCGCTTCACAAACTTTCCCCACTGCTTTCAATGACATTAGGGGAAGAGCAGGGAGCTCTGGGAAGGGGTGGGGATATGGACTGAAGATACCCCTGAATCTGAATTCACACTTCATGGCTTATTTGTTATTTAACTTTATTTACATTCAAAATGCAATTGTTGCAGATCTCAGAAGATGATTTACACTCACTGCTATGGCAGAAAGTTGCGGTTAGTAGACCCACCACTGGATCCTCTTATTCAACACGTTCTTCCAATAATTCAGATATTACTGTATCACAAATGTCCATTTCTATATTTTGATATCTGCTTTTCAGTATAATTATCTTCCTTCTTTATTCTCTAAATCTTAAGATTTTAAAACATTTTTCTGAGAAGTGGTCCACAGGCTCTTTAATTATGATAAGTAGATAAAGAGATCCTGTAAATCAAAACCACATTTAAATCCTGAGATAAACTCAACTCTGTCATATACATGGCTAGGTTTAGTCTGCAAATACCTTGCTTAGTAATTTTTCCATCAAACAACAAGGTCCTACTTTATAGCACAGGGAACTACATTCAAAAAATTTTAATAGCCGATAGTGAGAAACAATATGACAAGGAATATATATATATATATGTATGTATAACTGAATCACTATGCTGTACACCAAGAATTAACACAATATTGTAAACCAAATATACTTTCAACAAAAAAAGTTGAAATAAAATTGGGAGATGAAACTTCCACTGCCCCGGCTGCTGTCAGGATGAAACGATTCAGAGCAGGCTAGGTATTAGCAACCCCCCAAACACATCAAAATGTGGGATCTTCCTTTTGAGCAGCACAGGCTAACTGGCTGTAGCACCTGTAAATAAAGCTGAAGTCTCTTAGAACCTTGGTTTGGGGACACTGTGGCCACAGGTTTGGGGGTCACTGCAGCACCTACGAGAATGACGGGGACAGCCTGCTGCTGAAGCTGCTCCCTAGGATGCAGCCCAGAGTGCTGCAGTCAGGTCTGAGGTTCAGCCGGGAGCATGCAACTCCACAGCCACTTGGAGCCCTTCGGTGCGTGTGGCACTGGGAGCGCGCTCATCAATCACCCTTCCTGGCACCAAGACTTGGGAGTCTCTTGGGGGAATTTTTCTCTGCCTCATACTTCCTGTCTCAGCCTCTTGTGGAATCCGGTCCATGTCCCACGGAAACAGGGCTTTTACCCTCCAGGACCCAAATCCATCACGGTTTGGATCCAGGATGAAACTTCCATGCTAACTCATCTGGCAATCCCTTCTTGTGCTGAACTGCTCTCCCCCGCCGATGGTATTAGGTCATATTAGAAGTCCCAACTTGCTTGTCCTTAGCTAAGACTCTGACCCTCTTTCTCAGTCTTCCTTAGTGGAACCACTCATCTGTCGCAGAAAATCTTGGGCTGTCATCTACCCATCATTGTCCTCGGTCTCTTGGGTTTTCTGTTGGGTTATGGTTCTTGTGCAGGGATATCAATTTGCACATGTGAAACACCTGTAGACATTTTAAAAAATACAGGCACTTGATCCTCCCCCTTCTCCAGCCAAGGCTGGAAGCTTTCTCCCTCTAGCAGGGGTTACACAATCATTTGCTTGGGAATTGACCACAGATTAGCATAATCATAGTAAATTGCCCTTTACTCAGTGCTTGCCACGTGACACTTTCTACTTCATGTTGTCTTTGTACCTTCATTATCACATTTAATCTCTGCATTATAGATAATCACCATTTCTGTTGAGGACACTCCCACTTGCTAATCTTGAATACAAGTATCTTTGATTCTCTGAATCTATTTCATTCCTGAGTTTCCTGTTCCTGAATTTAAAGAGTGAATTACAGACACATGTATTTAAGATTCTCTTATTATATGTCTCTGCCTCATCCTCTAACCAAATCATATCTGGAGAAGAGAGATTTTCTTATTATATAGTAGTGCATACCCGCGGTGGAAAATGTAGAAAACATAAAGTAAGAAAATTACAGCCATACATTATCTAAACACCAAAGGACAATGCTATGCCATTTTGGGCATTTAACTATTTTTCTTAATATTTTATCCTAAAATTTCTCCAGGGCAAGTTGCTTAACCCTGGAGTCATACTAGCCTTTTGTCAAGTACAGAATAACATTCCCAGAAATGATCCCAATATCAAAATAGTATGTGAGGCTGGGAAGGCCACAGGGCTCTCAGCTTATTCTCTGAGTCCTACAAATAATGCTGTTAATTCACTGATGTTATGCATTCGATGCCTGTGAGTCACTCAGTCACTCAGCTGGGTCGGACTGAGACCTACTATATACCAGGTGCCGATCCAAGTCCTGGGGAGACCCCAGAGGGAGCCTGGATCATGGCTTCACTGTCCTTCTTCATTTGCTCCCAGAATCCTACTCAAGAGCCCCACATGGAATTGGGGGGTGTAGGCAGGTGAGTTATTCATTTCATTATGTTCCTTTGGACATATTTAAATAGCATGAAAATAGTCGCTAATTTTGATAAGTTTTCTTTTCCCTTCCTATGTATTTTTGAGGATGGGTGTAGTTTTGGCATAGCAAGAATTACTGATAGATCTTTGGTATGTTAGGATTTAATATGAAAAAGTAAGAAAGAAACTGGCACCTTATACAAAGAGAAGAGGCAGTGAGGAAAACACAAGCCACCCTTGAACTTGGCTACCACTCCGCATTCCTGGTTTTCAAACAAGGGAATTATAATTCAAAACATATTCCCTAAATATTTTAGCCCATAGTAGAAATACATAGAGGCAAAGTTCAGCTCACTGGAACCTACAACCATGTGCTTACTTAAGGGAAAGAATAAAAAGACCACAGATACTATAATGCATCCTTTACTTTAAACTAGTTCATGTGAGCAAGTTTCATTTCACATGAATTTCTCAGTACCAATTTAGGAAATATATCCTTCTCCTTGATTGGTTAAAATAGCTCACTGACAACCAGATTCAACAAAATTTAGTGTTAAATAATTAACATATTTCCCTCAGGAAATGCTTTTGAGTAACCTGTGTTTAGTATTTCCTCTATCTGATCTATTTCTTTTCACAGAGAAAAATAGTATTATTTGCACATGAGCTACATTTACTCCTCTGGAAAAATCTGACTGTGGGCTCAGTGTAAGAATTGTGCACTGCACAGTAGGGAAAAAAAAGATTCATTTCACAGCAAAGATCAGAATCTTTTTTTTGAGGGGTGTGGTGAGCTGGGGGACAAGGGAAATGCCTTTGTTTAGAGACAGGCCGCAGTAATCCATACTGAATCTGAAAGATGAAGCCCTTGTGAAGAAATGTGGAAGGACACACTGACAACCAAAGGTGTTCACTCTGCAAAAGCTGAAAGAAAGAAAGAAAAAATAATTTAACTGCCCTATAAAGAGAATGGACAGAAACTTGGTAATGAGGGAGAGTGAAGGAAGGTTTAGGGAAGGGAGGAGAAACAATGAAAGGGAAGTTGGATGTGGTGGGCAGAATAGCAGGTTTCTGGAGCTTACAATGAAGGATGATAAGAAAAAAAGTAAAGTTTTAAAAAAGTAACAAAGTTTAAAATAGTTTAAAAATTAAAAAAATAAGTTAAAAAATAAATTTTTTAAAGTGGCATGGAAGATTTTAAAACGATGGATGTTTTTTATTTCAAAATTCAAGTTGTTTGAGTTTCTCCTCCATGCTCCAAACATCAGTAACACTTGCTTGTGTAAGTGGTTTTGGGGGACACCACAGAGAGGGGTGAGCTCTGCAGTTAGGTTGGCCAGGAGAAGAATGCTGGTTTGGAAGGCAAGACAGAAGAGAGATCAACAGTTTTGTGAGAACAGAAACTGAAAGCCAAACATTATCCTAAAAAGGTTAGCACGGTAGGCAGAAAAATGGTCCCCCCAAAGATGTCCATGTCCTAATCCCCAGAACATATGAAGAGGTCAGGGTCCCTGGCAAAGGGGGACTATGGTTGCAGATGCAGTTAAGGTTGCTAACCAGCCAACTCTAAGAGAGAGGTGGGCCCAGTGTAATCACCAGGGTCATTAAAGGAGGAAGAGGGAGGCAGAAGAGGGGAGAGAGGAGAGGAGATATGACCACAGAATCAGTGTCAGAGGCACACCATGCTGACCTTGAGAGAGAGAAAATAGGTCACAGGCCAAGAGACACAGGTGGCCTCTGGAAGCCAGAAGAGGCAAAGATACAGGTTCCCCTGGGTCCTTCAGAAACAGCCCTGCCAACACGTTGACTTCAGCAGGCTTCTGCATTCAAGAACCCTAGGAGGTTTAATTTGTGTTGTTTAGTGGAAACTTTTCCTTTTTTCTTCCTACTACCATGACGCTTGGGGATACTTGTTACAGCAGCAACAGAAAGTGAATACAGTAAGCTCCTTTAATTGTGCAGAAATTGCAGATAACACTGGACTGTCCACCTTGATATGGGATTGGGCTTATGTGAAAATCTAAAGGACAGTGTGACCTTAGCTAATATCTGCTTTTCTCATTTTTAGGAAGAGAACAGCAAGTCAAAACCTCTGTAGTTATTATTTTAGACAAGTGTCTTTTAAAACATTATGTAACCCTGTGCCTTAGGACCCCAAGAGAGCCTCTGTTCTTAGAAGAACATGGATTCAGAGAGATAGGGTCTTACATCTGAGTCCCACAGTGGTCTCTTATTGGCAATGTGAGCTTGGGCAAATCACTTACCCTCTTTAAGCCACAGGATCTTCATTTGCAAAAGGGAGATAAGAATAAGGATTGTTTGGGTGATTAAATTATACACACACACGCACACACACATATATGTACAACACTTAATACAGTGACTAGCACATACTAGGCACTCAACAAATTCCTGTTATGGATTTTTAAATGCATGTATAAAAGGAGGAGAAAGTTGTGGGAAGTTGTGGGACATCTTAGCTCACGGCCCCAACAAGGGCCATCTCTCAAAGGGCTCTGATCAGTCAGCCCCCAGTGATGGGCTAATAAGCAGAAATTATAGCACTTGGGGATTTAAGTTAAACATAAAAAGAAGGTATTTAAGCATAATTATTAAACAGCAGGTACGTTTACACTGTTGGATGGATCATCTTATCTGGAGACCATTAATAAGCAGAGTCTCCCCTGTTTTAGAGATGGGCATGCAGGAAAATGACTTGGATGGGTGGGCCGTTCTCACCCCAAGATCACATGACTTAGTCTTCACGGAAGTAACACCTCTTGTATGTTATTACAGATTGACTGTCCTCCCATGATTATTGTCAGCTGTGTCATCAGTTCAAGGAGACAGCCACCTGGGTCACACTGGAATATTAGAAAGAAAATATCATTTAAATTTTAGATAGCTATAACATGAAATAAAGTCATTATTTTATGGCTAAAATAATCTAAGGAACAGACAGTAAAGACACTCTTCTTTGAGCAACTAGGGGAAAACATGAACCAGGTTAGACTGTCAGAACACAAAGCTGTATTCACAGCACTTCATTTCTGTATTTTCACAGCCAATACATCGGATCTCCCGGATAAGTCACAAATCTGCCCTTAAAGAATGTGATGTAGAAACACGAAGAGTAGTAGTTGACAAACTGGAACAAGAACACCTCCATGGCTAGGTTGTTCTCATAGTCATTCTGGTCCTTGGGAGCTCTGCAGCTAGAATAAAGAAAAGTTAAGTCTCTAAAGCTGTGAACAGCTTTGAGACTAATCAAAGCCACGGATACATGAGTTAACACGGTAAATATATATATATATATATATACACACACACACACAATTCACACTGTTTTCATTTAAGCTGTTTTGAATTCCTTAACATAGCTACTATGTTAATTCCAAGTGTACACACTGTTGTAACAGTTTCTCACACTATGAACACAATATCCCACAAGGCAAAAAAAAATAGTCAGCTGTTCCTTAAAATTTGTAAGCACAACAGTATCCAATGGGCAAGAACTGTCCTCTGTCAGGTGTAAGTTGATAGAAAACTACTTCTGAACATCCTGCTAAATGATATTCTCTTGTCTCCCTGAACGGCAGGAAGGTAGGACTATTGAAGAAAAGAAACAAAACACGGGGAAACTTGCTAGAAGAATTTGGGGAACATAAAACAGGTCATTCTCCTAGTTTAGAATTTAAATTGGTCTTAGTGTTTTCAGAAGATGACTACTGAGCAGACCACTGGGAGAACGACCCAGCCACATGCAGCTTGTGGGAAGCACTTGGGCCGCTACCGCTGGCTGGGATAAAAGCCAGAGAGAAGAAACATTTATTATAGAAGCTATAGATGATGAGAATGGAGGTACACTAACAGGAACAGCATCGGGGAAAGACACATAACACTGTGATTACTTGTCCTCTCCGTAACACACGAGCAAATCTGCCACTGGAACCATGACCCTCTTCCACTTATTTGCAATAAAGGGACTATTTACTTTCAACAATAGGGTACATGATCTAATGTAATTGAAAATACTATTCAGCACTGACCTCTTTACACAGAGCTTGGACATTCTAATGCTTGCTTTGTCCCTTTAACTAATGCAGAGCCGGAGCTAATTCACTTCTCATATAGGCTAGAGAAAATACGTTTACACTTGACGTTTTCTAAAGACTGTAATGTACTGGAATTGAAGTGCCCAAAAGATACAGTTTCTGTTTTGACCTGGTTCTAAAAGTGGTGTAGAAATGACCTCAGCTGCAGTAGGAGCTTACCAGAGTCAGTCCTCATGATTGCCACTTTCTCATATACTGCCTTCAGGGTCACAATGATGATAAAACTGATGAGAGAAGCAGTGATGGGCGTGGCCCATCTGCACAGTCAGGTACTTCTGGATTGGGTCTCTTCCATGCAGGTTCTTGGGATGTTTTGCAGAAAATACAATGAACACTGAGAGTCCGTAGACATTGATGGCAATAACTGAAGCAATGGTGAACAGGACCTGACAACCCAAAAACCCAGCAGCATGAGACTCACTAATGATCATATTTTTACACAGAAAACTTGCCCCAACCCACGCTTAAACAGACAACATGCATGTGCTGTAAACCTCACATAAACGTGAGAAGTGATGTAAATCGCACATAAATGCCACAAAAGACGTGAATATCAGGCACGTTAATCTTTAGGGTAGGAGGAATGAAGGATGTCAAAAAGAATGAGTGCATCCACTAATGTAACATGCTGACAGCAGGAGCAGCTGTGTGCAGGGCATAGGGAATATATGGGAACTCCACTTTCTGTGAATTTTTCTGTAAACCTAAAACTGCACTAAAGAAGGAAGCCTGTTAAGTATATCTTTAAATGGGTGAAAATGGAGTAACTGGTGACATGTTCTTTTGGAGACAAGTCTGTGATAGCAGAACCAATGAAAATATCCCTTCTACATCTATAGAATTACTTAGGTTATGAACTAGTTGTAACCCATGAAGGGGATATGCTTCCTTTAAAGGGAGAACCTATCACTGATTCAGGGGCCAGCAGGTGCTAGCTGTCGTCTTCATTCTGAATAGGACCAGTGAAGTTGTGGACATGTCCTGAGGGAAACACTGGAAGTGACAGCAGATCTCTGCTGATGAAAGCTTCACATGCTTTTCATACTCCTTGAGATCTTAAAATGGCAGGTATTCATACTCCCTGCATTTGCACAAGATTCATGTCCCTGATCCATTGTAGTTGTGACTGTGTGGACCCAAGGGCAACAGGGGTGTGAAGCATAATTTGCACGTGGCTGATAGGGTTTCAGTTCCTCACTAGACAGGTTTTTTTCTGGCCACTGAAGAATGCACATTAAAGATCCCATTTTTAAACTGTTTTCCTTCCATCTATCTTCTTGGTCATAGTCCAGAAGCATGTCTCAGTGTCCCTGGCTGCTCCTGATGGCTTCCTCTGAGAGAAAGCTCCAAAGAATGTGAATTTCAAGACTAAGTAAACCACATCATGTTATTTACAGTAATAGCGGGAGGCTGGCTTGCACCTGCAGGAGAGAGCAGAGGGAGTGTTTACAAGCCCCTCCTGGAGCCACACTCCTGCATCTGGATCCCAGCTCTGATGCTAGCTGTGGGGCCTTGTGCAAATTTCTTAACCTCTAGGGGCTTCAATCTCCTCACCCATATAATGGGGGGATAATAATAGCAATTTATAGGCTTATTGTGATGAGTCAATGATTTACTAATTGTGAAAACAATTAGAACATTAATCACAGGCATGTGAAAATCTCTACCTAATTATTAGCTATGAATATGGTGACCAAAGTATTAAAAAGGTGTTTTTTTTCTTAGTTTTTAAGCCATCAGTTTGTAGAGAAAGCATGTCATTTCCTCCTCTACTCTCTTTCATTATCCTTTTCTTCACAGTTAAGGCTTCATGCTTGTGAAAGGAATAACTTTTTGGTGTGTGTGTGTGATTAAATGTGAAAATTAGTTAAGGCTGAGAAAAATGTATTATAGAAGGTATATTAAGCCTTCCTCTCTTGTACAACACATATAGGCCATTTAAATAGTATACATTTTTAAAAAGTCTGCATAATAAATTTTTTAATTATGTATTAAGTAATCAAAATAGTTAAGATTCTTTAAATGCTTACTATTGATTCAGCACAGATCTATTTTTCTAAATCCTCACAATCACCCTGTGGGAAAGGTAATATTATATCGCTTTTACAGATGAGGAAATAGATCCATGTGGAGATGATGCAATTTGCCCCAAATGAAACAACTATTAAGTGAAAGAACTGAAATACTCAAAGAGCCCAAAGACACACTAACCGTATAGCACTGCCTCCTACATGGTCTGTGAAATCAATTCTAATTCATTTCAGAACTTATACAAACTTGACACATTTCCATTTTTCTTCCAAGAACTTAGTGGGTTCAATATTTCTTAAGAAACAGGAAAGCTTTCCATTCTCCTTCCTCAAGTTTCTTCTTACTTATCATCTTTTCTGATCATAACTTTAATATTTGCTCATTAATGAAAATTTGAAAGTACTCAGTAGTGGACAGAACTGCTGTCCTGGAGCTGTCCCCAGTCTTAGAAGAGGACCCAGATTTTGCTTTAGGATAAATAACTTCCCTTCTATCTTTAGTCCTGTGATTTAAGCTTGATTGACACAATCTTTCTGAAGCACCAGAGGTAGATCTCAGTTGGTTTAAGACAAATAATACCCCTCATTCTATTGGTCTCACACATGATTTGAGAATTGGCAAATAACACAGTAAAAGTCACTGTTATGTGAGGAGATACATGCTGGTGCCCATGTGAATGATGAGCTTCCTCTATCAAGAGAGGAATCTGCCAAAAGAGACCTCTCTTGGCTTGGATGGATGTGTGATTTGGGATGCTGAGTGCCTAGAAGCAGCATGCTGAGATATCCTTGGACACAGAATGAAGACAGGACAAAATCAGCCCTCGACATCATCTGGGCTACAGTATCTCTCCTTAACTGAAGTCAGACCTCAGACCTGAGGTTTTCATTTACAGGAACCAATAAATCCCATGCATCCCCATTTTTTGGTTGTTGTTTAAACACATTGGAGATTGATTTTGTCACCTACAATCAAAAGACTCCAAATCTGAAAATGAATAAAAAATAAAATAAGAAAAATTCTTCTACCTATAGACATAATTCCTTCAGAACAGTGCATTGTTTGTATATTAAAAATCATTTTATATATTAATTTTATTCTCAAGCCTATCATAAGCATAACAATTTGACATGTCATAAAATATATTCATGGACACACTTTTTCATGACTGTATAATATTCTACTATGTGAAGTGTTGTAAGAATATTTTGGCTGAGATTTTATATATATATACATATCAAAGTATGTCTGTGACTTTCATCCATACTGACTTTTCCCTGCCATTTTGAAATACTTCCTTATTAAAAGTTTTTCAAAGCTGAATTAGTGGATTAAAGCATATGAATATTTTTGACTCTTGATATGAACTGCCAGACTGCTCTCTAAGAAGGTTGGAGGAGTACACCGGAAACTAACACAGCATTGTAAATCAACCATACTTCACAAAAACTATCCAGTAGCCTAGGCATGGGATTGGTGATCACTGGCTCTTCATCCTCATAAACAGAGCTGTGTCACTTGAGAGGTGGAAAACTATTTCATTCTGATGTGCACTGACTGAATTACTATTGGAGTGTGACATCTATTTTTTCCTTTGTGAATATGTGTTCATCTTCTCTGCCTTCTACGCTCCTGAGATGTTTTGGTGTTACGTTTGAAGTGATCTGAACTCTCTGTGTATTGAAGGAATTAGCCCCTTGTCAGATTTGTAAACAAATAAAATCCTCTGGTGTTTTGTTTAAAATTAGGATGCTTCTGATGCATGGAAATCTTTATATATTTTCCTCTGAAACTTACTGCTCATCTAGAGGTTGTATATTCATCCATATTTATTTCTAGTTTTTTTTCTAATTGTGTTACTTTTTTAAATGTTTCTGGAATTTCTCACAATATATGGTTGACTGTTTTATTTCAATCTTTTCTTTTCCCCTCAAGTAGCTATCATATGTTCCATTTATTGAATAACCTTTATTTATCTCCCTGATTTGTAATGCCTTCCATCTCATATATTAAATTATTATTGATATCAGAAACCATATCTGGACTTCCTGTCCTATTTTCTAATCTGGCTATTCTTGAGCTAGTAAAACTCTCATTGTCTTATTATTATATTAGTAATATGATTTTATTCACAATAAACCACAAATCAATTTTATAACTTCTGATATTTTGGAGATATGATCTTTTAATATAGAATCATGTGATTAAAGCTTCTTTTATGTCTTTCAGTAGTTTTTATTTATTTAACTTTTTTTGACAGTTCCTACTATCCTTTTGTTAGGCTATTCTTAGACATTTTACCTTGGTTGTTACTCTTGGAAAATTTTAGAATTCTTCATGCCTCCATCTGGTCTCTTAATCAGAATCTGGAGAATCCTAAAGCACTGATCTGATTTGAACAAATGAGTTGAAAAGAACTGGGGGAAGCACTGTGAGCAGAAGAGACTCTGGAACCTCCAGATTGGAGCCCTGCATTGGCTGAGGTGTTCTCTGGAAACAGTTTTCTCTATGAGACTACATATTCCCCAGCTTGACTTTCAGTTTCCTCAGCATTTCACATTAGATTTTAAGAAGTCTGTGGCAGATTCTTACCCAGAAAAAGAGCACTTGCACAAAGGGTTATATGTATACACTTTCCCCAGGTGGTAAAAGGAACACGCTCTTCTTCCTAATTAAAAAAATGTTTAGTCAATCAAGGGATTACACCAATGAAATGATTTTTCTCCTAACTGGTCACTAAATCCTAAGCATAATTTTAAAAAAAATAATAATTTTCAGACATAGCCTCCTTATTTTTTAACTGCATGGTTTTTTTTCCTTTTTTTTTCTTTTCTTTTCTTTTCTGTTAATGGTGTCAAACAGACAACAAAATACGTACAGTGTTCATTTTAATATTATTTTTTGAAAATGCACATGTGAACAGCAAACTGTTTCCCTGCCATGGTCTGAGCTTAGGGGTCTGGGTACCTGACGAGGCCAAGCTGTAAAGCTCTATTCCTGAGCTTGCCTTAGATTTCAGAAGTGACGGAAGTGACAGCTTAGAGTCCGTGCAGGACAGAAAGTTTCACAGGTGTCTGCAGCTAACTGGTCTCCACTGTGTGTTTCTTGGTTGGGCTTTATATGTTAATTAGCTACAACTCTGAAGTTTTAGAGTTTCCAATTTAGAGTTTATATTTAGATGTTTTTTAGAGATGATATCAGTAAGACTCAAGGCTTACCTGGATTATAAAAGCAGCTAGAGTATAATAAGACCTGTAACTAAGTACATGGCCCCTCCTCTGTGCCAGGAATTCTTCCAAGTAGATTCTGTACACTAATTCGACCCGTCCTTACCACAGTCATGAGGAAGGAACTCTCCTATTCTTATTTTATAGGAAACTATGGCACAGAGAAGTTAAGTTGTCCAAGATCACTCAGGAAGCAAGCTGCTGTGTTCAAATATGAATTTAGGCAACTTCATTCCCATGGTCTCACTACCACAATGCTGGCCTCTCTAAACAATGCAGCATGCATTCGCAATTAAAATAAAACACTTCAATTAAAAAACTAAAAAAAAAATTTAAATTTTTTTTAAATAAGGAAGAACTATAAAGTGAAATGAATCTTCATCTTCAATTTTTCAACAAGCATGTTCCAATGAAAATTTAAACTTATTAGTTGGCAATTTTAAATTTAAAATTGGCCGTTTAAATGACCAAAAAACTTTTCTTCAGTATTTTTTGTATTCTGCCAATATGATACGTTTTTGTTTTTCAGGACTCAAAAACATTATGAACATCTAATTTTGTCTAAGTTTCAGCTTTCATCTCTGAATGTACAGTCTTTCACCAACATATGCTTTGACCGCCATCTTCAGTTGTAAACAATGGGAACTATTCATAATGGGGATTATTAGAATCTTATTACATTTTAAAAGGCAAATGTCACTTTCTATTGGTAGCTGAACCTCATTTTTTTCCTTTTATAAAAAGAGGAGTTTGACCTGCTCCCTCCAGAAATTTTCAGTGCCAATGTTCTGTAGATCTGTGATTCAATTTATAAAATCTATAGTTGAAGACATTTTCAGATGCTCCTAGTAAAAGCATTTTATTTCCAAGAGTTATTCATGCTCACATCCTGCTGTCCTGCTGCTGCTGACTGCAAGTACCATCAGCTCTAAATTATCTCAGCTGATGGAAAGAAGCAATAATACAGATGACTCAAAAAATCATCTTTTCATAGCTCTGGAAGGTTGATACAAAGATATATAGTTTTATTTTTTTTAATTTTGCAGCAGGAGTGGCAGCAATAAATTTACATTTCCAATTATATAAAATGCCTAGCTCAGTGCACAAACACTGATGGCACCTCACCAAAGTTTCCCTGCTTTTTCTACCCTTTCTCTGACTTTAGGATGAGAGCCACGCTACTTTGTGCACATCCCAAAAGGAAGGGGGAGCAGTGACCAGGACTTAGTTCAAGACAAAAGGGCACCTAGTCTATGATGAAAAGGAGGCCGCAATAATGAAGGCACATGTGAAAAAATGGGAGTCAACTATAAAAACCAATGTGTCTTTCTTTCTACTTCTATGTCATGGCGGCTTATTTATATTTTGCATTTTTTATTGGTGTTATGAAAGGATACAATTCAATGCCTCATTTCTTATACAATTACCAGCCTTTTCCTTTTCCCCCTTTTTACTGTTATTATGAAGGAAGGACCACACTTCTCTTCTGTATCCACCATTCCAGGCAGTGCTCCTTCATCTTGGCTGCACATTAGAATAACCAGAGGAGCTTTAAAAACTTCCCTATGCCAGAATGTACCCCAGGCCACTAAGTACCATCAGAGTTTGCAGTGATGGAATCCAAGCACCAACATTTTTTAAGGTTCCCTGGTGATTTCAACAAGCAGCCAAGGCGGACAACTCCAAAAGTAAATAGACTAAAGTGCATCTAATCAGCGCCTGTTATTCCTGGGTAATCTCATCTTTCTCCACGTGGGGACACCACACCTCCTATTCTGACCAGACTTGTTCTTCCTGCTCAACCCTGTCCCATTTGTACTCAAGTTCTGCCTGGCGCTGCTTCCAGAACTCCAGAAGTATGGTGACTAACACAGAGAGAGAACAGCAGAATGTGGATCTTCAGTGAAGACTGATGCTTCAGAAATCTGTACTTAATATTTATTACCCTTAACACTTTGGTAAATGATTAATAAAATCACATTTTTTTAATAGGCGATACTAAAGAGAAACATGAGTTAATGCCTTTCTTTAAAGAAAAAGGAAAATGCAGATAATTTATTGAACTTGTGAAAACAGAATATCTAGCTCTCTAGCTCAGGGGAAAGGTATTAACGTGATGGTCAGAGGCAGGTGACTGTGTCTGATGCTAAAGTACCTGCTACAAGCACATTATGCCCAGTAAAAACACAAAAATCGGGGGGAAGGGTGGGTATAGCTCAGTGGTAGAGCACGTGCTTAGCATGTACAAGGTCCTGGGTTCAAACCCCAGTACCTCCATTACAAAAGAAAGTTAAAAAAAAAGCACAAGTAACTGTCATAATTTAAAGGGAGTGCATGGTCCACACTCCAAGTCTTCTCCTCACATCCCTCTGTCTCTTCTGTGTGAAGGACCTGAGGGTAGGGAAGGGGATGAGAATGCTTTAGTAGCCCCTGCATTTCTATTCCACAACCCCAGTCACACAAAATTTAAATAATATTCTTAAATATGGAAAACTGCCATTTTCCTCAATCTTCGGTAAAGTAATTTTTCGAAATCGTCATTCTGTTTTAAGACTCAACACTTCAAATAGTAGACAAAAACAACATGAAATGTTAATTGAAAATGTGGCTTCAGGGTAAATCACCTAAGCCCTTCTTCCAACCAGACTGTTACCCCTAGGCCCCAACTACAGAGAAATTTCAGAATAACCACTGTTCCCTCCACCATTATACCTGAGTCTCTACCATGCTCTGAGAATAAAGAGAAAAGAGACACAGTCCCTGCTTCCGGGAGCTCCTAGGTGCACAGAAGTCATCATGAAATGAAGGCTGAGGAGGCGTGTTAAGAGGGCTTGTATAACAGTTAGCAGAGAGTGCTCGGGGCAGAGAGCCAGAACTGTAGCCAAGGCTTTCCCAGAGGAGAGAACCACTGTGGTGAGTTCTGAGATGCCCTAGAAGTGATCAGGTGAAGGTATAATGTTAAGGCAATTTCTCCCTGGGGAGCTGCACATGCAAAGGTGGGAGGCCAAAGAGAGCCAGGTCCCTTCCCGGAACTCCAAATAGTCTTGAAGTGAGCACAATGTGTGGGAAGCGAGGCAACCAGGTGGAGAGATCACAGGTGCACATCACAAAGGACTCTGTGTGCCTCCAAGGTAGAGTTGACATGCAAAGTGATCTAGAAAGAAACAAGATAGATGCAGGGAGACCTATTGGCAGGTTCATGTGAAGGCCTGCTGAGGCCCCGCCAGGAGGAGAGAGAAGAAAACATTTAAGCAGGTGGACGGATTGGCCACAGGTTTAATGGAAGGGAAGGAAGAGGTCAAAGATGTCGGGCAGCTTTCTGGCTTTGGCAGTGTCTTAAATTATAGTGCCATTCCCTGAAATAAGAAGGGCAGGAAGAGGGGCAAGCCATGAGAGGAGACAACTGATTCAGTTCTGGGTGGGTGCCTGTGGGCTCCAGGAGAGGTGTCCAGTAGGCAAATCAAAGTCTAGAAATCAGGAGAAAGTTCTAAGCTGAGCCAAGTAGTTTTCCTGTTTCAAGAGGATAATGGGTGTGAGTGGACAAACTCAAGAGAAGAGGTGTGGAGGGTTAGCTCTCACCCTCCTGCACATGGGAAGCATCTGGGAGCCTTTAAAAAATAGTGTGCCCCAGCCTGGAGTGGGGACTTTGTACTGTTTATTGTTTTTTAAATACTTCTTTCCTTTTTTGGGGGGTAGTTAGTTTTATTTATTTTAATGGAGGTACTGGGAATTGAACCCAGGACCTCTTGCATGCTAAGCACGGGCTCTACCACTGAGCTGTACCCTCCCCACCTTTTTTTGTTTTTAGACATTAGCTCTACTGAGCAGTCAGGGTTGAGACTCAACCTGTAGAGAGCAGAGAACCTTGGGATAGAGATCAAGGAGAAGCTGCCCAGAGCCCTGCAGACCCCACCAGGGGCAGCCAGAGACACAGGGAGCCTCGGACGGGCTGTGAGGAAGGTGAACTCAACACTCCCCAATGGCAAAGATGACAAACATGTTTCAAGTACCCACTTCCCAGCAGTGTTTGTTCTGACTTTACTAGTTTTCCAGTAATACTGAGTGAGAATAGAAATAATCTGGACACAGGGATCAAATTCAGATGACGGTTCTGACCATTCTTAACTGCGTGATTACTGATTAAAAAGCTACCCATCTGCCACGTGTAATATGGGGGACCTAGAACCGTGCTCATGGGCTGCTGTGAGCATAATGAAATGACATCTATAAACGTCCTCCTGTCTCTCAGAGGTAATTGCTACTATTGTCCCCATTTGGGACACCAAGAAACAGAGGCACAGAAAGCTTCAAACACTTGCCCAAGATGAGGGTTGGGGTTAGGATTCAAGCCAATGACTTCTTGGATCCAGAGCCCAGGATCTTCTTACAAACAACACATCACTGCCCAGGCTCCCTGCTCCAAAACCCGCCTCCCTTTGGATCAGTTCCATGGCAACTTTGCTGCACAGATGTCGTCACTGCCTGCCTGCCTGCCTGGTGTCTGATCCCGGCACTCCTCCCTCCATCCCACACAACGCTTCCTTGGGCACACCAACCCTCACAAGGCCATTGCTGTGGCTACTCGGATGTTTACACGGAAACGCAGGTGGCAGCCCAGCTTTTTGCTATAGATGCTGCTGTCAGTGGAGGCAAAGAGCTCACAGTTTGAGGGAGAGGCCAATTCTGGTCTCTTTGGCTGGAGAGCTGGATGGAATCTAGTTTCCTCTGCAACTTAGACACCCAGCATGAGAGATATGTAAGGCCATCTGGCCTCTCAACATAGAAATGATGCCCCCACAGTTGTACTTAACATTGTAATCTCATGGCTCCACCAGAGAGCAAAGGCCATGGCCTGTTGTTCACCAAGTTTTGTTTCCTTGCACGACAGCTAAAATGGGGTGAGTTAACACTGGACCAGAAAATCTACAAAGCCCTTGTGTACTATTTCTTGACACCTGCAGGTCACCCAAATATCCCAGATCCTCCAATTAAACAACTAGTAAGAGGAACTGAGCTGGCTCATCTCTCAGACCCCTGATGGCAGGACTGATTTGGCCTCTCCTGCTCTTGGGATGATCTGTTCTCCTTCTATGTGCTCTATCCCAATTGAAAGAGACTGTTCTTTGTTTATGGGCTAGGGAGTATTTGTGGCTCTCTGACCAGAACTTTCAAAAGTAGAGCTCTTGGTGAGAATGGAAGCATGGCACCCACATCTCATGAGATCAGCTACCCAACAGCCTAATCTAGCCAAGACTGTGGCCAAAACCAGGGGTCCATGCTGTTGAGTGTTGGGTCTGGAGAGCAATGCCTCCACCACTGAGAAGCTGCTCCGCCACTTGTGCCCTTGTCCCCATCCAGGGGGATGTGATGCATCCATGGGATGAAAGCCTTGAGGGCATTAGGTGACTGTGGACCAAGCTGTGACTGGCTGGTCCTTCTCCCAATGTGACCCATGTTAGCCTCACATGCAGAAAATCCCCAAAGGGACCCCTGCTTGAGTGAATGGGTCACCTATCAGCCAACTGTCCTCAGGCCACCTAAGAAGCAACACAGTATACACAGTGAGCCACGAACTCACTGAATTCCCCAAGGCTCACAGCTCCCTAATTTGACACCAGGTACCCCCAGGAAACAGAAGACCCTTACTTTAAAATTGACTTGAGAATTCTAATGTCAATGCTGCCTTCACCTTCCACTTATGAAGTTCTTTCCACTCTTTCCCCTGCTCTGCAATTGTGCAATCAGTCCAGAGCTCCTCCATGAGACAGGAGTGAAGGGGGCTGGGCAGAGCCATTAAAAGAATGGCACAGCCATTAGCACCAAGACGGTGGAAAAGTCAACTCCCAGTAGATTTTGAGCTTCAACACACACTCACCGAAATACAGCAGGATGCTAAATGGCACTCCCACAGGTGCCAGGACAGGTTCAAGACTGACCATAAAAGGTCAAATGGTGAGTGGTGGCCCAATTTCTGGGAATCCCAACACCTTCCCCAAAGCGGTTGGAATATTCCTCCCACTTATAAGCATATGAAGATACTGAGTGCATAAATACTAACCCCACACCTCGTGGCTGCTCTCTCTGCTGAGGGAGACAGCCCACACTCTGTCTGTGGAGTGTGTATCTACTTTTATTTTAAACTGGAGTACCCAACTCCCACGCCTCATGGCCTTTCTCTTGCCTTCTGAAACACCCCAGTCTGTCTATGGAGTATATATCTCGCTGAATAAATCTACTTTTACTGAATTGTGTCTCTCTCTTGAATTCATTCCTGTGCAAACCAAGGACCCACACTTGGCAAGGTGCATCCCAGGGATCCAAATAAGACCTGGGATACGGCCATCCTCTCCCCCCCATTTTCCTGTAACATACATTCCTTCCCAAAGGATCTCACATTGTGCACTCCAAAATAGACAGCACTCATGTGTCCTGACCTGGATCTGCTTCTGCGTGTATCATTCTCATGTCCACTAGAATGTCACCTTCATGAGGACAGGGATTTGGTTCTGTTCACAATGGAAGCACCAGCACATCACAGGTGCTGGAGAAGTATTAACTGATTGAATGAGCTGTTGGAAGTCCTGGGAATTCCACATGCAACTCCTAGCCTCTTGGGTCCCAGCTGACTCCAGTTGCTCCCGGCTACTCATGGCTGACCTCTTGCCACCACTCTCTGCTCTGCCATCACTTGAGCTGGGATGAGCTGAGATGAGCACACACCTCAGAGAGCATGGCAGCTGGTTCATGAGGTTGCAACACACTCGCCCCTTGACTTCTAGGGGTTACTTAGGATGGACAAACTGAAGGAAGCACCATGAGCACCGCCCTACCCCACAAATCACTTGAAGCACCAGGACTGCACACAGGGGAAACGCTGGCCCTTTCCAACCTAAGGAGAGGGACTATGGGTGAGAAGAGGGTCTCTGTCAACTAACAGTCTCTTTACAAGCCCAGTCTTAGAAAAGCTCTTTAAAGACACTTATGGTATCTTCCTTGTGTTTCTGTAATCCCTCTAGATTTTATCATTTTCATCTACACATCAGAAATACAGATGCTCTTGAAATCTCTATTGATTTTCAATGAAGAAAATCTTCAATTTCCTTCTCTGCTAAGAAAATTACTGCACTTTATATAAAAAAAAGCAGCTTCCTTTCATGAGTTTCTATCTTCAAACACCTAATTTCACAAGAATCAGTGAAGCAGGACATGAAAATCATGCTGTGCTTTACCACCTACTGGTGGGCAGGAATGAAATGAATGAGTACTGATCTCATGAGACGGGAAGGCTGGGGCTGTCTTATTCCTGCTACAGATGGAAGGGTCAATATCTGTAAGGGCGAGGAAGGACCAAGGATGAGAAACCAAAATTTTCTAACCCATTTCCCTTTTTCAGAGTCCCAGACAAAACAGTGTGAGTGTATCAACAAAATCAAGAACATCTGCACCCTTCTAAAAGCATGCTACGAATTTACTACTACACACGGCACTCTGTCACTGACCTAAAGGCTGATGACAGCCAAGAAATTTGCAGGGATCTTATTCTGTGCTCATCCCTTTTTGTCTTTGGAACCTCAGGAAATTTGCCTCCTCTCCATGAATGTCATTTTCCTCATCCTTCAAATGGGAGTGTAACAGTCATTCATTTGCTCATTGTCTATTTGACAACAGGAGACGGCTTATGAAAACAACAACAAAAAAAAGCAAAACAGCTATTCTGATCTGTGCTGTCTTCCTCCTCCTCCCTGAACATGAACGTACAGGGTAAAATGGTATCTTTCACTAAATCCCTAACTTAAGGAGCACTTCTGATAAGGAAGTCACAGGACTGCCATGTAACCGAGAAATGACCTGGTGAAAAAGAATGAGTTGCCAGCAAATCCTCAAAACCCATAAGGGTGCAAACCCTGGGAGTTACAGGCATGGGAGGGAGTTCCTTAGTTCCCCATTTCACAAAGCCGAGAACTTTGCAGGGTCCATGAAAGACAAAGATAGCCCAGTACAACCACACCATGTTTTGGAGTACACCAGGTCCACATCACTGCTGAACTGCACTTCTTTGTGTCCCAGAGCAAGAGCCCTGGGCGGGGGTGACTGTGTTTGAGGATGGACAAGAAATTCCTGTTCTGTCTCTTTTGCTCTCTCTCTTCCTGCAATAAAACAACTGGTAGGACTCTGGTGCGGAGCACTGCACCCACATTCTCTGGCAAACCACACACCAGGCAGCTCTAGCTGATCTGAGAGAGGACTCTTCAATGAACATATATACACCAAAGTCAGGCAGAAGGCTGCCTGTGACTTTGGGAATCCAAACCAGCTTGTCCTGTTAATCAGGATGTTAGACATCTACAGAAAGTGTGCACCAGATGAAGACGATGCCTTAGACAGCGTTGGTGGTTATGGCCAGCAGTATCTAAGGACAAGTCATGCTCTGGCAGATGGGAGCATTTTGGTTTCTTTAAGAGTTTGATACTGAAGGGCTGTGATATTTAATTGGGCCTTGAAACTCCAGACTTCTTTACACACAAAGGCAGACAAGTTAGGTAAGCCAGCTCAGTCTTTATTCCAACTTCCTAACCAAAAGTCTATGAGGTTGAAAATATATTTCTCAGACTCTTCTGCAGCAAGGGTTCCAGATGTGGCTTTAAAAATGCCCATCAGAGATTGAGATTTGCAAATATTAACTACTATATAGAAAAGTAGCTAAAAAAACTAAATTTCTTCTGTATAGCACAAGGAACTATATTTAATATCTTGTAATAACTTTAGTGAAAAATATATGAAAAGGAATTCATACATATATATGTGTATATGAATGACTGGAACATTGTGCTGTACATTAGAAATTGACACATTGTAACTGAGTATACTTCAATTAAAAAAAATATATATATATATAAAGCCCATCAGCAGCATCTGAGTGTCACTAAAAGCAGAAACCCAGATGAATGGAGGCAGAGGTGGTTGGAGGAGCTACATTATTTTGCTGGGGTGGATGCAGCCGGCATGGCAGAGATCTAGAAGAAATGCTCACAACAGCCACTTACTGATCTGCAAGTGAGTTAGGCTAACAGCTTCCTGAAATCCTCCCCACCCCTCCTGATGAGCAAGGTGTCTGGCGTTTCTCTGGAAATCACTAGGCGCAGCCTGGAACTCAAAGGTAAAAATTAAAAACTGCAGTCAGGCAGCAAAGGGACTGGCAGGACACGTTGGACAAAAGTAGGTCAGAAACAACAAGGAATGTGGAGGAGATAGAATGCGTGCTGAGGACCCTGACTTCAGTGGTGGATTGTCTGTGTTGAGGACTCTGAGTCAGTATGAGTAGATGGATTGGTGTGGACTTAAATGGTGGCCATTGTTCAGCTAAGTGTGTGATTTGGATGATATTTATTAGAGGAGGGTTATTTTTTCCCCCTTCAAAATTGATCATTTCTAGGGAGCAGAAAAATACTCTGCCACACAAAATCTAATTGCAAAAGAGATGCTACCAGCTGATGGTGATATGAAAAATTTCAGTTCTGCAGTTCCAAGGTTTCTTTAAGGAGGTTCACAGCAGTAGGTACTTAAAATAAAGACATCATCATATGTACATATCCTTAAAGATACACATATGGTGCTATAAGTGGGCCTGAAATGTGTTCTGCATTCTAAAATCCAATGAAATAAAATCAGTAGCTCAGTATGCCTGTCGGCTCTATAAACATGATGTAGCTAATGATCACAGAAAGCAAGATCAGCTAGGAAATTTGAGATTTGTCTTTTCTAGTGTCAAAGTTAATATTTTTTGCTTTACTAAAAAGCATTTTTTTAATTCGGGCTCTCAGCATCCATTGGTGTACGGGGTTTAGTAGATGTGTTCAGATGTTCTAGACAGTGAATCAGAGCAAAGACTGAAGTTTAGACAGTAGTTAAAAATCTCACCCGTGTGATCAGCATCCACATATTGCTATACTGAAAATCCTTAAAATTGAGAACTTCATTAAAGCAACGAAAAGAGATGGAAAAAAATAGCCACTGACTAGTGGAAGTTTTGTATCGTGTAAAAATGACAAAGGGCTATTCATGAGCATATTTTTAAAATCTCTACACTTTAATAAGAAAAACAACAAACTGACAACAGATTGCACACTGCTCCCTGTAGGAAAAGCCACGCAGTTGGACTCTTATGTGAATGGGGCTGGAGCTGTAGAATTGGCTAGTCTTACAAGTAATTCAGTTAAAAACAAACGCACATGGGATACACTTCTAGAATATCTGAGTAAAAATGTTGGAAAATTTACTCCTCTATGAAGCAATGACATTGGCAAAATTTGTCAAAATTAACCTCTGCAGAACTCTGGAAATTAAACAAAGGCTTCCAGAAATCCAGAGAGTGTTTATTTGAGGGAAAAAAACCAGCTAAATCTCCATAAAGATAGTGAGTTTTGTGGCATTGTAACTTGATCTACCCCATCCCCATTTCCTCACCTAAATGGTGGCCTTCAAAAGCAACAGTCTCACAATCAAGTTAGGGGCAGAAGTGATTTGAAGTTACCCAAAAAATCCGTCCCCAGAGAGCTGTCACTATTTGACCTATCTCAAACTCATGCTGTGCAAACAGCCAGTCCCCAGAGTGTGTGTGGAAAACAATCAGCAGTGAGTATTTAACATTACAACTGCCTGAGGCAGTGGTACCAGTAGAGGCTAACTAGATGCTGACTAGGAAACTTAGAAGGCAAAATTGAATAATGAGACATTCTAGGGGTGGAGGTACTGTTAAAAATCTCCAAAAAAATCCTGAGAATTGTAGAAGGCCATACACATGTGTGGCACATGGCAAGGAAAGATCTGAGAAAATCTTAAGCCTTCAACTCTGGCTGAAGTTGAGGTTCTGCATAAGCAAGAACTAAAGGCTATGGAAGAGCTGCAGACTGCCTGCTGGTGCTGAAGGCATCCCTCAGCACACAGACAAACAGCCACCTGGCAACAGCTCAAACTATTGGCTCCAGGCATTGAAAAAAAATCACTGTCCAATCATTATTACAGTGATGACAACTAGGCTTTCTGCACACACACTGATCTCATGGCCATGCATGATAAAGAATACAGACTTTACAGAATTTGTTCAGGAAAGTAAATAAATAGCTGCAGCAGCAATGACAATGGAAGCAACGATAAACCCTGGAGATGAGGAAAATCTGGCTATCAGATCTGGCACATTGTAATATTTTAAATGTCCAGTTTTCAACAGAAAATTACAAGATGTACAAATAAACAGAAAAATTTGGCCATAACACAGGGGAAAAAGTAGTCAATAGAAACCCCCTGAGGAAGCCCAGACACTGGACTTACTAGACAAAGACATAAATAAGCAATTACACATATATTCAAAGAGCTAACAGAAACCATGCCTAAAAATTAAATTATGTGAACATCTCATTGTACAGAGAATATCAATAAGTAAAATTTATATTAAAAACCAACTAGAAATTCTAGAGATACAAATATAATGACTAAAATGTAAAATTCAATAAGAGATTTCTCTGTAGATATGAACTTGTTGAAGAAAAAGTCAGTTAACTTAAAACTACTGAGATTATCCATTCTGTGGAACAGAAAGAAAAAGGAATGAAAAAAAAATGAACACTGTGTCAGAGATAGGTGAGACACCATCAACAATACCAATACACACATAATGGGAGCACCAGAAGGAAGGAGAGAAAAAAAGGGGTAGAATGATTATATAAAGAAATAATGGCTGTAAACTTCCCAAATTTGATGAAAACATTAATTTGTACATCCCAGCAGCTCAACAAACTCCACGTGGTATAAACATAGAGACATCTAAAATAGGCACATCAGACTCAGGGTGTCAAAAGACAAGAACAAAGAACCTTGACAGCAGAAAGAGAAAAGTGGCTCAACATATACAAAGTCTTCTCAGTAAGAGTTGATTTCTCAAAAACCATGGAGACCAGAAGGCAGTGGGATGGTATTGTCAAAGTGATAAAAGGAAAAGACTGTCACCAAGTATTTTATAGCCAGCAAAGTGATTCTTCAAAAAAATTAAAGGAGAAATTAAGACCCTCCTACAAAAACAAAATCTGAAAGAATTCATTGCTAGCAGGACTGCCCTACAAGAAATACTAAGGATAGTCCAGCAGGTGTAAATGAAAGGACACTCACCTGAAAAATAAAGAGCACTAGTAGAGGTAACTACATGAGTAAAAAAAAAAACAAACAGTATAAATATAGTATTACATGTAAGTGTTTTCTTCTGTTTGATGTAAAAGACAACTGCATAAAAGAATACTTATGAAACTGTGTAGATGGGCTTATAAATGCATAAATGTGTAATTTGTATGACAGTGACAGCATGAGGAGGGGGAGGGAAAAGATTGATACCAAAGCCAAGTTTTTGTGTACTATTGAAATTAAGTTGGCATTCATGTGAACTAGATTGCTTTAAAACATGATGTTAATTATAATCTCCAGGGCAATGGAGGAGAAGGAGGAGGAGTAGGAGGAGGAGAAGGAGAAGAAAAAGATAAAACAACAAATTAAAATGGCACACTTGAAAATGCCTACTTTGTAAAAAAAAAAAAGTGTAGTAATAGAGGAATGGGAAAAAAAGACATATAGAAAGCAGATAGCAGAGGTAACTTCAACCTGATAAGAAATTACATTAACGTAAATGAATTAAACATTCTAATCAAAATGCTAAAGGCAGAAATAAATGGAATAGAGAATTGATGAACAACAGAGAATAACCAACAAGAAGAAATGTTGGTTCTTTGAAAAGATCAACAAAATTGACAGTTTAACAAGTACTGAAGAAAAAAAAGAGAGAAGATTTAAATTACTAAAAAGAAATGAAAGGAACGATGTCACTACTGCCCTTACAAAAATAACAAGGAATATAAGGGAATACCATGAATAATTTTATAGCCAATAAATGAGATAATCTAGATGAAATGGATAAATTCCTAGAAGGACATAAATGACTGAAGCTAATTCAAGGAGAAATAGAAAACTCAAATAATCCTACAATAATTAGTGACTGAAAGAGTAATCCAAAACATTCCCACAAGGAAATTTTAGGCCCCTATGGCTTTTCTGGTGAATTCCATCAACTACTTAAAGAAAAACAAAACAAAAGAAAAACAAGCAAAAATAAACAATGCTTTACAAACTCGTCTGAAAAAAAGAGGTGGGCACACTTCCCAATTCATTCAATGAGACTAGTATCACACTGATACCAAAACCAGACAAAGGCATCACAAGAAATCTAAAGACTGTCTCTTATGAATATAAATGCAAAAATCCTCAACAGAATACAAGCAAATCCAATCCAGTAACATATAAAATAGGCCACAATTAAGTGGGATGTATCCAGGTATGCAAAGGCAGTTCAACGTACAAAAGTCAATTCATGTAATATGCCAAATTAATAGAATAATGGATAAAAACTAGGAATAGAAGAGAACTTCCTCAACTTGACAGACAACATCTATGAAAAACCTGGAGCAAAGATCATACATAATGGTGAAAGACTTAATTACTTCCTCCCAAAATCAACATTGTATTAGAGGTTCTAGTCAAAGCAACGAGACAAAGAAAATAAAGCCTCTAGATTAGAAAGAAAGAAATAAAACTATTTCGATTCCACATGACATGATATTATATATTGAAATCCCAAGGAATCCACAAAGTAAAAGAGAGAGAGAGAAAAGAAAAAATAACTTATTAAAATTAATAACCCAGTCTGACCAAAATTTTAAGACACAAGTCAATATATAAAAAAGTAATTATATTTCTATACAACAGCAGTGAATAATCTAAAAATAAAATGAAGGAAACATTTTCATTTACAACAGCATCCAAAAGAATAAAATACTTAGGAATATTAAGAAAAATATGTGGAATACTGAGAAAAATGTCTGAAACTTGTATATTGAAAAGTAAAATACTACTGATAGAAGTTAAAAATGACCTAAAATAAATGGAAAGCTCTTCTGTGTTCATGGATCAGAAGCCTTATTGTTAGGATGGCAATTGTCCTCAAAATGACCTATAGATTCATTGCAACTCTGGCTTTTTGGCAGAAATGAACAAGCTGATCCTAAAACTAATATGGAAATGCAAGATACCCAGAATGGTCAAAACAATCTTGAAAAAGAACAAAGTTTTGAAGTTTCCAAATTCAAAACTCACTAACAAAAGTTTAATCCATACAGTGTGGTACTTGCATAAAGGACAGACAAATAGATTGAGAGAAAAGAACTGAGAGTCCATAAACAAACTCTTACACGTAGCCAGTTAATTTTTGACAAAGGTGCCATGACAATCCAATGGGGAAAAATGATCTTTACAAAAATGATTCTGGGACACCTGAACATACACCTGGAAAGAAAGAAAACTGAACTTTTATCTTAACACCATTTATGAAAATTAACTCAAAATAAATCAGAGACCTGAAACTATAAAATTTTACAAAATGAACAATGAGAAAATCTTCAGGACATTGGATTACAAATACTTCTAAGATATGACACCAAAAGCACAAACAACAAAAGAAAAAAAAATCAAGTAAACTGGACTTCCGTAAAATTAAAAACTTCTGTGCTTCAAAGGACTTCGTCAAGAAAGTAAGAAGACAATCCACAGAATGTGTGAATATATTTCCAATATATTCCTGATAAGGGACTTTTTTCCAGAATAGACAAAGAAGACTTAAAACGTGACAATACAAAGACAAATACAATTAAAGTGAGCAAAGAATTTGAATAGATGTTTCTCAAAAGAAGACATACGAATGGGAAATAAGCACATAAAAAGATTTTTAACATCAGTAGGCATTAGGGAAACAGAAATCAAAAGCACAATGTCATGCCACTTCATACCAACTAGGATGACAAATATATATGATATATAATGTATGATATATAAATATGTATGTATAAACCCAGTAATAAAATGTGTTTATGAGGATGTGGAGAAACTGGTCTCCTCATACATTACTACTGGAAATATAAAATGGTGCACTCACTTAAAAACTACTTTAGCAATTCCTCAAAATGTTAAAAGTAGAATACATCCCAGCAATTCCATTTTTTGATATATCCTCAAGAGAACTGAAAATATGTGTTCACACAAAAACTTGTCCATGAGCATTTACAGCAGAATTATTCATCATCCACAGATGGATGGATAAGCAATGTGGTGTATTTATAAAAATGGCATATTATTTGAACACAAAAAGGATTTTGGGTACTGATATATGCTACACCATGGATGAGCCTTGACAACGTCACACTAAATGAAAGACAACAATCAAAAAAGGCAGCATACTGTATGGTTCTACTTATATGAAATGCCCAGAACAGGCAAATCCATAGAGGCAGAAAGTAGAGTGGTGGCTGCTGGGGGCTAAGAGAAAGGAAGGTTAGGAAGTGACTTACTAAAGGGTACTGCTTCCTTTTGGAGGTGATGGCTACACAACCCTGAAATGTACTTAAAACCCTAATGCACACTTTCAAAGGCTGCATTTTATGGCATGTGAATTATATCTCCATAAAGTTGTTATTCTTGAAGCTGAGCCCACCTATGGAGCAACTGGCACAGCACTGACTGCGGCATCTGGAGGGGGAGTGACCCACCCGCCCACCGTGAAGGAGAGCAGCATCTGATCCAGTGCTGGAGGGGCGCGATCTTCTTGCCGACAGACACTGTGAGCAGCACAGACGAGGGTATCAACAGAGCAAGTTGAGTTCGTGAAACAGGGCAAAGCCACAAAGACCTCTCAATAAAACCATTAAGAGCACAGTGTTTAGGAGAACACATCTTTGTTTTTTAAATCTTTTTATATCTGTTTTATTTTCTATTACCTTTTTAACCTTTACTTTTTAAACATTTCTATATGTTTACAGTTCTCATTTCATTTTTAATTCTCTTTGTTTAGATCTGTTATTCATTATTCACAGGTTTCAAATATTGTGTTTTGATTTTTCTTCTTTTTATTAACATTTTAAAAAGACATCTCAACTCGATTCCTATTCTGCTTCAACTTGCTCTTCTATTATTGATTTTACACTGTTTTCAAACCTTCTTTTCTTCCATTCTTTTAAAATTCTCTCTCTCTCTCTCTCGTTTTTAAGTTTTATTCCCGCATAGGCTTTAGATATATAAATAAATAAACTCCTTTAAGGCCCACAATAGATAACTGATACTCCTTAAGCCACAGTGCCAGAGAGATATGAGCAGCATGAAGAAGCAGAGGAAGCACTCCCAATTAAAAGAGTAAGAGAAATCCCCTGAAAGAACGGTCAATAAAATAGGCATTGATTTCCTACTAGATCAAGATTTCAAAAAAGAAGTATCAAATTACTGCAGGAACTAAAAGAGATAGTGTTTAGAGACATAAAATATGCCAAAAACAAAATAGAAGCTATAAAGAAGAGCCAAGTAAAATTGGTAAATTCATTGGCTGAAATGAGATCTCACCTAAAGCCTATACAAAGCAGGCTAGATAATGCAGAGGAACGAATAAGTGACCTAGAAGACAGGACAACAGAAAGCACCCAATCAGAACAGATGAGAGATAAACAAATAAAAAACAATGAAAACAATATAAGGAACTTATGGGATAATATAAAGCATGCCAATCTATGCATAATATGGGTTCCAGAAGGGGAAGAAAAAACAAAGGGGATGGGAAAGGTATTTAAAGAAATCATGACTGAAAACTTCCCAAACCTAAAGAAGGAATCAGACACCCAAGTACAGGAGGCTCAGTGGTTCCCAAACAGGAAGAGCCCAAAGAGACCCACACCAAGACATATCATAATCAAGATGGCCAGACTGAAGGATAAGAAATGATCCTAAAGGCAGCAAGAGAAAAAAAAAGAGTGAGTTACAAGATAAGACTCTCAGCTGATTTCTCTACAGAAACACTACCGGGCAGAAGGGAGTGGCAAGATATATTCAAAGTCCAGAATGAAAAAAAAAAAATAAATAAAAGCAGCCAAGGATACTTTCTCCAGCAAGGCTATCCTTTACAATAGAAGGAGAGATAAAGAATTTCACAGAGAAGCAAAAACTAAAAGACTTTAGCAACACTAAATCCATGCTAAAAGAAATATTGAAAGGTCTATTCTAAATAGAAAAGAAGCAGGATGCTACAGAAATGAGAACTCATAAATGGAAAGGTGATAACTACCATGAATTACAAATAGAATAACCATGAAATTGTAAAAGAAGACATCTAAACCATTGAGTGGGAGAGGGAAACAAGAAAATATAGAGTATTATTTTCTTTCTTTTTTTTTTTTAAATGTTTTGTTCTCGGTAGGATGGGTTTGAGATTACATTACTATCTGTTTAGTACACACAGTTACAGTAATTGGTTAACAGACTTAAAAAAAGTGAAACCACAAGCCAAAATCTTACAAGTGAGTCACAAAAACTAAATACAATCCAAGATAATACAAAGGAAAATTACCATACCACAAAAGGAAGAACAAAGGAACAAAGAAGAAATACCAAATCAACTGCAAAAATAAGTTCAAAATAGCAATAAACACTCACCTATCTATTAATTACTGTAAATGTTAATGGACTAAATGCTCCAGTCAAAAGACAGAGTGGCAGACTGGATAATAAAGCAAGAAACTTCAGTACACTGCATACAAAAGACACACTTTAGGAAGAAGGACACATATAGATTGAGAGTGAATGGAGGGAAAAGGATATTCCATGCAAATGGAAATGCCAGAAAAGCAGGTGTAACAGTACTGATTTCAGTCAAAATAGACTTTAAAACAAGAGCCATAAAGAAAGATAAATAAAGACATTTTATAATGATTAAAGGAGCAATACAAGATGAGGATATTACAATCATTAATATATATGCACCCAACATGAGCACCTAAGTACATAAAACAACTACTAACAGAGATAAAGGGGGAAATTGATGGGAATACAATCATTGTCAGAAATTTTAACAACATATTAAGATCACTAGATAGATCTTCCAGACAGAAAATAAATAAGGCAACAGGGAAATTAAATGATACAATAGAAAAATTAGATTTAGTGGATATTTTCAGAACATTACAATCCCCCAAAATAGGATATACATTCTTTTCAAGTGTGCATGGAACATTTTCTAGGATTGATCATGCACTTGGTCACAAAAGAAGCCTCAACAATGTTAAGAAGATAGAAATTATCTCAAGCATCTTTACTGACCATAATGCCATTGAAACTAGAAATCAACTACAGAGAAACAAAGGAGAAAAAAAGGAAAGCATAGAGATTAAACAACATGCTGTTAAAAAACCAATGGGTCAATGATGAAATCAAAGTTGAAATTAAAGAATACCTTGAGACAAATGAAAATGAAAACACAAACACACAAACTTATGGGATGCAGCAAAAGCAGTGCTAAGAGGAAAGTTTAGGGTGATACAGGCCTTCCTCAAAAAAGAAGAACAATATCAAACAAACAATCTAACCCACCAGCTAAAGTAACTAGAAACAGAAGAGCAAAAACACCCAAAAGTCAGCAGAAGGAAGGAAATAATAAAGATCAGGGAGGAAATAAATAAAATAGAGATTAAAAAAAATAAAGAAAATAATCAGTCAAACCAAAAGCTAGTTTTTTGAAAGAGTAAATAAAATCGACAAGCCTCTGGCCAAACTCACAAAGAAGAAAAAAGAGAGAGCACAAATAAGCAAAATAAGAAAGGAAAGTGGAGAAATTACAACAAATAACAAAGAAATACAGAATATCATATGAGAATATCATGAAAAACTACATGGAAAATAATGGATAACCTAGAGGTGATGGACAAGTTTCTGGAAACATACAGTCCACCAAGATTGAATGAAGAAGAAACTGACCACTTGAACAAACCGATCACAAGGAATGAAATCGAATTAACAATAAAAAAACCTCCCTACAAATAAAAGTCCAGGACTGGACAGCTTCACCAGGGAATTCTACCACACATACAAAGAAGAACTCATACAAGTCCTTCTCAAACTCTTCCAGAAGTTTGAAAAGAAGGAATATTCCCAAACTCATTCTATGAAGCCACCATCACCCTTATAACAAAAGCAGGCAAAGACACCACCAAAAAAGAGAATTACAGACCAATATCACTGATGAACACAGATGAAAATGTCCTTACCAAAATACTAGCAAATAGACTCCAACAGCACATAAAAAAGATTATACAACATGCCCAAGAGGGGTTTATCCCATGGACACAAGGGTGGTTCAACATTTGCAAATAAATCAATGTAATACTTCACATCAACAAGAGAAAGGACAAAAACCATATGATCACCTCAATAGATGGAGAAAATATTTTGATAAAATTCAACAACAATTTATGATAAAAATTCTCACTAAAGTAGGTATTAAGGGAAAATATTTCAACATCATAAAAGCTATGACAAACCTACAGCCAGCATAGCACTCAACAGTGAAAAACTCAAAATCTTCCCACTAAAATCTGGGACAGGACAAGGATGCCCACTAACACCACTCCAATTCAACATAGTCTTGGAAACCCTGGCCACAGAAATCAGGCAAGAAAGAGAAGTAAAAGGGGTCTAAATTGGAAAAGAAGAGGTAAAAGTGTCACTATATGCAGATGACATGATACTATATATAGAAAACCATAAAAGGTCCACACAAAACGACTAGAGCTGATTGAAGAATTTAGCAAGGTAGCAGGTTAAAAAATTAATGTTAAAAATCACTTGCATTTCTTTACACAAATGATGAATCAAAGGAAAAAGAAAGTAAAGAAACAAACAAACAATCAAACAAAAAAACAAACACCAAAGAGTACGATTGGCTGACATATATCCAAAGGAACCATGATAATTCAAAAGAAAATACTCAAAGTGATGTCAAGGATCATTAAGCACGCATCAACTCAGTATCGCTGCTTGCATGTACTCAACACACTTGTAATCAGAAAACAGATGCGTGCCTTAATATTCATAAATATTGATTCATAAGAGCACAGAGTGACTTAACCCAAATGCTTACTTTAAATAAAATGGTTTCATAGTCCGTGATATAGGCTTACGGGTCTTCCAAAAGGATGAATGAATGTCTTATTCAAACCTACTTAGAGAATACATGGCGTACGCGTATAACAAAGACAAATAGCTCTAGAAAACTGTACTAAGAGCAAAAGAGACAGGAAGTAAAGTGTACACTGGGATTAGCCTCATATCTAGGAAATTCAGCCACCATGAAACAAATGGATCCATGTTCTGAGAGTGTGGGTGTTTCAGCAGAAAAGCAAAAGACAGATATGTATTCTAGGTGAATGGATATTACACAAACATAAGATTACTATAGTGGGTCTCTGTGTACTTTTAACTGTTAGAAAGATTAAAGAAGTGAGAAACCATAAAACTAACATGGACTCATAACCCTCCGTTTGTAATTTGTATAGAGATCTGTACAAAAGGAAAGAGGGAAGGAAAAAAAGGACAATCGGACACAAATGGAGAGAATCACATTAACCTTAGGAACCTCTCGACTGATGCAGCCCCTTCCCCAACACTGACAAGATGCAGCCAACATTGGGGATGGCAGTTACCGGTTGGATTCCAGGTGGAATGTTGGTGTGTTCCACGAGGCTTGTTGTGGCTGCTGGAGCCAAGGTAACTGGGCAGAGCTCTGTGGGTGGATCAGTGTCATGGAGGGGCTGCCGACCTCTGTGGAGCTTGGCTTAGGTCTCCTGTACGGGAGGCTGTGTAAGTTAGAGATAATGCTTCTGACCATGGCCTGAGTTCATGGGTCAGTTTCCATACCTGAAAGGGCAGACAGTGGGAGATCTGCCAGTCATCAGCTTACTGTTGAGTCTCTGAGGTAATTTCAGGACTGCCCCGTCCTGTAGAAGTCGACTTTATGGAAGACACGAAGAGAAGCCAGCAGAAAAGCTGGCTGCACAGACTGAGGTGAGATGCGAATACACTGATAAGAGTTGTTCTGCTACAATGGAGAATACTGACATGGAGACTTCTGTAGATAATACCAGGCTTGAAAGGCTTTCATGAGACATATTGAGCATTGCTGATACTGTAAGAAACCTGTGGAGGGTCAACATGCACTTGAGGAAGGTACTCAATTCACTGCTGCAAGAACGGGTCCAAGATCCCTGATGTATAAAACAGAAGATATGGCAGAGATGTTCAAACCACTCATGTTCTTGGAAGAAGTCATGAGAATCCACACGTCCCAAGGAGCATTTACAAACCATTCAGAACACAATGCACCAAGGCCTGGTAAGCCTTTTCCCAGGTTTGGGCCTATTTATCAAGCACTTGCTCTTCCCTCCCCTCCACTCAGGCATCCATTTCAAATGATCAGCACCTGAGCTGCAATGAAGGAATTAGGACAAGGGCAAGCCCCTACTAGAATCAGAGTTCCTCCTCCTTCACAGTCTGTGCACAACAGTGAAATCCTCTAGGGTCAAATAGTCTCGACTAAAATAGATAGGAATGGAATACTTAGCTCACACAAAGAAATGATGACCTTCCCCTAGATTTAGCAAATGCTGGGGTTATGTCTTCTTTGGTGTGAAGGGAGTGTGGTAAATGAGGGGAATAATTGACTGAACTTGAATATATATTAGGCCTCAGTTTTTTAAGACATTATAGGTAACTATTGTAAGGCAGTTTGTGAAGATAGTATAAGTCGCCATAAACATGTAAAGACACATGTTATGTGGACCGACTTTTCCCTTGATTGAAGCACTGGGTGCAGTATATCATGGGGTGTGCAGACTTGGTTGGGTTAAGTTGCTTTACCCAACATGATTGGAAGGTTAAGTGTTCTCATTGTTGATAGAAGAGCTCATGATTCTCAATAGCCTAGAAAATCTTCAGCAGTTTTCTCATAGATATGTCTCTAGTTGCTTTTGGTACCAAGCCTACATTTAAATATGCTGTTTTATTTCCTTGAGATTTCCTTGAGAGAAATGTTACCCCTTGAAATGGCAACAATTGCCTTTATGTATCACTGGGGAGAAAGGGCACCACATTCTCAAGGGAAACCCAGGGTGGGTGTTAATTCATGTTTCCAATACATATTTCATGGTTCCTGTTGGTGTTGGGGGCATCAACAGTAAAAAGTTGACCTGTCCCCTTCATCATTTTAGACTGCTATATTACATTCTATCTGCCTATTTTTCCCTTAGGGCTGACAAAATGGTACCTGAATTTGACAAGTCTGGCTTGTAAGTAGATTTAGTATGTTTCAAAACCTAACTTCATTTTCATATAAATCCCAAAATATGTAAATAAATTCTATTAAGCTTTTGAAAGACTGCAACTGAGGAATCAACACAATATCAAAGCTAGTGTCTTCGGGCAATCCCTCCCACCAGGGCAGTATAGAACAAAGAGATAAACAAGAATCAAATTTTTGTGAGTTATATATGGAATGTGTCGATTTATCAAAGCCCAGTTGGCAGAGTACCAGTGCAACGTATGCTCACTCGCTCCCAATGAACACAGCAATATAAGCATCCACTAACCCAGCCCGTGGTCCAGACCAAATGCTGAAGAGTGGTCTCTAACAACCAAAGACAGAATGAGGCCTCAGAAAACCTGGAAGGAGGAGAAGGGAAAGTAGAGAAGAAAAATCAGTGCAGGACCTGAACTCATGATGGAGCAGCAAAGGTGAAACTCTGTTTTACTTGGATGCACACTCTGAAGTTGACAGCACACATGGGGTTGAAAGGGATGCGCTGAGTGTTAGTAGAGTGCACAGCACATGTTTGGCTGACAGAACTGAAAGAAACAGCACAAATTATCCCCACAATTGATTCTGAGACCAAGATCTGAGCTGCCAAATTTGAGCTAGCAGTGGCTGTGGAAAATGAGATATTGGTCTACGGATCATGGCACACACTGAGTGTCAGCGATCTGCAGTGTGTTTTGGATGGTGGTTGGCCCTATCAAGAGAGGAAACTGACCTTAGACCCCAATAAGAATGCAACCACACTGGCGGGCAAAGTTGAGTTTTTTGAAATATCCCATGGCCACATCCACTGCATCTGCAGGCCCAGGGACCAATTTGGCAATTTGCCAATAGAGCACATGTGGGGATCAATCAGAGAAATCATGCATCTTGTCTGAGATATCCAGGGGGCCTTGGGGATGAAATCAGTTTCAAAAGCCTTAGGATCAGCTACATTCATAGCCTGGTCTGGGATTAGAGTTTGGTATGAGGCAGAGGATGCGGGACAGCTCTGTGGTTCCCTTCATGGTCCAAAGCCACAAGGATGAGTGAACAAAGAATAGTGGTCTATTCCACAGCGTGAGAAGATGAAGCAATTCCTTCACCATTATCTCCCAAAAGCAGAAACCACATTTTGAATGGCATGATATTATACGGCACCGAGGAAAACTAGGTAGGGCTGCGTGATAATGGCAGAAGGCCCTGATGCATGACATCCTTAGATATGTTTCCACAGGTTTATCTGCAGAGAGAGAAGCTCTGGGAAGAATTGTTAACATTGGGACATTCTATGGAAATAGAAAGGACAAGTGCACTGACACGATGCTGTTTTGGAAACACTCCAAAATGACATACAACAGCCTGCAGAGCTGAAAACATTTAGATGCTATGTTTCCACTAGAGCAAGGGTCCTGTAGACTTTCAGAACAGTGATATAAGCATAATAAAAATGAGGTTATACTGAATGATGAGAGTATGGTGTGTTCATCACAACGAAGGCATCACCAGCAATTACATATATACCAGATATTACACAAGGAAAACAACATGGCATCAAAGTCTAGGAAAAATTGTCCTCAAAGAAATATCATGGAATTGCATACAACCAAGAGACTGAAATTTTCACTTAACAAAGCCCTAGAAGTCTACTTAGATACCTGACAGTACTTGACCAGTAGAGATAAAGAAGTATAGTAAAATAAACAGGAAGTACCATTTTCAGTTAAAAAGAAATTGAAGGCCCCCAAAAAAGCTTTCAAACATCTAGAATGTGAAACACTACCAGAGCAATTATTGAAAACGGAGGTGAGGGAAATACTGAAGAACAACAATGTCTCAGAATCACAAAAGGAAGTATACAGAAAAGGGGAGGAGAACCTCTAAAGAGGAGCCAAATAAAATCAGAAAACTCAATGGATGAGATAATAGCAGGGCTAAAGTCAGTCCTAAGCAGACTAAATAATGCAGAGGGACTCGTGAATGACTGTGAACACAGGGGAACAGAAATACATCTATCAGAAGATGACATAGAAAAGCAAGTGAAAACCAATGCAAATATTGCTGTTGAACCCTGGGGTAAGACAAAGCATGAAAGACTAGGAATCATAAGAGTCCCAGAGGGTAAAGCAAGATATATAAAAAAAAAAAATTCTGGAAATTAATTTGTAGAAAAACCAGTCAGAAAATTACTAAAAGCCAAGAAACAATCATCTATAAGAAACCAGGAGCAAACAGCATCTAAATTATCTGGAATACCAATAGACATAAAGGAGCTGTTATATCATTCAAATAATTAAAGTTCATGATCAACCCAGATATTTTAAATGAACCTAGAGGAAAGCAACTTAGTCACAACAGAATCTACAGACGGGTTTCAGCTGATATTTTGACAGGACTATTGCAGGAAAGGAAAGAGTGCCAGTACATAGTCCAAAACCTGAATGAGAAAAAGCTGGAATTTAGGGCAGCATAAGCCTCAAGACCGACATCTCTAAAAACAGCAGAACTAGGCAATTTCCCAGATCAGCAAAATGTAAAAGAATTCAGCAGTTCAAAACTAATCCTAAAAGAAATATTTAGAATTCTACCCTGAAAAGTAAAGTAGCAAGATGAAATAGAAATAAGAAAACCGTCATTGGAAAGGCAAGAAGAGTCATGAGTTGCAGAAAATAAACAAGAAGAAGGCAAGGAGGACATCAAAACCCTAAATATGGGAGAGGGAAGAAGGAAAACATAGGTGATTTTCAGCACTATACTAACTGAATAATCTTATATGAATCTCTGTTTAAGAAAATGGAGAGATGCATGGCCTAATGTGTTTCAAAAACAAACAAAAGCAAACAATCAAAATATCAAACAAACATACACCAAAGAGTACTGTTGGCTGACATATATGCAAAGGAACCATGATAATTCAAAAGAAAATACTCAAAGGGGTGTCAAGTATCATTCAGCACGCACCGAACCAGTATTGCTGCTTGCATGTAATCAACACACATGTATTCAGAAAACAGATGCGAGCAAAAAGATTGAAAAATGTTCATTCATAAGAGCATATCGTGACCAAACCCAAAAGCCTATTTTGTATAAAATAGATTCATATTCTTTATATAGTTTGACTCTACATCCAACAGAAAGAATGAATGTGATATTCATGCCTACATAGAGAATAAATGGCATACGCCCAGAACAAAGACAAGTAGTTCTACAAAAATGTACTAAGAGCAAAAAAGACAGACAGTAATGCATACATTGGGATGGGCTTCATTTGTAGGAATTTCAGCCCCCATGAAACAAATGGATTCATGCCCTGAGAGTGTGGGTGTTTCAGCAGACAGATATGTATTCTGGGAGAATGGCTATTACACAAACATAAGATTCCTAAAGTGGGGTTTTTGTGAACTGTTAACTGTTAGAAAGGTTAAAGACATATGGAAAAATAAACATAACATGAACACACTTCCCTCTGCATTTTGTATAGACATGTGAACTAAAGGAAAGAGGGTCGAAAAAACGGAAGATGGGATGATAATGGAGAGAATCACTTTTAACTTAGGAAACTCTCACCTGATGCAGTCCCTTCCCCAACACTGAAAAGATGCTGCAACCTTTGTGGATGGCAGTTGCCGGTTGGATACCAGGTGGAAAGTTGGTGGGTTCCACGAGGTTTGTTGTGGCTGCTGGATCCAAGGTAACTCGGCAGTGCTCTGTGGGTGGATCTGAGTCATGTAGGGGCTGACACCCTCCATGGAGCTTGGATTAAGTCTATTGTATGGGGAGATCTTTAAGTTCGAGATGCTGTTGCTGCCCAATGACCTTAGATCATGGGTCAGATTCTAGGAACTGAAAAGCCAGACATTGGAAGATCTGCCCGTCATCAGCATACTGGTAAGGCTCCGAGGAACTTTCAGACTTCCTCAGTAATATAGAAGTCGACTTTATGGGAGACACGAAGAGAAGCCTGCAGAAAACTGGCTGCACAGATTGAGGGGAGATGCGAAAATATTGATGAGACTTGTTCTGCTACTATGCAGAATATTGGCATGGAGATTTTTTTACATAATTCCAGGCTCAGAAGACATTCATGAGGCATGTTGAGCCTGGATGATACTAGTAGAGACCTGTGGAGGGTCAACGTGAAATTGAAGAAGGTACTAAATTCTCTGCTCCAACAACTGGCCCAAAATTCCTGATGTCTAAAACAGAAGAGATGAAAGAGTTGATAAAAATGCCCATGGTATTGAAAGAGGTCATGAGAAACCATACTTCCCAAGGGGCATTTAAAAATCACACAGACCACAGGGAGTGAAGTCTTGGTAAGCATTTACCCAGGGTTGGGAATACATATCAAGCACTTGCCTTTCCCTCCTATCCACTCAGGCATCCATTTCAGAGGATCAAAACTTGAGCTGCAATGAAGCCAATAGGAGAAGAGCAAGCCCCTCCTGGAACCAGTTTTCTTACAACTTCACACTCTGTGCACAACACTGAATTCCTCAATGGTCAAATGCTCTCGACTATAATAGATAGAAATTAAATAAATAGTTCACACAGAGAAATGATGACGTTCCTCTAGATTCAGCAAATTCAGGTGTTATGTCTTCTTTGGGGTGAAAGGAGTGTGGTAAGTGAGGGGATTCTTTGACTGAACTTGAATATGAATTAGGCCTACAGTTTTCTACACAGTATAGGTAACAATTATAAGTCAGTTAGTGAAGTGAACATTAAAAGTCGCCATAGACATGTAAGGACATTTTTTTTTTATGTGGACAGTCTTTTCCCTTCATTCAAGCCCGGGTGCTGTATGTCATGTGGGTGCTGACTTGGTTGTGTTAAAATGCTTTACCCAAAATGATAGGACGTTTAAGCGTTCTCATGGTTGATAGAAGAGCACCTGGTTCTCAATAGACTAGCAAAGCTGCAGCAGGTTTCTCATTACTCTAATGCCCCTAGTTCCTTTTTGAACCAAGCCTACATATAAACATCTTGTTTCAGATTCCTTGTGTTTTCCTGGAGAGAAATGTTACTGCTTGAAATGACAACATTGGTCAGTATGTGTCATTGGGTGGAAAGGGCACCACATGCACAAGGGAAACCAAGTGTGGGGGTAATTTCATGCTTACAATAATTATTTCATGGTTACTGTTGGTGTTGGAGGCATCAAAATTAAAGAGGTTACCTGACCCCTACATCATTATCGAGTGGTATTTTACATTTTATCTGTCTAGATTTTCCTTAGGGCTGACAAAATGGTACCTGAAATTGACAAGTGTGGATTGTAAGTAGATTAAGTATGTTTCAAAAACTAACTTCATTTTCATATAAATCTCAAAATATGTAAATCAGTTTTATTAAACTTTTGAAAGGCTGCAACTGAGGTATCAAAACAATGACAAAAATGTAGTCTTTGGACAAACTCTAACCACATGAATGTATAGGAAAAAGAGATAAACAGGAATCGCATTTCGGTGAGTTATTGAGGAAAGTGTTGATTTTTTGATGCCCAGGTGGCATGTACCAGTGCATTGTATGCTAACTTGCTCCTAATTACACAGAAATTTAAACATCCACTCTCCAAGCCCTTGGTTAAGGAGACTTGCCAAAGAGTGCTCCCTTACATGCAAAGACAGTATGATGCCTCAGAAAACGTGGATGGAGGAGAAGCAAATTAGTGAATGGAAATCAGTGCAGTACATGACCTCTGGTAATGGAGCAGCAAAGGTGAAACTCTGTTTCAATTGCTCACACACTCTTAAGCGGACAGGACACATGGGATTCAAAGCGATGTGCTGAGTGTTAGAAGAGTGCACAGCACATGCTAAGCTGACAGAACTGAAATAAATCAGCACAATTTGTCCCCATAATTGATCCTGAGGCCAAGAAAATAGAGGCAGAATTTGAGCTAGCAGAGGCTGCATAAAATTAGATATAGGACTATGGATGATGTAACACGCTTTGTCTCAGGGATCTGGAGTGTGTTGTGGATTGTGGTTGGCCCTACCAAGAGAGAAAACGGAACTTGAACCCCAATGAGAAAGCAACAACTCCGGTGTGCAAAGTTAACTTTATCGAAAGGTCTCATGGCCACATGCACTGCAACTGCAGGCCCAGGGACCAATTTGGCCTTTTGCCAACAGAGCACGTGGAGGCTCAAAAAATCATGCATCTGCTCTGAGGAATCCAGGGAGCCTAAGGGGTTGAAATCAGTTTCCAATGACATTGGATCACCTAAATTACTAGCCTGGACTGGGATTAGTTTTTATTATGAGGCAGAGGATGTGGGAAAGCTGGTTTCCTTTTGTGGTCCCAAGCCACAAGGATGAGAGAACAAAGAGCTTTTGTCTAGGTCCAGAGTGTGAGAAGATGAAGCATATATTTCACCATTATCTCCCAAATGCAGATGCTACATTTTGGATGGCCTTGAAATTGAACAGACCCGAAGACACCTAGGTGGGGTGAGCAATAATGGCAGCAGGCCCTGTTGCATAACATGCATAGATATGTTTCCACAGGTTTTTCTGTGGACAGAGAAGCTATGGGAAGAACTGGTAAGATTGGAACATTCTTATGGAAGTAGAAAGGACAAGCGCACTGTCAATGTGCTCTTTAGAAAACACTACAAATTGATATACAAATGCCTGCAAAGCTGAAAATATTTAGATGCTCCGTTTCCACAAGGGGAAGGTTCCTCTGAACTTTCAGAAAAGTGTCATAAGCGTAATAAAACTGAGATTGTTCTAAACGATGAGAGTATGGTGCGTTCATCACATCAAAGGCAACACCAGCATTTAGAGTTATACAAGACAACACACACAGAAAAACGACATGGAATCAATGTGCAGGAAAATTTGTCCTCACAGAAATATCATGGAATTGCCAACACCTAAGAGACTAAAATTTTCACTTTACCAAGCCCTACAATTCTAAACTAGATACCTGATAGTACTGGAACAGTAGGGATAAAGACGTAAAGTACAAGAAACAGGAAGAAACATTTTCTGTTTCAAAGATTTTCAAGGTCCAAAAAAATGTTTTGAAACACCTAGATTATGAAATATTATCAGATCATGTATTGAAAACCGAGGTGAGAGAAACACTGAAGCAAAACTGTGTCTCAGAATCACAAAAAGCACAATAAAAGAAATGGGGAAGAGAATAATTTAGGCGAGACAAATAAAATCAGAATACTCAATGTATGAGGTAATAGCAGTGCAAAATTCAGTTCAAAACATACTAGATAATGCAGAGAGACTCGTGGATGTCCGTGAACACAGGGGAAAAGAAATCCCTGTATCAGAAGGTGACACAGAATAGCAAGTGTAAACCAATGCAAATATTGACTTTGAAACCTTGGGTAAGACAAAGCATGAAAGAGCAGGAATCATAAGAGCCCCAAAGAGAAAAGCTAGATATAAAATTCAAACTCTGTATAGCTATTTGGATAAAAATCAGACTGAAACATGCTGAAAGCCAAGAAACATTCTCCTATACGAAACCAGGAGCAAACAACATCCAAATAATGTGGAATCCCAATAGACATACAAGCAACTATATTTTCATTCAAATCATCAATGTCCATGTTCAACACTGTGATTTTCGATGCACGTAGTGTACAGCAATTCAGTCACAACAGAACCCCCACAGTTGATTCAGCTGATACCTAGACAGAAATATCGCAGTACAGGAAGGAGTGTCAAGACATAGACCAAATCATGAATGAGACAAAGCTCCATTATATGGTAGCCTGTGCCACAAGACAGCCATTAAAATTAACGACACAACTTGGCAAATTCACAGATCGGCAAAGTGTAAAATAATTCAGCAGTTAAAAACTTATCCTAAAAGAAAGATGAAGAATTCTACCCTGAATAGAAAAGTAGTCACATCAGAAACTGCGGAAGTGTTTCATCTGATAACTCGACACAAATATTGCAGTACAGGAAGGAGTGCCAATACATAAACCAAAAGCTGAATGAGAAAAAGCTGCAGGCTAGAGTACCGTATGCCACAAGAACGCCATATCTGATAACGGCACATCTAGACAATTTCACAGACTGGCAAATCTGAATAGAATTCAACAGTTCAAAACTTATCCTTAAACAAAGATTGAGAATTATACCCTGAAGAGAAAAGTAGCAACATGAAATGGAAATCCGAAAAACATCAATTGAAATGCATGAAGAGCCAAGAGATGTAGAGAGTAAACAAGTAGAATGCAAGGAGGGCAACAAATCCCTAAAGTTGGGAGAGGGAAGCAGGAAAACATAGGAGAATATCAGCACTATACCAACTGAATCATCTTATATGTCTCTCTGTTTAATGCAAATTGAGTGATGCATGGAATAATGTGTTTGCAAAACAAACCACAAGCAAACAATCAAAATATCAAACAAAAACCAAAGAGTACTGTTGGCTGACATATATGCAAAGGAACCATGATAATTCAAAAGAAAATACTCAAAGGGGTGTCAAGTATCATTCAGCACGCACCGACCCAGTATTGCTCCTTGCATGTCCTCAACACACATGTATTCAGAAAACAGATGCGAGCAAAAAGATTGAAAAATGTTCATTCATAAGGGCATATCGTGACCAAACTCAAATGCCTATTTTGTATAAAATCGATTCATATACCTTTATAAATATTGAGTCAACATCCAACAGAAAGAATGAATGTGCTATTCATCCCTAGATGGAGAAAAAATGGCATATGCCTATAACAAAGACAAGTAGTTCTACAAAACTGTACTAAGAACAAAAAAGACAAGACAGTAATGCGTACAGTGGGATGGGCTTCATTTGTAGGAATTTCAGCCCCCATGAAACAAATGGATCCATGTCTTGAGAGTGTGGGATTTTCAGCAGAAAAGCAAAAGACGGATATGTATTCTGGGTGAAAGGCTATTACTCAAACATAAGATTCCTATAGTGGGTCCTTTGTGAACTGTTAACAGGTAGAAATGTTAAAGACGTGTGAAAAAAAACTTAACATGCACACACTTCCCTCTGTATTGTGTATAGAGAACTAAACTAAAGGAAATAGGGTCGAAAAACAAGACTATGGGATGCTAATTGAGAGAATCACTTTTAACCTAGGAAACTCTCCTCTGATCAAGTCCATCCCCCAACACAGAAAATATGCTGCAACCTTTGTGGATGGCAGTTACCGGTTGGATTCCAGGTGGAATGTTGGTGTTTTCCACGAGTCTTGTTGTGGCTGCTGGATCCAAGGTAACTCGGCAGAGCTCTGTGGGTGGATCTGAGTCATGTAGTGGCTGACACACTCCGTGGAGTTTGGATTAGGTCTATTATATTGGGAGCTCTTTAAGTTCGAGATACTGTTGCTGCCCAATGAGCTTAGATCACGGGTCAGATTCTAGGAAATGAAAAGTCAGTCATTGGTATATCTGCCCATCATCAGCATACTGGTGAGGCTCCGAGGAACTTCCAGACTTGCTCAGTAATGTAGAAGTCGACTTTATGGGAGACAAGAAGGGAAGCCTGCAGTAAAGCTGGCTGCACAGACTGAGGGGAGATGCGAACACACTGATAAGATTTGTTCTGCTACAATGGAGAATACTGGCATGGAGAATACTTTACAGAATACCAGGCTCAGAAGGCATTCATGAGACATGTTGAGCCTGGCTGATACTAGCAGAATCCTGTGGAGGGCCAACGTGAACTTGAAGAAGGTACTCTATACTCTGCTCCAAGAAGTGGACCAATATTCCTGACGTCTAAAAGAGAAGAGATGTCAGAGTTGATAAACCTGCCCATGGTCTTGAAAGAGGTCGTGAGAATCCACACGTCCCAAGGGGCATTTAAAAATCACACAGACCACAGGGAATGAACACCTGGTAAACATTTACCCGGTGTTGGGAGTACCTATCAAGCACTTGCCCTTCCCTCCTATCCTCTCAGGCATCCATTTCAGAGGATCAGAAATTGAGCTGCAATGAAGTCAATAGGAGAAGGGCAAGCCCCTCCTAGAACCAGTTTTCCTACAACTTCACACTCTGTGCACAACACTGAAATCCTCAATGGTCAAATACTCTCGACTATAATAGATAGAAATTAAATGAATATCTCAGACAAAGAAATGATGACGTTCCCCTAAATTCAGCAAATTCAGGTGTTACGTCTTCTTTGGGGTGAACGGAGTGTGGTAAGTGAGGGGATTCTTTGACTGAACTTGAATATGAATTAGGCCTACAGTTTTCTAAACAATATAGGTAACAATTATATGTCAGTTAGTGAAGTGAACAGTAAAAGTCGCCATAGATTTGTAAGGAAATTTTTTTTTTGTTGACAGTATTTTCCCTTCATTCAAGCCAGGGTGCTGTATGTCATGTGGGTGCAGACTTGGTTGTGTTAAACTGCTTTACCCAACATGATCTTATGATTTAGCGTTCTTATGGTTGATACTAGAGCACCTGTTTCTCAATAGACTAGCAAACCTGCAGCTAGATTCTCATTACACTAATGCCCCTAGTTCCTTTTTGAACCAAGCGTAAATATTAAAATCTTATTTCAGATTCCTTGTGTTTTCCTGGAGAGAAATATTAGTGCTTGAAATGAGAACATTGGTCAGTATGTGTCTTTGAGTGGAAAGGGCACCACATGCACAAGGGAAACCACGTATGGGGGTAATTTCATGCTTAAAATAATTATTTCATTGTTCCTGTTGGTGTTGGAGGCATCAAAAGTAAAGAGGTTACCTGTCCCCTTCATCATTTTCGAGTGGTATTTTACATTTTACCTGTCTAGATTTTCCTCAGAGCTGACAAAATGGTACCTGAATTTGACAAGTGTGGATTGTAAGTAGATTTAGTATGTTTCAAAAACTAACTTCAATTTCATATAAATCTCAAAATATGTAAATCAGTTTTATTAAACTTTTGAAAGGCTGCAACTGAGGTATCAAAACAATGACAAAAATGTAGTCTCCAGACAAACATTAGAACATGAATGTATAGAAAAAAGAGATAAACAGGAATCCCATTTCGGTGAGTTATATAAGGAATGTGTTGATTTATTGACGCCCAGGTGGCTGTGTACCAGTGCATCATATGCTAACTTGCTCCCAATTACACAGAAATTTAAACATCCACTCTCCAAGCCCTTGGATAAGGAGAATTGCCGAAGAGTGCTCCCTTACATGCAAAGACAGTATGATGCCTCAGGAAACGTGGATAGAGGTGAAGCAAATTAGAGAATGGAAATCAGTGCAGTACCTGACCTCTGGTAATGGAGCAGCAAAGGTGAAACTCTGTTTCAATTGCTCGTACACTCTTTAGCGGACCGGACATATGGGATTCAAAACGATGTTATGAGTGTTAGAAGAGTGCACAGCACATGCTAAGCTGACAGAACTGAAATAAATCAGCACAAATTATCCCCACAATTGATTCTGAGGCTAAGAAAAGTGCAGCCGAATTTGAGCTAGAAGTGGATGCGTAAAATCAGGTATAGGACTATGGATGATCTCACACGCTTTGTCTCAGGGATCTGGAGTGTGTTGTGCATTGTGGTTGGCCCTACCAAGAGAGAAAACTGACCTTGAACCCCAATGATAAAGCAAACACTCCGGTGTGCAAAGTTGACTTTATCGAAATGCTTCATGGCCACATGCACTGCATCTGCAGGCCCAGGGACCAATTTGGCATTTTGCCAACAGAGCACGTGGAGGCTCAATCAGAGATATCATGCATCTGCTCTGAGGAATCCAGGGGGCCTTGGGGTTGAAATCAGTTTTCAAAGCCTTTGGATCAGCTAAAGTCTTAGCCTGTACTGGGATTAGGGTTTGTAATGAGGCAGAGGATGCGGGACACCTGGGTTTCCTTTCATTGTCCTAAGCCACAAGGATGAGAGAACAAAGAGCTTTTGTCTAGGTCCACAGCGTGAGAAGTTGAAGCATTTACTTCACCATTATCTCCCAAATGCAGATGCTACATTTTGGATGGCCTTGAAAATGCACAGCGCCGAGGACACCTAGGCGGGTTGAGCAATAATGGCAGCAGGCCCTGTTGCATGACATGCATAGATATGTTTCCACTGGTTTTTCTGTGGACCGAGAAGCTCTGGGAAGAACTGGTAAGTTTGGAACATTCTTATGGAAGTAGAAAGGACAAGCGCACTGTCAATGTGCTCTTTAGAAAACACTACAAAATGACATACAACAGCCTGCAAAGCTTAAAATATTTAGATGCTCCGTTTCCACAAGGGGAAGGTTCCTCTGAACTTTCAGAAAAGTATCATAAGCGTAATAAAACTGAGATTGTTCTAAACGATGAGAGTATGGTGCGTTCATCACATCAAAGGCAACACCAGCATTTAGAGTTATACAAGACAACACACACAGGAAAACGACATGGAATCAATGTGCAGGAAAATTTGTCCTCACAGAAATATCATGGAATTGCCAACCACAAAGAGACTAAAATTTTCACTTTACCAAGCCCTACAATTCTACACTTCATACCTGATAGTTTTAGAACAGTAGGGATAAAGACGTATAGTACAAGAAACAGGAAGTAACATTTTCTGTTTCAAAGAGATTGAAGGTCCAAAATAAAGCTTTCAAACACCTAGATTATGAAACATTATCAGAGCATGTATTGAAATCCGAGGTGAGAGAAAACCTAATTAAAATTTGTCTCAGAAACACAAAAGGCACAATACAAGAATGGGGGAAGGAAATCATTCAGACGAGCCAAATAAAATCAGAATACTCAATGTATGAGATAATAGCAGGGCAAAATTCAGTCCTAAGCAGACTAGATAATGCAGAGGGACTCGTGATTGTACGTGAACACAAGGGAAAACAAATCCCTGTATCAGAAGATGGCATAGAACAGAAAGTGTAAACCAATGCAAATATTGCTGTTGAATCCTTGGGTAAGACAAAGCATGAATGACTAGGATTAATAAGAGCCCCATATGGAAAAGCAAGATATAAAAATCAAACTCTGAATAGGTATTTGGATAAAAAGCAGACTGAAAATTGCTGAAAGCCAAGAAATAATCATCTTTATGAAACCAGGAGAAAACAGCATCCAAATAATTTGAAATTCAAATACACCTACAAGCAGCTATATTTTCATTCAAATCATCAAATATCATGTTAAGCTCTTTGAATTTCGATGCACCCAGAGGACATCAACTCAGTGAAAACAGAACCCCCACAGGTGTTTCAGCTGATACCTAGACAGAAATATCACAGTACAGGAAGGAGTGCCAAGACATACACCAAATCATGAATTAGACAAAGCTGCATTATACGGTAGCCTGTGCCACAAGACAGCCATTACCATTAACGACAGAGCTTGGAAATTTCACAGATCGGCAAAGTGTAAAATAATTCAGCAGTTAAAAACTTATCCTAAAAGAAAGATTGAGAATTCTACCCTGAATAGAAAAGTAGTCACATCAGAAACTCCGGAAGTGTTTCAGCTGATAACTTGACACAAATATTGCAGGACAGGAAAGAGTGCAAATACATAAACCAAAACCTGAATGAGAAAAAGCTGCAGTCTAGAGTAGCCTATGACACAAGGACGCAATATCTGATAACGGCACATCTAGACAATTTCACAGACTGGCAAATCTGAATACTATTCAACAGTTGAAAATTTATCCTTAAACAAAGATTGAGAATTATACCCTGAAGAAAAAAGTAGCAACATGAAATGGACATAAGAAAAACATCAATTGAAATGTATGAATAGCCATGAGATGTAGAGAGTAAACAAGTAGAATGCAAGGAGGGAAACAAATCCCTAAATTTGGGAGAGGGAAGCAGGAAATCATAGGAGATTATCAGCACTATACTAACTGAATCATCTTATATATCTCTCTGTTTAATGCAAATGGAGTGATGCATGGAATAATGTGTTTGCAAAACAAACCACAAGCAAACAATCAAAATATCAAACAAAAACCAAAGAGTACTGTTGGCTGACTTATATGCAAGGGAACCATGATAATTCAAAAGAAAATACTCAAAGGGGTGTCAAGTATCATTCAGCACACACCAATCCATTATTGCTCCTTGCATGTCCTCAACACACATGTATTCAGAAAAAAGATGAAAGCGAAAATATTGAAAAATGTTCATTCTTATGAGTATATCGTGACCAAACTCAAATGCCTATTTTTTATAAAATCGATTCAGTTTCCTTTATAAATATTGAGTCAACTTCCAACAGAAAGAATGAATGTGCTATCCTTCCCTACATGGAGAATAAATGGCATATGCCCATAACAAAGACAAGTAGTTCTACAAAACAGTACTAAGAGCAAAAGAGACAGACCGTAATGCGTACACTAGAATGGGCTTCATTTCTAGGAATTTCAGCCCCCATGAAACAAATGGATCCATGTCTTGAGACTGTGGGTGTTTCAGCAGAAAAGCAACAGACGGATATGTATTTTGAGTGAATGGCTTTTACACAAATATAAGATTCCTTTGGTTGGTCTTTGTGAATGTGTAACTGTTAGACAGGTTAAAGTCGTGTGGAAATATAAACTTAAAATGCACACACTTCCCCCTTTTTTTAACGTGTATTGAGATCTGAACTAAAGGAAACATGGTCGGAAATACAGAGCCATGGGATGCTAATGCAGAGAATTACTTTTAACTTAGGAATCTCTCGTCTGATGCAGTCCCTACCCCAACACTGAAAAGATGCTGCAACCTTTGTGAATGGCAATTACCAGTTGGATTCCTGGTGGAAAGTTGGTGTGTCCCACAAGGCTTGTTGTGGCTTCCGGATCCAAGGTAACTCAGCAGAGTTCTGTGGGTGGATCAGAGACATGTAGGGGCTGACACCCTGTGTGGAGCTTGGCTTAGGTCTATTATATGGGGCGCTGTTTATGTTTGTGATACTGCTGCTGCCCAATCACCTGAGATCACGAGTCAGTTTTAGAAACTGAAAAGTCAGACAGTGGAAGATCTGCCCATCATCAGCATACTGGTGAGGCTCCGAGGTACTTTCAGACTTGCCCAGTAGTGTAGAAGTCGACTTTTTGGGAGACACGAAGAGAAGCATGCAGAAAACCTGGCTGCACATATTGAGAAAAGATGCGAACACATTGCTGAGAGTTGTTGTGCTACAATGGAGAATAATGGCATGGAGAATTCTTTCCAGAACACCACGCGCCAAATACATTTATGAGACATGTTGAGCTTGGCTGATACTAGCAGAAAGCTGTGGAGGGTCAACGTGAACTTGAAGAAGGTACTCAATGCTCTGCCCCAAGGAGTGGTCCAATATTCCTGACGCCTAAAAGAGAAGAGATGGCAGAGTTGATAAAAATCTCATGTATTTGAAAGAGGCCGTGAGAATCCACACGTCCCAAGGGGCATTTAAAAATCAAACAGACCGCAGAGAATGAATTCCTGGTAAGTTTTACCCGGCTATAGTCATACCTATCAAGCAATTGCCCTTTCCTCCTATCCACTCAGTCATCCATTCCAGAGATCAGCACTTGAGCTGCAATGAAGCCAATAGGAGAAGAGCAAGCCCCTCCTAGAACAAGTATTCCTACAACTTCACACTCTGTGCACAACACTGAATTCCTCAATGGTCAAACACTCACGACTATCATAGATAGAATTTAAATAACTTGCTCACACAAAAAAATGAAGACGTTCCCGTTGTTTCAGCAATTCTGGGGTTACGTCTTCTTTGGGGTGAAGGGAGTGTGGTAAGTGAGGGGATTCTTTGACGGAACTTGAATATGTATTAGACCACATATTTCCTAGACACTATAGGTAAATATTATAAATCAGTTAGAGAAGTGAACAGTAAAAGTCGCCATAGATATGTAGGGACTTTTTTTTATGGGGACAGTATTTAACCTTCATTCAAGCACGGGTGCTGTATGTCATGTGGGTGCAGACTTGGTTGTGTTAAAATGCTTTACCCAACATGATCGTACGTTTAAGCGTTCTCATGGTTGATAGAAGAGAACCTGGTTCTCAATAGATTAGCAAAGCTGCAGCAGGTTTCTCATTAGTCTAATGCCCCTAGTATCTTTTTGAACCAAGCCTACATATTAATATCTTGTTTCAGATTCCTTGTGTTTTCCTGGAGAGAAATGTTACTGCTTGAAATGACAACATTGGCCAGTATGTGTCATTGGGTGGAAAGGGCACCACATGCACAAGGGAAACCAAGTGTGGGGGTAATTTCATGCTTACAATAATTATTTCATGGTTCCTGTTGGTGTTGGAGGCATCAAAAGTAAAGAGTTTACCTGTCCCCTTCATCATTTTCGAGTGGTATTTTACACTTTATCTGTCTAGATTTTCCATAGAGCTGACAAAATGGTACCAGAATTTGACAAGTGTGGATTGTAAGTAGATTTAGTATGTTTCAAAAACCAACTTCATTTTCATATAAATCTCAAAATATGTATATCAGTAGTATTAAAATTTTGAAAGGCTGCAACTGAGGTATCAACACAATGACAAAAATGGAGTCTCCGGACAAACACTAAAAACATGACTGTATAGAAAAAAGAGATAAACAGGAATCCCATTTCGGTGAGTTATATAAGGAAAGTGTTGATTTATTGATGCCCAGGTGGCAGTGTACCAGTGCATCGTACGCTTACTCGCTCCCAATTACACAGAAATTTAAACATCCACTCTGCAAGCCCTTGGATAAGGAGAATTGCCGAAGAGTGCTCCCTTACATGCAAAGACAATATGATGCCTCAGAAAACGTGGATGGAGGTGAAGCAAATTAGAGAATGGAAATCAGTGCAGTACCTCACCTCTGGTAATGGAGCAGCAAAGGTGAAACTGTTTCAATTGCTCGCACACTATTAAGCGGACCGGACATATGGGATTCAAAGCGATGTGCTGAGTGTTAGAACAGTGTAGAGCAGATGCTAAGCTGAGAGAACTGAAATAAATCAGCACAATTTGTCCCCACAATAGATTCTGAGGCCAAGAAACGAGCAGCCGAATTTGAGCTAGCAGTGGCTGCGTAAAATGAGGTATGGGATTATGGATGATGTCACACGCTTTGTCTCAGGGATCTGGAGTGTTTTGTGGATTGTGGTTGGCCCTACCAAGAGAGAAAACTGACCTTGAACCCCAATGAGAAAGCAAACATTCCGGTGTGCAAAGTTGACTTTATCAAAATATCTCATGGCCACATGCACTGCATCTGCAGGCCCAGGGACCAATTTGGCATTTTGCCAACAGAGCACGTGGAGGCTCAATCAGAGAAATCATGCATCGGGTCTGAGTAATCCAGGGGGCCTTGTGGTTGAAATCAGTTTCCAAAGACTTTGGATCAGCTAAAGTCATCGCCTGGAGTGGGATTAGGGTTTGGTATGAGGCAGAGGATGCGGGACACCTGGGTTTCATTTCGTCGTCCCAAGCCACAAGGATGAGAGAACAAAGAGCTTTTGTCTAGGTCCACAGCGTGAGAAGTTGAAGCATTTACTTCACCATTATCTCCCAAATGCAGATGCTGTATTTTGGATGGCCTTGACAATGCACAGCGCCGAGGACAGCTAGGCAGGGTGAGCAATAATGGCAGCAGGCCCTGTTGCATGACATGCATAGATATGTTTCCACTGGTTTTTCTGTGGACCGAGAAGCTCTGGGAAGAACTGGTAAGTTTGGAACATTCTTATGGAAGTAGAAAGGACAAGCGCACTGTCAATGTGCTCTTTAGAAAACACTACAAAATGACATACAGCAGCCTGCAAAGCTGAAAATATTTAGATGCTCCGTTTCCACAAGTGGAAGTTTCCTCTGAACTTTCAGAAAAGTGACATAAGCGTAATAAATCTGAGAATGTTTTAACCGATGAGAGTTTGGTGCGTTCCTCTCATCAAAGCAACATCAGCAGTTAGAGTTATACAAGAGAACACACACAGGAAAACGACATGGAATCAATGTGCAGGAAAATTTGTCCTCACAGAAATATCATAGAATTGCCAACACCTAAGAGAATAAAATTTTCACTTTACCAAGCCCTACAATTCTACACTTGATACCTGATTGTACTAGACCAGTAGGGATAAAGACGTATAGTACAAGAAACAGGAAGAACCATTTTCTGTTTCAAAGAGATTGAAGGTCCAAAATAAAGCTTTCAAACACCTAGATTATGAAACATTATCAGAGCATGTATTGAAATTGAGGTGAGAGAAACCCTAAGTAAAACAGTGTCTCAGAATCACAAAAGGCACAATACCAGAAATGGGGAAGAAAATAACTCAGACGAGCCAAATAAAATAAGAATACTCAATGTATGAGATAACAGCAGGGCAAAATTCAGTCCTAAGCAGACTAGATAATGCAGAGCGACTCGTGAATGTACGTGAACACAAGGGAACGGAAATACCTGTATCAGATGATGGCATAGAACAGGAAATGTAAACCAATGCAAATATTGCTGTTGAATCCTTGGGTAAGACAAAGCATGAAAGACTAGGATTCATAAGAGCCCCATAGGGAAAATCTAGACATAAAAATCAAACTCTGAATAGGTATTTGGAGAAAGAGCAGACTGAAACTTACTGAAAGCCAAGAAACAATCATCTATATGAAACCAGGAGAAAACAGCATCCAAATAATGTGGAATTCAAATACACTTACAAGCAGCTATATTTTCATTCAAATCATCAAAGATCATGATAAGCTCTTTGATTTTCGATGCACCTAGAGGACAACAACTCAGTCACAACAGAACCCCCACAGGTGTTTCAGCTGATACCTAGACAGAAATATCACAGTACAGGAAGGAGTGCCAAGACATACACCAAATCATGAATTAGACAAAGCTGCATTATAAGGTAGCCTGTGCCACAAGACAGCCATTACCATTAACGACAGAGCTTGGCAATTTCACAGATCGGCAAAGTGTAAAATAGTTCAGCAGTTAAAAACTTATCCTAAAAGAAAGATTGAGAATTCTACCCTGAATAGAAAAGTAGTCACATCAGAAACTCCGGAAGTGTTTCAGCTTATAACTCGACACAAATATTGCAGGACAGGAAGGAGTGACAAAACATACACCAAAAGCTGAATGAGAAAAAGCTGCAGGCTAGAGTACCGTATGCCACAAGAACGCCATATCTGATAACGGCACATCTAGACAATTTCACAGACTGGCAAATCTGAATAGAATTCAACAGTTCAAAACTTATCCTTAAACAAAGATTGAGAATTATACCCTGAACAGAAAAGTAGCAACATGAAATGGAAATACGAAAATCATCAATTGAAATGCATGAAGAGCCATGAGATGTAGAGAGTAAACAAGTAGAATGCAAGGAGGGCAACAAATCCCTAAAGTTGGGAGAGGGAAGCAGGAAAACATAGGAGATTTTCAGCACTATACTAACTGAATCATCTTATATGTCTCTCTGTTTACTGCAAATTGAGTGATGCATGGAAAAATGTGTTTGTAAAACAAACCACAAGCAAACTATCAAAATATCAAACAAAGACCAAAGAGTACTGTTGGCTGACATATATGCAAAGGAACCACGATAATTCAAAAGAAAATACTCAAAGGGGTGTCAAGTATCATTCAGCACGCACCGACCCAGTATTGCTCCTTGCATGTCCTCAACACACATGTATTCAGAAAACAGATGCGAGCAAAAAGATTGAAAAATGTTCATTCATAAGAGCACATCGTGACCAAATTCAAATGCCTATTTTGTATAAAATCGATTCATAATCCTTTATAAATATTAAGGCAACTTCCAACAGAAAGATTGAATGTGCTATCCATCCCTACATGGAGAATAAATGGCATATGCCCATAACAAAGTCAAGTAGTTCTACAAAACTGTACTAAGAGCAAAAAAGACAAGACAGTAATGCATAAATTGGGATGGGCTTCATTTGTAGGAATTACAGCCCCCATGAAACAAATGGATCCATGTATTGAGAGTGTGGGTGTTTCAGCAGAAAAGCAAAAGACGGATATGTATTCTGGGTGAATGGCTATTACTCAAACATAAGATTCCTATAGTGGGGTCTTTGTTAACTTTTAACTGTCAGAAAGGTTAAAGAAGTGTGGAAAATTAAAGTTAAATTGCACAAATTTCCCTCTGATATATTTTGTATACAGATCTGAACTAAAGGAAAGAGGGTCGAAAAAAAGGACCATGGGATGCTAATGGATAGAATCAATTTAAAATTAGAAAACTCTCGTCTAATGCAGTCCCTCCCTCAAAACTGAAAAAATGCTGCAACTTTGGGGATGGCAGTAACCGGTTGTATTCCACGTGGAATAATGATGTGTCCCACGAGGCATGTTGTGGCTTCTGGATCCAAGGTAACTCGGCAGAAATCTGTCAGTGGATCAGAGTCCTGTAGGGGCTGACACCATCCGTGGAGCTTGGCTTAGGTCTATTATATGGGGAGCTGTTTATTTTCGTGATACTGCTGCTGCCCAAACACCTGAGATCACGGGTCAGTTTCTAGAAACTGAAAAGTCAGACAGTGGAATATCTGCCAGTCATCAGCATACTGGTGAGGCTCCGAGGTACTTTCAGACTTGCCCAGTATTGTAGAAGTCGACTTTATTGGAGACATGAAGAAAACCATGCAGAAAAGCTGGCTGCACCGATTGAGGTCAGATGCGAACTCATTGCTGAGAGTTGTTATGCTACAATGGAGAATAATGGCATGGAGAATTCTTTCCAGAACACCACGCTCCAAAGACATTAATGAGACATGTTGAGCCTGTCTGATACTAGCAGAAACCTTTGGAGGGTCAACGTGAACTTGAAGAACGTACTCTATATTCTGCTCCAAGAAGTGGCCCAATATTCCTGACATCTAAAAGAGAAGAGATGTCAGAGTTGATAAAATTGCCCATGGTCTTCAAAGAGGTCGTGAGAATCCACACGTCCCAAGGGGCATTAAATATGACACAGACCTCAGGGAATGAAGTCCTGGTAAGGATTTATCCGGGGTTGGGAATACCTATCAAGCAGTTGCCCTTCCCTCCTATCCACTCAGGCATCCAAATCAGAAGATCAGAACTTGAGCTGCAATGAAGCCAATAGGAGAAGAGCAAGCCCCTCCTAGAACCAGTTTTCCTACAAGTTCACACTCCGTGCACAACACTGAAATCCTCAAAGGTCAAATACTCTCGACTATAATAGATAGAAATTAAATGAATATCTCACACAAAGAAATGATGACGTTCCCCTAGATTCAGCAAATTCAGGTGTTACGTCTTCTTTGGGTTGAAAGGAGTGTGGTAAGTGAGGGGATTCTTTGACTGAACTTGAATATGAATTAGGCCTACAGTTTTCTACACAGTATAGGTAACAATTATAAGTCAGTTAGTGAAGTGAAAATTAAAAGTCGCCATAGATATGTAAGGATATTTTTTTTTAATGTGGACAGTCTTTTCCCTTCATTCAAGTCCGGGTGCAGTATATCATGTGGGTGCAGACTTGGTTGTGTTAAACTGGTTTACTCAACATGTTCGGACGTTTAAGCGTTCTCATGGTTGATAGAAGAGCACCTGGTTCTCAATAGACTAGCAAAGCTGCAGCAGCTTTCTCATTACTCTAATGCCCCTAGTTCCTTTTTGAACCAAGCCTACATATTAATATCTTGTTTCAGATTCCTTGTGTTTTCCTGGAGAGAAATGTTACTGCTTGAAATGACAACATTGGCCAGTATGTGTCATTTGGTGGAAAGGGCACCACATGCACAAGGGAAACCAAGTGTGGGGGTAATTTCATGCTTTCAAAAATAATTTCATGATTCCTGTTGGTGTTGGAGGCATCAAAAGTAAAGAGATTACCTGTCCCCTTCATCATTTTCAAGTGGTGTTTTACATTTAATCTATCTAAATTTCCCTTAGTGCTGACAAAATGGTACCTGAATTTGACAAGAGTGGATTGTAAGTAGATATAGTATGTTTCAAAAACTAACTTCATTTTCATATAAATCCCAAAGTATGTATATCAGTAGTATTAAAATTTTGAAAGGCTGCAACTGAGGTATCAACACAATGACAAAAATGTAGTCTTTGGACAAACACTAACATCATGAGTGTATAGAAAAATGAGATAAACAAGAATCCAATTTCAGTGAGTTATATATGGAAAGTGTTGATTTATTGATGCCCAGGTGACAGTGTACCAGTGCATCGTATGCTAACTCGCTCCCAATTACACAGAAATTTAAACATCCACTCACCAAGCCCTTGGTTCAGGAGACTTGCCAAAGAGTGCTCCCTTACATGCAAAGACAGTATGATGCCTCAGAAAACGTGGATGGAGGAGAAGCAAATTAGAGATTGGAAATCAGTGCAGTACCTGACCTCTGGTAAATGAGCAGCAAAGGTGAAACTCTGTTTAAATTGTTCGCACACTCTTAAGCGGCCGGTCACATGGGATTCAAAGCGATGCGCTGAGTGTTAGAAAATTTCACAGCAGATGCTAAGCTGACAGAACTGAAATACATCGGCACAATTTGTTCCCACAATTGATTCTGAGGCCAAGAAACGAGCAGCCGAATTTGAGCTAGCAGTGGCTGCGTAAAATGAGGTATAGGACTATGGATGATGACACACGCTTTGTCTCAGGGATCTGGAGTGTGTTGTGCATTGTGGTTGGCCCTAACAAGAGAGAAAAGTGACCTTGAACCCCAATGATAAAGCAACCACTCCGGTGTGCAAAGTTGACTTTATCGAAATGCCACATGGCCACATGCACTGCATTTGCAGGCCCAGGGACCAATTTGGCATTTAGCCAATAGAGCACGTGGGGGCTCAATCAGAGAAATCATGCAACGGGTCTGAGGAATCCAGGGGGCCTTGGGGTTGAAATCAGTTTCCAAAGCGTTTGCATCAGCTAAAGTACTAGCCTGGACTGGGATTAGGTTTTGCTTTGAGACAGAGGATTCGGGACAGCTGGATTTCTTTTCGTGGTCCCACGCCACAAGAATGAGCGAACAAAGAGCATTTGTCTAGGTCCGCAGCATGAGAAGATGACGCATTTACTTCACCATTATCTCCCAAATGCAGATGTTACACTTTGGATGGCCTTGAAATTGCACAGCTCCGAGAACACCTAGGTGGGGTGAGCAATAATGGCAGCAGGAACTGTTGCATGACATGCATAGATATGTTTCCACAGGTTTTTCTGTGGAAAGAGAAGCTCTGTGAAGAACTGGTAAGATTGGAACATTCTTATGGAAGTAGAAAGGACAAGCGCACTGTCAATGTGCTCTTTAGAAAACACTACAAAATGACATACAACAGCCTGCAAAGCTGAAAATATTTAGATGCTCCATTTCCACAAGGGGAATGTTCCTCTGAACTTTCAGAAATGTGACATAAGCGTAATAAATCTGAGTTTGTTCTAAACGATGAGAGTATGGTGTGTTCATCTCATCAAAGCAACACCAGCATTTAGAGATATACAAGACAACACACACAGGAAAATGACATGGATTCAATGTGCAGAAAAATTTGTCCTCACAGTAATATCATGGAATTGCCAACACTTAAGAGACTAAAATTTTCACTTTACCAAACCCTAAAATTCTACACTACATACCTCATAGTACTAGGCCAGTAGGGATAAAGACGTATAGTACAAGAAACAGGAAGTAACATTTTCTGTTCCAAAGAGTTTGAAGGTCCAAAAGAATGTTTCAAACAACTAGATTATGAAACATTATAAGACCATGTATTGAAAACTGAGGTGAGAGAAACACTGAAGCAAATCTGTGTCTCAGAATCAAAAAAGGCACAATAAAAGCAATGGGGAAGAGAATAATTTAGACGAGCCAAATAAAATCAGAATACTCAATGTATGAGATAATAGCAGGGCAAAATTCAGTTCCAAATATACTAGATAATACAGAGCGACTCGTGGATGTCCGTGAACACAGGGGAAAGAAATCCCTGTATCAGAAGGTGACATAGAAAAGCAAGTGTAAACCAATGCAAATATTGCTGTTGAAACCTGGGGTAAGACAAAGCATGGAAGAGCAGGAATCATAAGAGCCCTAAAGAGAAAATCTAGATATAAAAATCAAACTCTATAGTTTTTGAGAAAAATCAGACTGAAAATTGCTGAAAGCCAACAAACAATCTTCTATACGAAACCAGGAGCAAACAGCATCCAAATAATGTGGAATCCCAATAGAACTACAAGCAGCTATAATTTCATTCAAATCATCAAAAATCATGATAAGCCCTGTAATTTTCGATGCACGTAGTGTACAACAACTCATCCACATCAGAACTCCCACAGGTGGTTCAGCTGATAACTAGACAGAAATATCGCAGTACAGGAAGGAGTGTCAAGACATAGACCAAATCATGAATCAGACAAAGCTGCATTATACGGTAGCCTGTGCCACTAGAGAGCCATTACCTTTAACGACAGAGCTTGGCAATTTCACAGATCGGCAAAGTGTAAAATAGTTCAGCAGTTAAAAACTTATCCTAAAAGAAAGATTGAGAATTCTACCCTGAATAAAAATGTAGTCACATCAGAAACTTCAGAAGTGTTTCAGGTGATATCTCGACACAAATATTGCAGGACAGGGAGGAGTGCCAAGACATACACCAAAAGCTGAATGAGAAAAAGCTGCATGCTACAGAAGCCTATGCCACAAGAACGCCATATCTGATAACGGCACATCTAGACAATTTCACAGACTGGCAAATCTGAATAGAATTCAACAGTTCAAAACTTATCCTTAAACAAAGATTGAGAATTATACCCTGAACAGAAAAGTAGCAACATGAAATGGAAATACGAAAATCATCAATTGAAATGCATGAAGAGCCATGAGATGTAGAGAGTAAACAAGTAGAATGCAAGGAGGGCAACAAATCCCTAAAGTTGGGAGAGGGAAGCAGGAAATCATAGGAGATTATCAGCACTATACTAACTGAATCATCTTATATGTCTCTCTGTTTACTGCAAATTGAGTGATGCATGGAAAAATGTGTTTGTAAAACAAACCACAAGCAAACTATCAAAATATCAAACAAAAACCAAAGAGTACTGTTGGCTGACATATATGCAAAGGAACCACGATAATTCAAAAGAAAATACTCAAAGGGGTGTCAAGTATCATTCAGCACGCACCGACTCAGTATTGCTCCTTGCATGTCTTCAACAAACATGTATTCAGAAAACAGATGCGAGCAAAAAGATTGAAAAATGTTCATTCATAAGAGCACATCGTGACCAAACTCAAATGCCTATTTTGTATAAAATCGATTCATATTCCTTTATAAATATTAAGGCAACATCCAACAGAAAGATTGAATGTGCTATCCATCCCTACATGGAGAAAAAATGGCATATGCCCATAACAAAGACAAGTAGTTCTACAAAACTGTACTAAGAGCAAAAAAGACAAGACAGTAATGCGTACATTGGGATGGGCTTCATTTGTCGGAATTTCAGCCCCCATGAAACAAATGGATCCATGTCTTGAGAGTGTGGCTGTTTCAGCAGAAATGCAAAAGACGGATATGTATTCTGGGTGAATGGCTATTACTCAAACATAAGGTTCCTATAGTGGGGTCTTTGTGAACTTTTAACTGTTAGAAAGGTTAAAGAAGTGTGGAAAATTAAACTTAAATTGCACAAATTTCCCTCTGATATATTTTGTATACAGATCTGAACTAAAGGAAAGAGGGTCGAAAAAAAGGACCATGGGATGCTAATGGATAGAATCAATTTAAAATTAGAAAACTCTCGTCTAATGCAGTCCCTCCCTCAAAACTGAAAAAATGCTGCAACTTTGGGGATGGCAGTAACCGGTTGTATTCCACGTTGGATATTGATGTGTACCAAAATGCATGTTGTGGCTTCTGGATCCAAGGTAACTCGGCAGAAATCTGTGGGTGGGTCAGAGTCCTGTAGGGGCTGACACCATCCGTGGAGCTTGGCTTAGGTCTATTATATGGGGAGCTGTTTATGTTCGTGATACTGCTGCTGCCTAATCACCTGAGATCACGGGTCAGTTTCTAGAAACTGAAAAGTCAGACAGTGGAATATCTGCCAGTCATCAGCATACTGGTGAGGCTCCGAGGTACTTTCAGACTTGCCCAGTATTGTAGAAGTCGACTTTATGGGAGACATGAAGAAAACCATGCAGAAAAGCTGGCTGCACCGATTGAGGTCAGATGCGAACTCATTGCTGAGAGTTGTTATGCTACAATGGAGAATAATGGCATGGAGAATTCTTTCCAGAACACCACGCTCCAAAGACATTAATGAGACATGTTGAGCCTGTCTGATACTAGCAGAAACCTGTGGAGGGTCAACGTGAACTTGAAGAACCTACTCTATACTCTGCTCCAAGAAGTGGCCCAATATTCCTGACATCTAAAAGAGAAGAGATGTCAGAGTTGATAAAACTGCCCATGGTCTTGAAAGAGGTCGTGAGAATCCACACGTCCCAAGGGGCATTTATGTATGACACAGACGTCAGGGAATGAAGTCCTGGTAAGGATTTACCCGGGGTTGGGAATACCTATCAAGCAGTTGCCCTTCCCTCCTATCCACTCAGGCATCCAAATCAGAAAATCAGAACTTGAGCTGCAATGAAGCCAATAGGAGAAGAGCAAGCCCCTCCTAGAACCAGTTTTCCTACAACTTCACACTCTGTGCACAACACTGAAATCCTCAAAGGTCAAATACTCTCGACTATAATAGATAGAATTTAAATGAATATCTCACACAAAGAAATGATGACGTTCCACTAGATTCAGCAAATTCAGGTGTTATGTCTTCTTTGGGGTGAAAGGAGTGTGGTAAGTGAGGGGATTCTTTGACTGAACTTGAATATGAATTAGGCCTACCGTTTTCTACACAGTATAGGTAACAATTATAAGTCAGTTAGTGAAGTGAACAGTAAAAGTCGCCATAGATATGTAAGGATATTTTTTTTTAATGTGGACAGTCTTTTCCTTTCATTCAAGCCCGGGTGCAGTATATCATGTGGGTGCAGACTTGGTTGTGTTAAACTGGTTTACTCAACATGTTCGGACGTTTAAGCGTTCTCATGGTTGATAGAAGAGCACCTGGTTCTCAATAGACTAGCAAAGCTGCAGCAGCTTTCTCATTACTCTAATGCCCCTAGTTCCTTTTTGAACCAAGCCTACATATTAATATCTTGTTTCAGATTCCTTGTGTTTTCCTGGAGAGAAATGTTACTGCTTGAAATGACAACATTGGCCAGTATGTGTCATTTGGTGGAAAGGGCACCACATGCACAAGGGAAACCAAGTGTGGGGGTAATTTCATGCTTTCAAAAATAATTTCATGATTCCTGTTGGTGTTGGAGGCATCAAAAGTAAAGAGATTACCTGTCCCCTTCATCATTTTCAAGTGATGTTTTACATTTAATCTGTCTAAATTTCCCTTAGTGCTGACAAAATGGTACCTGAATTTGACAAGTGTGGATTGTAAGTAGATATAGTATGTCTCAAAAACTAACTTCATTTTCATATAAATCCCAAAGTATGTATATCAGTAGTATTAAAATTTTGAAAGGCTGCAACTGAGGTATCAACACAATGACAAAAATGTAGTCTTTGGACAAACACTAACATCATGAGTGTATAGAAAAATGAGATAAACAAGAATCCAATTTCAGTGAGTTATATATGGAAAGTGTTGATTTATTGATGCCCAGGTGACAGTGTACCAGTGCATCGTATGCTACCTCGCTCCCAATTACACAGAAATTTAAACATCCTCTCACCAAGCCCTTGGTTCAGGAGACTTGCCAAAGAGTGTTCCCTTACATGCAAAGACAGTATGATGCCTCAGAAAACGTGGATGGAGGAGAAGCAAATTAGAGAATGGAAATCAGTGCAGTACCTGACCTCTGGTAAATGAGCAGGAAAGGTGAAACTCTGTTTAAAATGGTCGTAAACTCTTAAGCGGCCGGACACATGGGATTCAAAGCGATGCGCTGAGTGTTAGAAGATTGCACAGCTGATGCTAAACTGACAGAACTGAAATACATCGGCACAATTTGTTCCCACAATTGATTCTGAGGCCAAGAAACGAGCAGCCGAATTTGAGCTAGCAGTGGCTGCGTAAAATGAGGTATAGGACTATGGATGATGACATACGCTTTGTCTCAGGGATCTGGAGTGTGTTGTGCATTGTGGTTGGCCCTACCAAGAGAGAAAACTGACCTTGAACCCCAATGAGAAATCAACCACTCCGGTGTGCAAAGTTGACTTTATCGAAATGCCTCATGGCCACATGCACTGCATTTGCAGGCCCAGGGACCAATTTGGCATTTAGCCAATAGAGCACGTGGGGGCTCAATCAGAGAAATCATGCAACGGGTTTGAGGAATCCAGGGGGCCTTGGGGTTGAAATCAGTTTCAAAAGCGTTTGGATCAGCTAAAGTCCTAGCCTGGACTGGGATTAGGGTTTGCTATGAGACGGAGGATGCGGGACAGCTGGATTTCCTTTCGTTGTCCCACGCCACAAGATTGAGAGAACAAAGAGCATTTGTCTAGGTCCGCAGCATGAGAAGATGACGCATTTACTTCACCATTATCTCCCAAATGCAGATGTTACACTTTGGATGGCCTTGAAATTGCACAGCTCCGAGGACACCTAGGTGGGGTGAGCAATAATGGCAGCAGGAACTGTTGCATGTCATGCATAGATATGTTTCCACAGGTTTTTCTGTGGACAGAGAAGCTCTGTGAAGAACTGGTAAGATTGGAACATTCTTATGGAAGTAGAAAGGACAAGCGCACTGTCAATGTGCTCTTTATAAAACACTACAAAATGACATACAACAGCCTGTAGAGCTGAAAATATTTAGATGCTCCATTTCCACAAGGTGAAGGTTCCAGTGAACTTTCAGAAAAGTGACATAAGCGTAGTAAATCTGAGATTGTTCTAAACGATGAGAGTATGGTGCGTTCATCTCATCGAAAGCAACACCAGCATTTAGATTTATACAATACAACACACACAGGAAAACGACATGGAATCAATGTGCAGGAAAATTTGTCCTGACAGAAATATCATGGAATTGCCAACACCTAAGAGACTAAAATTTTCACTTTACCAAGCCCTACAATTCTACGCTAGATACCTGATAGTACTAGACCAGTAGGGTTAAAGACGTATACTACAAGAAACAGGAAGTAACATTTTCTGTTTCAAAGGGTTTGAAGTTCCAAAAGAATGTTTCAAACAACTAGATTATGAAACATAATAAGACCATGTATTGAAAACCGTGGTGAGGAAACACTGAAGCAAAACTGTGTCTCAGAATAACAAAAGGCACAATAAAAGCAATGGGGAAGAGAATAATTTAGACGAGCCAAATAAAATCAGAATACTCAATGTATGAGTTAATAGCAGGGCAAAATTCAGTTGCAAACATACTACATAATGCAGAGCGACTCGTGGATGTCCGTGAACACAGGGGAAAAGAAATCCCTGTATCAGAAGGTGACATAGAAAAACAAGTGTAAACCAATGCAAATATTGCTTTTGAAACCTGGGGTAAGACAAAGCATGAAAGAGCAGGAATCATAAGAGCCCCAAAGAGAAAAGCTAGATATAAAAATCAAACTCTATAGATATTTGAAGAAAAATCAGACTGAAACTTGCTGAAAGCCAACAAACAATCTCCTATACGAAACCAGGAGCAAACAGCATCCAAATAATGTGGAATCCCAATAGAACTACAAGCAGCTATAATTTCATTCAAATCATCAAAAATCATGATAAGCCCTGTGATTTCCGATGCACGTAGTGTACAACAACTCATCCACATCAGAAACCCCACAGGTGTTTCACCTGATAACTAGACAGAAATATCGCAGTACAAGAAGGAGTGTCAAGACATAGACCAAATCATGAATCAGACAAAGCTGCATATACGGTAGCCTGTGCAACAAGACAGCCATTACCATTAACGACAGAGCTTGGCAATTTCACAGATTGGCAAAGTGTAAAATAATTCAGCAGTTAAAAACTTATCCTAAAAGAAAGATTGAGAATTCTACCCTGAATAGAAAAGTAGTCACAACCGAAACTCCGGAAGTCTTTCAGCTGATAACTCGACACAATATTGCAGGACAGGAAGGAGTGTCAAGACATACACCAAAAGCTGAATGAGAAAAAACTGCATTGTAGAGAAGCCTATGCCACAAGAACGCCATATCTGATAACGGCATATCTAGACAATTTCACAGACTGGCAAATCTGAATAGAATTCAACGGTTCAAAATTTATCCTTAAACAAAGATTGAGAATTAAACCCTGAACAGAAAAGTAGCAACATGAAATGGAAATAACAAATATATCAATTGAAATGCATGAAGAGCCATGAGATGTAGAGAGTAAACAAGTAGAATGCAAGGATGGCAACAAATCCTTTAAGTTGGGAGAGGGAAGCAGGAAAACATAGGACATTATCAGCACTATATTAACTGAATCATCTTATATGTCTCTCTGTTTAATGCAAATGGAGTGATGCATGGAATAATGTTTTTGCAAAGCAAACCACAAGCAAACAGTCAAAATATCAAACAAAAATCAAAGAGTACTGTTGGCTGACATATATGCAAAGGAACCATGATAATCCAAAAGAAAATACTCAAAGGGGTGTCAAGTATCATTCAGCACGCACCGACCCAGTATTGCTCCTTGCATGTCCTCAACACACATGTATTCAGAAAACAGATGCGAGCAAAGAGATCGAAAAATATTCATTCATAAGAGCATATCGTGACCAAACTCAAATGCCTATTTTGTATAAAATCGATTCATATTCCTTTATAAATATTGAGTCAAATTCCAACAGAAAGAATGAATGTGCTATACATCCCTACATGAAGAATAAATGGCATATGCCCATAACAAAAACAAGTAGTTCTACAAATCTGTTCTAAGAGCAAAACACACAGACAGTAATGCGTACATTGGGATGGGCTTCATTTGTAGGATTTTCAGACCCCATGAAACAAATGGATCCATGTCTTGAGAGTGTGGGTGTTTCAGCAGAAAAGCAAAAGACTGATATGTATTCTGGGTGAATGGCTATTACTCAAACATAAGATACCTATAGTGGGGTCTTTGTGTACTGTTAACTGTTAGAAAGGTTAAAGACGTGTGGAAAATTAAACTTAACATGCACAACATTCCCTCTGATATATTTTGTATACAGATCGGAACTAAAGGAAAGAGGGTCGAAAAAAAGGACCATGGGAGGCTAATGGAGAGAATCAATTTAAACTTAGGAAACTCTCGTCTAATGCAGTCCCACCCTCAAAACTGAAATATGCTGCAACTTTGGGAATGGCAGTAACCGGTTGTATTCCAGGTGGAATATTGATGTGTCCCACGAGGCATGTTGTTGCTTCTGGATCCAAGGTATCTCGGCAGAAATCTGTGGGTGCATCAGAGTCATGTAGGGGCTGACACCGTCCTTGGAGCTTGGCTTAGGTCTATTATATGGGGAGCTCTTCATGTTCGTGATACTGCTGCTGCCGAATCACCTGAGATCACGGGTCAGTTTTAGAAACTGAAAAGTCAGACAGTGGAAGATCTGCCCGTCATCAGCATACTGGTGAGTCTCCGAGGAGCTTCCAGACTTGCTCAGTAATGTAGAAGTCAACTTTATGGGAGACACGAAGAGAAGCATGCAGAAAAGCTGGCTGCACATATTGAGGAGAGATGCGAATGCACTGCTGAGAATTGTTATGCTACAATGGAGAATAATGGCATGGAGACTACTTTCCAGAACACCAGGCTCAAAAGACATTCATGAGACATGTTGAGCCTGGCTGATACTATCAGAAACCTGTGGAGGGTCAATGTGAACTAGAAGAATGTACTCAATGCTCTGCTCCAAGGAGTGGTACAATATTCCTGACGTCAAAAAGAGAAGAGTTGTCAGAGTTGATAAAAAAGCTCATGTTTTTGAAAGAGGCCGTGAGAATCCACACGTCCCAAGGGGCATTTAAAAATCACATAGACTACAGACCACGAAGTCCTGGAAAATATTTCCCTCTTTTGGGCATACCTACCAAGAACTTCCCCTTCACTCCCATCCACTCAGTCTTCCAATCCAGAGGATTAGAACTTGAGCTGCAATGAAGCCAATAGGAGAAGAACAAGCCTCTCCTAGAAACAGTTTTCCTACAACTTCACACTCTGTGCACAACACTGAATTCCTCAATGGTCAAATATGCTCACTATCAGAGATAGAAATTAAATAAATAGCTCACACAGAGAAATGATGACGTTCCCTAGTTTCAGCAAATTCTACGTTTACGTCTTCTTTGGGGTGAAGGGAGTGTGGTAAGTGAGGGGATTCTTTGACTGAACTTGAATATGTATTAGGCCTCAGTTTTTCTAGACAGTATAGTTAACTATTATAGGTCAGTTAGAAAATTGAGCTGTAAAAGTCGCCGTAGACATGTAATGAAAGTTTTTATGTGGACCATCTTTTCCCTTCGTTCAAGCACGGGTGCTGTTTGTCATGTGGGTGCAGATTTGGTTGTGTTAAACTGGTTTACCCAACATGTTCGGAAGTTTAAGCATTCTCATGGTTGATAGAAGAGCACCTGGTTCTCAATAGACTAGCAAAGCTGAAGCAGGATTCTCATTACTCTAATGCCCCTAGTTCCTTTTTGAACCAAGCCTACATATTAATATCTTGTTTCAGATTCCTTGTGTTTTCTTGGAGAGAAATGTTACTGCTTGAAATGACAACATTGGCCAGTATGTGTCATTGGGTGGAAAGGGCACCACATGCACAAGGGAAACCAAGTGTTGGGGTAAATTCATGCTTACAATAATTATTTCATGGTTCCTGTTGGTGTTGGAGGCATCAAAAATAAAGAGTTTACCTGTCCCCTTCATCATTTTCGAGTGGTATTTTACATTTTATCTGTCTAGATTTTCCTTAGAGCTGACAAAATGGTACCTGAATTTGACAAGTGTGGATTGTAAGTAGATTTAGTATGTTTCAAAAACTAACTTCATTTTCATATAAATCTCAATATATATATATATCAATTGTATTAAAATTTTGAAAGGCTGCAACTGAGGTATCAAAACAGTGACAAAAATGTAGTCTTCGGAAAAACACTAACATCATGACTGAATAGACAATAGCTATAAACAAAAATCACATTTCAGTGAGTTATATATGGAAAGTGTTGATTTATTGATGCACAGGTGGCAGTGTACCAGTGCATTGTATGCTAACACGCTCCCAATTACACAGAAATTTAAACATCCACTCACCAAGCCCTTGGTTCAGGAGACTTGTCAAAGAGTGCTCCCTTACTTACAAAGACAGTATGATGCCTCAGAAAACGTGGATGGAGGAGAAGCAAATTAGAGAATGGAAATCAGTGCAATACCAGACCTCTGGTAATGAAGCAGCAAAGGTGAAACTCTGTTTCAATTGGTCGCACACTCTTAAGCGGCCGGACACATGGGATTCAAAGCGATGTGCTGAGTGTTAGAAGAGTGCACAGCAGATGCTAAGCTGACAGAAATGAAATACATCGGCAAAAATTGTCCCCACATTTGATTCTGAGGCCAAGAAACGAGCAGCCGAATTTGAACTAGCAGTGGCGGCGTAAAATGAGGTTTAGGACTATGGATGATGTCACACGTTTTGTCTCAGTGATCTGGAGTGTGTTGTGCATTGTGGTTGGCCCTACCAAGAGAGAAAACTGAACTTGAACCCCAATGAGAAAGCAACCACTCCGGTGTGCAAAGTTGACTTTATCGAAATGTCTCATGGCCAAATGCACTGCATCTGCTGGCCCAGTGACCAATTTGGCATTTTGCCAATAGACACATGGGGGCTCAATCAGAGAAATCATGCATCTGGTCTGAGGAATCCAGGGGGACTTGGGGTTGATATTAGTTTCCAAAGCCTTTGGATCAGCTAAAGTCATCGCCTGGAGCGGGATTAGGGTTTGCTATGAGGCAGAAGATGCGGGACACCTGGGTTTCCTTTCGTAGTCCCAAGCCACAAGGATGAGAGAACAAAGAGCATTTGTCTAGGTCCGCAGCATGAGAAGATGAAGCATTTACTTCACCATTATCTCCCAAATGCAGATGCTACATTGTGGATGGCCTTGAAATTGCACAGACCCGAGGACACCTAGGCGGGGTGAGCAATAATGGCAGCAGGCCCTGTTGCATGACATGCATAGATATGTTTCCACAGGTTTTTCTGTGGACAGAGAAGCTCTGGGAAGTACTGGTAAGATTGGAACTTTCTTATGGAAGTAGAAAGGACAAGTGCACTCTCAATGTCCTGTATTGAATACACTTCAAAATGAAATACAACAGCCTGCAAAGCTGAATATATTTAGATGCTCTCTTTCTACAAGTGGAAGGGTCCTCAGAACTTTCAGAAAAGTGACATAAGCGTAATAAAAATGAGATTGTTCTAAACGATGAGAGTATTGTGTTTTCATCACATCAAATGCAACACCAGCAGTTAGAGTTATACAAGACAACACACACAGGAAAACGACATGGAATCAATGTGCAGGAAAATTTGTCCTCACAGAAATATCATGGAATTGCCTACACTTAAGAGACTAAAATTTTCACTTTACCAAGCCCTACAATTCTACATTACATACCTGAATGTACTAGACCAGTAGATATAAACAAGTATAGTACAAGAAACAGGAATTATCATTTTTGTTTCAAAGAGATTGAAGGTCCAAAATAAAGCTTTCAAACACCTAGATTATGAAACATTATCAGAGCATGTATTGAAAACCGAGGTGAGAGAAACACTGAAGTAAAACAGTGTCTCAGAATCACTAAAGGCACAATACCAGAAATGGGGAATAGAATCATTTAGACGTGCCAAATAAAATCAGAATACTCAATGTATGAGATAATAGCAGGGCAAAATTCAGTCCTAAGCAGACTAGATAATGCAGAGGGACTCGTGAATATCCGTGAACACAAGGGAAAAGAAAACCCTGTATCAGTAGATGACATAGAAAAACAAGGGTAATCCAATGCAAATATTGCTGTTGAATCCTTGGGTAAGACAAAGCATGAAAGACTAGGATTCAAAAGAACCCCATAGGGAAAACCTAGATATAAAAATCAAACTCTGAATAGGTATTTGGAGAAAAAGCAGACTGAAACTTACTGAAAGCCAAGAAACAGTCATCTATATGAAACCAGGGGCAAACAGCATCCAAATAATGTGGAATCCCAATAGACCTACAAGCAGCTATAATTTCATTCAAATCATCAAAGATCATGTTAAGCTCTGTGATTTTTGATGCACCTAGAGGACAACAACTCAGTCAAAACAGAACCCCCACAGGTGTTTCAGCTGAAACCTAGACAGAAATATCACAGCACAGGAAGGTGTGCCAAGACATACACCAAATCATGAATGAGACAAAGCTGCATTATACGGTAGCCTATGCCACAAGACAGCCATTAGCATTAACGACAGAACTTGGCAAATTCACAGATCGGCAAATTGTAAAATAATTCAGCATTTAAAAACTTATCCTAAAAGAAAGATTGAGAATTCTACCCTGAATAGAAAAGTAGTCACAACAGTAACTCCGGAAGTGTTTCAGCTGATATCTCGACACAAATATTGCAGGACAGGAAGGAGTGCCATGACATACACTGAAACCTGAATGAGAAAAAGCTGCAATCTAGAGTAGCCTATGACACAAGAACGACATATCTGATAACAGCAGATCTAGAAAATTTCACAGAGTGGCAAAATTGAATAGAATTCAGCAGTTCAAAACTTATCCTTAGACAAAGATTCACAATTCTACCCTGAAGAGAAAAGTAGCAAGATGAAATGGAAATAAGAAAACCATCATTGAAGTAAAAGAAGAGCCATGAGTTGCAGAGAATTAAAAAGAAGAAGGCAAAGAAGACATCAAAACCCTACAGATTGGAGAGGGAAGCAGGGAAACATAGGTGATTTTCAGCACTATAGTAACTGAATCATCCTATATGGCTCTCTGTTTAATGCAAATGGAGAGATGCATGGCCTAATGTGTTTGCAAAACAAACAAGAAGCAAACAATCAATATATCAAACAAACAAACAAACACCAAAGAGTACTGTTGGCTAACATATATGCAAAGAACCATGAGAATTGAAAACAAAATACTCAAAGAGCTGTCAAGTATCATTCAGCACGCACCGAACCAGTATCGCTGCTTGCATGTATTCAACACACTTGTATTCAGAAAACAGATGCGAGCAAAAGGATTGAAAAATGTTCATTCATAAGAGCATATCGTGACCTAACTCAAATGCCTATTATGTATAAAATCGATTCATATTCCGTTATATAGATTGACTTATCTTCCAACAGGAAGATTGAATGTGATAAACATCTCTACTTATAGAATAAATGGCATACGCCTTTAACAAAGACAAGTAGTTCTACAAAACAGTACTAAGAGCAAAAGAGACAGACAGTAAAGTGTACATTGGGATGGGCTTCATTTCTAGGAATTTCAGCCCCCATGAAACAAATGGATCCATGTCTTGAGACTGTGGGTGTTTCAGCAGAAAAGCAACAGATGGATATGTATTCTGAGTGAATGGCTATTACACAAATATAAGATTCCTTTGGGTGGTCTTTGTGAATTGTTAACTGTTAGAAAGGTTAAAGTCGTGTGGAAATATAAACTTAAAATGCACACACTTCCCTCTCTTTGTAATGTGTATTGAGATCTGAACTAAAGGAAAGAGGGTCGGAAAAACAGAACCATGGGATGCTAATGGAGAGAATTACTTTTAACTTAGGAATCTGTCGTCTGATGCAGTCCCTCCCCCAACACTGAAAAGATGCTGCAACCTTTGTGGATGGCATTTACCAGGTGGAATCCAGGTGGAACGTTGGTGTGTTCCACGAGGATTGTTGTGGCTTCCGGATCCAAGGTAACTCGGCAGAGATCTGTGGGTGGATCAGAGTCATGTAGGGGCTGACACCCTCTGTGGAGCTTGGCTTATGTCTATTATATGGGGAGCTGATATGTTCGTGATAATGCTGCTGCCCAATCACCTGAGATCACGGGTCAGTTTCTAGAAACTGAAAAGTCAGACAGTGGAAGATCTGCCCGTCATCAGCATACTGGTGAGGATCCGAGGTACTTTCAGACTTGCCCAGTACTGTAGAAGTCGACTTTATGGGAGACACGAAGAGAAGCTTGCAGAAAAGTTGGCTGCACCGATTGAGGTCAGATACGAACACATTGCTGAATGTTGTTCTGCTACAATTGAGAATAATTGCATGGAGACTACTTTCCAGAACACCACGCTCCAAAGACATTCATGAGACATGTTGAGCCTGGCTGATACTAGCAGAAACCTGTGGAGGGTCAACGTGAACTTGAAGAAGGTACTCAATGCTCTGCCCCAAGGAGTGGTCCAATATTCCTGACGTCTAAAAGAGAAGAGATGGCAGAGTTGATAAAAAATCTCTTGTTCTTGAAAGAGGCCGTGAGAATCCACACGTCCAAAGGGACATTTAATAATCACACAGACCACAGAGCACGAAGTCCTGATAAGTTTTACCCGGGTTTGTTCCACATATCAAGAACTTGCCCTTCCCTCCCATCCACTCAGTCATCCATTCCAGATGATCAGCACTTCAGCTGCAATGAAGCCAATAGGAGAATTGCAAGCCCCTCCTAGAATCAGTTTTCCTACAACTTCACACTCTGTGCACAACACTGAATTCCTCAATGGACAAATACTCTCGGCTATCATAGATAGAATTTAAATACATAGCTCACACTTAGAAATGATGATGTTCCCCTAGTTTCAGCAAATTCTGGGGTTCCGTTTTCTTTGGGGTGAAAGGAGTGTGGTAAGTGAGGGGATTCTTTGACTGAACTTCAATATGTATTAGGCCTCAGTTTTTCTACACAGTATAGGTAACAATTATAAGTCAGTTAGTGAAGTGAACAGTAAATGTCGCCATAGATATGTAAGGACATTTTTTTTTTATGTGGACAGTATTTTCCCTTCATTCAAGCCCGGGTGCATTATATCATGTGGGTGCAGACTTGGTTGTGTTAAACTGGTTTACCCAACATTTTCGGACGTTTAAGCATTCTCATGGTTGGTAGAAGAGCACCTGGTTCTCAATAGAGTAGCAAAGCTGCAGCAGGATTCTCATTACTCTAATGCCCCTAGTTCCTATTTGAACCAAGCCTACATATTAATATCTTGTTTCAGATTCTTTGTGTTTTCTTGGAGAGAAATATTACTGCATGAAATGACATCATTCGCCAGTATGTGTCATTGGGTGGAAAGGGCACCACATGTAAAAGGGAAACCAAGTGTGGGGGTAATTTCATGCTTACAATAATAATTTCATGATTCCTGTTGGTGTTGGAGGCATCAAAAGTAAAGAGATTACCTGTCCCCTTCATCATTTTCTAGTGGTTTTTACATTTTATCTGTCTAGTTTTTCCTTAGAGCTGACAAAATGGTACCTGAATTTGACAAGTGTGGATTGTAAGTAGATTTAGTATTTTTCAAAAACTAACTTCATTTTCATATAAATCTCAAAATATGTAAATCAATTTTATTAAACTTTTGAAAGGCTACAACTGAGGTATCAACACAATGACAAAAATGGAGTCTTCGTACAAACACTAACATCATGATTATATAGAAAAAGAGATAAACAATAATCCCATTTCTGTGACTTATATATGGAAAGTGTTGATTTATTGATGCCCAGGTGGCAGTGTAACAGTGCATTGTATGCTAACTCGCTCCCAATTACACAGAAATTTAAACATCCTCTCACCAAGCCCTTGGTTCAGGAGACTTGCCAAAGAGTGCTCCCTTACTTTCAAAGACAGTATAATGCCTCAGAAAATGTGGATGGAGGAGAAGCAAATTAGAGAATGGAAATCAGTGCAGTACCTGACCTCTGGTAATGGAGCAACAAAGGTGAAACTCTGTTTCAATTGTTCGCACACTCTTAAGCGGCCGGACACATGGGATTCAAAGCGATGCTCTGAGTATTAGAAGATTGCACAGCTGATGCTAAGCTGACAGAACTGATATAATTCAGCACAAATTGTCCCCACAATTGATTCTGAGGGCAAGAAACGATCAGCCGAATTTTAGCTAGCCATGGCTGCGTAAAATGTTTTATAGGACTATGGATGATGTCACACGCTTTGTCTCAGGGATCTGGAATATGTTGTGGATTGTGGTTGGCCCTACCAATAGAGAAAACTGACCTTGAACCCCAATGAGAAATCAACCACTCCGGTGTGCAAAGTTGACTTTTTCGAAATGTCTCATGGCCACATGCACTGCATCTGCAGGCCCAGGGACCAATTTGGCATTTTGCCAATAGAGCACATGGGGGCTCAATCAGATAAATCATGCATTGGGTCTGAGGAATCCAGGGGGCCTTGGGGTTGAAATCAGTTTCCAAAGCTTTTCAATCAGCTAAACTCCTAGCCTGGACTGGGATTAGGGTTTGCTATGAGACAGAGGATGTGGGACAGCTGGGTTTCCTTTCGTGGTCCCACGCCACAAGGATGAGACAACAAAGAGCATTTGTCTAGGTCCGCAGCGTGGGAAGATGAAGCATTTACTTCACCATTTTCTCCCAAATGCAGATGCTAAAATTTGGATGGCCTTGACATTGCACATCCCCGAGGACACCTAGGCGGGGTGAGCAATAATGGCAGCAGGCCCTGTTGCATGACATGCATAGATATGTTTCCACAGGTTTTTACGTGGACAGAGAAGCTCTGGGAAGAACTGGTAAGATTGGAACATTCTTATGGAAGTAGAAATGACAAGCGCACTCTCAATGTGCTCTTTAGAAAACACTACAAAATGACATACAACAGCCTGCAAAGCTGAATATATTTAGATGCTCCATTTCCACAAGGGGAAGTGTCCTCTGAACTTTCGGAAAAGTGACATAAGCGTAACAAATCTGAGATTGTTCTAAACGATGGGAGTATGTTGCGTTCATCTCATCAAAGGCAACACCATCAGTTAGATATATACAAGACTACACACAAGGAAAATGACATGGAATCAATGTGCAGGAAAATTTGTCCTCTCAGAAATTTCATGGAATTGCCTACACCTAAGAGACTAAAATTTTCACTTTACCATGCCCTACAATCCTACATTAGATCCCTGAGAGTACTAGACCAGTAGAGAAAAAGAAATATAGTACAAGAAACAGGAAGTACCATTTTATGTTTCAAAGAGATTGAAGGTCCAAAATAAAGCTTTCAAACACCTAGATTATGAAACATTATCAGAGCATGTATTGAAAACCGAGGTGAGAGAAACACTGAAATAAAACAGTGTGTCAGAATCACAAAAGGCACAATACCAGAAATGGGGAATAGAATCATTTAGACGTGCCAAATAAAATCAGAATACTCAATGTATGAGATAATAGCAGTTCAAAATTCAGCCCTAAGCAGACTAGATAATGCAGAGGGATGATGAATGTACGTTAACACAAGGGAATATAAATCCCTGTATCAGAAGTTGGCATAGAAAAGCAAGTGTAAACCAATGCAAGTATTGCTGTTTAATCCTTGGGTAAGACAAAGCATGAAAGACTAGGATTCATAAGAGCCCCATAGGGAAAAGCTAGACATAAAAATCAAACTCTGAATAGGTATTTGGAGAAAAAGCAGACTGAAACTTACAGAAAGCCAAGAAACAATCATCTATCTGAAACCATGAGCAAACAGCATCCAAATAATGTGGAAACCCAATAGACCTACAAGCAGCTATATTTTCATTCAAATCATCAAACTTCATGATAAGCTCTGTGATTTTCAGTGCACCTAGAGGACAGCAACTCAGTCACAACAGAACCCCCACAGGTGTTTCAGCTGATACCTAGACAGAAATATCACTGTACAGGAAAGAGTTCCAAGACATAGACAAAATCATGAATGAGACAAAGCTGCATTATACGGTAGCCTATGCCACAAGATAGCCATTACCTTTAACGACAGAGCTTGGCAATTTCACAGATCGGCAAATTGTAAAATAATTCAGCAGTCAAAAACTTATCCTAAAAGAAAGATTGAGAATTCTACCCTGAATAGAAAAGTAGACACAACAGAAACTCCGTAAGTGTTTCAGCTGATAACTCGACACATATATTGCAGGACAGGAAGGAGTGCCAGGACATATACCGAAACTTGAATGAGAAAAAGCTGCAATCTAGAGTAGCCTATGCCACAAGAACGCCATAACTGATAATGGCAGATATACACAATTTCACAGATTGGCAAATCTGAATAGAATTCAGCAGTTCAAATCTTATCCGTAGACAAAGATTGACAATTCTACCCTGGAGAGAAAAGTAGCATGATGAAATTGAAATAAGAAAATCATCATTTGAAATGCAAGTAGAGCCATGATTTGCAGAGAATTAACAAGAAGAAGGCAAGGAGGAGATCAAAACCCTACATTTGGGAGAGGGAAGCAGGAACACATAGGTGATTTTCAGCAGTATACTAACTGAATCATCGTATATGACTCCCTTTTTAATGCAAATGGAGTGATGCATGGACTAATGTGTTTGCAAACAAACAACAAGAAAACAATCAAAATATCAAACAAACAAACAAACACCAAAGAGTACTGTTGGCTGACATATATGCAAAGGAACCATGAGAATTTAAGAGAAAATACTCAAAGGAGTGTCAAGTATCATTCAGCACGCACCGAACCAGTATCTCTGCTTGCATGTACTCAACACACTTGTATTCAGAAAACAGATGAGAGCAATAAGATTGAAAAATGTTGATTCATAAGAGCAAATCGTGACTAAACCCAAATGCCTATTTTGTATAAATTCGATTCATATTCCATTATATAGATTGACTCTTCTTCCAAAAGGAAGATTGTATGTGATATACATCCCTACTTATATAATAAATGGCATACGCCTATAACAAAGACAAGTAGTTCTACAAAGCTGTACTAAGAGCAAAAGAGACAGACAGTAAAGTGTACATTGAGATGGGCTTCATTTCTAGGAATTTCAGCCCCCATGAAACAAATGGATCAATGTCTTGAGACTGTGGGTTTTTCAGCATAAGAGCAACAGACGGATAGGTATTCTGAATGAATGGCTATTACACAAACATAAGATTCCTTTGGGTGGTCTTTGTGAATTGTTAACTGTTTGAAAGCTTAAAGTAGTGTGGAAATATAAACTTAACATTCACACACTTCCCTCTCTTTGTAATGTGTATTGAGATCTGAACTAAAGGAAAGAGGGTCGGAAAAACAGAACCATGGGATGCTAATGGAGATAATTACTTTTAACTTAGGAATTTCTCGTCTGATGCAGTCCCTCCCCCAACACTGAAAAGATGCTGCAATGTTTGTGGTTGGCAGTTACCGGTTGGATTCCAGGTGGAACTTCGGTGTGTTCCACGAGGCTTTTTGTGGCTGCTGGATCCACATTTCTTTTAGCATGTGTTTAGTGTTGCTAAAGTCTTTTAGTTTTTGCTTCTCTGTGAATTTCTTTATCTCTCCTTCTATTCTAAACGATAGCCTTTCTGGAGAAAGTATCCTAGCCTGCTTTTTTTTTTTTTCTTTCTGGACTTTGAATATATCTTACCTCTCCATTCTGGCCTGTAGTGTTTCTGTAAAGAAATCAGCTGAGAGTCTTCTCTTGTAACTCACTCTTTTTTTTTCTCTTGCTGCCTTTAGGATCATTTCTTTATCCTTCAGTCTGGCCATCTTGATCATGATATGTCTTGGTGTGAGTCTCTTTGGGCTCTTCCTGTTTGGGAACCTCTGAGCCTCCTGTACTTGGGTGTCTGATTCCTTCTTTAGGTTTGGGAAGTTTTCAGTCATGATTTCTTAAATACCTTTTCCATCCCCTTTGTTTTTTCTTCCCCTTATGGAATCCATATTATGCATGGATTGGCATGCTTTATATTATCCCATAAGTTCCTTATATTGTTTTCATTGTTTTTTATTTGTTTTTCTCTCATCTGTTCTGATTGGGTGATTTCTGTTGTCCTGTCTTCTAGGTCACTTATTCATTCCTCTGCATTATCTAGCCTGCTTTATATAGGCTTTAGTTCAGATCTCATTTCAGCCAATGAATTTACGAATTCTACTTGGTTCTTCTTTATAGCTTCTATTTTGTTTTTGGCATATTTTATGTCTCTAAACACTATCTCTTTTAGTTCCTTCAGTAATTTGATACTTCTTTTTTGAAATCTTGATCTAGTAGGCCATCAATGCCTATTTTATTGACCGTTCTTTCAGGGGATTTCTCTTGCTCTTTTAATTGGGAGTGCCTCCTCTGCTTCTTCATGCTGCTCATATCTCTCTGGCACTGTGGCTTAAGGAGTATCAGTTATGTATTTTGGTCCTTAAAGGATGTTTATTTATTTATCTATCTAAAGCCTATGTGGGAATAAAACTTAAAAACGAGAGAGAGAGAGAGAGAATTTTAAAAGAATGGAGGAAAAGAAGGTTTGAAAACAGTGTATAATCAATAATAGAAGAGCAAGTTGAAGCAGAATAGGAATCGAGTTGAGATGTCTTTTTAAAATGTTAATAAAAAGAAGAAAAATCAAAACACAATATTTGAAACCTGTGAATAATGAATAACAGATAAAAACCAAGAGAATTAAAAATGAAATGAGAACTGTAAACATATAGAAATGTTTAAAAAGTAAAGGTTAAAAAGGTAATAGAAAATAAAACAGACATAAAACGATTTAAAAAACAAAGATGTGTTCTCCTAAACACTGCGCTCTTAATGGTTTTATTGAGAGGTCTTTGTGGCTTTGCCCTGTTTCACGAACTCAACTTGCTCTGTTGATACCCTCGTCTGTGCTGCTCACAGTGTCTGTCGGCAAGAAGATCGCGCCCCTCCAACACTGGATCAGGTGCTGCTCTCCTTCGCGGTGGGCGGGTGGGTCACTCCCCCTCCAGATGCCGCAGTCAGTGCTGTGCCAGTTGCTCCATAGGTGGGCTCAGCTTCAAGAATAACAACTTTATGGAGATATCATTCACATGCCATAAAATGCAGCCTTTGAAATTGTGCATTAGGGTTTTAAGTACATTTCAGGTTTGTGTAGCCATCACCCCCAAAAGGAAGTAGTACCTTTTAGTAAGTCACTCCCTAAACTTCTTTTATCTTAGCCCCCAGCAGCCACCACTCTACTTTCTGCCTCTATGGATTTGCCTGTTCTGGGCATTTCATATAAGTAGAACCATACAGTATGCTGCATTTTTTGATTGTCGTCTTTCATTTAGTGTGACCTTGTCAAGGCTCATCCATGGTGTAGCATATATCAGTACCCAAATTAATTTTTGTGTTCAAATAATATGCCATTTTTATAAATACACCACATTGCTTATCCATCCATCTGTTGATGATGAATAATTCTGCTGTAAATGCTCATGGACAAGTTTTTGTGTGAACACATATTTTCAGTTCTCTTGAAGATATATCAAAAATGGAATTGCTGGGTTGTATTCTACTTTTAATATTTTGAGGAATTGCAAAACTAGTTTTTAAATTGACTGCACCATTTTATATTTCCAGTAGTAATGTACGAGGAGTCCAGTTTCTCCACATCCTCATCAACACTTTTTATTACCGGGTTTATACATACATATTTATATATCATATATCATATATATTTGTCACCCTAGTTGGTATGAAGTGGCATGATATTGTGCTTTTGATTTCTGTTTCCCTAATGCCTACTGATGCTGAACATCTTTTTATGTGCTTATTTCCCATTCGTATGTCTTCTTTGGAGAAACATCTATTCAAATCCTTTGCCCAATTTAATTGTATTTGTCTTTGTTTTGTCACGTTTTAACTCTTCTTTGTCTATTCTGGATAAATGTCCCTTATCATATTGGAAATATTTTCACCCATTTTGTGGATTGTCTTCTTACTTTCTTGACGAAGTCCTTTGAAGCACAGAAGTTTTTAATTTTACGGAAGTCCAGTTTACTTGATTTTTTTTTTCTTTTGTTGTTTGTGCTTTTGGTGTCATATCTTAGAAGTATTTGTAATCCAATGTCCTGAAGATTTTCTCATTGTTCATTTTGTAAAATTTTATAGTTTCAGGTCTCTGATTTATTTTGAGTTAATTTTCATAAATGGTGTTAAGATAAAAGTTCAGTTGTCTTTCTTTCCAGGTGTATGTTCAGGTGTCCCAGAATCATTTTTGTAAAGATTATTTTTCCCCATTGGATTGTCATGGCACCTTTGTCAAAAATTAACTGGCTACGTGTAAGAGTTTGTTTATGGACTCTCAGTTCTTTTCTCTCAATCTATTTGTCTGTCCTTTATGCAAGTACCACACTGTATGGATTAAACTTTTGTTAGTGAGTTTTGAATTTGGAAACTTCAAAACTTTGTTCTTTTTCAAGATTGTTTTGACCATTCTGGGTATCTTGCATTTCCATATTAGTTTTAGGATCAGCTTGTTCATTTCTGCCAAAAAGCCAGAGTTGCAATGAATCTATAGGTCATTTTGAGGACAATTGCCATCCTAACAATAAGGCTTCTGATCCATGAACACAGAAGAGCTTTCCATTTATTTTAGGTCATTTTTAACTTCTATCAGTAGTATTTTACTTTTCAATATACAAGTTTCAGACATTTTTCTCAGTATTCCACATATTTTTCTTAATATTCCTAAGTATTTTATTCTTTTGGATGCTGTTGTAAATGAAAATGTTTCCTTCATTTTATTTTTAGATTATTCACTGCTGTTGTATAGAAATATAATTACATTTTTATATATTGACTTGTGTCTTAAAATTTTGGTCAGACTGGGTTATTAATTTTAATAAGTTATTTTTTCTTTTCTCTCTCTCTCTTTTACTTTGTGGATTCCTTGGGATTTCAATATATAATATCATGTCATGTGGAATCGAAATAGTTTTATTTCTTTCTTTCTAATCTAGAGGCTTTATTTTCTTTGTCTCGTTGCTTTGACTAGAACCTCTAATACAATGTTGATTTTGGGAGGAAGTAATTAAGTCTTTCACCATTATGTATGATCTTTGCTCCAGGTTTTTCATAGATGTTGTCTGTCAAGTTGAGGAAGTTCTCTTCTATTCCTAGTTTTTATCCATTATTCTATTAATTTGGCATATTACATGAATTGACTTTTGTACGTTGAACTGCCTTTGCATACCTGGATACATCCCACTTAATTGTGGCCTATTTTATATGTTACTGGATTGGATTTGCTTGTATTCTGTTGAGGATTTTTGCATTTATATTCATAAGAGACAGTCTTTAGATTTCTTGTGATGCCTTTGTCTGGTTTTGGTATCAGTGTGATACTAGTCTCATTGAATGAATTGGGAAGTGTGCCCACCTCTTTTTTTCAGACGAGTTTGTAAAGCATTGTTTATTTTTGCTTGTTTTTCTTTTGTTTTGTTTTTCTTTAAGTAGTTGATGGAATTCACCAGAAAAGCCATAGGGGCCTAAAATTTCCTTGTGGGAATGTTTTGGATTACTCTTTCAGTCACTAATTATTGTAGGATTATTTGAGTTTTCTATTTCTCCTTGAATTAGCTTCAGTCATTTATGTCCTTCTAGGAATTTATCCATTTCATCTAGATTATCTCATTTATTGGCTATAAAATTATTCATGGTATTCCCTTATATTCCTTGTTATTTTTGTAAGGGCAGTAGTGACATCGTTCCTTTCATTTCTTTTTAGTAATTTAAATCTTCTCTCTTTTTTTTCTTCAGTACTTGTTAAACTGTCAATTTTGTTGATCTTTTCAAAGAACCAACTTTTCTTCTTGTTGGTTATTCTCTGTTGTTCATCAATTCTCTATTCCATTTATTTCTGCCTTTAGCATTTTGATTAGAATGTTTAATTCATTTACGTTAATGTAATTTCTTATCAGGTTGAAGTTACCTCTGCTATCTGCTTTCTATATGTCTTTTTTTCCCATTCCTCTATTACTACACTTTTTTTTTTACAAAGTAGGCATTTTCAAGTGTGCCATTTTAATTTGTTGTTTTATCTTTTTCTTCTCCTTCTCCTCCTCCTACTCCTCCTCTTTCTCCTCCATTGCCCTGGAGATTATAATTAACATCATGTTTTAAAGCAATCTAGTTCACATGAATGCCAACTTAATTTCAATAGTACACAAAAACTTGGCTTTGGTATCAATCTTTTCCCTCCCCCTCCTCATGCTGTCACTGTCATACAAATTACACATTTATGCATTTATAAGCCCATCTACACAGTTTCATAAGTATTCTTTTATGCAGTTGTCTTTTACATCAAACAGAAGAAAACACTTACATGTAATACTATATTTATACTGTTTGTTTTTTTTTTTACTCATGTAGTTACCTCTACTAGTGCTCTTTATTTTTCAGGTGAGTGTCCTTTCATTTACACCTGCTGGACTATCCTTAGTATTTCTTGTAGGGCAGTCCTGCTAGCAATGAATTCTTTCAGATTTTGTTTTTGTAGGAGGGTCTTAATTTCTCCTTTAATTTTTTTGAAGAATCACTTTGCTGGCTATAAAATACTTGGTGACAGTCTTTTCCTTTTATCACTTTGACAATACCATCCCACTGCCTTCTGGTCTCCATGGTTTTTGAGAAATCAACTCTTACTGAGAAGACTTTGTATATGTTGAGCCACTTTTCTCTTTCTGCTGTCAAGGTTCTTTGTTCTTGTCTTTTGACACCCTGAGTCTGATGTGCCTATTTTAGATGTCTCTATGTTTATACCACGTGGAGTTTGTTGAGCTGCTGGGATGTACAAATTAATGTTTTCATCAAATTTGGGAAGTTTACAGCCATTATTTCTTTATATAATCATTCTACCCCTTTTTTTCTCTCCTTCCTTCTGGTGCTCCCATTATGTGTGTATTGGTATTGTTGATGGTGTCTCACCTATCTCTGACACAGTGTTCATTTTTTTTTCATTCCTTTTTCTTTCTGTTCCACAGAATGGATAATCTCAGTAGTTTTAAGTTAACTGACTTTTTCTTCAACAAGTTCATATCTACAGAGAAATCTCTTATTGAATTTTACATTTTAGTCATTATATTTGTATCTCTAGAATTTCTAGTTGGTTTTTAATATAAATTTTACTTATTGATATTCTCTGTACAATGAGATGTTCACATAATTTAATTTTTAGGCATGGTTTCTGTTAGCTCTTTGAATATATGTGTAATTGCTTATTTATGTCTTTGTCTAGTAAGTCCAGTGTCTGGGCTTCCTCAGGGGGTTTCTATTGACTACTTTTTCCCCTGTGTTATGGCCAAATTTTTCTGTTTATTTGTACATCTTGTAATTTTCTGTTGAAAACTGGACATTTAAAATATTACAATGTGCCAGATCTGATAGCCAGATTTTCCTCATCTCCAGGGTTTATCGTTGCTTCCATTGTCATTGCTGCTGCAGCTATTTATTTACTTTCCTGAACAAATTCTGTAAAGTCGGTATTCTTTATCATGCATGGCCATGAGATCAGTGTGTGTGCAGAAAGCCTAGTTGTCATCACTGTAATAATGATTGGACAGTGATTTTTTTTCAATGCCTGGAGCCAATAGTTTGAGCTGTTGCCAGGTGGCTGTTTGTCTGTGTGCTGAGGGATGCCTTCAGCACCAGCAGGCAGTCTGCAGCTCTTCCATAGCCTTTAGTTCTTGCTTATGCAGAACCTCAACTTCAGCCAGAGTTGAAGGCTTAAGATTTTCTCAGATCTTTCCTTGCCATGTGCCACACATGTGTATGGCCTTCTACAATTCTCAGGATTTTTTTGGAGATTTTTAACAGTACCTCCACCCCTAGAATGTCTCATTATTCAATTTTGCCTTCTAAGTTTCCTAGTCAGCATCTAGTTAGCCTCTACTGGTACCACTGCCTCAGGCAGTTGTAATGTTAAATACTCACTGCTGATTGTTTTCCACACACACTCTGGGGACTGGCTGTTTGCACAGCATGAGTTTGAGATAGGTCAAATAGTGACAGCTCTCTGGGGACGGATTTTTTGGGTAACTTCAAATCACTTCTGCCCCTAACTTGATTGTGAGACTGTTGCTTTTGAAGGCCACCATTTAGGTGAGGAAATGGGGATGGGGTAGATCAAGTTACAATGCCACAAAACTCACTATCTTTATGGAGATTTAGCTGGTTTTTTTCCCTCAAATAAACACTCTCTGGATTTCTGGAAGCCTTTGTTTAATTTCCAGAGTTCTGCAGAGGTTAATTTTGACAAATTTTGCCAATGTCATTGCTTCATAGAGGAGTAAATTTTCCAACATTTTTACTCAGATATTCTAGAAGTGTATCCCATGTGCGTTTGTTTTTAAATGAATTACTTGTAAGACTAGCCAATTCTACAGCTCCAGCCCCATTCACATAAGAGTCCATCTGCGTGGCTTTTCCTACAGGGAGCAGTGTGCAATCTGTTGTCAGTTTGTTGTTTTTCTTATTAAAGTGTAGAGATTTTAAAAATATGCTCATGAATAGCCCTTTGTCATTTTTACACGATACAAAACTTCCACTAGTCAGTGGCTATTTTTTTCCATCTCTTTTCGTTGCTTTAATGAAGTTCTCAATTTTAAGGATTTTCAGTATAGCAATATGTGGATGCTGATCACACGGGTGAGATTTTTAACTACTGTCTAAACTTCAGTCTTTGCTCTGATTCACTGTCTAGAACATCTGAACACATCTACTAAACCCCGTACACCAATGGATGCTGAGAGCCCGAATTAAAAAAATGCTTTTTAGTAAAGCAAAAAATATTAACTTTGACACTAGAAAAGACAAATCTCAAATTTCCTAGCTGATCTTGCTTTCTGTGATCATTAGCTACATCATGTTTATAGAGCCGACAGGCATACTGAGCTACTGATTTTATTTCATTGGATTTTAGAATGCAGAACACATTTCAGGCCCACTTATAGCACCATATGTGTATCTTTAAGGATATGTACATATGATGATGTCTTTATTTTAAGTACCTACTGCTGTGAACCTCCTTAAAGAAACCTTGGAACTGCAGAACTGAAATTTTTCATATCACCATCAGCCGGTAGCATCTCTTTTGCAATTAGATTTTGTGTGGCAGAGTATTTTTCTGCTCCCTAGAAATGATCAATTTTGAAGGGGGAAAAAATAACCCTCCTCTAATAAATATCATCCAAATCACACACTTAGCTGAACAATGGCCACCATTTAAGTCCACACCAATCCATCTACTCATACTGACTCAGAGTCCTCAACACAGACAATCCACCACTGAAGTCAGGGTCCTCAGCACACATTCTATCTCCTCCACATTCCTTGTTGTTTCTGACCTACTTTTGTTCAACGTGTCCTGCCAGTCCCTTTGCTGCCTGACTGCAGTTTTTAATTTTTACCTTTGAGTTCCAGGCTGCGCCTAGTGATTTCCAGAGAAACGCCAGACACCTTGCTCATCAGGAGGGGCGGGGAGGATTTCAGGAAGCTGTTAGCCTAACTCACTTGCAGATCAGTAAGTGGCTGTTGTGAGCATTTCTTCTAGATCTCTGCCATGCCGGCTGCATCCACCCCAGCAAAATAATGTAGCTCCTCCAACCACCTCTGCCTCCATTCATCTGGGTTTCTGCTTTTAGTGACACTCAGATGCTGCTGATGGGCTTTATATATATATATATATATTTTTTAATTGAAGTATACTCAGTTACAATGTGTCAATTTCTAATGTACAGCACAATGTTCCAGTCATTCATATACACATATATATGTATGAATTCCTTTTCATATATTTTTCATTAAAGTTATTACAAGATATTAAATATAGTTCCTTGTGCTATACAGAAGAAATTTAGTTTTTTTAGCTACTTTTCTATATAGTAGTTAATATTTGCAAATCTCAATCTCTGATGGGCATTTTTAAAGCCACATCTGGAACCCTTGCTGCAGAAGAGTCTGAGAAATATATTTTCAACCTCATAGACTTTTGGTTAGGAAGTTGGAATAAAGACTGAGCTGGCTTACCTAACTTGTCTGCCTTTGTGTGTAAAGAAGTCTGGAGTTTCAAGGCCCAATTAAATATCACAGCCCTTCAGTATCAAACTCTTAAAGAAACCAAAATGCTCCCATCTGCCAGAGCATGACTTGTCCTTAGATACTGCTGGCCATAACCACCAACGCTGTCTAAGGCATCGTCTTCATCTGGTGCACACTTTCTGTAGATGTCTAACATCCTGATTAACAGGACAAGCTGGTTTGGATTCCCAAAGTCACAGGCAGCCTTCTGCCTGACTTTGGTGTATATATGTTCATTGAAGAGTCCTCTCTCAGATCAGCTAGAGCTGCCTGGTGTGTGGTTTGCCAGAGAATGTGGGTGCAGTGCTCCGCACCAGAGTCCTACCAGTTGTTTTATTGCAGGAAGAGAGAGAGCAAAAGAGACAGAACAGGAATTTCTTGTCCATCCTCAAACACAGTCACCCCCGCCCAGGGCTCTTGCTCTGGGACACAAAGAAGTGCAGTTCAGCAGTGATGTGGACCTGGTGTACTCCAAAACATGGTGTGGTTGTACTGGGCTATCTTTGTCTTTCATGGACCCTGCAAAGTTCTCGGCTTTGTGAAATGGGGAACTAAGGAACTCCCTCCCATGCCTGTAACTCCCAGGGTTTGCACCCTTATGGGTTTTGAGGATTTGCTGGCAACTCATTCTTTTTCACCAGGTCATTTCTCGGTTACATGGCAGTCCTGTGACTTCCTTATCAGAAGTGCTCCTTAAGTTAGGGATTTAGTGAAAGATACCATTTTACCCTGTAAGTTCATGTTCAGGGAGGAGGAGGAAGACAGCACAGATCAGAATAGCTGTTTTGCTTTTTTTTGTTGTTGTTTTCATAAGCCGTCTCCTGTTGTCAAATAGACAATGAGCAAATGAATGACTGTTACACTCCCATTTGAAGGATGAGGAAAATGACATTCATGGAGAGGAGGCAAATTTCCTGAGGTTCCAAAGACAAAAAGGGATGAGCACAGAATAAGATCCCTGCAAATTTCTTGGCTGTCATCAGCCTTTAGGTCAGTGACAGAGTGCCGTGTGTAGTAGTAAATTCGTAGCATGCTTTTAGAAGGGTGCAGATGTTCTTGTTTTTGTTGATACACTCACACTGTTTTGTCTGGGACTCTGAAAAAGGGAAATGGGTTAGAAAATTTTGGTTTCTCATCCTTGGTCCTTCCTCGCCCTTACAGATATGGACCCTTCCATCTGTAGCAGGAATAAGACAGCCCCAGCCTTCCCGTCTCATGAGATCAGTACTCATTCATTTCATTCCTGCCCACCAGTAGGTGGTAAAGCACAGCATGATTTTCATGTCCTGCTTCACTGATTCTTGTGAAATTAGGTGTTTGAAGATAGAAACTCATGAAAGGAAGCTGCTTTTTTTTATATAAAGTGCAGTAATTTTCTTAGCAGAGAAGGAAATTGAAGATTTTCTTCATTGAAAATCAATAGAGATTTCAAGAGCATCTGTATTTCTGATGTGTAGATGAAAATGATAAAATCTAGAGGGATTACAGAAACACAAGGAAGATACCATAAGTGTCTTTAAAGAGCTTTTCTAAGACTGGGCTTGTAAAGAGACTGTTAGTTGACAGAGACCCTCTTCTCACCCATAGTCCCTCTCCTTAGGTTGGAAAGGGCCAGCGTTTCCCCTGTGTGCAGTCCTGGTGCTTCAAGTGATTTGTGGGGTAGGGCGGTGCTCATGGTGCTTCCTTCAGTTTGTCCATCCTAAGTAACCCCTAGAAGTCAAGGGGCGAGTGTGTTGCAACCTCATGAACCAGCTGCCATGCTCTCTGAGGTGTGTGCTCATCTCAGCTCATCCCAGCTCAGGTGATGGCAGAGCAGAGAGTGGTGGCAAGAGGTCAGCCATGAGTAGCCGGGAGCAACTGGAGTCAGCTGGGACCCAAGAGGCTAGGAGTTGCATGTGGAATTCCCAGGACTTCCAACAGCTCATTCAATCAGTTAATACTTCTCCAGCACCTGTGATGTGCTGGTGCTTCCATTGTGAACAGAACCAAATCCCTGTCCTCATGAAGGTGACATTCTAGTGGACATGAGAATGATACACGCAGAAGCAGATCCAGGTCAGGACACATGAGTGCTGTCTATTTTGGAGTGCACAATGTGAGATCCTTTGGGAAGGAATGTATGTTACAGGAAAATGGGGGGGAGAGGATGGCCGTATCCCAGGTCTTATTTGGATCCCTGGGATGCACCTTGCCAAGTGTGGGTCCTTGGTTTGCACAGGAATGAATTCAAGAGAGAGACACAATTCAGTAAAAGTAGATTTATTCAGCGAGATATATACTCCATAGACAGACTGGGGTGTTTCAGAAGGCAAGAGAAAGGCCATGAGGCGTGGGAGTTGGGTACTCCAGTTTAAAGTAAAAGTAGATACACACTCCACAGACAGAGTGTGGGCTGTCTCCCTCAGCAGAGAGAGCAGCCACGAGGTGTGGGGTTAGTTTTTATGCACTCAGTATCTTCATATGCTTATAAGTGGGAGGAATATTCCAACCGCTTTGGGGAAGGTGTTGGGATTCCCAGAAATTGGGCCACCACTCACCATTTGACCTTTTATGGTCAGTCTTGAACCTGTCCTGGCACCTGTGGGAGTGCCATTTAGCATCCTGCTGTATTTCGGTGAGTGTGTGTTGAAGCTCAAAATCTACTGGGAGTTGACTTTTCCACCGTCTTGGTGCTAATGGCTGTGCCATTCTTTTAATGGCTCTGCCCAGCCCCCTTCACTCCTGTCTCATGGAGGAGCTCTGGACTGATTGCACAATTGCAGAGCAGGGGAAAGAGTGGAAAGAACTTCATAAGTGGAAGGTGAAGGCAGCATTGGCATTAGAATTCTCAAGTCAATTTTAAAGTAAGGGTCTTCTGTTTCCTGGGGGTACCTGGTGTCAAATTAGGGAGCTGTGAGCCTTGGGGAATTCAGTGAGTTCGTGGCTCACTGTGTATACTGTGTTGCTTCTTAGGTGGCCTGAGGACAGTTGGCTGATAGGTGACCCATTCACTCAAGCAGGGGTCCCTTTGGGGATTTTCTGCATGTGAGGCTAACATGGGTCACATTGGGAGAAGGACCAGCCAGTCACAGCTTGGTCCACAGTCACCTAATGCCCTCAAGGCTTTCATCCCATGGATGCATCACATCCCCCTGGATGGGGACAAGGGCACAAGTGGCGGAGCAGCTTCTCAGTGGTGGAGGCATTGCTCTCCAGACCCAACACTCAACAGCATGGACCCCTGGTTTTGGCCACAGTCTTGGCTAGATGAGGCTGTTGGGTAGCTGATCTCATGAGATGTGGGTGCCATGCTTCCATTCTCACCAAGAGCTCTACTTTTGAAAGTTCTGGTCAGAGAGCCACAAATACTCCCTAGCCCATAAACAAAGAACAGTCTCTTTCAATTGGGATAGAGCACATAGAAGGAGAACAGATCATCCCAAGAGCAGGAGAGGCCAAATCAGTCCTGCCATCAGGGGTCTGAGAGATGAGCCAGCTCAGTTCCTCTTACTAGTTGTTTAATTGGAGGATCTGGGATATTTGGGTGACCTGCAGGTGTCAAGAAATAGTACACAAGGGCTTTGTAGATTTTCTGGTCCAGTGTTAACTCACCCCATTTTAGCTGTCGTGCAAGGAAACAAAACTTGGTGAACAACAGGCCATGGCCTTTGCTCTCTGGTGGAGCCATGAGATTACAATGTTAAGTACAACTGTGGGGGCATCATTTCTATGTTGAGAGTCCAGATGGCCTTACATATCTCTCATGCTGGGTGTCTAAGTTGCAGAGGGAAACTAGATTCCATCCAGCTCTCCAGCCAAAGAGACCAGAATTGGCCTCTCCCTCAAACTGTGAGCTCTTTGCCTCCACTGACAGCAGCATCTATAGCAAAAAGCTGGGCTGCCACCTGCGTTTCCGTGTAAACATCCGAGTAGCCACAGCAATGGCCTTGTGAGTGTTGGTGTGCCCAAGGAAGCGTTGTGTGGGATGGAGGGAGGAGTGCCGGGATCAGACATCAGGCAGGCAGGCAGGCAGTGACGACATCTGTGCAGCAAAGTTGCCATGGAACTGATCCAAAGGGAGGCGGGTTTTGGAGCAGGGAGCCTGGGCAGTGATGTGTTGTTTGTAAGAAGATCCTGGGCTCTGGATCCAAGAAGTCATTGGCTTGAATCCTAACCCCAACCCTCATCTTGGGCAAGTGTTTGAAGCTTTCTGTGCCTCTGTTTCTTGGTGTCCCAAATGGGGACAATAGTAGCAATTACCTCTGAGAGACAGGAGGACGTTTATAGATGTCATTTCATTATGCTCACAGCAGCCCTTGAGCACGGTTCTAGGTCCCCCATATTACACGTGGCAGATGGGTAGCCTTTTAATCAGTAATCACGCAGTTAAGAATGGTCAGAACCGTCATCTGAATTTGATCCCTGTGTCCAGATTATTTCTATTCTCACTCAGTATTACTGGAAAACTAGTAAAGTCAGAACAAACACTGCTGGGAAGTGGGTACTTGAAACATGTTTGTCATCTTTGCCATTGGGGAGTGTTGAGTTCACCTTCCTCACAGCCCGTCCGAGGCTCCCTGTGTCTCTGGCTGCCCCTGGTGGGGTCTGCAGGGCTCTGGGCAGCTTCTCCTTGATCTCTATCCCAAGGTTCTCTGCTCTCTACAGGTTGAGTCTCAACCCTGACTGCTCAGTAGAGCTAATGTCTAAAAACAAAAAAAGGTGGGGAGGGTACAGCTCAGTGGTAGAGCCCGTGCTTAGCATGCAAGAGGTCCTGGGTTCAATTCCCAGTACCTCCATTAAAATAAATAAAACTAACTACCCCCCAAAAAAGGAAAGAAGTATTTAAAAAACAATAAACAGTACAAAGTCCCCACTCCAGGCTGGGGCACACTATTTTTTAAAGGCTCCCAGATGCTTCCCATGTGCAGGAGGGTGAGAGCTAACCCTCCACACCTCTTCTCTTGAGTTTGTCCACTCACACCCATTATCCTCTTGAAACAGGAAAACTACTTGGCTCAGCTTAGAACTTTCTCCTGATTTCTAGACTTTGATTTGCCTACTGGACACCTCTCCTGGAGCCCACAGGCACCCACCCAGAACTGAATCAGTTGTCTCCTCTCATGGCTTGCCCCTCTTCCTGCCCTTCTTATTTCAGGGAATGGCACTATAATTTAAGACACTGCCAAAGCCAGAAAGCTGCCCGACATCTTTGACCTCTTCCTTCCCTTCCATTAAACCTGTGGCCAATCCGTCCACCTGCTTAAATGTTTTCTTCTCTCTCCTCCTGGCGGGGCCTCAGCAGGCCTTCACATGAACCTGCCAATAGGTCTACCTGCATCTATCTTGTTTCTTTCTAGATCACTTTGCATGTCAACTCTACCTTGGAGGCACACAGAGTCCTTTGTGATGTGCACCTGTGATCTCTCCACCTGGTTGCCTCGCTTCCCACACATTGTGCTCACTTCAAGACTATTTGGAGTTCCGGGAAGGGACCTGGCTCTCTTTGGCCTCCCAACTTTGCATGTGCAGCTCCCCAGGGAGAAATTGCCTTAACATTATACCTTCACCTGATCACTTCTAGGGCATCTCAGAACTCACCACAGTGGTTCTCTCCTCTGGGAAAGCCTTGGCTACAGTTCTGGCTCTCTGCCCCGAGCACTCTCTGCTAACTGTTATACAAGCCCTCTTAACACGCCTCCTCAGCCTTCATTTCATGATGACTTCTGTGCACCTAGGAGCTCCCGGAAGCAGGGACTGTGTCTCTTTTCACTTTATTCTCAGGGCATGGTAGAGACTCAGGTATAATGGTGGAGGGAACAGTGGTTATTCTGAAATTTCTCTGTAGTTGGGGCCTAGGGGTAACAGTCTGGTTGGAAGAAGGGCTTAGGTGATTTACCCTGAAGCCACATTTTCAATTAACATTTCATGTTGTTTTTGTCTACTATTTGAAGTGTTGAGTCTTAAAACACAATGACGATTTCTAAAAATTACTTTACCGAAGATTGAGGAAAATGGCAGTTTTCCATATTTAAGAATATTATTTAAATTTTGTGTGACTGGGGTTGTGGAATAGAAATGCAGGGGCTACTAAAGCATTCTCATCCCCTTCCCTACCCTCAGGTCCTTCACACAGAAGAGACAGAGGGATGTGAGGAGAAGACTTGGAGTGTGGACCATGCACTCCTTTAAATTATGACAGTTACTTGTGCTTTCTTTTTAACTTTCTTTTGTAATGGAGGTACTGGGGTTTGAACCCAGGACCTTGTACATGCTAAGCACGTGCTCTACCACTGAGCTAAACCCACCCTTCCCCCCGATTTTTGTGTTTTTACTGGGCATAATGTGCTTGTAGAAGGTACTTTAGCATCAGACACAGTCACCTGTCCCTGACCATCACGTTAATACCTTTCCCCTGAGCTAGAGAGCTAGATATTCTGTTTTCACAAGTTCAATAAATTATCTACATTTTCCTTTTTCTTTAAAGAAAGGCATTAACTCATGTTTCTCTTTAGTATCGCCTATTAAAAAAAATGTGATTTTATTAATCATTTACCAAAGTGTTAAGGGTAATAAATATTAAGTACAGATTTCTGAAGCATCAGTCTTCACTGAAGATCCACATTCTGCTGTTCTCTCTCTGTGTTAGTCACCATACTTCTGGAGTTCTGGAAGCAGCGCCAGGCAGAACTTGAGTACAAATGGGACAGGGTTGAGCAGGAAGAACAAGTCTGGTCAGAATAGGAGGTGTGGTGTCCCCACGTGGAGAAAGATGAGATTACCCAGGAATAACAGGCGCTGATTAGATGCACTTTAGTCTATTTACTTTTGGAGTTGTCCACCTTGGCTGCTTGTTGAAATCACCAGGGAACCTTAAAAAATGTTGGTGCTTGGATTCCATCACTGCAAACTCTGATGGTACTTAGTGGCCTGGGGTACATTCTGGCATAGGGAAGTTTTTAAAGCTCCTCTGGTTATTCTAATGTGCAGCCAAGATGAAGGAGCACTGCCTGGAATGGTGGATACAGAAGAGAAGTGTGGTCCTTCCTTCATAATAACAGTAAAAAGGGGGAAAAGGAAAAGGCTGGTAATTGTATAAGAAAAGAGGCATTGAATTGTATCCTTTCATAACACCAATAAAAAAATGCAAAATATAAATAAGCCGCCATGACATAGATGTAGAAAGAAAGACACATTGGTTTTTATAGTTGACTCCCATTTTTTCACATGTGCCTTCATTATTGCGGCCTCCTTTTCATCATAGACTAGGTGCCCTTTTGTCTTGAACTAAGTCCTGGTCACTGCTCCCCCTTCCTTTTGGGATGTGCACAAAGTACCGTGGCTCTCATCCTAAAGTCAGAGAAAGGGTAGAAAAAGCAGGGAAACTTTGGTGAGGTGCCATCAGTGTTTGTGCACTGAGCTAGGCATTTTATATAATTGGAAATGTAAATTTATTGCTGCCACTCCTGCTGCAAAATTAAAAAAAATAAAACTATATATCTTTGTATCAACCTTCCAGAGCTATGAAAAGATGATTTTTTGAGTCATCTATATTATTGCTTCTTTCCATCAGCTGAGATAATTTAGAGCTGATGGTACTTGCAGTCAGCAGCAGCAGGACAGCAGGTTGTGAGCATGAATAACTCTTGGAAATAAAATGCTTTTACTAGGAGCAACTGAAAATGTCTTCAACTATAGATTTTATAAATTGAATCACAGATCTACAGAACATTGGCACTGAAAATTTCTGGAGGGAGCAGGTCAAACTCCTCTTTTTATAAAAGGAAAATAATGAGGTTCAGCTACCAATAGAAAGTGACATTTGCCTTTTAAAATGTAATAAGATTCTAATAATCCCCATTATGAATAGTTCCCATTGTTTACAACTGAAGATGGCGGTCAAAGCATATGTTGGTGAAAGACTGTACATTCAGAGATGAAAGCTGAAACTTAGACAAAATTAGATGTTCATAATGTTTTTGAGTCCTGAAAAACAAAAACGTATCATATTGGCAGAATACAAAAAATACTGAAGAAAAGTTTTTTGGTCATTTAAACGGCCAATTTTAAATTTAAAATTGCCAACTAATAAGTTTAAATTTTCATTGGAACATGCTTGTTGAAAAATTGAAGATGAAGATTCATTTCACTTTATAGTTCTTCCTTATTTAAAAAAAATTTAAATTTTTTTTTTAGTTTTTTAATTGAAGTGTTTTATTTTAATTGCGAATGCATGCTGCATTGTTTAGAGAGGCCAGCATTGTGGTAGTGAGACCTTGGGAATGAAGTTGCCTAAATTCATATTTGAACACAGCAGCTTGCTTCCTGTGTGATCTTGGACAACTTAACTTCTCTGTGCCATAGTTTCCTATAAAATATGAATAGGAGAGTTCCTTCCTCATGACTGTGGTAAGGACGGGTCGAATTAGTGTACAGAATCTACTTGGAAGAATTCCTGGCACAGAGGAGGGGCCATGTACTTAGTTACAGGTCTTATTATACTCTAGCTGCTTTTATAATCCAGGTAAGCCTTGAGTCTTACTGATATCATCTCTAAAAAACATCTAAATATAAACTCTAAATTGGAAACTCTAAAACTTCAGAGTTGTAGCTAATTAACATATTAAGCCCAACCAAGGAACACACAGTGGAGACCAGTTAGCTGCAGACACCTGTGAAACTTTCTGTCCTGCACGGACTCTAAGCTGTCACTTCCGTCACTTCTGAAATCTAAGGCAAGCTCAGGAATAGAGCTTTACAGCTTGGCCTCGTCAGGTACCCAGACCCCTAAGCTCAGACCATGGCAGGGAAAAAGTTTGCTGTTCACATGTGCATTTTCAAAAAATAATATTAAAATGAACACTGTACGTATTTTGTTGTCTGTTTGACATCATTAACAGAAAAGAAAAGAAAAGAAAAAAAAAGGAAAAAAACCCATGCAGTTAAAAAATAAGGAGGCTATGTCTGAAAATTATTATTTTTTTTAAAATTATGCTTAGGATTTAGTGACCAGTTAGGAGAAAAATCATTTCATTGGTGTAATCCCTTGATTGACTAAACATTTTTTTAATTAGGAAGAAGAGCGTGTTCCTTTTACCACCTGGGGAAAGTGTATACATATAACCCTTTGTGCAAGTGCTCTTTTTCTGGGTAAGAATCTGCCACAGACTTCTTAAAATCTAATGTGAAATGCTGAGGAAACTGAAAGTCAAGCTGGGGAATATGTAGTCTCATAGAGAAAACTGTATCCAGAGAACACCTCAGCCAATGCAGGGCTCCAATCTGGAGGTTCCAGAGTCTCTTCTGCTCACAGTGCTTCCCCCAGTTCTTTTCAACTCATTTGTTCAAATCAGATCAGTGCTTTAGGATTCTCCAGATTCTGATTAAGAGACCAGATGGAGGCATGAAGAATTCTAAAATTTTCCAAGAGTAACAACCAAGGTAAAATGTCTAAGAATAGCCTAACAAAAGGATAGTAGGAACTGTCAAAAAAAGTTAAATAAATAAAAACTACTAAAAGACATAAAAGAAGCTTTAATCACATGATTCTAGATTAAAAGATCATATCTCCAAAATATCAGAAGTTATAAAATTGATTTGTGGTTTATTGTGAATAAAATCATATTACTAATATAATAATAAGACAATGAGAGTTTTACTAGCTCAAGAATAGCCAGATTAGAAAATAGGACAGGAAGTCCAGATATGGTTTCTGATATCAATAATAATTTAATATATGAGATGGAAGGCATTACAAATCAGGGAGATAAATAAAGGTTATTCAATAAATGGAACATATGATAGCTACTTGAGGGGAAAAGAAAAGATTGAAATAAAACAGTCAACCATATATTGTGAGAAATTCCAGAAACATTTAAAAAAGTAACACAATTAGAAAAAAAACTAGAAATAAATATGGATGAATATACAACCTCTAGATGAGCAGTAAGTTTCAGAGGAAAATATATAAAGATTTCCATGCATCAGAAGCATCCTAATTTTAAACAAAACACCAGAGGATGTTATTTGTTTACAAATCCGACAAGGGGCTAATTCCTTCAATACACAGAGAGTTCAGATCACTTCAAACGTAACACCAAAGCATCTCAGGAGCGTAGAAGGCAGAGAAGATGAACACATATTCACAAAGGAAAAAATAGATGTCACACTCCAATAGTAATTCAGTCAGTGCACATCAGAATGAAATAGTTTTCCACCTCTCAAGTGACACAGCTCTGTTTATGAGGATGAAGAGCCAGTGATCACCAATCCCATGCCTAGGCTACTGGATAGTTTTTGTGAAGTATGGTTGATTTACAATGCTGTGTTAGTTTCCGGTGTACTCCTCCAACCTTCTTAGAGAGCAGTCTGGCAGTTCATATCAAGAGTCAAAAATATTCATATGCTTTAATCCACTAATTCAGCTTTGAAAAACTTTTAATAAGGAAGTATTTCAAAATGGCAGGGAAAAGTCAGTATGGATGAAAATCACAGACATACTTTGATATGTATATATATATAAAATCTCAGCCAAAATATTCTTACAACACTTCACATAGTAGAATATTATACAGTCATGAAAAAGTGTGTCCATGAATATATTTTATGACATGTCAAATTGTTATGCTTATGATAGGCTTGAGAATAAAATTAATATATAAAATGATTTTTAATATACAAACAATGCACTGTTCTGAAGGAATTATGTCTATAGGTAGAAGAATTTTTCTTATTTTATTTTTTATTCATTTTCAGATTTGGAGTCTTTTGATTGTAGGTGACAAAATCAATCTCCAATGTGTTTAAACAACAACCAAAAAATGGGGATGCATGGGATTTATTGGTTCCTGTAAATGAAAACCTCAGGTCTGAGGTCTGACTTCAGTTAAGGAGAGATACTGTAGCCCAGATGATGTCGAGGGCTGATTTTGTCCTGTCTTCATTCTGTGTCCAAGGATATCTCAGCATGCTGCTTCTAGGCACTCAGCATCCCAAATCACACATCCATCCAAGCCAAGAGAGGTCTCTTTTGGCAGATTCCTCTCTTGATAGAGGAAGCTCATCATTCACATGGGCACCAGCATGTATCTCCTCACATAACAGTGACTTTTACTGTGTTATTTGCCAATTCTCAAATCATGTGTGAGACCAATAGAATGAGGGGTATTATTTGTCTTAAACCAACTGAGATCTACCTCTGGTGCTTCAGAAAGATTGTGTCAATCAAGCTTAAATCACAGGACTAAAGATAGAAGGGAAGTTATTTATCCTAAAGCAAAATCTGGGTCCTCTTCTAAGACTGGGGACAGCTCCAGGACAGCAGTTCTGTCCACTACTGAGTACTTTCAAATTTTCATTAATGAGCAAATATTAAAGTTATGATCAGAAAAGATGATAAGTAAGAAGAAACTTGAGGAAGGAGAATGGAAAGCTTTCCTGTTTCTTAAGAAATATTGAACCCACTAAGTTCTTGGAAGAAAAATGGAAATGTGTCAAGTTTGTATAAGTTCTGAAATGAATTAGAATTGATTTCACAGACCATGTAGGAGGCAGTGCTATACGGTTAGTGTGTCTTTGGGCTCTTTGAGTATTTCAGTTCTTTCACTTAATAGTTGTTTCATTTGGGGCAAATTGCATCATCTCCACATGGATCTATTTCCTCATCTGTAAAAGCGATATAATATTACCTTTCCCACAGGGTGATTGTGAGGATTTAGAAAAATAGATCTGTGCTGAATCAATAGTAAGCATTTAAAGAATCTTAACTATTTTGATTACTTAATACATAATTAAAAAATTTATTATGCAGACTTTTTAAAAATGTATACTATTTAAATGGCCTATATGTGTTGTACAAGAGAGGAAGGCTTAATATACCTTCTATAATACATTTTTCTCAGCCTTAACTAATTTTCACATTTAATCACACACACACACCAAAAAGTTATTCCTTTCACAAGCATGAAGCCTTAACTGTGAAGAAAAGGATAATGAAAGAGAGTAGAGGAGGAAATGACATGCTTTCTCTACAAACTGATGGCTTAAAAACTAAGAAAAAAAACACCTTTTTAATACTTTGGTCACCATATTCATAGCTAATAATTAGGTAGAGATTTTCACATGCCTGTGATTAATGTTCTAATTGTTTTCACAATTAGTAAATCATTGACTCATCACAATAAGCCTATAAATTGCTATTATTATCCCCCCATTATATGGGTGAGGAGATTGAAGCCCCTAGAGGTTAAGAAATTTGCACAAGGCCCCACAGCTAGCATCAGAGCTGGGATCCAGATGCAGGAGTGTGGCTCCAGGAGGGGCTTGTAAACACTCCCTCTGCTCTCTCCTGCAGGTGCAAGCCAGCCTCCCGCTATTACTGTAAATAACATGATGTGGTTTACTTAGTCTTGAAATTCACATTCTTTGGAGCTTTCTCTCAGAGGAAGCCATCAGGAGCAGCCAGGGACACTGAGACATGCTTCTGGACTATGACCAAGAAGATAGATGGAAGGAAAACAGTTTAAAAATGGGATCTTTAATGTGCATTCTTCAGTGGCCAGAAAAAAACCTGTCTAGTGAGGAACTGAAACCCTATCAGCCACGTGCAAATTATGCTTCACACCCCTGTTGCCCTTGGGTCCACACAGTCACAACTACAATGGATCAGGGACATGAATCTTGTGCAAATGCAGGGAGTATGAATACCTGCCATTTTAAGATCTCAAGGAGTATGAAAAGCATGTGAAGCTTTCATCAGCAGAGATCTGCTGTCACTTCCAGTGTTTCCCTCAGGACATGTCCACAACTTCACTGGTCCTATTCAGAATGAAGACGACAGCTAGCACCTGCTGGCCCCTGAATCAGTGATAGGTTCTCCCTTTAAAGGAAGCATATCCCCTTCATGGGTTACAACTAGTTCATAACCTAAGTAATTCTATAGATGTAGAAGGGATATTTTCATTGGTTCTGCTATCACAGACTTGTCTCCAAAAGAACATGTCACCAGTTACTCCATTTTCACCCATTTAAAGATATACTTAACAGGCTTCCTTCTTTAGTGCAGTTTTAGGTTTACAGAAAAATTCACAGAAAGTGGAGTTCCCATATATTCCCTATGCCCTGCACACAGCTGCTCCTGCTGTCAGCATGTTACATTAGTGGATGCACTCATTCTTTTTGACATCCTTCATTCCTCCTACCCTAAAGATTAACGTGCCTGATATTCACGTCTTTTGTGGCATTTATGTGCGATTTACATCACTTCTCACGTTTATGTGAGGTTTACAGCACATGCATGTTGTCTGTTTAAGCGTGGGTTGGGGCAAGTTTTCTGTGTAAAAATATGATCATTAGTGAGTCTCATGCTGCTGGGTTTTTGGGTTGTCAGGTCCTGTTCACCATTGCTTCAGTTATTGCCATCAATGTCTACGGACTCTCAGTGTTCATTGTATTTTCTGCAAAACATCCCAAGAACCTGCATGGAAGAGACCCAATCCAGAAGTACCTGACTGTGCAGATGGGCCACGCCCATCACTGCTTCTCTCATCAGTTTTATCATCATTGTGACCCTGAAGGCAGTATATGAGAAAGTGGCAATCATGAGGACTGACTCTGGTAAGCTCCTACTGCAGCTGAGGTCATTTCTACACCACTTTTAGAACCAGGTCAAAACAGAAACTGTATCTTTTGGGCACTTCAATTCCAGTACATTACAGTCTTTAGAAAACGTCAAGTGTAAACGTATTTTCTCTAGCCTATATGAGAAGTGAATTAGCTCCGGCTCTGCATTAGTTAAAGGGACAAAGCAAGCATTAGAATGTCCAAGCTCTGTGTAAAGAGGTCAGTGCTGAATAGTATTTTCAATTACATTAGATCATGTACCCTATTGTTGAAAGTAAATAGTCCCTTTATTGCAAATAAGTGGAAGAGGGTCATGGTTCCAGTGGCAGATTTGCTCGTGTGTTACGGAGAGGACAAGTAATCACAGTGTTATGTGTCTTTCCCCGATGCTGTTCCTGTTAGTGTACCTCCATTCTCATCATCTATAGCTTCTATAATAAATGTTTCTTCTCTCTGGCTTTTATCCCAGCCAGCGGTAGCGGCCCAAGTGCTTCCCACAAGCTGCATGTGGCTGGGTCGTTCTCCCAGTGGTCTGCTCAGTAGTCATCTTCTGAAAACACTAAGACCAATTTAAATTCTAAACTAGGAGAATGACCTGTTTTATGTTCCCCAAATTCTTCTAGCAAGTTTCCCCGTGTTTTGTTTCTTTTCTTCAATAGTCCTACCTTCCTGCCGTTCAGGGAGACAAGAGAATATCATTTAGCAGGATGTTCAGAAGTAGTTTTCTATCAACTTACACCTGACAGAGGACAGTTCTTGCCCATTGGATACTGTTGTGCTTACAAATTTTAAGGAACAGCTGACTATTTTTTTTTGCCTTGTGGGATATTGTGTTCATAGTGTGAGAAACTGTTACAACAGTGTGTACACTTGGAATTAACATAGTAGCTATGTTAAGGAATTCAAAACAGCTTAAATGAAAACAGTGTGAATTGTGTGTGTGTGTGTATATATATATATATATATATTTACCGTGTTAACTCATGTATCCGTGGCTTTGATTAGTCTCAAAGCTGTTCACAGCTTTAGAGACTTAACTTTTCTTTATTCTAGCTGCAGAGCTCCCAAGGACCAGAATGACTATGAGAACAACCTAGCCATGGAGGTGTTCTTGTTCCAGTTTGTCAACTACTACTCTTCGTGTTTCTACATCACATTCTTTAAGGGCAGATTTGTGACTTATCCGGGAGATCCGATGTATTGGCTGTGAAAATACAGAAATGAAGTGCTGTGAATACAGCTTTGTGTTCTGACAGTCTAACCTGGTTCATGTTTTCCCCTAGTTGCTCAAAGAAGAGTGTCTTTACTGTCTGTTCCTTAGATTATTTTAGCCATAAAATAATGACTTTATTTCATGTTATAGCTATCTAAAATTTAAATGATATTTTCTTTCTAATATTCCAGTGTGACCCAGGTGGCTGTCTCCTTGAACTGATGACACAGCTGACAATAATCATGGGAGGACAGTCAATCTGTAATAACATACAAGAGGTGTTACTTCCGTGAAGACTAAGTCATGTGATCTTGGGGTGAGAACGGCCCACCCATCCAAGTCATTTTCCTGCATGCCCATCTCTAAAACAGGGGAGACTCTGCTTATTAATGGTCTCCAGATAAGATGATCCATCCAACAGTGTAAACGTACCTGCTGTTTAATAATTATGCTTAAATACCTTCTTTTTATGTTTAACTTAAATCCCCAAGTGCTATAATTTCTGCTTATTAGCCCATCACTGGGGGCTGACTGATCAGAGCCCTTTGAGAGATGGCCCTTGTTGGGGCCGTGAGCTAAGATGTCCCACAACTTCCCACAACTTTCTCCTCCTTTTATACATGCATTTAAAAATCCATAACAGGAATTTGTTGAGTGCCTAGTATGTGCTAGTCACTGTATTAAGTGTTGTACATATATGTGTGTGTGCGTGTGTGTGTATAATTTAATCACCCAAACAATCCTTATTCTTATCTCCCTTTTGCAAATGAAGATCCTGTGGCTTAAAGAGGGTAAGTGATTTGCCCAAGCTCACATTGCCAATAAGAGACCACTGTGGGACTCAGATGTAAGACCCTATCTCTCTGAATCCATGTTCTTCTAAGAACAGAGGCTCTCTTGGGGTCCTAAGGCACAGGGTTACATAATGTTTTAAAAGACACTTGTCTAAAATAATAACTACAGAGGTTTTGACTTGCTGTTCTCTTCCTAAAAATGAGAAAAGCAGATATTAGCTAAGGTCACACTGTCCTTTAGATTTTCACATAAGCCCAATCCCATATCAAGGTGGACAGTCCAGTGTTATCTGCAATTTCTGCACAATTAAAGGAGCTTACTGTATTCACTTTCTGTTGCTGCTGTAACAAGTATCCCCAAGCGTCATGGTAGTAGGAAGAAAAAAGGAAAAGTTTCCACTAAACAACACAAATTAAACCTCCTAGGGTTCTTGAATGCAGAAGCCTGCTGAAGTCAACGTGTTGGCAGGGCTGTTTCTGAAGGACCCAGGGGAACCTGTATCTTTGCCTCTTCTGGCTTCCAGAGGCCACCTGTGTCTCTTGGCCTGTGACCTATTTTCTCTCTCTCAAGGTCAGCATGGTGTGCCTCTGACACTGATTCTGTGGTCATATCTCCTCTCCTCTCTCCCCTCTTCTGCCTCCCTCTTCCTCCTTTAATGACCCTGGTGATTACACTGGGCCCACCTCTCTCTTAGAGTTGGCTGGTTAGCAACCTTAACTGCATCTGCAACCATAGTCCCCCTTTGCCAGGGACCCTGACCTCTTCATATGTTCTGGGGATTAGGACATGGACATCTTTGGGGGGACCATTTTTCTGCCTACCGTGCTAACCTTTTTAGGATAATGTTTGGCTTTCAGTTTCTGTTCTCACAAAACTGTTGATCTCTCTTCTGTCTTGCCTTCCAAACCAGCATTCTTCTCCTGGCCAACCTAACTGCAGAGCTCACCCCTCTCTGTGGTGTCCCCCAAAACCACTTACACAAGCAAGTGTTACTGATGTTTGGAGCATGGAGGAGAAACTCAAACAACTTGAATTTTGAAATAAAAAACATCCATCGTTTTAAAATCTTCCATGCCACTTTAAAAAATTTATTTTTTAACTTATTTTTTTAATTTTTAAACTATTTTAAACTTTGTTACTTTTTTAAAACTTTACTTTTTTTCTTATCATCCTTCATTGTAAGCTCCAGAAACCTGCTATTCTGCCCACCACATCCAACTTCCCTTTCATTGTTTCTCCTCCCTTCCCTAAACCTTCCTTCACTCTCCCTCATTACCAAGTTTCTGTCCATTCTCTTTATAGGGCAGTTAAATTATTTTTTCTTTCTTTCTTTCAGCTTTTGCAGAGTGAACACCTTTGGTTGTCAGTGTGTCCTTCCACATTTCTTCACAAGGGCTTCATCTTTCAGATTCAGTATGGATTACTGCGGCCTGTCTCTAAACAAAGGCATTTCCCTTGTCCCCCAGCTCACCACACCCCTCAAAAAAAAGATTCTGATCTTTGCTGTGAAATGAATCTTTTTTTTCCCTACTGTGCAGTGCACAATTCTTACACTGAGCCCACAGTCAGATTTTTCCAGAGGAGTAAATGTAGCTCATGTGCAAATAATACTATTTTTCTCTGTGAAAAGAAATAGATCAGATAGAGGAAATACTAAACACAGGTTACTCAAAAGCATTTCCTGAGGGAAATATGTTAATTATTTAACACTAAATTTTGTTGAATCTGGTTGTCAGTGAGCTATTTTAACCAATCAAGGAGAAGGATATATTTCCTAAATTGGTACTGAGAAATTCATGTGAAATGAAACTTGCTCACATGAACTAGTTTAAAGTAAAGGATGCATTATAGTATCTGTGGTCTTTTTATTCTTTCCCTTAAGTAAGCACATGGTTGTAGGTTCCAGTGAGCTGAACTTTGCCTCTATGTATTTCTACTATGGGCTAAAATATTTAGGGAATATGTTTTGAATTATAATTCCCTTGTTTGAAAACCAGGAATGCGGAGTGGTAGCCAAGTTCAAGGGTGGCTTGTGTTTTCCTCACTGCCTCTTCTCTTTGTATAAGGTGCCAGTTTCTTTCTTACTTTTTCATATTAAATCCTAACATACCAAAGATCTATCAGTAATTCTTGCTATGCCAAAACTACACCCATCCTCAAAAATACATAGGAAGGGAAAAGAAAACTTATCAAAATTAGCGACTATTTTCATGCTATTTAAATATGTCCAAAGGAACATAATGAAATGAATAACTCACCTGCCTACACCCCCCAATTCCATGTGGGGCTCTTGAGTAGGATTCTGGGAGCAAATGAAGAAGGACAGTGAAGCCATGATCCAGGCTCCCTCTGGGGTCTCCCCAGGACTTGGATCGGCACCTGGTATATAGTAGGTCTCAGTCCGACCCAGCTGAGTGACTGAGTGACTCACAGGCATCGAATGCATAACATCAGTGAATTAACAGCATTATTTGTAGGACTCAGAGAATAAGCTGAGAGCCCTGTGGCCTTCCCAGCCTCACATACTATTTTGATATTGGGATCATTTCTGGGAATGTTATTCTGTACTTGACAAAAGGCTAGTATGACTCCAGGGTTAAGCAACTTGCCCTGGAGAAATTTTAGGATAAAATATTAAGAAAAATAGTTAAATGCCCAAAATGGCATAGCATTGTCCTTTGGTGTTTAGATAATGTATGGCTGTAATTTTCTTACTTTATGTTTTCTACATTTTCCACCGCGGGTATGCACTACTATATAATAAGAAAATCTCTCTTCTCCAGATATGATTTGGTTAGAGGATGAGGCAGAGACATATAATAAGAGAATCTTAAATACATGTGTCTGTAATTCACTCTTTAAATTCAGGAACAGGAAACTCAGGAATGAAATAGATTCAGAGAATCAAAGATACTTGTATTCAAGATTAGCAAGTGGGAGTGTCCTCAACAGAAATGGTGATTATCTATAATGCAGAGATTAAATGTGATAATGAAGGTACAAAGACAACATGAAGTAGAAAGTGTCACGTGGCAAGCACTGAGTAAAGGGCAATTTACTATGATTATGCTAATCTGTGGTCAATTCCCAAGCAAATGATTGTGTAACCCCTGCTAGAGGGAGAAAGCTTCCAGCCTTGGCTGGAGAAGGGGGAGGATCAAGTGCCTGTATTTTTTAAAATGTCTACAGGTGTTTCACATGTGCAAATTGATATCCCTGCACAAGAACCATAACCCAACAGAAAACCCAAGAGACCGAGGACAATGATGGGTAGATGACAGCCCAAGATTTTCTGCGACAGATGAGTGGTTCCACTAAGGAAGACTGAGAAAGAGGGTCAGAGTCTTAGCTAAGGACAAGCAAGTTGGGACTTCTAATATGACCTAATACCATCGGCGGGGGAGAGCAGTTCAGCACAAGAAGGGATTGCCAGATGAGTTAGCATGGAAGTTTCATCCTGGATCCAAACCGTGATGGATTTGGGTCCTGGAGGGTAAAAGCCCTGTTTCCGTGGGACATGGACCGGATTCCACAAGAGGCTGAGACAGGAAGTATGAGGCAGAGAAAAATTCCCCCAAGAGACTCCCAAGTCTTGGTGCCAGGAAGGGTGATTGATGAGCGCGCTCCCAGTGCCACACGCACCGAAGGGCTCCAAGTGGCTGTGGAGTTGCATGCTCCCGGCTGAACCTCAGACCTGACTGCATCACTCTGGGCTGCATCCTAGGGAGCAGCTTCAGCAGCAGGCTGTCCCCGTCATTCTCGTAGGTGCTGCAGTGACCCCCAAACCTGTGGCCACGGTGTCCCCAAACCAAGGTTCTAAGTGACTTCAGCTTTATTTACAGGTGGCTACAGCCAGTTAGCCTGTGCTGCTCAAAAGGAAGATCCCACATTTTGATGTGTTTGGGGGGTTGCTAATACCTAGCCTGCTCTGAATCGTTTCATCCTGACAGCAGCCGGGGCAGTGGAAGTTTCATCTCCCAATTTTATTTCAACTTTTTTTGTTGAAAGTATATTTGGTTTACAATATTGTGTTAATTCTTGGTGTACAGCATAGTGATTCAGTTATACATACATATATATATATATATTCCTTGTCATATTGTTTCTCACTATCGGCTATTAAAATTTTTTGAATGTAGTTCCCTGTGCTATAAAGTAGGACCTTGTTGTTTGATGGAAAAATTACTAAGCAAGGTATTTGCAGACTAAACCTAGCCATGTATATGACAGAGTTGAGTTTATCTCAGGATTTAAATGTGGTTTTGATTTACAGGATCTCTTTATCTACTTATCATAATTAAAGAGCCTGTGGACCACTTCTCAGAAAAATGTTTTAAAATCTTAAGATTTAGAGAATAAAGAAGGAAGATAATTATACTGAAAAGCAGATATCAAAATATAGAAATGGACATTTGTGATACAGTAATATCTGAATTATTGGAAGAACGTGTTGAATAAGAGGATCCAGTGGTGGGTCTACTAACCGCAACTTTCTGCCATAGCAGTGAGTGTAAATCATCTTCTGAGATCTGCAACAATTGCATTTTGAATGTAAATAAAGTTAAATAACAAATAAGCCATGAAGTGTGAATTCAGATTCAGGGGTATCTTCAGTCCATATCCCCACCCCTTCCCAGAGCTCCCTGCTCTTCCCCTAATGTCATTGAAAGCAGTGGGGAAAGTTTGTGAAGCGAAGGGCATGTTCCATTGCAAAGAAATCTCGTAGCAAACCTGGGAGCATGGCCAGAGAAAGGTTAACACTGAGATCAGAGGCAGTGGGAAACCTAGCATGGGCAGCTCTTTACAAGTCACATCACATACTCTGTGTGTGTCCGTGTGTGTGTGCATATAGTCGTGTGTGCATGTACGGTGTATACACCTGCCTTTCGTGTGAAGCTGCCTCTCTGTCCAAATTTGAAATCCATCCAAACGTGCAGTGCAGTCAGCCGAAGCTTTGCCAGACGCTAAGTTGTCTGTTGTTGCTCTGTCTCTTCTCCTGAACTCCACGAGTAAGCCACGTGCCAGCTGTTGCTTTCAGGGACAACAGCTCTGTAGGCTACAGGCCCATGCCTTGTTTCACTGCCAACCCCGATTTCATTTCAGGACAAATTGCCATTTGAAACAGGGGGAAGCATTCAGTTGGACCACAAGAATCTGAGTGAGGAAAAAAGATAACCTTAGAGACAGCTCTGTGGGACAGCATTCAGGAGGGGGCAGAGCACTGGGCTGTGAGTCAAGGCTGTGTTTCTTTTAAGCTCTGCACTGACTTTGAGGCGGCATGTCACTTCTCTGACCCTTGATTTGTTCAGCATAAATTAGGGCCTTGGACTTGTTTGATCCAAAGTTAGAGTATCACTTTTCTGCTCGGTGACCCTCCATGGCTCTCCAATTCATTCAGAGGGAAAAATGCCCACATCCTCACTGTGGTCTCATAGGCTCCACCCCCAAAACCACCACTGATTTCCTGTTTGCTCTGGCCCACACCAGTCTCCATGCTGTCTGTCCAGCATGAGGGACCTCCAGGCCCATGATCACTGTTCTCTCTGCCCACCCCTTTGCCTCCTTCTTTACCTTATTCAAAGGTCACTGCACCATCCCCACTGCTCCCTAGCACAAATTCCTCGTCCTCATTTATTTTCCTCCACAGCACTTATCACCAGCTCACAGACCCTGTCTTTCTTTCTTTCACTTATTTTCTCTGACGATTTTCAGACTGGAAAGGCCATGGTGGATAATAGCAGAGAAATGGGGGAAAAAAAGACAAATGAGGGAAGGTAACTTCTAAAAGCTAAAATGCCCACCTGAAAAGGAGGTAGGAGATAAATTAGCAGTCATTACAGTTTTGGTAAACCCAGATACATAGTCAGGAATAGTTTTCACAATGTTTGGGGGTAGGGTGGCAGCAATAAAAAGAAATTTATCCTGAAAACAAGAAATTAAATTCTTGGGAAGATGATGTGTTCAGCTTGAACTGTCAGTAATACATTTATCACCTTGGTCTGATAATATCCTGCTTTATAATTTAATCTGTTTGGCATCTGGGTCATGAATCTAATGGTGCCACAGTTTCGGAAGCAGAAGAGACCACCCCACAATGGGAACGGTACTGCCATCTGCAGCCCATGGGCAAACTGGGGTTATTTTATGAATACCTTAAAATGAGTAAGTCATCAGTGGAGATTTCGGTGCTGTCAGTTATACTAGAGTATGTTTTGGGTCTCAGAAGCATCGGTTACTGAGCCAAACAATGACCATCATACTGAAACGGAGCCCGCTTTTCTCCATTAGAAGCAAGTATGCAGTCAGGCTTTCAAATAGGGTGCCTCTGTGTATCTTTGTCAATATTTATGTTGTACAAAGCTGAAGATTTACTGCCAAGGAATGAAATGGAATATTCATGTAGCCCGTGTGGCACAGCTGTTGGTTGATATCCTTCTAAACAGGGTCATGTGAGCCCGCCAGCCAGTGCAGAAAGCCTGCAAGAGCATCCTGCGTCATGGCAGCAAGGTTCACAGGGTCACCCCTTACACATCTCACACCTGCCTTTCACATTGTTCCTTTTAACATTCTTGTGACCGATGGTTTCTGCCTGGTTCCTTGAGTGACCTCATGGCACATCACTGGCTTGAATTCAGGATGAACTTGCTGATCTCAAATATCGGTTAAGCACAGATCCCCTCCTTCTCCAATGTCTTTGCCCATTTCTGTGCATTTGCTTGGGCTCTGTTTCTCTTTGGTTGAGCTTGGTTTTGAGATCTCAGTTGCCTTTAAATGGTTGTATCTTAAAATAGATTTCCATAGGAAAAGCCATCTTTTCTATTATGCATGGGACACTTTTATCTACTAGAAAGCTGATGATGTGCACGTTTTCTGTCTGAGCCCTTTCAGCTCACCACTGCCTTGAATTAGTTTTTTTTAACCTTAGGAGACAGAAAAGGATTTTGGCCAATAGGCTTTGCATTTATTCATGAGGGTTCATGTCTGCAAAGGCACCCCTTTGTGCTTCCTGTTTATAAGTCTAGAGATAGAGGAAGGATTTTTTTTCCTAAATCACATTCTATATATAAAATAATTGCTTTTAAATATATACATTATACATGGAATCGCATCTGGTTCCCTCAGTGAGTGAAAGGTCATCTTGTGGCATCTTCAGTCAGTGATGCTTTGTGGCCTGGGGTCTGATTTGAGTTACATTTTTGCTTTTGCTGTATTTCATGACCAGCTTCCATTAAAGGTGCAGCTGCAGTCCCTGGTGTAGAAGTTATGTTCGTTTATTTTGCTTATTTTCAAAGGGACTATAAGCCAATGACCTCTTATTCCAAAATGAGTCATAATTGTAAATATTTCTTATTGGAGCTATTATCAGCATTAATAATAACAACAACATTCTGGGGGCAGCATAGCATTTATTATTTTAACACACAAAGAAAAAGTCTTGGAAAAAAAATTATTGTTCTAGTTAAGTCAAGTAAAGGGAATTGAAAGGAAAAGTTGTAGGCTTTCAGGAGAAATTGATAGGATTTTCAGAACTTTATAGTCTCATTAAAATACCAATTAAATATTTCAGCCTCCCCCTACCCTGCAAAACAGGATGGAGTAACATCAATTCTAGAGAGATTTTTCAGATTTATTAGTTTTCCTATTATCTAAATAATCCCTAATGAATTAGAAAATTCAATCCATTTCTGAGAGTAGGCAGTCTGTTATTCTGTATTCAACGCTGGAATGAAACCTATTTTTTGTCCTTTTGGTTCATGGGAGAAAGAATTTCCAATTGCTTTTTGAATTATTTTTGTTCCTCTAAAATAATGTGCCTTTGGTGATGATCTCCTGACCTCAGTTTCCTCCTCCCAGTTTTCCCCATGATCATTAATGACACCCCACCTTCCTTTTTAGTTATACCTCTTAGCTGCTGAAGGGGAACAGCTTCTGAGAGGTGATCCTGGAGCCCTCCACCCGTGCTTCATTAGGCCTCGCACCCAGACACCAACCCTATTCTCCTTCGCCTGAATTACCTTTCTCTGCTTTTCTGCCTGGAAGATTCTTGCCAAGCCTTGGCAGGAACCCCTCCACTTTTTAGAGATTTTCTGCTCTCCTCTCTAGGCATGAATTGCACTTGATTTTTCTCCTGATGGTGTGTGATTGTGTCCGTGTCCATTGTGCTCCTCGGCTGGACTGATCCTGTTGGAGGCAGTAGTCAGGCTTTGCATCTTCCTGTCCATATCCAGAGCACCACAGCCTGGACCCTGGTTCTCATAAGTGTTTAAGTGACTTGAGCTTGGAGTTTCAACACACTCATGTACAACTCTTAGATGAGTTGGTGGTAACATTGCCCTCAAGGCCCCCACAAGATTCTATATGGCATATGTTTTTTTCTGAGTGAAATTTCTCTTTTAGTTGTTTTAGTGAATTCCCTACCGTCCTTTGAGATTATTAGAGTAACCATGAGTTGTTAACCACAATAGCTCTCCCCCCACCAGCAAATGATCCTGCTGTCTGAGAACTCAGACATGGGACATAAGAGAAATAATCAATCATTCTTAAAATCTGGAAGCCATAGGATACCTTTTTGTACTTAGAACACCCACAACACAAACACCAGTCTGTCAAGAATTTGGTGATGCCTTCCCAGAGGGCAGGTGCCGTAAGTGAAATGCAGTGAATGATGAAGTGAGACCTCTTTGTCTCTGTTACTGCCTCTTCCACCTGTGCTGTGTTAACTTGATCTTCCCTTCATATAATATGTTCTCCTTTTAATTTACTACAGTTAATATCAGTTGTTCTTCAACATCTCCTTGCACCCGCCCCCTTCATTCCTTCTCCAGTGTTATCCAATCCACACCTCTTCTGCACTCTCCAGGACCAGGCCTGTCTCCCCCACACCCTCACCTCTGCTCTGTCTGCCCACTACCTGCACTGAGATTTCCTTGTCTCTGCAGAATGAACTTTCCAAAATGGCAGCTGAGTAACTGGGGGGATTGTAGACTGCTCATCTCTTTACTCACTCATTCATTTATCCACCCAACAAACATTGAGCACCTGCTATGCCAAAAACTGTATAAACTGCTGGGGAGACCAAGACAGGTAAGACTTGGTGTCTGCACTCCCCAGGCCAGGTAAGGCATGGCGAGTAGTTGATGGATTACTAAGCAGGTGAACACAAATTGGACTTCGGAGACCTGGAGATATTTGAACTGAATTTTGAAAGATGAATGGAAATTAGTTCTCTAACATGTGGTAGAGAAAGTGGACACTTCATGCAGAGAGGTGGAGACATATAAGAGTACACGGGCATGAAGCCGCTTGGCCAGACTGAAGAACAAGTAGGGCTAGAACAAAGTATCCACAAGTGGGAATATCAGGTATACAAGGCCTCTGTCATGATGAGTATACTTTAGTTATCCTTAAAAAACAGGTATAAATTGGAATATTTGTAAGCAAGAGAATTGCATAATGTTTATGTTAGAGAAGATCTGGTTATTCTGGCAGCAGAATGGAAGATACTATTTTGGGGGGAGGCCCATATTTGGGGGAAATGATACTTCAGGGGGCCACCACAGGTAACCATGACAACAAGTATCACACGCTTGCAGAGAGGCCCTGGGCAGAGTGATAGTGACATGGGCGGCAGAAGTGGTAACTGCTGTAGAGGTGACTGCATGGTGGCGGGGCACAGAGCTGCTGAGATGACTTTCCAGCGACCCATCCAGAGAGTGGGTCTGCAGGGGGAGTACAAGAGGAGAAGCTGGTTTTGAGGAGGTGGTTCTGTGTGTGGCATTTTGAGTGTGAAGTGTCTATGGGACATCTGAGGGGTGATGTCCATTTTTAAGCTGGATTCACCAGTCAGGATCTCAGAGGTGCTGTGGGTGAGGCCATGGGGGTGATTCAGTCCTCCCAGGCAGAGGATTGAAGATGAAGCCCTGGGGAAAATGGCCATGTACATGGCAAATGGGAGAACAGAAATCCACCAAGAGAAAGAAGAATAGCAGAGCAGTTGGGAGAAAACTAGTTGAAGCAACACAGGGAAGACTGTAACCTGGCTTAAGAGGGATTTGAACACTGACTAAAAGAAGCATAGTGAGAAAGGTGGGTGTGTGGGGCAAAAAAGCAAGAGTTAAAGCCCACCTTTAATTGCCAAGACTGGGGAAATGGAGGAGGAGAACTATACTTAGGTAGACTTTAAAAAACTGATCTGTGTATATCTGCCTGGGCTTTTTAATTTTATTTAAGTAAAACAAAAATCAATGGGAAAGAACATTCCACAGAGAGGAAAATATTTGTCCACAGCAAAAGCTACCTGGTAATCAAATAAACAGGGACTGAATACGCCCACTGGTTTGGAACTCACAGCCACCGACATTGCAACTCCTTCTCAGTGCCGTGGTGAGGGCCGTGGGGGATGCAGGGCTCTGAGCCCTGGAGGAGTTATCAGCGCATGTACTTCCCCAAGAAACTGGAATTTAAAGGGAAGAATAAAGTGTATAAAGTATCAGAGAGCAATACAGGGCCGTGAAAGAAGGTCAGGTGAGGGTTAGTTTTGTTTTACAGTGGGCTTTTCTGGCCTTGCTGTGTTGCTAGGCCTTTGTTGTTGTTGGTCTTTGTTCCAAAAGCTTTTTAGAAAGTTCTTCTCGCTTGAATATCTGAACAGATTAAATCATGTTGGGGTATTTTTTCTGGTGTTCTAGTTTTTAATTAAAAAAAGCTATCTGGAATTTATTTTAATGTCAAAAGTGAGGACACTCTACCAGGACTTCCAATGATTTAGCTAATTACTCCAATAGTTTAATCCACTGATTTGAAGTGTCAGTTGTATAATATTATTGATATCTCATAAATATCCACATCTGTTCTTGAAATGTATTCTATTTCATTCATAATCTCAGTGCACTATTTCTAAACTGTTTCCATGACCATAGATTAATACCTCCTAGAGTTGGTCCTAATTTATCCTTTTCCAGAAGGTCCCTAATATTACCAATTCAAACATCCCTCTTCATTATTTTACTTGTATATTTGTGTATTTTTCTGGAAGAACATTAGCATCACCTTTCAGCTTTTTTTCTTAAATCCATTTGGGATTATTAACTAAATTTGCATTCAGATTCTAAATTTATTTTGGAGAAAAAGTGTGCTATGTCTCCCAAATTTGAGTCTGTCCAATGAAGAGTATGGTGCATTCTACTGTTCATTCAATCATCTTTTTTTTTTTTTTAACTCATTTATCAGAACCATCTTAACATTTTTCACTAATTTATTTCTAAGTAGTCTGTGCTTTTGTTTTCATTATAAATGATTTCTGGGATTTGAACTGGGTTGATTTCTAATAAAGTCTTAATTTCTAGCTTCTCTTGAATGAGAAAGAGATCTGACAGTGTGGGGCCCACTTTCCAATATGGTGATTGTGAGCAGTGCATTTCATTAGGATATCCACTTGCCAATTTGCCAGTAACTGCACCCACTTCACACATTTCTGTTACTTACCTGGCCCCTGTAGGCAGATGAGTTCATGTAGGGTTAGGTGGGTTATGGACACAGATACTGACATCACTGCTGCCACGCTGCTGACTTTGTGGCATCACTAACTCTGGTTCTTGCCTCTCTGACCTCCCTGAATATGACAGCTCCTTCTGGGCTATGGAGCTGCTTTATCTTTCCAACACTGTCTGCTTTTCTGCAACACAACCCTGCCTCTCAGGTCAGAAGCAAATGTCAGCTCCTCCTACCCATCCACCCCATCCATGGTCTTGCCGTTCCTGGCATGAGAAGTCCCTATCCCTTGACTGAGCAGTAACCCTAAAGGGACGATAAATTTGCCTCTCATCCACTGTCTTATTTACATACCTGTGCTAGTTTACTTTAAAGGTCTGCCAGTTAGGAGGGGAGGGTCTAAAAGTCTTTTAGATCTCTGGCCTTATCATTTCTAACTGCTCCCCCACCCCATGGAACAGCTTAGCACAGGTCTCTGTTGCCCCATCTGTAACAACGCCGTGTAAATTACAGACAAAGAGAAAAGAACTTCCAAGCCACCACCATAATTTTCACTTCCTGTGACCACACAGACCATAGAAATATCAATATAAAAATTCCTGAAGAAGGATATTATGCTTATGAAGACACTTTAATTGCATACCTTTCTGTGACTTGTAACAACTTCATAGACTCTCTGGATGTGCTGCACTCACCTTCCCAGACTCAAGGGAGCTTGCTCACTTGCCTATTTGCAGCATATTTCCTCCAACATTCTCTATGCATAGCTTTCCCAAAGGTACATTTCTTATTTCTATTTAAATTGTTAGATACTTCCACAATATTCTTTTTTTAATCCTCAATTACAAATCATCTTCCAAGATTGTATTATTTCAACACTGAGAATGAATAATATGCTTCAAGATTCCCAAGTTTATTATCAGCAAATAACTATGGTTGGTTAAAGGTTTTTAAGTATGTTATTTCTATTAAGTGTATATATGTGAAAGAAACAGGTTGTAATTAGTCTTCTTCCCAGAGATTTTATATTTGTCTTTTGATTGGATTCTTTCACTATTGAACATTATTATTACCATGACCATCTTTTCTCTTTGGGATTTTGTTCACCATATGCCTCCCTCTCTTTAAAGGAGTAAAGGAATATATGTTGTCCTTCCATCCATCCACCACTCCATGATGTGTGTCCATTCCTTCAACAGTTATTCAAATTAGATTCACCACCTTATTTGTGGCCTCTTTTCCACTGGCCCCACTGTTGGCTCTGGGGAAAAATATATTGGAAATCAGAGTGGACATGTGGAAACTTGACTACCCAATAGAGATGCATGGTGCCAGAAAAAGGCCAGGACATCGGATCGTGGCTGCCCATCATGCAAGGAACAGCAATTCTGGCTGTGGTGGACCAATGTGAGTAAAAAGGCTTCACACGGTGAAGACCTTGAAAAGTCCAAAAATGCATTAGCGGTCCTTCCTAAGGAATCCAGTGTTGGGTATTGTTTAATATGAGAGGGAGATGCTAACACTATCATCGTTAAAAATAACATAGTTGTTGTAACTATAATTATTATTTTTAATATATTTTCTTTATAATTATTATTTGTGACTTACAAGGGCTCTTACAGAGGCAGTTGTTAAGAAGTGGGACCATTATACTGTTGCTGGAGTGTTAATTCAGTAGAAGCATGATAATAATATTAATAAGTACTCACTCTTTTGATCCTAACATGAATATAAAGGTTATCCAGCAGTGCTTGTATAATGGAGATACAAATCTATTTGTTTAAGAGTTTGTAGAACCTAAAATAAGAGCAGTCATTCCACCGTATTTTACCATATAGTCCAGACTATCAGTTTAAAGTGGGAACTACCTGATGAGGCCATATAAACACTTTGTGCATCCCCAAACATTCATTACCTTCCTGGTCCCCTGGGGCAGAGGTCCTTCCAGGGGGTGGTCACATATCTCCTCCCCACCCCACTCTTGGCCTTTACTACACACTGTTGTTCATTAGCTAAGCATCCTCATGCCCTGAATGTGTCTGAGCTGTGAGGGAACAGAACTCAGCTGTTTACAAACTGTATTGACTATGACCAGTCTGAAGAATCTCTCTCCTTCCCTGCCTCCACTCCCACAGGGCAACTGGAGGCTCACAACCACAGATTCCCATGCCAGCCCATCAGGGAACCTCCTTCCCTAGAAATACCCTTACAACCAAGGCTGTTTCCTCCCTTACTACACTGCCAATTTCACTCCCAGATTACAGTCCCCAACAAAAGGCTGTTGCAGTTTGAATTTCTTAATCAAGTCACACTGGTCCTGAGTCCCTGGCATTTTCCCATGAGCATTCATAGAAACAGAACAGGGCCTGGCAGTGGCTGTGGGCCAGGTTCCTGGGTTAGGGGACTTGCTGGGCACTTCAGCTTTTAGAGTCTGGCCCGAGCTCAGCTCCCAGCATGGCAGATTCCCATCTGCATGATTTCGGGCCAGGCTTCAACTGTTCACAGCTTCATTTTATCATCTGTAAACAGAGTAATTCCCTGCCGCATATTTTAAGACTGTTATGTACCACAAAGAGTGCTTAGGGAATTCAGTGAGTCAATGCATGGAAGTCACACAACCTGGTCCTCAGGGAATGTTAGTTATCTTCATTATGCACCATCGATAAAATTGGCTGCACAGACTTGGCCAGGTATCAAAGCTACAGGCACAAGAATTTGACAATGTGTCACTGTCTGGATCATAGTCACAATTTTACACAGTAAAACAAGATTCCTGGGACCACTTAGCTGTCAGCCCACCTGACTCCCCACCCCAAGAACACTCACTTTATCTGATTTGCTTGCTACCCCTACTTTTTGGAGAAAGTTGGCAAATCACACACAGACAATGACTGCTAGATTATGTCCATTTCCATTCACTCAAATTGCCCCATTTTCAGTATCCACTGTGCTGCAAAACATAGACTAATGTTCAGAAATATGACAGCGAGGCCTTTCCAGTTCCACATTCAGAGAAGTATGAATCTGTCATGTTTAATATGTCATATGACACTAAGCAAGTCAGGAAAGTGGGCTCCCGTGCTTTAAGGAAATTTTTAGCAATGACATTTGTAACTAAAAGTGTTTTTGTTTGACCTTCAGCTAACCAGAAAATTCAATTGACTCCTATTACCCATTACTCAGGTGTCCTGGTTTGATTGTATTAAGCACTTTTTCCTCATCACCCTAGCATGGCTTTGCTCCATCAACACAGATGGATTGTCTCCAAGGCTGCTCCATGTGCATGGGCGTGTTTGTGTACAAACGTGCACCCACTGATTGGTGCCACTGATCCATATCCAGTAGTTGTTCTGCCTTATAACTCAGGCATTGCTTTATTATACCCTAGAAAACTGCTTTAAGATCATTGATTGTACTATAGACCATCCTCTTGCCCACATTAGGAAATGAAATCTTCCAAGACACAGGTCCTGTGTGCTTGTATATATGTATAAGAAAGAATTAAACATGTATGTCATCCCCTCACATATTTAATTTGTGCCTTCCCAATCAAATGTGCATAGTAAAGGCTAACTTCCCATAACAGTAGAACTTTAAGGAAGTAAGAAGAAGAAATTAGCCACCAGGGAGAAGACAGGGCATCAAGCAGGAGTTTGGTATCAAATAATTTATTCTAAAGCTGCTCTGGCTCAATAAATAAGTGAAATTGACATTATTGTATCATGCTAGAGCATCTGCTATTGAAGGCTGATTTTAATTTACTTTGATATAAGTGGAAAATTGTGTTGGAACAGCATGGGGAATGAAGCACACTACATCTATCTGTACTCCCACAGTGTATTTCAGAGCTGCTCAGTTTTGACGAAAAGTATCTTGTCAGGAGACAATAGAATTGTTTTCCTTGTTGGAATTTTTGTAGCTTCCAGAAGCACATCTGCAGGTAATTATGTAAAAGTCTAGAGTTGAATTAAATAACAGGAAATTTTAGCCTATTGAAATGTAGGAGAAGTGAAATATTTTTGCTTACCACCACCACCAACACCATCACCACCACCACCACAACCACCAGGCAAGCACGTGTACACCCAGAGAGATTTCACATCAGAGGAAATGACAAAGCTGGTTCTGTTACCGAGGCCAAACTTGTTCTGCTCACTGCCCAACAGTGATAAATAAATAAATCAGGAGATGAGGTTTTGGGGCAAGGAATAGTAACTTTATTCAGAAAGCTGGCAGACCAAGAAGATGGGGGCAAGTGTCCTGGAGAACCATCTTGCCCATCAGAATTCAGGCTCCTTTTAAACTAAAAAGGAGAGGGGGTGTGGTTGATTGTGCAAACTTCTTGCTGCAGGCATTCTTTGTTCTTGTAGCCATCCATGTGGGTCAGGCTATGGTGTCCCTGTAATTCTCCAACAAAAAAACGGTTATTCTCTATTTTGCAACTTGCCATCTCTGCCTAAGTGCAGAAGTGCTAACATCCTTAAAAGTCAGAGCCCCGAGAATAGGCTTTCCTGTAGGTTTTAGGCTAAAGGCAACGTTGTTTTACAAAAGATGCAGAGCCAGCAAGATTAAGCCTGGAAAATAGGGCACAGTGCTTCAAAGTAAAGGAACAGATCCAATATGGCGTCAGATTCGTTCTCCTCTATTACATTTCTATTTGGGGTAATTTTGCAATAGAAAATCCCTTAGTTGTTTTTCTTGATTTGCCTGAGATCTTGTTTGTTGGCTTGTGGTCTCATGGTGTCTAAACTGTATGTTAAGATGAATACTATTAAAAACATATGGTGCAGAAAACATATCTGTTCTGCTTCAAAAAATGACTGAAACATTTAGCTTTGTTTATTCCCATAGAATTTGGTTTGAATCTATTTTCGACTTTCTTCTTCCTTCAAACCAGTTTTTTACTGGAGGGTTTAAAGCCCAAATTAAAGAATTTTGGAGAAAGCTCATGTAATTCATAAAAGCTTTATATCCGAATTTAAGATTGACCCATATTTATACTTTTAATCAATGAACATGTTAAATTTTGTTAGTTGATCACTTATGACTTTTTTAACTTTGTCCATGTAATCTTTTGGAAGTTGAGAGGCTTAGACACTTGATCTAACAAAACAGGTATCATTACTTGACTCTGTGAATGGAAGAAACCCTGTATAGTTTCCTGCTAATGCATTTTATTAAAAATAATAAAGAATTCTTGCTATCTAATAAAGCAACTGACAGAAGCAATACTGAGTGTTTAAAATAAATCAGATTGTGGGTTCAATTATCTAAACAAGTGAAGATAGTATAGGGAAAAATTATGAATTTGAAGGAAAATATATTTTATGAAATTAATATTCTATTTTTAAGAAGCAAATGATAAAAAAATCAAATTTTTAATCATTTATCTACAAAGGAGTTATATAAAGCCAACTTATCTTCATAAGTGTTACATATACAAAAGGGCTATCTAAATCTACATTATTAAAGAATAAATTATACCAAATTGATCTCCAAGGTTGATTGATTTTCATGATATTTCTAATTTTTCATAATATAACTTTCATATAACATATCCAAGTAGTTCTTGAGTTATCCACAGTACCCTAGTCTACAGTTATTCTTACAGTACTTAAAAAATGTAATAGGCAAGGATCAAGCCCTTGCTTTTGAAATGCCACTGGACTTCTGGATATTCCCTTAAGTTAAAGACCAAAAGCAAAGTAACTATTCTACTTTAAAGCAGTTGCTCAAAGATTTTAAGACATTCACTATCTATATTCAGTTTACAGGAAAGAATTAAGTTTTCTGAATCTTAAAAAAAATCTACTGCTGAAATTGAAATTCTGGCTTGTCTGTTGACCATAAATAAAAAGGCTCTAAATTAAAGCTCCCTTTACTGTTTTTTTCCCAGCATAGGCCATGATCATCGCTTTCACATCAGACACGATCTCCTGTCTGGTGTATTGCTGGTCATTCTTTGTACCACCATAGGGGGACCACCTGCATGACAACATGGAGGGACAAAACAACAACAACCTCTGTGGTTCAGCATCATGGAATTCAAAGCAGAAGCAAGGAAAATCCATACATTAGGCTTAGTAACCATACCTCATGCAGGTAAGTTCTGTTTACAGGTGTTTAAAAATGCATTTCATCTTTAGTAAGACATTTATTGTAATATAATTCTGTTTGATATCACAGTTGCAAGAGGGTTTTTTTTTTCTAGTTTTCTTTTCAGATAAACTTTAAAAAGGAAAAGATATAAAAGTTAATACAGACTAGGGTTAGAAACTTCAAACCAAACCATAAAGCAACATTTAAAAATGAGAGTTTCAAGTGAGTACAGGGAGATGGATCCAGGAGAAAACACTTTTTTTCCTCTATTTTATATTTTAGTGTTTTATTTTGTATTAAAAAAGTTTCTTTTTTTTCTTTTTCTCTTTTTAAATTTTTTTTTTACTGAGTAATAGTCATTTTACAGTGTTGTGTGAAATTCCAGTTTAGAACACAAGTTTCAGTTATACATGAACATACATATATTCATTGTCACTTTTTTTTCACTGTGCAGGAGAAAACTCTCATATGTTAGAAATGAAGAAACTCTTAAGAGTTCCAAAAAGTAAGATGATTCAATTATTATGAGAAATGTGTTATTTAAGCACACCCTGATGATCCTGAATGATGACAAACTAGCACAGTCACTTAACAAAGCAACACAAAGACAAACAATGTAACCTGGTAACCACTAGTTTGTTCTCTATAAGTCTGTTTCTTTTGTTATATTCACTAGTTTATAATTTGTTGTATTTTTTAGATTCCACGTATAAGTTATATCATACAGTATATGTCTTTCTATGTCTGCCTCATTTCACCAAGCATAATACCCTGCAAGTCCATCCATGTTGTTGTAAATGGCAAATTTTCATTTTTTTATGGCTGATTAGTATTCCATTGTATGTATGTGTGTGTGTATATATGTATCTATATATATACACCAAGGATCAAATGGTAGTTCCATTTTTAGCTTTTTGAGGAACCTCCATACTGTTTTCTACAATGGCTACACCAATTTACATTCTCACCAACAGCGTATGAGGGATTACTTTTCTCCATATCCCTGCCAACATTTGTTATTTGGGTTCATTTAGATGACCATTCTGACAGGTGAAAGGTGATGCCTCATTGTGGGTTTGATTTGCATTTCTCTGATTATTAGTGGTGGTGAGCATCTTTTCATGTGCTTGTTGGCCATCTGTATGTGTTATTTGGCAAAATGTCTATTCAGGTCTCCTGCCTATTTTTCAATTGAGTTGTTATACAAATATAATTTATAATGATATATGTAACAAACATAAAAGCTCCTAAATATATGAAGCAAACATTGACAAAATTGCAGGGAGAAGTAGACAGCTCTACAATAATAGTAGGAGACATCAATAACACACTTTCAATAATAGGTAGAACAACAAGACAGAAGGTCAATGAGGAAATAGGTGGCTTGAACAACATTATAGATCAGTTGAATCTAAGAGATATATATATAGAAAACTTCACTTCACAAAACAACAGAACACATTGTTCACTAATACATATGGAATATTCTCCAGGTTACACTATATGTCAGGCCACAAAAATGTCTCAATAAATTTAAAAAGATTGAAATCGTACAAATAATCTTTTAAATCAAAATGGAATGAAACTAGATATCAGTAGCAGAAAAAAACTGGGAAGATCCACTAATGTGAGGAATTAACACCCTTAAACAACCCATGGGTCAGACAAGGAACCATAAGAAAATTTAGGAAAACTGAGTCAAATGAAAATGAAAACTTAGCATACAGAAATTAGGGATTCTGCAAAAGTAGTACTAAGAAGGAAATTTATACCTGCAAATGCTTAGATTAAAAAAAGAACAATTCCCAAATCAACAATTTACAACTTAAAAACTAAAAAAGAACAAACTAAATGCAAAACTAGTGGCAGAAATTTAATAATAAAGATTAAAGCAGAGATACTCAAAATGAGAATAGAAAAGCTACAGAGAAAAATCAATAAAACCAAGAGTTGCTTTATTGAAAACATAAACAAAATTGACAAACTTTTTGCTAGGTTGACTTTGGAAAAAGGAAACAGACTCAAATAACTAAAATCATAAATGAAAGAAGGGATATTACAATAAATTTTACAGAAATAAAAAGTATTATAAAAGCATTATGAAAAATTGTACACCAAAAATTTGGATATCTCAGATGAAACGGACAAATTCCTAGAATCACAAAACCTACCAAGACTGAACCATAAAGAAATAGAAAATCTAAACATCCAAAACTATTTAGGAGATTGAATCAATCATCAAAAAACTTCCAACAAATAAAAGCTCAGGGCCAGAAGACTTCACTTGTGAAGTCTACCAAACATTTACAGAGGAATTAACACTAATTCTCACCCAAACTCTTCCAAAAATTTGAATAGGATGGAGCATTTCCAGACTCATTTTATGCTGTCAGCATTACACTGATACCAAATCCTGACAAGGACACTATAAAAATTGCAGACCAATATCCCTGATGAAAATTCTCAAGAAAATATCAGCAGACAATTTAACAGCACGTTTGTAAGTATTATACACTGTGACCAAAAGGAATTTATTCCTGGAATGCAAGAATGGTTCAACATACAAATATTAATCAATTTAATATACCACAGTAGCAGAATAAAGATGAAGGGAACCCATGATCATCTCAATTTATGCAGAAAGAGCATTTGACAAAATTTAACACCTTTTAATTATGTAAACCCTTAACAAACTAGGAATAAAAGATACCTACCTCAACATAATAAATGATACATATGAAAAGCCCACAGCTAATATACTCAATGGTGAGGCTGAGGGCTTTCCCTCTAAGAAAGCTTAATAAAGAGACTAAATTCTTCACAAGGAAATTCACAAAATACCATTAAATAGAATATTATTCAAGATTCTTTATATCTTCTTTATAGACCAAAAATAAAAAACAAACCCCAAAGCAAGAAACTTACACCAGGAACATAATGATAAGAGTCCCTGGTTGAGGACAGCAATGAACAGGAGACTAGAGTAGACAGGCGACTAGATTTATAGTAGGAAATATTTAGAACCATTACATAAAATTTATATTAGTCAATAGACACATAAGTCAATGGAACAGAATAGAAAACCCAGAAATAGCCCCCACCCAAGAACAGGAAACTGATCTTTGACAAAGATACAAAAAGCAACTTTTGAAAAGTCTTTTCAACCAAAGGTACTGGGACAATTGGATATGCATAGAAAAAAATGAACCTTGACCTAAGTCTTACACCTTATGTAAAAATAACTCAAAATGAATCATAGAACTTCATGTAAAACATAAATATATCTAGAAACACATACTCTGATTTCTCAGCATGTTTCCTAGAGAAAGTTTCAAATTAAGGCAGTTTGTGCTGGAAAGTTGATTTGGAGTGATTGCTCCCCTTATGTACATAGGTAAGCCTGTCATCCTAACAAAGAAAGTCTGTTTCCAACAAGGTAGTTGAAGGACAGCTTCCAACACATTCAGATCCCAGATTGGAACATGTGGAGAAGCGTTCATTCAGCTAGCCAGAATAGGCATGGTATATCTAGAAACAATTACCCTGAAATAAAAATCAAGTTCTGTAGAGATGGTTTGAAGCTAAAGGAGGTTTGAGCTGGAAAACCGAGTTAGATAGAGTGCCTCTCATTATGTATTTAGGAAGGCCTGTCAACATAACACAACAAATTTTTGTTCCCAACATGGTAGGTGAATAACAGCTTGCACACACATTTGGATCAAAAAATGGAACATGTGGGAAAGCCTTCATTCAGCAAGACTGAAAGTGAGGGGTACAAGTATAAACAATGTGAATTCTCAGCAAGTTTCCAAGAGCTGGTTTCAAGGGAGAGGAAGTTTGTGCTGAAAAACCAAGATGGAGTGAGTGTCTCCCATTATATATAGGTAGGCCAGTGTCACTAACCCATAAACTAGGTGTTACCAACAGGGTAATTGAAGGATGGCTTCCACAGACAATCAGATCCCAGAATGGAACATGTGTAGAACCGATCATTCATCTAGCACAAAGGACAAGGGTACATCTAGAAACACTTACCCTGATTTCTCAGCATGTTTCCTAAAGACAGTTTCAAGGTAATGGCAGTTTGTGCTTGAAAACCGTGTTGGAGCGAGTGACTCCACTTTTATATACAGGTAGGCCAGTGCACCTAACCCAGAAACTCTGTGTTCTCAACAAGGTAGGTGAAGGACAGCTTCCACACACATTAGGATCCCATAATGGAACATATGCAGGAGCATTCTGTAATCTAGCAGAAAGGGCAAAAGTACATTGAGAACACTTGCCTTGATTTCTCAGCATGTTTCCTAGAGCAGGTTCCAAGGAAACGGCAGTATGCCCTGGAAAACAGAGCTGGAATATGTCCTGCCATATATATATATATATAGGCGTGTGTCCACAACCTAGGAACAGTGTGTTCCAAACAAGGTAGTTGAAGGACGGTTTCTAAACACATTCAGATCCCAGAATGGAACATATGCTGAAGAGTTTATTCATCTAGCACAAAGGCCAAGGATATATCTAGAAACAATTATCCTGATTTCTCAGCATGTTTCCTATTGATGGTTTCAATGTAAAGGCAGTTTGTGCTCAAAAACCATGTTGGAGCAAGTGAATCTGCTTATATATATATATAGGCAGGCAAGTGCCCCTAACCCAGAAAGTCTGTGTTCCCAACAAGATTGTTGAAGGATGGCTTCCACACAAATTTGGATACCAGAATGGAACATGTGGAAACGTTCATTCATCTAGCACAAAGGACAAGTGTACATCTACAAACACTTACCCTGAATTCTCATCATGTTTCCTCAAGCCGTTTCAAGGTAAAGGCAGATTGCTCTGGAAAACAAAGTTGGAGCATGTGCCTCCCATTATATATAAAGGTAGGACTGACCCCCTAACCCAGAAACTCTGTTTTCCCAACATGGTAGTTACATGACAGCATCCACACACATTGGGATGTCGGAATGCAACATGTTGAGATGTGTTCATTTATCTAGCACAAAGGAAAAGGGTTCATCTAGAAACACATACCCTGGTTTCTCTGCATGTTTCCTCCAGCCGGTTTCAAAGTAAAGGCTGTTTGCTTTGGATAACAGTTGGAGAGAGTGCCTCCCTTATATGTACAGGTGGGCCAGTGCCACTAACCGAGAAACCTTGTGTTCATAAAAATGTAGTTGAAGGATGGCTTCCACACACAGATGAATCTCAGAATGTTACATGTGAAGAAGCGTTCATTCACGTAGCACAAAGAAAAGGGTACATCTAGAAGCAAATACCCTCATTTCTCAGCATGTTTCCTGAAGCTGGTTTCAAAGTAAAGCCAGTTTGCTCTGTAAAGCCGAGTTGGAGCAAGTGACTCCCCTTTGATATATAGGCAGGCCAGCGCCACTAACCGAGAAATTCTGTGCTCAGAACAAGGTATGTGAATGAAGGATTCGACACACATTTGGATACCAGAATGAATCATGTAGGGAAGCGTTCATTCACCGAGCACAAAAGGCAAGATTACATCTAGAAACACTTACCCTTTCTCATCATGTTCCTTGAGCTGGTTTCAAGGTAAAGGCAGTTTGTGCTGGAATACCGAGTTGGAGTGTGTTCTTCACTTATATATAAATTTGGCTAGTTCCACTAACCCAGAAACTATTTTCACAAAAGTGTAGGTGGAAGACTGCTTCTACACACTTTCAGATCCCAGAATGGAACAAGTGGAGAAGCGTTCATTCTTGCAGCAGAAAGGGCGTGGACATATCTAGAAACACCCTGAATTCTCATCATGGTTCCTAGAGAGGGTTTCAAAGTAAACGCAATTTTGCTAGAAAACTAAGTTGGAGAGAGTCACTCCCCTTTTTACATACAGAGGTAGGCCAGTGCCTCTAAACCAGAAACTCTGTGTTCTGAACAAGGTAGGTGAAGGTTGTCTTACACACACACATTCGGATGCTAGAATGGAACATGTGGAGAAGCTTTCTTTCAGCTAGCACAAAGGGCAAATGTACATCTAGAAACAAGTACCTTGACTTCTCAGCATGCTTCCTAGACTGGGTTTCAAGGTAAAGGCAGTTTGCTCTGGAAAACCAAGTTAGAGTGAGTGCCTCCCCTTCTAAAAATAGGTAGGCCAATGCAACTAACCGAAAAACACTGCATTCAGAATAAAGTAGGTGAAAGGCTGTTTCCAAACACAGTCTGATCCCAGAACTAAAGATGTGCAGAAGTGTTCATTCATCAAGCAGAAAGTGCAAGAGTACCTCTAGAAACACCTACCCTGATTTTTCAGCATGCTTTCTAGGGATGGTTTCAATGTAAACACAGTTTGTGCTGGAAAACTGATTTGGAGTGATTCACTCCACTTTTATTACAGGTAGACCATTACCCCTAACCCAGAAACCCTTTTTTCCCAACAAGGTAGGTGAAGGGTGGCTTACACATACATTTGGATCCCAGAATGTGACAGGTGGTGAAGCGTTCATTGAGCTAGCACAAAGGGCAAGAGTACTTCTGAAAATACTAACCATGATTTCTCAGCATATTTCCTAGAGCAGGTTTCAAGGTAAAGGCTTTTGCACTGGAAAACCAAGTTGGAGCGATTGTCTCCCCTTACATATATAGGTAGGCCAGTGTCACTAACCGAAAAACTGTGAGCTACAAACAACACAGGTGAAGAATGACTTCCACACACATTTGGATCCCAAAATGTAACATTAGTTGAATCGTACATTCATCTAGCACAAAGGGAAATGGTACATCTAGAAAGAGTTACCCTGATATCTCAGCATGCTTTCAACAGTCAGTTTCATGGTACAGGCAGTTTGCAATGGAAAACTGAGTTGGAATAAGTACCTACCACAATATACATAGGTTGGCCAGTGCCCCTAACCGAGAACCTCTGTGTTCCCAACAAGCTAGGTAAAGGACAGCTTCCACACACATTCAGTTCCCAGAATGGAACATGTGGAAAAGCATTCATTCATCTAGCACAAAGGGCAAGTGTACATCTGGAAACACTTACCCTCATTTCTAAGCATGTTGCCTAGAGTAGGTTTCAAGGTAAAGGCAGTTTGCACTGGAAAACTGAGTTGGAGTATGTGCCTCCCCTAAAATATATAGGGAAGCCAGTGCCCCTAAACCAGAAACTCTGTGTTTGGATCAAGGTATGTGAATCACGGTTTCTGCACACATTAGGATCACAGAAGCATTCTTTCATTCTAGTAGAGTGGGCAAGGTTACCCTTGGAAATACTTTGCCTGATTTCTCAGCATGTTTCATCAAGCCAGTTTCAAGGTAGAGGTTGTTTGCGCTGGAAAATTGAGTTGGAGTGAGTGCCTCCTCATATATATAAGTAGCCTAGTGCCCTTAATACAGAAACCCTGTGTTCTGAACAAGGTATGTGAGGAGGGCTTGCACACACATACGAATGTCAGAATGGAAAATGTGGAGAAACATTCATTTATCTAGCACAGAGAGCAAGTGTACATCTAGAAACAATTACCCTGATTTCTCAGCATGTTTCCTATAGTCAGTTTCAAGGTAAAGGCAGTTTGTGCTAATAAATGACTTGGAGTGAGGCTCTCCCCTAATATATATAGGTAGGCCAGTGACTCTAACCCAGTAACTCTGTGTTCACAACAAGGTTTATGAAGGTTGGCTTACGCACACATTCGGATCCCAGAATGGAACATGATGAGAAGCATTCATTTACGTAGCTAAAAATGGAAAGATATATCTTGAAATACATACCCTGCTTCTCGGAAAGGTTCCTTGAGCCGGTTTCAATGTAAAGGCAGTTTGTGCTGGTAAGTCGTGTTGGATCGAGAGCCTTCCCTTATATATACAGTTTGGTCAGTGCCCCTATCCCAGAAACTCCATGTTAACAACAAGGTAGGTGAAGGTCTGCTTCCACACAGATTAGAAACTCAAAATGGAACATGTGAAGAAGCGTTCATTCATCTAGCACAAGGGGCAGGTGTACATCTAGAAACCCTTATCCTGATTGCTCAGCATGTTTCCTGGAGCAGGTTTCAAGAGAAAGGAAATTTGTGCTGGAAAACCGTGTTGGAGAGAGTGCATACTCATAGGTATGTAAGTAGAGTTTTCCCCAACCACAGACAGTCTGTGTTCCCAATAAGCTAGGTGAAGGATGGCTTCCAAACACATTCAGATCCTAGAATGGATCATGTGAAGAGGTGTTCATTTGTCTAGCATACAGGGCATAGGTATAACTAGAAATACTTACTATGATTTCTCAGCATTTTGCCCAGTGACATTTCCAAGGGAAAGGCAGTTTGTGCTGGAAAACAGAGAAGGAATGAGTGACTCCAAACAGATATGTAAGTAGTGTAGTTCCCCTAACGCAGAAACTCAGTGTTCCCAACAAGCAAGTCATAGATGGCATTCACACACATTCAGATTCCAGAGTGGAGCATGTGGAGATGCGTTCATTCATCTATCGTATAGGTAATGGTTATATCTAGAAACACATACTCTGATTTCTCAATATGTTTCATAGAGCCGATATCAAAGGAATGCCCATTTGTGCTGGAAAACTGACTTCGGTCCAGTGCCTTCCCACATATATGTAAATGGCTTTGCTCTCCTTACCCAGAAACTCTGGGTTCCCAACAGCCTAGTTGAAGGATTGCTTCAAAACATGTTAGGAACTAACATTGGAGTATGTGGGTATGAGTTAATTCAACTAGCATACATGGCATGGGTATATCTAGAAACACTTATCAGATTTCTAAGCATCTTTCCTAGAGCCGTTTTCAAGGGAAAGGCAATTTTCACAGGAAAACCGAGTTGGAGTATGTGCCTTCATATAGATTTGTAAGAAGTGTAAATCCCTGAACACAGAAATCTGTTTTCCCAACAATCCAGATGAAGGACGTCTTCCACAAACATTCAGGTCCCAGAATGAACCATGTGGAAATGCCTTCATTCATCCAGCATACAGGGCATGAGTCCATGTAGAAACACTCTCTGAATTCTCAGCGTTTATCCTAAAGTCGGTATTAATGGAAAGACAGTTTGCGCAAAAAAATGAGTTGCAGCGTGTTCCTACCCATAAATATATAAGTAGTGTAATTCCCCTAAGACAGAAACTCCATGTCCCCAACAAGCTAGGTGAAGGATGGCTTCCACATACATTCGGATCCCAGAGTGGAGTATGTGGAGAGACACTCCATCTAGCATACAGGGCATGAATATGTCTAGAAACACTTACTCTGATATCTCTGCAAGTTTCATACAGCCAGTTTCAAGCAAAATATATTTTGTGCTGGAAAACACAGTTGGAGCCAGTTCCTTCCCATAGATATGTAGGTAGATTACATCCCCTAGAACAGAAACTGTGATCCCAGCAATCTAGGTGAAGGATGGCTTCCACACACATTCTGATCCCAGAATGTAGTATGTGGAGAGGCGTTCATTCATCTAGCATACAGGGCATGGGTACATCTAGAAACACTCAGCATGTTCCCTAGAGCTGGGTTCAGGGGAAATGCAGTTTGCACTGGAAAACTGAGTTGTAGCGGGTGCCTCCACATAGGTATGTAAGTAGCACAGTGCCCCTAATACAGAATCTCTGTGTTACCAACAAGCTAGGTGAAGGACAGCTTCCAAATACATAGGGATCTAAGAATGGAATATGTGGGGAGGCATTCATTCAACTAGCATACATCACATGGATATATGTAGAAACACTTACTCTCATTTCTAAGCATCTTTCATAGAGCCGTTTTCAAGGGAAAGGTGGTTTGCAATGGAAAACTGAGTGGAGTGAGGGACTTTCCATACTAATATAAGTAGTGTAGATATCCTAACCAATAAACTATATGTTACCAACAATCTAGGTAAAGAACTACTACCACACACTTTCGAATCACAGAATGGAGCATGTGGAAAGGCATTCATTTATGTAGCATTCAAAGTATGAATATATCTAGAAACACTTACTCTGATTTACCAGCATGATTCCTAAACCTGATTTCAAAGGAAAGGCATTTTGCACTGGAAAACTGATGTGGAGCCAGTGCCTCCCCATAGGTATGAATATAGCTGAGTTCTCCTAACACAGAAATTCTGTATTCCCAACAAGCTCAGTGAAGGAAGTCTTCCACAGCCATACAGATCCCAGAATGGAGCACGGCAAGATCAATTCATTCATCTAGCATACAGGTCATGGGGACATGTAGGAACACTTACTCTGACCGTTCATCATGTTTTCTAAAACAGGTTTCAAGGGAAAGGCTGTTTGCATTCAAACACCTGGTTGGATCAAGTGCATGCCCATAGGTATATAAGTAGCCTAGTTCCCATAACACAGAATGTATATGTTCATAACAAGCTAGGTGAAAGACAGCTTCCACACACATTCGGATCCCAAAATGGAGCATGTGGAGATGTGTTCTTACATCTAGCATACAGGGCATGGGCACATCCAGAAACCCTTACTCTGATTTCTCAGCATGTTTCCTGGAGCCGGTTTCAAGGGAAAGGCAATTTTCATTGGAAAACCAAGCTGGAGTGAGTGCATGCCCATAGGTGTGTATGTAGCATAGATGCCCTAGCCCAGTAACTCTGTGTTCCCAACAAGCTAGGTGAAAGATGGTGTCCACACACTTTCAGATCCCAGAATGGAGCATGTGGACAGGCGTTCATTAATCTAACCTACAGGAAATGGTTATCTCTAAAACACATACTCTGATTTCTCAGCATGTTTCCTAGAGCCGTTTTCAAGTTTAAGGCAGTTTGTGCAGGAATACTGAGTTAGAGTGAGTGCCTCCCTATATATATGTAAGTAGTTCAGTCCCCTAACACAGAAACTCTCTGTTCCCTACAAGACAGGTGAAGAATGGCTTCTACACACATTCGGATTGCAGAAAGAAACATGCAGAGAGGCATTCACTCATTAAGCATACATTTCTTGGGTATATCTAGAAACATATACACTGGTTTCTCCGCATGTTTCCTAGTGCCTTTCTTAAAGGACAGGAAGTTTGCCCTGGAAAACTGAGTTCGAGCAAGTGCTTCCCCATAGATATTTAGGTAGCATTTTTCCTGTAACACAGAAAGTCTTTCTTCTCAAAAAGCTAGGTGAACTATGGCTTCCAAACACATTTGGGTCCCATTACAGAGCATGTGGAAATGCGTTCTTACATCTAGCATACAGGGCACGAGTATTTCTAGAAACAATTACACTGATTTCTCCGCATGTTTCCTAGGCCCGATTTCCAAGAAAGGAGTTTTATGCTGGAAAACAGACTTGGTGTCAGTGCCTCATAATTGATAGGAATGTAGCTTAGTTCTCCTAACACAGAAACTCTGTGTTCCCAACAAGCTAGGTGAAGGAGGTCTTCCACATTCATACGCATCCCAGAATGGAGCATGGGGAGAGCCATTGAATCATCTAGCATAAACAGCATGGGTACATGTAGAATCACTTACAATGAATTTTCAGTATGTTTTCTAGAACATGTTATAAGGGAAAAGCACTTTGGCTGTAAAACTGGGATTGGTCAGTGCATGCCTATAGATATATAAGTAGCATAGTTTTCATAACCGGAATCTCCATGTTGCCAACAAGCTAAGAGAAGGATGGCTTCCACAAACATGCAGATTCTAAAATGAAGCATGTGGAGAGGCATTGTTTCATCTAGCTTACAGATGCATATAGATGCAGCAAAGCCTCTCTACTTCTTCCATTCTCAGATCTGAATGTGTGTGGAAGCCTTTCTTCAAATACTTGTTGGGAACACAGTTTCTCCTTCAGGGATATAACACTACTTCCATATCTATTGGGAGGCACTCTCTCCAACTCGGTTTTCTAATGCAAAATGCATTTCCTTGCAAACTGGCTCTTGGTAACATGTGGAGAAATCAAAGTAAGTGTTGTGAGATGTACCCAGCCCCTGATGCTAGATGCAGCAACGCCTCTATCCTTGTTCCATTCTCAGATCTGAATGTGTGAGGAAGCCATCCTTGACCTTCCTTGTTGGGAACACAGAGTTTCTGTTTGCGGGGAAGTACACTACTTCCATGTGTATTGGGAGATACATGCTCTAACTGCTTTTACAGCAGAAACTGCCTTTTCTTGCAAGCCAGCTCTATGAAACATGCTGAGAGATCACAGTCAGTGTTTCTAGATGTCCCCCAGCCCTTAATTCTAGATGCAGCAATGCCACTCTCCCTGTTCCATTCTCAGATATGAATGTTTGTTGCAGCTGTCCTTCAACTAGCTTGTTGGGAACACAGACTTACTGTTTGAGAGGAAACACGCTAATTACATATCTATTGGGAGGCTTTCACTCCAACTCGGCTTTCCATTGCAAAATGCCTTATGTTGCCAACATGTTCTAGGAAAAATTTTGAGAGATCACAGTCATTCTTACTTGGTGTCACTCAGCCCTTAATGCTGGATGCAACAACGCCTCTGTCCTTGTTCCATTCTCAAATCTGAATGTGTATGGAAGCAGCCCTTCACCTACCTTGTTGGGAACATAGACATTCTGCTTGAGGTGAACTGCACTATTTACATATATATGGGGAGGCACTCGCTCCAACTCGGTTTTCCAGTGAAAACTGTCTTTCCTTGTAAACTGGCACTAGGAAACATGCTGAGAAATGACAGTCATTCTTTCTACATGTCCCACAGCCCTTGATGCTTGATGCAGCAATGCCTCTCTCCTTGTTCCATTCTCAGATCTGAATGTGTATGGAAGCTATCCTTCATTTACCTTGTTGAGAACACAGAGTTTCTGCTTAAGGGGAACTATGCGACTTACATATCTCTTGGTAGGCACTCGCTCATACTCAGCTTCCCCATGCAAGTGGCCTTTCCTTGCAAAGGGGATCTAGGAATCATGCTGATATATCTGAGTCAATGTTTCTAGATGTCCCCCAATCCTTGATCTAGATGCAGCAACGCCTCTCGCCTTGTTCCATTCTCAGATCTGAATGTGTTGGAAGCCTTCCTTCACCTTCCATGTTGGGAACACAGATTTTCAGTTTGCAGGAAACTATGTGACTTACATAGCTATTCAAAGGGACTCACTCCTACCTGGTTTTCCAGCGCCAAATACTTTCCTTGCAATCCAGATCCAGGATACATGCTGAGAGTCAAAGTCAGTGTTTCTTGCTGTCCTCCAGCCCTTGATGTTAAATGCAGAAACACCTCTCTCCTTGTTCCATTCTCAGGTTTGAGTGTGTGAGGAAGCCTTCCTTCAGCTACCTTGTAGGGAACAAAAGTTTCTGCTTGAGGGAAAATATGTGACTTAAATATCTATGGGGAAGCCATCACTGGAAATCGATTTTCAGTCCAAACTACCTTTCCTTGTAAACTGGCTCTAAGAAACATGCTGATATATCAGAGTCAGTGTTTCTAGATGTCCCGCAGCCCTCGATGCTAGATGCAGCAACGCCTCTCTCATTGTTCCATTCTCAGATCTTAATGTGTGAGGAAGCCGTCCTTGACCTTCCTTGTTGAGAACACAAAGTTTCTGCTTGACACTACTACCATATTGATTGGGAGAGACTTGCTCCAACTGGCTTTCCATTGGAAATTACTTTTTCTTGCAAACCGGCTCCAGGAAACATGCTGAGAAATCACAGTCAGTGTTTCTATATGTTCCCCACCACATGATGTTAGATGCAGTAATGCCTGTCTCCTTGTTCGGGTCTCAGATTTGAATGTAAGTGGAAGCCTTCTTCACTAACTTGTCGGGAACACAGAGTTTCTGCTTGAGGGGAACTATGTGACTTACATATCTAGGGGGAGGCCCTCATTCCAACTCTCTTTTCCAGTGGAAACTGCCTTTCCTTGCAAAACGACTCTAGGAAACATGCTGGTATATCAAAGACAGTGTTTCTAGAAGTTCCCCAACCTTGATGCTTGATGCAGCAAAACCTCTCTCCTTGTTCCATTCTCAGATCTGAATGTGTGTGGAAGCACTCCTTCAAATAAATTGTTGGAACACAGAGTTTCTGCTTGAGGGGAACTATGTGACTTAAATCTCTATGGGCAAGCCCTTGCTGCAACTTGATTTTCCAGTGCAAAGAACCTTTCCTTGCAAACCAGCTCTAAGAAACATGCTGAGAGATCACAGTAAGTGTTTCTAGATGTCCTGCAACCTTCGATGCTAGATGTAGCATACCTCTCTTCTTATTCAATTTTCAGATCTAAATGTGTTTAGAAGCCATCCTACAAATACCTTGTTGGGAATACAGACATTCTGCTTGAGGTGAACTATACTACTTACATATCAATTGGGAGGCACTCGCTCCTACTCAGTTTTCCCACGCAAACAGCCTTTCCCTGCAAACCGACTCTATGAAACATGCTGAGATAACACAGTCTGTATTTTTAGATGTCCCCAGGCATTGATGCTATATGCAGCAACACCACTTGCCTTATTAGATTCTCAGATCAGAATGTGTGTGGAAGCCATCTTTCACTTCTTTGTGGCGAACACTGAGTTTCTTCTTGAGGGGAGCAATGCTATTTATATCTCTATGGGGAGGAGCTCACTCCAACATTCTTTTCCAGTGTGAAATGCCCTTCCTTGCAAACTGGCTCTAGGAAACATGGTGAGAAATCACAGACTGTATTTCTACATGCCCCCAGCCCATGATGCTAGATGCAGCAACGCCACTCTCCTTGTTCCATCTCAGATCTGAATGTGTGTGGAAGCTTTCCTTCACCTACCTTGTTGGGAACACTTAGTTTCTGCTTCAGGGGAACTACACGACTTACATTTCTAGGGGTAGGCCCTCGCTCCAACATGCTTTTCCCATGGAAACTGCCTTTCCTTGCAAACCGGCTCTATGAAACATGCTGAGAGGTCGCAGTCTGTGTTTCTAGATGTTCCCCAGCCCTTGATGCTAGATGCAGCAGAGCCACTCTCCTTGTTCCATTCTCAGATCTGAATGTGTGTGGAAGCCGTCCTTCCCTTAAGTTGCTGTGAACACTGAGTTTCTGCTTGAGGGGAACTATGCTAGTTACATATGTGTGGGGAGGCACTTGATCAAATTCGCTTTTCTAGCTTTTATTGCCTTTTCTTGGAACCCAGCATTAGGAAACAAATTGAGAAATCACAATCAGTGATTCTGGATATCCCCTAGCCCTTGATTCTACATGGAGTAACGCCTCTCTCCTTGTTCAATTCTGAGATCTGAATGTGTGTGAAAGCTGTCATTCACCTACCTTGTTGGGAATATAAACTTTCTTTTTGAGGTGAACCACACTACTTTCATATCTATGGGGAGTCACTCGCTCCAACTCAGTTTTCCATTGCAAACTGCCTTTCCTTGAAAATCAGGTGTAGGGAACATGCTGAGAAATTACAGTGTTTCTAGATGTCTCCCAGCCCTTGATTCTAGATGCAGCAATACCTCTCTCCTTGTTTCATTTTCAGCTCTGAATGTGATTGGAAGCTGTCCTTTACCTACCTTGTTGGGAACAGCGAGATTCTGCTTGAGGGGAACTATGCAACTTACAAATCTATTGGAAGATACTCGCTCCAACTCGGCTTTACTTTGCAAATTGCCTTTCCTTGCAAACAGGATCTAGGAAAAGTGCTGAGCATTCACAGTCATTGTTTCTTGGTGTCACCCAGCACTTAATGCTACATGCAGCATTGCCTCTCTCATTGTTCTATATTCAGATCAGAATGTGTGTGGAAGTTGTGCTTCCCCAACCTTGTTGGGAACACAGTTTCTACTTGAGGTAATCTATGCTACTTACATATCAAAGGGGAGGCACTCTCTCCAACACCGTTTTCAAGCAAACTGCCTTTCCTTGCAAGCCTGCTCTAGGAAACATGCTGAGATATCATAGTCAGTGTTTCTAAAGGTCCCCCAGCCCTTGCTAGATGCAGCAACGTCTCTCCCCTTGTTTCATTCTCTGATCTGAATGTATGTGGAAGCCGTCCTTCACCGACCTTGTTGGGAACACATAGTTTCTGCTTAAGGGGAAATGCGCTACTTATATATCCATGGGTAGTCACTTGTTCCAACTCAGTTTTCCAGTGCAAACGGCCTTTCCTTGCAAACCGGCTGTAGGAAACATGCTGAGAAATCACAGTCAGTGTTTCTAGATGTCCCCTAGCCCTTGAACAAAGATGCAGCAATGCCTCTCTCCTTGTTCCATTCTCAGATCTCAATGTGTGTGGAAGCTGTTATTCAACTACCTTGTTGGGAGCAGTGAGTGTCTGCTTGAAGGGAACTAGGCTACTTACATATCTATGGAGAGGCAATCACTCCAAATCGTTTTTCCAGTGGAAACTGCCTTTCCTTCCAAACCAGCTCTAGTAAACATGATGAGAAATCAGTGAGTGTTTCCAGATGTCCCGCAGCCCTTGATGCTGGGTGGAGAAACACCTCTCTCCTTTTTTAATTCTCAGATCAGAATGTGTGTTGAAGCAGTCCTTCACCTACCTTCTTGGGAACACAGAGTTTCTGCTTGAGGGGAACTACGCTAGTTACATATCCATGGGGAGGCCCATACTCCAACTCGGTTTTCCAGTGCAAACTGCCTTTCCTTACAATCCAGCTCTAGGAAACATGCTGAGAAATCACAGTATGTGTGTCCAGATATTCCCCAGCCGTTGATACTACATGCAGCAACGCCTCTCTTCTTGTTCCATTCTCAGATCTGAATATGTGTGGAAATCGTCCTTATCCTACCTTGTTGGGAACACATAACTTATGCTTGAGGGGAACAAAGCAACTTACATTTCTACGGGAAGCAGCTCCTCCTACTCATTTTCCCAGCACAAACTGCCTTTCCTTGCAAAGTGACTCTAGGAAACATCTGAGAAATCACAGTCAGGGTTTATAGATGATGCCCAGCCCTTGATGCTAGGTGCAGCAATGCCTCTGTTCTTGTTCCATTCTCAGATCTGAATGTGTGTGGAAGCCATCCTTCACCTACCTTGTTTGGAAAACCGAGTTTTTGATGAGGGGGTACTATGCTACTTACATATCTATGGGGAGGCACTCCACCTCGGCTTTCCAGTGCACACTGACTTTACTTGGAAACCGGCTGAAGGAAACATTTTATTAAATCAGTGTCATTGTTTCTACTTGTAGCCAGGTCCTTTATGCTGGATGAATATGCCATTCTCCACATGCTCATATCTGAGATCTCAGTGTGTGTGGAAGCTGTCCTTCAGGTTGTTTATTGTTAACACAGTGTTCCTGGGTTAACTGAACTACGCTACATAAATATCTGTGAGTAGGCACTTGCTGGTACTCAATTTTCCAGCGCAAACTGCCTTTCCCTGCAAACCGACTCTAGGAAACATGAGGGATCAGAGTAAGTATTACTAGATGTACACATGCCCTTTATGATAGAAGAAAGAACGACTCTCCACATGCTCCATTTTGGCATCTGAATGTGTGTGGAAGCCGTCTTTCAACTAATTTGTTGGGAACATAGGTGTTCTGAGTTACGGGAATTATGCTACTTACCTATCTATTGGGAGGCACTCGCTCCAACTAGGTTTTCTAATGCAAATGGCCTATCCCTTGAAACAGCTCTAGGAAATATGCTGAGAAATCAGACTAAGTGTTTCTATATATACCCATGCCTTTTATGCTAGATGAAAGAATGGCATTCCAAATGCTCCATTCTGGGATCCAAATGAGTGTGGAAGCCTTCCTTCATATAGCTTGTTGGGAACAGAGTTGTTCTGTGTTCTGGGAACTGCACAACTTAAATATCTATGGGGAGGCATTTACTTCAACTCATATATCCAGAGCAAACAGCCATTCCCTTTAAAAAGGCTCTAGGAAACATGCTGAGAAATCACAGTAAGTTTTTCTAGATGTAACCATGCTCTTTATGCTAGATGAAATAGCGCCTCTCCACATGCTCCATTTGGGATCTGAATGTGTGTGGAAGCTGCTCTCAAAAGTTTGTTGGTCACACAGGTGTTCTGTGTTAAAGGAGTTATGCTACTTACCTATTTATGGGGAGTGACTTGCTCCAACTAGTTTTTCCTGTACAAGCTTCCTTTCCCTTGAAAACGGCCCTAGGAAACATGCTGAGAAATCAGAGTACGTGTTTCTAGATATACCCATGCTCTTTATGCTAGTTGAGAGAATGGCTATCCCCATGCTCCATTCTGGAATCCTAATGTGTGTGGAAGTCGTCCTTCATCCAGCTTTTTGGGAATACCAGGTTTTTATGTTAGGGGAAGAATTCTACTTAATTATCTATGGGGAGGCACTAGCTCCAATACTGTTTTCCATCACAAACTGCCTTTCTGTTGAAACCGACTCTAGGAAACATGGTGAAATATCAGAGAATTTGTTTCTAGATGTACCCAAGCTCTTTATAGTAGATGAAAGAATGCCTCTCCACATTCTCCATTCTGTGATCTAAATCTGCGTGGATGTCCTGCTAAATTAGTTTGTTTGGAACACATGTGTTTTGTTTTATGGTAACTACACTACTTACCTATCTATGAGGAGTCACTTGCTCCAAGATGGTTTTCCAGGCAAACTGCCTTTCCCGTGAAACCAACTGTAGAAAAGATGCTGAGAAATAAGTGTAAGTATTTCTAGATGTAACCATGCCCTTTATGCTAGATGAAAGAAAGCCTCTCCATTTGCTCCATACTGGGATCCAAATGTGTGTGGAAGCCGCCCTTCAACTAGCTTGTTGGAAACACAGGTGTTCTGTGTTAGGGGAACTAAGCTACTTACATTTCTATTGGGAGACACTCGCTTGAACTCGGTTTTGAATTGCAAACTGCCTTTCCCTTGAGACCGGCTGTGAGAAACATGCTGAGAAATCAGAGTAAGTGTTCGTAGATATACCCATGACCTTTATGCTAGATGAAAGAATGCTTCTCCACATCTCCATTCTGGGATATGAATATGTGTGGAAGCCTTCCTTCAAATATTTTGTTGGGAACACAGTGTTTTGAAGTTTGCCAAACTACGCTACTTACATATGTATGTCGTGGCAATCACTCCAACTTGGTTTTGAAGTGCAACCTGCCTTTCCTTTAAAACTGGTTCTAGGAAACAGGTTGAGAATTCAGAGTGTTTATAGCTGTACAGATGCACTTTGTGCTAGATGAAAGAATGCCAGTCCACGAGTTCCATATTTGGTTCGGAATATGTGTGCAAGCCATCCTTCACATAGCTTGTTCTTAACACATAGCTTCTGTGTTAAAGTAACTACATTACATTAGTACATATGGGGATGCAGGAGCTCCAACTATGTTTTCCAGCACAAACTGCTGTTCCATTGAACCCAGCTCTAGGAAACATGCTGAGAAATCTGAGTATTTGTGTTAGATGTACCCAAGCCCTTTGTGCAAGATGAATGAACACTTCTCCACAAGTTCTATTCTGGGATCCAAATGTGGGTGTAAGGCCTTCTTCACCTAGCTTGTTATGAAGACAGAGTTCCTGCGTTCTGGGAACTACTCTACTTACAAACCTATATAGAGGCACTTGCTCCAACTCTGTTTTCCAGGCAAACTGCCTTTCCCTCGAAACCTGTTCTAGGAAACATGCTGAGAAATCAAAGTGTATCTAGATGTATACATTCCCTTTCTGCTAGATGAATTAACACCTCACCACATGTTCCATTCTGGAATATGAATGTCTGTGGAAGCTGTCCATCAACTATCTGGCTGGGAACACAGAGATTCTGAGTTAGGAGAACTACACAAGTTACATACGTATGGGGAGGCAATAGCTCCAACTCGGTTTTCCAGGGAAAACAGCCTTTCCCTTGAAACCGGCTCCAGAAAACATGCTGAGAATTCAGAGTAAGTGTTTCTAAATGTACACATGCCTTTCGGCTAGATGAATGAACGCTTCTCCACATGTTCCATTCTGGGAACCGAATGTTGGGAAGACTTCCTTAATCTAGCTTGGTGGAAAACCATAGTTACTGTATTAAAGGAACATTGTTACTTAGAGACCAATTGGGAGGCACTCACTCCTACACAGTTTTCCGGATCAAAATTCCTTTCCCTTGAAACCAGCTCAAGGAAACTTGCTGGGAAATCAGAGTAATGGTTTTTAAATCTAATCATGCCCTTTATGCTACATGAATGAATGCCTCTCCACATGTTCCTATCTGGGATCCGAGTGTGTGTGGAAGATGTCCTTCAATTAACTTGTTGGGAACACATATTTTCTGTGTTAGTGGAGCTTTACAACTTACAAGCATATGGGGAATCACACATTCCAACTTGCTTTTCCAGAGTAAACTGCCTTTCCTTTTAACCCGGCTCTGGGAAACATGCTGAGAAATCAGGGTAATTGTTTCTAGACTTACCCATGCCCTTTGAGCTAGACGAAAGAACTCTTCTCCACACGTTCCATTCTGGGTATCTGAATATGTGTGGAAGATATCTCTAACCAAGTTTGATGGGAACACATTGTTTCTGTGTTGGAGGAACTCGCTACCTACAGATTGATGGGAGGCACTCGCTCCAAAACTGTTTTCCTGCACAAAATACCTTTGTCTTGAAACAGGCCCTATGAAACATGCTAAGAATTCAGAGTCATTGTTTCTAAATGTACCAATCCTCTAAATGCTAGATGAACTTAATGCCTCTCTACATGTTTCATTCTGAGATCCAAATGTGTATGTAAGCTATTCTTCAACTAGTTTGTTGGGAACACAGAGTTTCTGTGTTAGGGGAATACTCTATTTACAAATCCATATGGAGGCACTCAGTCCAACTCGGTTTTCCAGTGCTACCTTCTTTCCCTTGAAACTGCTTCTAGGAAATATGTGGAGAATTAAGACGAACTGTATCTTTAGATACCTATGCCCTTTATGCTAGAAGAAAGAACGAATCTCCACATGCTCCATTCTGGGATCCTAATGTGTGTGAAAGCCATCCTTCATCTAGCTTGCTTTGAACACAGGGTTTCTGTGGCATGAGAACTACACTACTTACATATCCATGGGGAGACACTTGCTTCTAATCAGTTTTCTGGAGCAAACTGCCTTTCCTTTGAAACAGGCTGTTGGAAACATGCTGAGAAATCAGAAAATTTATTGCTAGATGTACCCATACTCTTTATGCTAAGTGAAAGAACTCCTCTCCACATGCTTCATTGTGGGATCCGAATGTGTGTGGAAGTCGGCCTTAAACTAGCTTGTTTGGAACACAGGAATTCTGTGTTAGGGGAACTATGCAACTTACCTATCTTTAGGGAGGCAATTGCTCCAAATTTTATTTCCAGTGCAAAGTGACTTTCCCTTGAAACCAACTCTAGGAAACATGCTGAGAAAGCAGAGTAAGTGTTCATATAAGACATCCTTCCCCTAGCTAGTGGGTAACACAGGGTTTTGAGGTTAGCAGAACAATGCTACTTACATATCTTTGGGGAAGCACTGTCTCCAGCTCGGTTTTCCAGCACAAACTGCCTGTCCCTTGAAACCGCCTCTAGGAAACATGCTGAGAAAACAGAGTAAGTGTTTCTAGATGTACCCATGCCCTTTATGTTAGGTGAAAGAACTCCTCCCTACATGCTCCACTCTGGGATCCGAATGTGTCTGGAAGTCTTCCTTCAAATAGCTTGTTGGGAAAACAGGTGTTCTGTGTTAGAGGAACTATGCAAGTGACCTATCTGGAGGCACTCACTCCAAATCTGTTTTTCAGTGCGAACTGCCTTTCTCTTAAAATTGGCTCTAGGAAACATGCTGAGTTATCAGGTAAGTGTTTCTAGATGTACCTATGCCCTTTATGCTAGATGAAAGAGTGCCTCTCCACATGCTCCATATAGGGATCCGAATGTGTGTGGAAGCCGTCCTTCAAATAATTTGTTGGGAGAAGATGGTTTCTGGGTTAGCCAAAGTAATCTACATATGTATCTATGGGGTGGCAGCGGCTCCAAGTCTGTTTAACAGTTCAAACTGCCTTTACCTTGAAACCGGCTCTAGGAAACATGTTAAGAAAAGGGAGTAAGTTTTTGTTGATGTAACCTTACCTTTTACGCTAAATGAAAGAACTCCTCTCCACATGCTCCATTCTGGGATGTGAATGTGTGGATGGTGTCCTTCACCTAGCTTTAATGAATCACAGTGTTTCTGTGTTAGGAGAACTACACTACTTACATATCTATGAGGAGGCAATCGCTCCAACACTGTTTTCCAGCAAAAACTCCTTTCCTTTGATATCAGATCTAGCAAACATGCTGAGAAATCAGAGTGTTTTTTAGATTTACCAATGCCGATTCTGCTAGAAGAAAGAATGCATCTCCAAATGCTCCATTCTGGGATCCGAATGTGTGTGAAGCCGTCCTTCAACTAGCTTGTTGGTAACACATTGTTACTGTGTTAGGGGAACAACACTACTTACATATCTATTGGTAGTCACAGGTTCCAACTCGGTTTTCCAGTGCAAACAGACTTTCCTTTAAACCGGCTCTAGGCAACATGCTTAGAAATCTGAGTAAGTGTTTCTAGATGTAAAATTTCCATTTCTGGTAAATGAAAGAATGCCTTTCCACATACTCCATTCTGGGATGTGAATGTGTGAGAAAGCCATCCTTTACCGAGCTTGATGGGAACACTGGATTTCTGTGTTAAGGGAATTATGCTACCTACATATCTAAGGGGAGACGCTCGCTCTAACACAATTTTTACAGGGCAAAGCCCCTTGCCCTTGAAACCAGCTCTAGGAAACATGCTGAGAAATCAGAGTAATTGTTTCTAGATATATCAATGCAGGGACAGGGATGTTCCTCAGCCTTCCCTGAGCCCACCTGTGGAGCACCAACCCAGGCGGAGAGCACAGCAGCAGAAAGCAGCAAAGCGACTGGCACCAGGAGAAGGAGGGTGGCCCCTGACTTTTGGGCAGGAATGCAGCCCCTGACCACAGTGCTGGGAAGGGCAGTGACCCACCCTTCTACCGGGCCAGTCTGCAAAATCTGACTGTGGCATTGGGAGGGACAGTGATATGCCCACCCATAGCAAAGGAGAGCTGCACCTGACTCAGTGTTGGGAGGAGGCACAATCTGCTTGCTGACAGGCACTGGGAGCAGCACAGACAAGGGTGCCAATGGAGGGCCTCTGGAAACAGCAAGCTGAGCTTCCAAAACAGGATAAAGACAGAAAGATCTCACATCAAAAGCACACAGTCTACAGGAGAACACTGAGCCCCTCCTGTTTTGTTTTTTAAATCTGTTTTTACCTGTTCTATTTTCTATCACCCTTTTAATTTTTAATTCTTAATTCATTTTTATTTCTCTTGGCTTTGGTGTCCTGTTATTGATTACACACAGGCTTCAGATACATCTTTTCCATTTTTCTCCTTTTTTAAAGGTTTTTAAATGACATCTCAACCCGATTGCTATTCTGCTTCAACTTCCTGTTCTATCATTCATTATACACTCTTTTCAAACCTTTTTTCTTCATTCTTTTAAAATTCTTTCTCTCTTTTTTTTCTAAGTCTTATTCCTACATAGGCATTAGATAGATAAACTCCTTAAGGACCACAATAGATAACTGATACTCCATATAACACAGTGCCAGAGAGGCATGAGCATGATGAAGAAGCAGAGAAAACATCCCCAATTAAAAGACCAAGAGAAATACCCTGAAAGAAAATCAATGAAATAGACATTGATAGACTACTTGATCAACATTTCAAAAAAGGAGTGATCAAAATATTGAGGGAACTAAAAGAGATAGTGTTTAGAGAAATAAAATATGCCAAAAATGAAATTGAAGCTATAAAGAAGAGCCAAGTAGAATTGATAAACTCATTGACTTAGATGAGGAGTGATCTAATGGCTGAGCAAACCAGACTAGAAAATGCAGAGGAACAAATTAGTGACCTAGAAGACAGGACAATAGAAAGCACCCAATGAGAAGAGCTACAAGATAAACAAATTAAAATAAATGAAAATGACATAAGGGACCTATGGGATAATATAAAGCATCCCAATCTTCCCATAATAGGGGTCCCAGAAGGGGGAGAAAGATCAAAGGGGATTGAAAAGGTTTTTGAAGAAATCATGACTGAAAACTTCCCAAACTTAAAGAAGGAATCAGATATCCAAGTATAGGAAGCTCAGAGGGTCCCAAACAGGAAGAACCCAAAAAGACCCACACCAACACATATCATAATCATGATGGCCAGAGTCAAGGATAAAGAAATGATCCTAAAGTCAGCAAGAGAAAAGCAAAGAGGGAGTTACAAGGGAACCGCCATAAGACTTTCAGCTGATTTCTCTACACAAACACTACAGGCCAGAAGGGAGTGGCAAAATATAATCAAAGCCCTGAATAAAAAAAAGATGCAGACTAGTATACTTTATCCAGCAAGGCTATCCTTTAGGATAGAAGGAGAGACAAAGAATTTCACAGACAAGAAAAAACTACAGAGATTAGCAACACTAAGTCCATGCTAAAAGAAATATTGAAAGTTCTACTCTAAATAGAAAAGAAGCAGGATTCTACATAAATGAGAAACTCACAACTGGAAAGGTGATAACTCATGAATTACAAATAAAATAAACACAAAATTATAAAAGAAGGCATATAAATAATTGAGAGTGGGAGAGGGAGGAAGGAAAATATAGAATTTTTTTTTTTAAATTTCTTGTTCTCAGTAGAATGAGTTTGAGATCATGTTACTATCAGTTTAATAAAAACAGTTATAGTAATGGGTAAATAGACTTAAAAAAAAGGGTAACCACGAGCCAAAAACTTACAAGGGAGTCACTAAAACTAAATAAAATTCATGATAATACAAAGGAAAATTACCAAACCACAAAAGGAAGAAGAAAGGAACAAAAAGGAAATACCAAATCAACTGCAAAGATAAGTTCAAAATGGCAATAAACACTCATCTGTCATTAATTACTGTAAATGTTAATGGACTAATGCTCCAGTCTAAAGACACTGAGTGGGAGACTGGATAATAAAGCAAGAACCTTCAATATACTGCATACAAGAGACCCACTTCAGGGAGAAGGACACATATAGATTGAGAGTGAAAGGATGGAAAAGGATAATCCATGCAAATGGAAAAGCCAAAAAAGCAGGTGTTGCAGTACTGATTTCAGACAAAATAGACATTAAAACAAAGGCCATAAAGAAGGTCGTTTTATAATGATTAAAGGAGTGATACAAGATGAGGATATTACACTCATTAATATATATGCACCCAATATAGGAGCACCTAAGTATATAAAACCATTACTAACAGAGATAAAGGGGGATAATGATGGGAATAGAATCATAGTTGGAGATTTTAACACCACATTAACATCACTAGACAGATCTTCCAGAGGGAAATTAAATAATGCAACAGAGAAATTAAATAATACAATAGAAAAATTACATTTGGTGGATATTTTCAGAGAATTACACTCCCCCAAAGTAGGATATACATTCTTTTCAAGTGCACATGGAACATTTTCCAGGATTGATCATGTACTTGTGCACAAAAGAAACCTCAACAATTTTAAGAAGATAGTAATTATCTCAAGCATCTTTACTGACAACAATGCCATGAAACTAGAAATCAACAACAGAGAAACAAAGAAGAAGAAAAGGAAAGCTTGGAGATTAAAAAAAATGTTATTTAAAAAAAACAATGGGTCAATGAGGAAGTGAAAGCTGAAATTAAAAAATACCTTGAGACAAATGACAATGAAAGCATAACCACACAAAATTTATGGGACACAGCAAAGGCAGTGCTAAGAGGGAAGTTTATAGCGATACAGCCCTTCCTCTAAAAAGAAGAAAAACCTCAAATAAACAATTTAACCCACCAGCTGAATGAACTAGAAAAAGAAGACCAAAAAACCCCAAAAGGCAGCAGAAGGAAAGAAATTATAAAGATTAGGGAGGAAATAAAGAAAATAGAGATTAACAAGATCATAGGTAAAATCAACCAAACCAAAATCTGGTTTTTTGAAAAAGTAAATAAAATCGACAAAACTCTGGCCAAACTCACAAAGAAGAAAAAAGAGAGAGCACAAATTAGCAAAAAAAGAAAAGAAATGGAGAAATTGCAACAAATAAAATAGAAATACAGAATATCATTTGAGAATATTATGAAAAACTTTATGAAACCAAACTGGATAACCTAGAGGAGATGGACAAGTTTCTGGAAACATGCTGTCCACCAAGACTGAATCAATAAAAACTGACCACTTGAACAAACCAATCACTAGTAATGAAACCAAATTTGCAATAAGAAACCTCCCTATAAATAAAAATCCAGGACTGGATGGCTTCAATGTGGAATTGTACAAAGCATGCAAAGAAGAACCGATACCAGTCCTTCTCAAACTCTTCCAGAAGATTGAAAAGTAAGGAATGCTCCCAAACTATTTCTATAAAGCCACCATCATCCTGATACCACAACCAGGCTAAGACACTACCAAAAAAGAAAATTATAGGCCAATATCACTGATGAACATAGATGCCAAAATCCTCATCAAAATATTAGCAAATAGAATCTAACAACACATAAAAAAGATTATACTTCATGACCAAGTGGCGTTCATCCCAGGGACACAAGGGTGGTTCAACATATGCAAATCAATCAATGTAATACATCACATCAACAAGAGAAAAGACAAAAACCACATGATCATCTTAATAGATGCAGAAAAAGTATTTGATAAAATTCAACACCCATTAATGATAAAAACTGTCACCAAATTATGTATAGAAGGAACATATCTCAACATATAAAAGCTATATATGACAAACCTACATCCACAATAGTACTCAATGGTGAAAAACTCAAAAGTTTCCCACTAAAATCTGGGACAAGGATGCCCACTATCACCACTCCTATTCAACATAGTCTTGGAAGTTCTAGCCACAGCAGACGAGAGAAATAAAAGGGATCCAAATTGGAAAAGAAGAGATAAAAGTGTCACTATATGCCAACAACAAGTTACTATATATAGAAAACCCTAAAAGGTCCACACAAAAACTACTAGAGCTGATCAAAGAATTCAGCAAGGTAGCAGGTTACAAGATTAACGTTCAAATATCTGTTCCATTTCTTTACACTGATTATGAATCATCAGAGAAAGAAAGTAAGGAAACAATCCCCTTTAAAATAGCACCCAAAGTAATAAAATAACAAGGAACAAATCTAACCAAGGAGGTTAACGAATTATACACAGAAAACTATGAACCAATGATGAAGGATGTTTCCATGTCTTGACTATTGTAGGTAATGCTGCTATGAACATTGGGGTGCAGGTGTCACCTACAGCCTAAATGTCCATTAACAAATAACTGGATAAAGAAGAAGTGGTACATATAAACAACGGAATACTACTCAGCAATAAAAGCTGACAACATAATGCCATTTGCAGCAACATGGATGTTCGTGGAGAATGTCATTAAAGTGAAGTAAGCCAGAAAGAGAAAGAAAAATACCATATGAGATTGCTCATCTGTGGAATCTAAAAAAACAAAACAAAACATACAAAAAAAAAACCCCAAAAAACAAAAAAACAAATCATAAATACAAACGGAAATAGACTCATAGACATAGAATACAAACTTGTGGTTGTCAAGGGGGCAGGGGTTGGGAAGAGATAGACTGGGATTTCAGAGTTTTAGAATACATAAACAAGATTACACTGTACAGCACAGGGAAATATATACAAGATCTTATGGTAGCACACAGAGAAAAAAATGTGACAATCAATATATATATATGTTCATGCATAACTGAAAAAATTGTGCTCTACACTGGAAATTGACACAACATTGTAAAATGATTATAAATCAATAAAAAATTTTAAAAAATCATTGATGAAGGAAATTAAAGAAGACTTTAAAAATTGGAAAGATATCCCATGCTCTTGGATTGGAAGAATCAATATTGTTAAAATGGTCACACTGCAGAAGACAATTGACATATTTAATACAATCCCTATCAAATTACCCAGGACATATTTCACAGAACTAGAATAAATCATAATAAAATTTATATGGAACCATCAAAGACCTAGAATTACCAAAGCATTACTGAAGAGAAAGAAAGAGGCTGGAGGAATCATTCTCCAAGGCTTCAGACAATACTATAGAGCTACAGTCATTAACACAGCATGGTATTGGTAATAAAACAGACATATAGACCAATGGAACAGAAAAGATAGCTCAGAAATGAACCCACAAACTTTTGGTCAACTAATCTTTGATGAAGGAGGCAAGAATGTACAATGGAATAAAGACAGACTCTTCAGCAAATGGTATTGGGAAAACTGGACAGAAGCATGTAAAACAATGAAGCTAGAACACTCCCTTACAACATACACAAAAATAAACTCAAAATGTATCAAAGACTTAAATATAAGACAAGATAAAATAAGAGGGAAACATAGGCAAAACATTATCTGACATACATATCAAAATATTTCTCCTAGTAGAAATAAAAGCAAGAATAAATAAATGGGACCTAATGAAACTTACAAGCTTCTGCACAGCAAAAGAAACCATAAGTAAAATAAAAAGACAACCTATGGAATGGGAGAAAAAATTTGCAAATGAAATCGATAAAGGCTTGATCTCCAGAATATATAAGCAACCCATATGACTCAATAAGAAAAAATAAATGACACAATCCAAAAATGGGCAGAAGATCTAAACAAGCAATTCTCCAAGGAAGACATATAAATGATCAATAGACACATGAAAAATGTTCAATATCACTAATTATCAGAAAATTGCAAATCAAAACTACAATGAGGTATCACCTCACACCAGTCAGAATGGCCATCGTTCAATAGTCCACAAATGACAAATGCTGGAGAGGCTGTGGAGAAAAGGGAACTCTCCTACACTGCTAGTGGGAATGCAGTTTGGTGCAGCCACTGTGGAAAACAGTATGGAGATTCCTCAAAAGACTAGGAATAGACTTACCATATGATCCAGGAATCCCACTCCTGGGCATATATCCAGAAGGACCCCTACTTCAGGATGTCACATGCACCCCAATGTTCATAGCAGCTTTACAATAGCCAAGACATGGTAACAGCCTAAATGTCCAACAGATGACTGGATAAAGAAGAAGTGGTATATTTATACAATGGAATAATATTCAGCCATAAAACCCGACAATATAATGCCATTTGCAGCAACATGGATGTTCCTGAAGAATGTCATTCTAAGTGAAGTAAGCCAGAAAGAGAAAAAAAATGCCATAAGAGATCACTCATATGTGGAATCAAAAAAAAAAAAAAGCATAAATACAAAACAGAAACTGACTCATAGACATAGAATACAAACTTGTGGCTACCAAGGTGATGGGGGGTGGGAAGAGATAGATCGGGATTTCAAAATTGTAGAATATTTAAACAAGATTATACTGTATAGCACAGGGAAATATATACAAGAACTTATGGTAGCTCACAGAGAGAAAAATGTGAAATATATGTTCATGTATAACTGAAAAATTGTGCTCTAAATAGGAAATTGACACAACATTGTAAAGTGACTATAAATCAATAAAAATTTTAAAAAATAAATCTCGGAACTGAATGTGTGTGGAAGCCATCCATCACCTACCTTTCTGCGAACACTGAGTTTCATTCATTTGGACACAGTCATACCTATGTATATATATGGGGAGGCACTCTCTCCAACTCGATTTTCCATCACAAACGGCCTTTATCTTGAAACCGGCTCTAGGAAACGTGGTGAGAACTCAGGGTAAGTGATTCTATATTTACCCTTGCCCATTACGCTAGCTGAATGTATGCTTCTCCACATGTTCCATTCTGGGATCCAGGCCCTAACCTTGAACTCTGACCCTCACCATGAACACTTCTCCTATTCCTAAACCCTGGCACTGAACCTGCCCCAGCCCCAGCCCCAACCCTAACCTTGCCCCAACCCCAACCAGAAACTTGTCCCTGACCCCTAAACTGAACACGAGCCTCACTCTCATCCTGATCCTCACCCTCATCCTCTCCCTCAAACTCACCCACTTCCTCATACTAAACACGAACATGTACCCTAACCATCACCTGAGCCCGCATCCTACTTACCTGTGCCCTAAACTTGTACCCTGACCCCTAGCCCTATACCCAGCACTACCCATGAAATTGACCCTGACACTGACCCTAGACCTGACTCTGCCCCAAGCCCTAACCCTGGCCCTGGCTCTAGTCCTAACCCTAGTCCTAACACTAGCCCTATCCATAGCCATGACCCAGAAGCCCTGACCCCATCTGCTGACCCTGACCATAAACCCTGTACCTGAACATGACCCTGACTGATATTGACCCTGAACCTGTCCCTGAAACTTGTCCCCACACCAAAAACACTGACCTTAACACTAACCACTGACTCCTATCCAGACCCTAATGCTGACCCCTGAACTTGACCCTGACCCAGACTCTGACCCAGACCCAGATGCTGAACAGGACCTTACCTTAACCCTACCCTAACCCTAACCCTAAACCCTAACCTGAAACCAAGCCTTTACCCTAAACCTAGCCATAGACAGAGCCCTAGCCCTAACCCTGACCCTGAACCTGAACCCTGACCCTAAGTCTGAATGCTGACCATAAGCCTGAACCCTGACCCTAACCTTAACCCTAACCTGATTCCAACCCCAGCCCCAACCCCGAATCGAACCCCAACCCAAGCCTGAACCCAAACCCGAACATTAAAACCCTGACTCTGACCCTAGATCCTAAACCCTAGACCCTGACCTAGACCATGACCCAGACCTTGACCTTTGCCCTGACCCTAGGCCATAATGCCTAACCCAGTTCTTACCCATAGACCCAACCACAGCCCATAAACATGACATAAACATCCAATACTTCCCCAGGCCCCTGTTCCCAAGCACTGACCCTTAACACACTTCGCCTAACACTTACCACTGACTATTTTACTTTCACCCTGTCTCTACCCCTCATCCCTTAATCCTATTTTCTTGGAATAACCTAAGACTATCTTGATGGAATAAAATCCCACAGAAACATCACAAAAACAATCAACTTGCCTATTAAATTCGATTCCTCCACTTACCTAAAGTACTACTTACCTTAATTTAACCACACAATAAAAAGATTATGCACCTTAAGCAAATGTCTCCACAGAAGATTTTATACTTTTTTAACATTTTAAACCAAACAATGTCTTAAATTTTAACATAAAACTAAATGGTAAAATAAACAACAATATTACAGCAGGAGAAATTACATAATCTGATTCAATTGATCACAAGAAATTTTAAAAAAACTCCACTCTTACTTCATGGAATAAACACTCTTGAAAATAGGGGTAGAAACAAATTATCTTAGTATGATACACAGCATTATAAGAAACAGTAAATAAAAACCTGGAATAAAGCCCAGAGATTTCCTTTCAACAATTTTATTCACTATTTTCCTGGAACTTCCACAAAAAGCCAGGGTGAAAGACAGTAAGAGTATCAACAAATAAAATTGTTACACTAAAAACAAATCTATTCACCAATCAGATGACATCATATGTATATATATAAGTCTTGAAATCATGAACAATTCACTGAGTAGCTTAACTTTTAAGCTGTAAGCGACTCAAATACTTCAGCAAGTAGACAATACAAATTGTCAATGTATCAGAATTTCTTTCTTGTACACACTAACAATGAATAATATCAAGAATAATTTAACAGAATTTTATTTTACATAATATCAATATTACTAGAATACTTAAGAATCAATTTTATCAAGGTGTAAGACTAGTAAATTGAAATGGAAAAGACATTACCAAAAGAAATAAAATAAAACCTTATAAAAAGAAGACATCCCATTTTGATAACAAAACTAAACATGGAAGGAGTGCCCAAAGCGATCTAGAGAGAAATAGACTGAAGCCAGTTTACTAGAAGATTTATCTGCTGACTGAAACTTCCTGTAGTGGAAGCCCACCAATCTACTAAGTATTTACCTTAATTAAAGTGTTTGATTGGCTTCAATTGATGTAGTACAAACTCTTGTAATCCATATTTTCAGAAAGGAAATTGTACTTCCTTAAACATTTGAAAACTGTTGGTGTGTATAACCTGAATCCATACTTAAGCACTGATACAGTTGATATTAAGGGCAGTAATCCTGTGACTGTTAGGATTAGTAATAATCGGAGTGTTGTTTTCTATGTTTAAAATCTCATTTTTTTCATAATTTATTGTTAAAAATATAGGTAGTGCTATGGAGGATTTTAGCCAGAAGTACAAATATATGTTGAAAAATGCTGCAAGGAATATTAATGTTTGTAGATTGATATTAATGAATTTTGTTATATCTTGAGTTATTACTCATTTGAGGAAAAACCCTTATACTGGTGGCAGACCACCTTAGACAATATGATGATGGGGATAAAAATTATGATCAGAAGAGTTTTATTTTATGTGTGTGATAATGATACTGTTGCAGTCCATGCACAGGGCATAAATAGTAAGTTGACAGTGTTTTTGATACAAATTAGTGCATTTAGGGTTGTCATGATTGGATTACACATAGTAATAGCTTTTATTCATCTTATATGGACAGTTGATGAGCAGGCTATAAATTTTCTAGTTAGTTTTGTTAGTCTGTCTCAGCTTCTGATGATACTTCATAATACAGCTTTGAAGAATAGTATGTTTAGTGGGCAGTGAGATTTGGTGTAACACATAGGGGTGTACATCTGTCACATTAATAAGATTGGCTCTATTGTATGATGTATGCCCTGTATAAATTCAATCACTCAGAAAAGAAATGGGAGAAGTTCAATTTTATGTCTAGGGCTATTGTTAAAATGGTGGATGCTCTTAGATTAAAGAATTTTGTACTTGTTCATTGACTGGAGTATACTAGATTAATAATAATATCCAATATAAATAGTATAGATGTGGTGTTTATTGTTAGAAAAGACTTGTTGGATGCTTCTATAACTTGTGCATTTAATTTTCTTTTAGAATGGAAATACTAGTACCATGTGAGCTTTTTATTAAAATAATGATTCCTGAGATAATGGTCAGCAGAGTGACAGTAAAAATAGGGTTTACTAGTATACTAAAGATATAAAACAATACTCTTAGGGTATGTACCTGATAGTTTATTTAACAGACTATATTCACCATAGAATGTGGCATAATGTGGTAGCATGAACATTTTAAAATTCTTAGGGGTAGGATCAATTCCTATGATTCTAGGAACTGATTAAACCTCTTTTATTTACTATTTTAAAAGAGCTCTTTTGGGGGAGGATATAGCTCAGTGGTAGAGTGTATGCTTAGATGATGATAATAATAATAATAATAATAATAATAATAATAATAATAATAATAATAATAATAATAATAATAATAATAATAATAATAATAAATATTTTAAATAACAATAATAATAATGATAATAATAATAATAAATTTAAACATGCATAAATAAACCTACTTTCTTCCCCCCTAAAAGCAAAGCAAAAAAAAACAAACAAAAACTCTTTGGTCAGACATACTTCTTATGTTTGTAGTGGGATGCCTGATGCACTGACAGGTACTGAAACATATACATAGAGCTAGTCTTTGTGTCAATTTTTTTCATAAATAAGGGATGTATAAAAAAGAAATCTAAAAAGAGAACATAAATCCAAAACAGAAATAGATTCATAGACATAGAATACAAACTTGTGGTTGCCAAGGGGGAGAGGGGTGGGAAGGGATAAACTGGGAGTTCAAAATTTGTAGATACTGACAGGCATATGCAGAATAGATAAACAAGATTGTACTGTATAGCACAGGGAAATATATACAAGATCTTGTGGTAGCTCACAGGGAAAATAATGTAACAATGTATATATATATATATATATTCATGTATAACTGAAAAATTATGCTCTACACTGGAATTAGACACAACATTGGAAAATGACTATAACTCAATAAAAATGTTAAAAGTAAGAGATGTATAAGATGATCATCTAAAAATTGTGTGTAGGATATTCAAATTCATAGAAAGGATATTGTTAGGATGCATGTTTGAATAATAACATTGGCTGTATGTAATTTGGCTGTATCTAATTCTGTTATCCAGGGATTTTGAAATGCCCTTAAAAATAGAATAATTTTGAAACCATTTATGATAGTGATACTGACATATTCAGCTATAAAAATCAGAGAAAATAGACCTGCTACATATTCTACATGGAAGGTATATACAAGTTTTGATTCTCCTGTTAAATCAAAATGGGGTTCTGTTGATTTCTGCTACAGTAGAGGTAAATATAAAAAAATATGGCTAGGGGTTGGGAGGGGAAAATTAATCATAGGTATTCTTGTTTAATAAATGAGTGTATAAATGATCCATTTATCAGTGGGGATAATAAACCAATAATTGCTAGTTTACATTATTTGAGATTGTGCTCTTGCCCATAAAGCTCTGATTAGTGTGTATTTTTAATATTATACTCATCCAGATCAGAGCATGGAATAAGAAGCTAGGCTTCATACAGCCAGTATAAGAAGTGTGCCTAAGTTTACATCAGTGGATAGTGGATAAGTTATGTTAAGAGGAACTGCTAATGTGAAAGCCATGGTTAAGGCCAGCATTGGTGAAATAATATACATAAATTGATGATATTTGGGCCTCTCTAAATTTCCAGAACCTAGGAATTCCATTTAATTAATGTGAATAATGACACAGTGAGCAAACCTGTAATACTTAGTAAAAGAATGTAGATTGTAAATCTGTTCTTAGGAAGAGGACTTAACCTTAAGGAAATAAAGATTTATGTTTGAAGCAATTGTGTTCTGCTACTGTAGCAAACCATGTTCTACACTAGGGTATATATAAATTATTAAAATTTTACTGTATCACCAATTAATTTGATGGTGATTTTATAAAGTGACCCTTAATTCTTTTGTCCTCTCATACTGGGACAAGTGTATAATAGATACAAACTTACTGGGATCATTCCAGTCTGAACTCATATCTCACAGAATTTTAATCATTAAATGAAACATTTTCAGCAGTTACAACACTGGGATCTTCTGATCCAATTCTGAGGGTATAAAATCTATTGCTGAAATGAATTCTAAATTTGAATTGAGCTATTATTCTTAGAGTACTTTATTATGTTAATCAATGTATTGGATCAATACATGCTACAGCATTTTGAAAAGCTGGTCTAAATTTTAATCACTTGAAGCTGGTTATATTCATTGGGGCCAACACAACCATAATTATTAACCCATTAAAAGCTATGCTATCCCTTAAGATTCAGTTATTTATTTTATAGATTAAACACATAAAGCACCAAAGGAACTTCTCATTTTATATGGCTCCCACCTCTTATTGGGAAGGTCAATTTCACTGATGAAAAGAGATAGTAAAAACCTTGTGCCATTCTCCTAGTTGCTTATTTAGAAAACAAGTGATTATGCTACATTTTCAGTGTCAGGAAACCATGGCCATTCAATATGTCCTTTGTTAGGCAGTGCCTCTAAAATTAGAAGTGCTAGAGGTAACCTTCCTGGTAAACATGCAGGACATGTGATTACAAAGTTCCTTTTCCTTTTAGAAAGTCATTCCTTAAATGCAAACCTGTGTTGGACTAACAGTTTTTTATAATTAAGTATTGGTTAGGGTTTATTTTACTGTTAACCATCAGTAAGTGATTCATCCTGATATAAGCTTATGCAAGGATAAATATTTCTTGCTGCCAATATGAATAGTATTGCTTTTACTAATAGATTATTCCAGTATTAAATTATGAGGTTTATTATTTTGCTATTGATATTGAGATGAATGTGTTCTTAACCTTGAATACTTTCTTAATTGGTGGATGCTTTTAAGCAAACTACAGCATTGTTTATGCTTATTCTCTAGAGAAGCTTATATCCTGCATCTACAAACCTGTACCTTTTAAAATTACATTAAATTATATTAACAGTTTTGTTTTTAATTAATAAATAAATTGAACTAAAATTCTTTTATGAACAACCTGCTATCATCAGACTTGTTGGGCTTATTACCTCTACTCATAAATCTTCTATTATACCATATAGATGAATTTGTTCCAGTAAACTGTTCATAAATACATCATCTGGTTTCAAGGTATTTAACTTATTTCATCTTTCCTTAATGGTACTTTATACTACTAGATTTAATTTTCTATCTTCAATATATTAAGTGGTAAACAAATCTCTAATTTACTTATGATAGTTGAATATGGTAGGAAGCCTGGGCTGGCTTTAGTTCAAATTTTTCATGAAGTAAGGAATCTACTGGGTGTAAACCAGGTGCTTTTCTTTCAACTACACTTTAATGCATCAAGGCACACTTTATGGTGTGCTCACCTTGTCATGAATCACCTCCTCATTAATGACTTGTACTTGCTAATGGGCTGTAAAAATTTATCAATATTTGAGTAGGGTGATGGGATGAGTGTGCCTGCTTCGTGTCCTGATTGCATTTGTCACACTTCTTAATTTACAACTATGTTCTCCTTTGGTATTTCTTAACAATTTTGTATATATTATTTGTACTCAAGTTGGCCCTTGACTTGCCATCCAATAGTTTACATTTAGACCTGACATTTTTATATCTGATCATTATGATTATGACTACTCCTTTTGCGGGTATACTGAAGATGCTGTTACAGAGACAAACTACCAAAAAAAAAAAAAACTGATAAAATAAATGAGTTTAGAAAAGTTGTATGATAAAATATCAATACAGAAAAATCAATTCTTAAAATATACACAATATCACTAATTATCAGAGAAATGCAAACCAAAACTACAATGAGGTATCACCTCACACCAGTCAGAATGGCCATCATCCAAAAATCCACAAATGACAAATGCTGGAGAGGCTGTGGAGAAATGGAACTCTCCTACACTGTTGGTGGGAATGCAGCTTGGTGCAGCCACTGTGGAAAACAGTATGGAGATTCCTCAAAAGACTAGGAATAGACTTATCATATGACCCAGGAATCACACTCCTGGGCCTCTGTCCAGATGGAACCCTACTTCAAAAAGACACTTGTGTCCCAATGTTTATAGCAGCAATATTTACAGTAGCCAAGACATGGAAACAGCATAAATGTCCATCAACAGATGACTGGATAAATAAGAAGTGGTATAATTATACAATTGAATAATATTCAGCCATAAAAATCGACAACATAACGTCATTTGTGCAACATGGATGCTCCTGGAGAATGTCATTCTAAGTGGAGTAAGCCAGAAGGAGAAAGAAAAATACCATATGAGATCACTTATATGTGGAACCTAAAACAAACAAACAAACAAACAGCATAAATACAAATCAGAAATAGACACATAGACATAGAATACAATCTTGTGGTTGATAAGGGGGCAGACGGTGGGAAGGGATAGACTGGGATTTCAAAATTGTAGAATAGATAAACAAGATTATACTGTATAGCACAGGGAAATAAATACAAGATCTTATGGTAGCTCACAGAGAGATAAATTTGACAATGAGTGTATATATATATATATATATATATATATATATATATATATATATGTTCATGTGTAACTGAAAAATTGTGCTCTTCACTGGAATTTAACACATTGTAAAATGATTATAAAGCAATAAAAAATGTTAAAAAAAGAAAAATGAGTTGACTTTCTATATGCTAATAAGTTCAGGAAAGATAAATTACTAAAACAAACTTATTTCACAATTGTACCAAAAAATAACCAAAATGTCTAGAAATAAATTATAAAGGATGTGAAAGGCCTGCACATGGAAACTTATAAAACAGTGATAAAGAAATTGATACAGGACACACATCCACAAAATTTGTGCTCATACATTAGAAGAACATTGGTATAACATTCATCAAGCCAAAGCAGTGTACACATTAATTGCAAACTCTATCAAATTCAAATAGCTTTTTTTTATGGACACAAAAACCAAGAAATCCTAGCATTTGTGTAGAACAAAGAACCTGGAATAACCTAAATGATCCTAAGAAAGGAGAAAACAGCTAGAGGCATCTTTCTCACTGACTTCACAGAACATGATGAAGCTACAGTTACCTAAGCAGTGTGGTACTGGCACAAAAACAGGCACATGAACCAGAGTGATAGAATAGAGAGCACAGGAATAAACCCAGTTTATGTTGTCAGTTAATTCACAACAAAAGAGCTAAGGACACATAATGGGGAAAGACATTATCCTCAATAAATGGTGCCAAGAACACTGGAAACCATATTCCCCCAAAATGACACGAGACACTGTCAACATCACACACAAAATTAAGAGTAAATTCCACAAGTTCCATTTAAAGCCCCTTCTCTGCTGGATCCTCTGAAAATGGAAACCCTTGGCTGTAACCACATGGAGAAAGCTTCTGCCCACTTTTTCCACATCTTTTACTCTCATGATGTTGCCTCCTGTTGGTTCCTGAAGAAGTCTGGTTCCGGCCTGTGTGTACTTACCTGAGCATTGTCCTGAAGTTGAAACCACAACGGGTCCTGAAGAGGCCCAGCCTCCACTAGCTCCACAAGGAGCCAAGCCCCTCAGTGAGAAACGTGCACCTCAAGGGTCAGAGAGTGTGCATGGAGTCACCTTCTGACCAGCTGGGAACTGCAGGTGTAACCACTCAGTGTTTACCAAGTGTACTCTAAATTGTCCATACAATTATAAAAATGCACATCTATAAATATTCTAAAGGAAAACATGTAAGAAAATCTACATAACCTTGTCTAAGTGATGAACTTTAAAAAAAAAATCCCCAAATTTATCCACAAAAGTAAAATTTGTATCATGGAATTTAAAAAAAATAAAAATTTAAACATTGTTTATGATCTTATTCAGAAAACCTAAACACAAACCACACACTGAGAAAAATAAATCTACACAACACAAAACTGATTAAGGATTTGGACACAATTACATCAAAAATTTTATAATAAACAACCCAAATAAAAACTGGCAAAGATCTTAACAAACACCTTTCCAAATAAAATCATATACCATTAAGGAATTACAAACTAAAATGATGATATAGAAATGCACACTTATTAGAACCACTAAACTCCAAAGAAATGATATTACCTGTGATTTATAGAGAATGAAGAAAATCAGGAACTCTCCCTCACTGCTGGAGGAATCCATGTGTGGCTACTTTGAAAGACAGTTTGGCAGTTTTTTCCAAAGCTAGTCAAAGTTCACCTGAGGACCCAACAGTGTGTCTCTAGTATTTAGACAACTGCTTTGAAAGTGTCCAAACAAAACCTAGCCTGCAATTTTGCACAACAACTCTACTCATAATGCCTAAAATCTTTAAAATATGAGGATATCCTTCCATGCATGAATACATAAGATAATTAGGGTATACCCATGTGAAGGATGGCAAATTACACTCTAACATAGATCCCTTTAGCTTGAAGATTACAATGGACAGATTTCTTAAAAAAGAACCATGAGATTCTCTGAAACCCAAGTCAATTTTGCCTTTTTGAGGCAATTTTATATTTATAATGGAAATCTCCATTTGAAAGGTTGTGTCCCCCTCTGTGCCAGGAATAGAAAAATGACTAAATCTCAAACAACAACAACAACAACAACAACAACAACAACAACAAAACACTGTTATTAATGGAGAAGGCTAAGATTTAAATCTGTACAATGAACATACCCTTCCTTTCTTTTGGTTTTAGATGAAGATGGTATTTCAAGTGATGTCTTGGGCCATTTCAGGGAATTAATCAATTTTCTTGGTATCTCCCATGCTTAAAGGAGGTACGCATGTTACTAAGTTTGTTTATACAATTATCTATAGACAGCTAATACCACAAAAGTGTGTACTTAAAATGATTTAAATGTTATGATTTAAAATGATTTGTGTCATATTATGTATTTTTAATCACAATCAAAATAATCAGGAATGTAGTACTGATACAATGCATGATAGTAATACACACTAAAAAGATCCCTAGTGAAAAAAGCCATAAAGAAAAGTTCTCCCAGGTTAATTGATTATCATGTATGTTTTAAACCCATCAAAGTTGTAAAAAGGAGAGAATCTCAGTAACAATTCTAGAAAAAGAAAAAAAAAAAGAAAACAAGCAGTTAGACCTACTGGTGAAAGTTGAAGTGAGCCTACAGATTAAATAATAATGTGGAAAGCATATCACTTCCTCATTTGTACATTATATGGTGGTTCTTCAGGAGAGTGTCCCTGCTTTGGGGAAAGCAGACTACAGTATTTGGTGCAAAGTGCCAATTATGAGGACTTTTTATCATTATAAAAATTATTGGAAAGTCCAATATTTTCAAAGCAACCATATCAATACCATGGCAGAAAAGTGGATAAGACAGATATCAAACGTTGATATAGAGGCCAATACTTATCCAGACCAAGGTCATCTAAAGTTGTGATGATAATTGCCCTTGTAGAAATCCACTTGCTATTAAGAGGTACTGTGGGAGGAGTATACAAGTAGCCATCAAGGTTAAACAGTATCTAAACATCCTTATTGTCTTGCATCAGAGGTGCAGATGTACTGTCATTATGTCTAAGCATCATCCATGTGAGTTCCTGCCTGGGTCCCCAAGCCATGCATCCACATGACTATGCAAGTAACTGTCTCACTCGCAACAACATAGTACTGCCAGTAGCTCCTAGACCAGACAAAGAGAAAAAGAACTCGATGGGATATAGTCAGTGGTAGTGGTTTGGAAGAGGCTGGTTTGGCCGTGTGGCATCTTCCTAGGTTTACAGGCCTCTGTGAGTGAGCGAGGAAGCCTGATATCTGGGTACATGTCAAGGTGACCTCAGCTGGGCTGAGAGGGTGGGGCATTGGTGAAGGTTATAACAGACTTTTCAGGGGTACTTCTGCCTACACTTGTGCAACATGGTCTGTTCATCCCCAGCACAGATTAGAGAACAACACAGTTCCCACGGGTGCTGCACAAGGCCAAACCTAAGGTGTAATGGCTTACTGACTCTGACATCGTGTGGTAACTCAAAACCATCATCCATCCAGTAATGTGTGAATTTTCCTGAGAAAAGTGCTTTACAGAATTCAATATAAATTCAATGTAGATTTTATAGAAATTCAATTATAGTGAAGTAGAAATCCACATATACAAATATATCCCATGCATGCAATAATAATTTTGCCATCATATGTTTCCTAACATAAACAGCTATAATGTAGTTTCTTTAAAGGTTAATTGAAAGGAAGAGAGAAGTAGTAAGATCTTAAGCTCTTATAGAGAGACAATTTCACAGCAACAGATATTTGGATGTATGTGGCTTATTTGGGAAGTGATGACAGGAATCCAGAGAAGTATAGATAGCAAAAAGGGACAGTAAGACAGGGAAAATGGAAAAGTCAAGAAAGGCGAGTTATGGGACTGGTTCCCCTTCTGGGAAATGAGGTCAATCCCAAAATGGATATTCTGAAGAACTACATAGAATGCACTTCAGAAGTATCCCTTTGAAGGGCAATGTGGAGATTTATCCTACAACTCACATTTCCCATTGACTGAGAGTTTTTGTAGATGTCTTTAACACCCCTAAACTTTCAAGCTGTGCTTGTGCAAAATGAGCTGCCTTTCAGTTTAAAGAAAATCCTGAGACAGAATAGATGAAAGGCACTCGAGGCAGGACATAGACGTAAGCTTACTGGTACCAGGAATGCTCTGCTACAGTACATTTGAGAACAGAGGCAAGAGGATGATCAGTGAGAATTGGAAATAACTGAAGCCTAAGAATTGGGAAATAGAGTGACCAAATCTGAATAATAATTTCAGACAAAGCCTTGTATTGAAAATAATTTAAGCTTCTGGATTAAGGAAATGTATCTTTTCAAAAGCAATAAAAATATTAAACTAGTACTGAATGACATCATTAGGCCAAATTTCAAGGGAAAGTGGGAACTCAGTGAGGTAAGTGGAGCATGGAAGCTGTTGTCAAACAAAGGAATGTGCCATCAATTTTGAAGGTGTGAGATAAGCAGCCAGAGTTCCAAAGCCAGAGCTCACCCAAAGAGTCTATGGGGATGCAATGTACTTAATGACCATAGTGAATAATACTGTATTATATATTTGAAAGTTGCTAAGAGAGTAGATATTAAACGTTCTCATCATAGGAAAAATATATATAGCTATTTGTGGCAATGGATTTTAACTAGACTTATTGTGATCATTTGTATCAAATACATAAATATGATATATATATATATATATATATAATATATCTATTTCAAATCCATGATTTTGTGTACCTGAAAGTAATATATGCCAGTTATATCTCAATTTAAAAATAATGTAAAAATGCATGTACTAAAATATCTAAGGAGAAAAGAAGAAAAATAAAGGTAAAGGACTTAGGTTTTAATAACATGATATTAACCAATTATGAGAAATAAAAGCAATATAAAATGGGATGTATAATTCTATATTCTTGCCTCTCAAGAACACTGAAGATTAATGCAATGACAACAGTTCCATTCAACACAAAATGTGATGAAGCTTCAATGGCAAAGTGTCTTTATTAATGAAGAAATATGTTTTGCTTGAACATTAAAAATTCCAAGCTTGAAATTCCCATAGTAGAGCCCTAGTAAAGAATTCTTGCTGCATTTTGAAGGGCTTAAACTTTCACTTCAAAAAATAACTTCAGATCGGAATACTCCCTAAACTATATGAGGCAAATGAATAACTGTGCATTGTTTGTTTTTTTCAGCTTAAAGGGAATAGATGCTATCTCATCTATCCTGAAAATTATCCACTATTTCACACATCATAGAGTCGTTATTTAGAATTCCAGCATTATTTGATAATAAAACTAGAATGGGTTTTATTATACATAAAACTATATGTTATATTAGAAAATATAATAACAGTATAATATATATTAATCACTTATTGTATTCCTGGATCTGTGCTAAACTTACTCAATGTTAATATATTAAAAGTGATCACTATAAACCTTGTGTGATTCTCAATGTGATTGTGCTATTTGTCAATTCATTGACTTCCCAACTCCAAGTCTACTCTTTATTCTCTATTCTGAAAAATTAGAGCTTAACTCCTCAAGTATTTTTCCTTGGCAAAATGGCAAAGTTCAGCTTTGTCTGTAGAAGGTGTTAGGAGGACAGACACGGTCTAGTGGGAGACCTCCTTTAGATATTGAAAGACTAAACTAGTTATTCTTAACATTTTCTGTACATAAACATCAACAGGGATGCTCTTAAAAATGCTCACACGACCTTTGGACCATCACCAGAGTGTCTGATTTAACAGACCTGGACTTGGAACTAAGCTTGAGTGTTTTTTTAAGGCCTCCTTCCCAAGTGATTTTAATTGCAAGCCAAGGATGAAAACAACTGGAGTACATCTACAAAGAAAGTGTGAACTTGAATGGAATCTGCCTTCCCTCACTCCCAATGCATTATATTCAATGTTGATTTGATACAGTATGGAAAGGAGAGAGAAGAGAAGCAAAAAAAAAAAAAAAAAGATTCATGGCTATCATATTTATTTGCAGCCAGGGGTTTGTTTGTAAGTGTATATTTTTTTATTATTCAAATATGGTGAGGCCAACAGATAAGGAGATGATTGTCATGGAAAAGATGGTTTGTTATTCACAGCTCCCAAGAGGAGAGGGCATGCCATGACAATGTGGGGCAACACAAGAAAGTACCAGGGTCAGTAAGGAGCAGAGTGAGCAAGGTGAAACCTGGGCAAGAGCTTTATTGTGGCTGATGCTGGAAGGGGAAAGGGAAGGGGTTAAGCAAAGTAGTCAGGTTAAGATTGGTTAGTTTCAATAATTTCAGCAGGCTGTATGGTATGGGGGTGTCCATAGTTGACTGATATCTGATCATCAGGTGATTAGAGCAGTTGGATAGTGGCCCAGAGTGTGAAGGCTGATAGAGGAAGTGGCTGCAATATAGCCTATTGATTGGTTGGTTTTTTACAAAAGGCACACTTGCAAGGGAGTCCTTTACTATTTCTAAGAATAGGCTAACCCCAGATTGATCAGTCTCTTCAGGGACTGCAAAGGCCCAAGATGCCAAACCATTAAATACAGAAGCTAGTAAATATAGTTACTACAGGGTTGCATCTCTTGGATGGTCCAGGAACTCAAGCCAAAATTTTGGTTTAGGATGACTCTGGACTGGTAATATCCACAGGCACCTTAAAAAATTAAATATGAATCCTTCACAATGGAAGATAATTTTACCCCACTCATCTTACAATTCCAACAAGAAATTTTAAAAGAAATTAAATAGCAATAACAATTTAAAAATTGCCAAGCTCAAAAGGAAACAATGAGCAAACACCCTTCCAAAAAAAAAAAAAAGAATAAAGTGACTAAAAAAATTTAAATGTTGAAAATTATTGAATACAGATTACAAACTCATAAGCTTTCTCTGTTTAAAAAAATAAAAGACAAACTTTAAAATATTTGCAAGTAATAGAAGATTATATAGTGACAGCAAATTTCAAAAGGAATGGAAAAGTCTTTAAATGAAAAATGGAATAGCTGAAATTAAAAACCCAAAATATATCATTAAAAGCAGATTAGAGACATTTGACAAGAGAACTGCTGTTCTGGGGGACAAATCAGAATACAATATCCTGAGTGCAGCACAGAAGATGAAGTAGGAGGAGAAGGAGAAGAAGATATGGAAGAGAACTGAGGCATCTTAGAGGATAAGGCAAGAAAATCTAAACTATATGAAATGGGTGTTCAAGAACCAAATTGAGATTAATGCAGAATCAGTTTTAAAGAACTATCAACAACCAGAAAGAAATTAACAAAATGGCAATAATTGCATACCTATCAATAATTACTCTAAATGTAGATGGACTAAAGTCTCCAAACAGAAGACATAGAGTGACTGAACATATGAAAAACAAGATCGATGTATATGTTGCCTACAAAAGACTCACTTTGAGTCAAGATACACACTAACTGAAAGTGAAGGAATGGCAAAATATATCCTATGCAAAGGGAGACAAAAATAAAGGTGGGGTAGAAATACTTACATCAGACAAAATAGATTTAAAACAAAGACTGTAAAAAGAGACAAAGAAGAGCATTACATAATGATAAAGGGATCAATTTAACAAGAGGATATAACAATTTTATGGGGGAAGGTATAGTTCAAGTGGTAGAGTTCTTGCTTAGCATGCATGAGGTCCTGGGTTCAATCCCCAGTAGCTCCTCTAAAAATAGACAAACCTAATTACCCTGCCCCCAAAATTAAATAATTAAATCATACAATAATAAATAAAATACTTTTTAAAAGAGTACACAAGACTTGTAAATATCTATGCATCAACATAGGATTACCTAAATACACAAAGCAAATATTTACAGACACAAAGGGAGACAGTAAGATAATAATAGTAATGACAATAATACAATAATATTTGAGGACTTTAACACCTCACTTACATTAATGGCTAGATCACAGAAAAGCAGAAAGGAAACAATGACCTTAAACAATACTTCAGACCAGATGAACATAATAGATAAACACAGAACATTCCACCCAGAAGCAGCAGATACATATTCCTTTCAAATGCACATAAAGTGTTATACAAGATAGATCACATGTGAGGCCACAAAACAAAACTCAATAAATTTAAGAAGAGTGAAATTATATTAAGCATCTTTTCTGACCAAAATGGTATAAAATTAAAAATCAATTATAATAAGAAAACTGGAAAAAAAAAAAGCCACAAACACATGGAGGCTAAAGATCAAGGTTCTAAAAAAGTAAATGGGTCAACAAAGAAATCAAAGAGGAAATTAAAAAATACCTTGAAACTAATTAAAATAGAAATACAGCATTCCAAAATCTATAGGACACAGCAAAAATCATTCTAAGACAAAAATGTATAGTTATAAAGGCCTATCTTGGGAAACAAGAAAGCAAATAAACAATCTAACCTTACACCAAAAGAAACTAAAGCAAACAAACAAATAAACAAAGAAAGCCCAAAGTGAGTAGAAAGAAGGAAATACTAGAACAGTATGAGGGGAGGAGGAGAGAGAGAGAAGGGACAGAAAGTTTATTAGAAAGAAATAATGGTTGAAAATTTCCCAAATTTATGGATGGAAATAAATATCCATATTCATACAGCATAAAGAAGCCAAAGGGAATGGATTCAAAGTCGACACTGAGACACATTATAAGCAATTGTCAAATCAAAGATGAAGACAGACTTTACAAAGTGTCATTAAAAAAAATAACTTGTCACATACAAGAGAACCCATAACTATGAGAGAACTTCCTTTTTTTTTAATGTTTTTATTAATTTAAAATCACTTTACAATGTTGTGTCAAATTCTAGTGTAGAGCATAATTTTTCAGTTATACATGAACATATATATATTCATTGTCACATATTTTTTTCTGGGAGCTACCATAAGATCTTGTATATATTTCTCTGTGCTATACAGTATAATCTTGTTTATCAGTTCTACAATTTTGAAATCCCAGTCTATCCCTTCCCACCCTCCACCCCCTTGGCAACCACAAGCTTGTATTCTATGTCTATAAGTCTATTTCTGTTTTGTATTTATGCTTTGTTTTTTTTTTGTTTGTTTGTTTTTATTTTTAGATTCCACATATGAGTGAACTCATATAGTAGTTTTCTTTCTCTTTCTAGCTTACTTCTCTTACCACGACATTCTCCAGGAACATCTATGTTGCTGCAAATGGCATTATGTTGTTGGGTTTTATGGCTGAATAGTATTCCATTGTATAACTATACCACTTCTTCTTTATCCAGTCATCTGTTGATGGACATTTAGGCTGTTTCCATGTCTTGGCTATTGTAAATAGTGCTGCTTTGAACATTGGGGTGAAGGTGTCATCCTGAATTAGGTTTCCTTCTCTATATATGCCCAGGAGTGGGATTCCTGGGTCATATATTAAGTCTGTTCCTAGTCTTTTGAGGAATCTCCATACTGTTTTCCACAGTGGCTGCACCAAACTGCATTCCCACCAGCAGTGAAGGAGGGTTCCCTTTTATGGACAGCCTCTCCAGCACTTGTCATTTGTGGATTTTTAAATTATGGCCATTCTGACTGATGTGAGGTGACACCTCATTGTAGTTTTGATTTTCATTTTTCTGATAATTAGTGATATTGAGCACTTTTTCATCTGCCTATTGCTCATTTGTATGTCTTCCTTGGAGAATTGCTTGTTTAGCTTTTCTGCCCATTTTTGGATTGGGTTTTTTCTTTTATTAAGTCATATGAGCTGCTTATATATTCTGGAGATCAAGCCTTTGTCAGTTTCATTTGCAGAAATTTTCTCCCATTCCATAGGTTGTCTTTTTGTTTTACTTATGGTATCCTCTGCTGTGCAGAAGCTTGTAAGTTTCATTAGGTCCCATTTATTTATTCTTGCTTTTACTTCTATTGCTTGAGTAGACTATTCTAGGAGAACATTCTTGAGATGTATGTCAGATAATATTTTGCCTATATTTTCTTCCAGGAGGTTTATTGTATCTTGTCTTATGTTTAAGTCTTTGATCCATTTTGAATTTATTTTTGTGTATGGTGTAAGGGAGTGTTCTAGCTTAATTGCTTTACATGTTCTGTCCAGTTTCCTCCATACCATTTGCTGAAGAGACTGTCTTTATTCCATTGTATACTCTTGCCTCCTTTGTTGAAGATGAGTTGACCAAAAGTTTGTGGGTTCACTCATACCAGTCATCCTCAAACTCTTCCAGAAGACTGAACAGGAGGGAATACTCCCAAACTCATTCTATGAAGCCATCATCATCCTTATACCAAAACCAGGCAAAGACACTACCAAAAAAGAAAATTATATACCAGTATCACTGATGAACATACATGCCAAAGTCCTCACCAAAAGATTAGCAAATAGAATCCAACAACACATAAAAAAGATTATACATCATGACCAAGTGGTGTTCATGCCAGGGACACAAGGATGGTTCAACATATGCAAATCAATCCAACGTAATACATCACATCAACAAGAGAAAGGACAAAAACCACATGCTCATCTCAATAGATGTGGAAAAAGCATTTGATAAAATTCAACACCCATTTGTGATAAAAATTCTTACCAAAGTGGATATAGATGGAACATATCTCAACATAATAAAAGCTATATATGACAAACCTACAGCCAGCATAGTACTCAATGTTGAAAAACTCAGCAGCTTCCCACTAAAATCTGGGAGAAGACAAAGATGCCCAATATCACCACTCATATTCAACATCGTCTTGGAAGTCCTAGACACAGCAATCAAGCAAGAGAGAGAAAAGGGATCCAAATTGGAAGAGAAGAGGTAAAAGTGTCACTATATGCCAATGACATGTTACTATATATAGAAGACCCTAAAAGGTCCACACAAAAACTACTAGATCTGTTTAAAGAATTCAGCAAGGTAGCAGATCACAAGGTTAGTGTTCAAAAATCAGTTGCATTCCTTTACACTAATGATGAATCAACAGAAAAAGAAAGTAAAGAAACAATCCCCTTTAAAATAGCACCCAAATTAATAAAATACCTAGGAATAAATCTAACCAAGGAGGTGAAAGAATTGTACAGAAAACTATAAGACACTGCTGAAGGAAATTAAAGAAGACTTTAAAAAATGAAAAGATATCCCATGTTCTTGGATTGGAAGAATCAATATTGTTAAAATGGTCACACTACCCAAGGCAGTGTACAGATTTCATGCAATCCCTATCAAATTACCCAGGACATATTTAACAGAACTAGAACAAATCATTATAAAATTATATGGAACCATCAAAGACCTAGAATTACCAAAGCATTACTGAAGAGAAAGAAAGAGGCTGGAGAAATAACTCTCCCAGACTTCAGACAATACTACAGAGCTACAGTCATCAAGACAGCATTGTATTGGTACAAAAACAGACATATGGATCAATGGAACAGGATAGTGAGCCCAGAAATGAGAGAATTTCTCAGCATAAATCTTATAGGCTAGAAAGGAGTAGAATGATATACTCAAAATGCTGATAGAAGAAAAACTGTAAAATAAGACTACTATATCCCACAAAATTGGTATTCAAAAGTGAAGGAGAGATAAAGACATTCTCAGACAAACAAAAGCTGAAGGAGTTCATCACCAAGAAATATTAAAGGGAGTTATTCAAGTTGAAAAGAAAAGACACTAAATAGCAACAGGAAAGTATACCAAAGTATAAAACTCACTGATAAATATAAATATATAAACAAATTTGGAATATTGTACACTGTGATAGTAGTGTGTAAATCATAGCTTATTTTGGTATAAGAGTTAAAAGACAAAAGTGTTAAAAATAAACATAAGTATAAAAAGTTATGAATGGATGCACAATATAAAAATATGTAAAATTTGACAACAAATATAAAGTTGGAGAAGTAAAAGAGTAGAGTATTTGTATGTGATTGAAGTCAAGTTATTGTCAGTTTAAAAAGAGACTTAACTCTAAGATATTTTATGCAAGCCTCATGGTAAACACATGACATGAAAATACCAACAGAGAAGACAGAAGAAAAAGAGAAAACAATCAAAAAGTAACAAAAATCAACAAAACACAAAGGAAGACAGCAAGAAAGGAAAAGAGGAACAAAGAACTATAAGATAGACAAAGCTATAAACAGTTAATGTCCAGCAACAAATGAGTAGATTAAGAAAATGTGGTCTAATCATACAATGGAATATTACTCAGCTTTAAAAAGGTAAGGAATTCCCACCATTTAACACAACATGAATGAAACCGGAAGACGTTATATAAGCAAATTAAGTTGGTCACAGAGGACAAATACTGCATGATTCTACTTATATGAGGTGCCTAAATATTGTCAAAGTCATAGATGTAGTGAATAAAATGCTGGTTGCCAGGAGCTATGAAGAGGATGAAAGGGAGATTGGTTGATCATTAGGTTGTCAGTTGCACAAGATGTGTATGTTCCAGAGAGCTGCAGTATGGTACTATGCCTACAGTTAACAATACTGCACTACACACTTAAAAACTTGTTAAGATATATAAAATAGATAAACAAGTTTATACTGTATAACACAGGAAACTATATTCAGTATCTTGTAGTAACATATAAAGAAAAAGATGAAAATGAATATATGTATGTGTTTATGACTGAAACATTATTCTGTGTATCAGAAATGGATGCAACATTGTAAACTGACTAAACTTTAATAAAAATTAAATTAAAAAGTGTGTGTGTATGTGTATACATATTATATATATAGCAGTTTGGCCCACTAAAATGTTTTTGAAGCAACAGTACTGCAGAAATAATGAACAAATGCAACACCCAGATATTTGTTTTCAAATTTTTGTTCACTTAAAAAAATGTAGCAAACAATGTTCCTTAGAGAAATCACAGATTGATTGCAGGTGTAGGGGAAAAACACAACATGTGGCTATGATATAGTTTGGTGCCAGAAAACAAAAGTACACTCAAAGATTAATGAGGTCATATCAAATAGGTCATATCAAATATGCCAAATGGACATATCATGGGCAAGTTTGGGATAATTTTAATATCAAAAAGACTCATGACTATAAGTGATTATATTCACATAACCTAAGCCGGTATCCAGATATAACTTCAGTAATAGGAAACATAGGGAAAGAAAAACAATATAAAAGACACCATGAGAAAATAAACAGGTGGGATATTCTATATGAAAACTAGTTTCTTTTAAAATTCAATGCTGTTTTTAAAATGGATAACACATTAAAAACACAAAATGATACTTGTAGGTTTATATAAACAGATATAACAAATAAATATAGGACATGATACTTGGTTTGACCCTGATTCAAAGATATAAATAAATGATACAGCTAAAAATGTATGTTAGACGCAATTGGGGAAATTCAAATATTGGCTATCAGGTTATATTAGAGAATTATAAATTACCATTCTTTCCCAGTTACACTAATAACAAATGTTTATTTAGGAAAAGATACTTATTCTTGGGAGATGCATGCTGAAATACTTAGGGGTATTGTGAATTGTCATGAAACAAGTTTTAAATGGTTCATCAAAAAAAGTATGTAGAGAGAGAAAGTAAACGTGACAAAATATTAACAAATTTTAAATCTTAATGGAAGGTATATGGGTGTTCATTGCACTATCTTTTCCACTTTTCTGTATGTTTAAAATGTATCAATTTAATGTTTGGAGAGAGAAAAGAACTGTCCAAGTGTAGAAAGGCATTCTTGCAATGCTGTTAAAAATATTATAACTCAGGGTACAATCTAAATGCACTGCAAAAATAAATCAATTAAACACATTTAGTACAGATGGTCCAGCCACAGAATGAATTCAGCCAATCAGTGAACAGTTACCACCCAGGCAAGTTCTTGGCATCAATACTACCCTAAGCCCTGAGGACAGAGTGATAAAGAAAATAGAGAAGGCTTCTGCTCTCAGGGGAGAGCCAAAAACAAGCCAACAAATAAATGAAAAAATTCATTACAGATAGGACTGGTGCATGGCATGAAGGAAATAATAAATGACAGAGGAGTTTCCCTAGATTGAGGGAGAGGGAAGGTTACATTGGGGTGGCAGTATTGGAGCTGAGGCTTGAGTGAAAACAAGGAGCTGCCACGGGGGACACCTCTTAAATCTTCCCATCCTCACAAGTGATAGCAGAGTGTAAAGGCACTGATGTGAGCATGAGGACGGCTACACAGGTGAAAAAGATGAGCATGGCTGAGGAACATGTTTCCAATTATGGTGCTGTGTGAGAAGAGGGGTCTAGAACATCTTCTCTAATAGGATACAACTCTTCAAAGATACATGTACACACAGGATGATACAATGCAAACCACCAACAGCTTGTCACTGTGTTGACATCACAGGAGACCTTTCTCTTTCTCTCACTATCTGTTTTTCCCAAAGTACAAATGAACATGTGACTTTTATATAGATATAGATATAGATATAGACATAGATATAGATATAGATATTTTAAATGCTTAGCACCCTCCTGGAGGGAAAAAAAAACAGCAGAAATAGCTCAGTAACTCCCTGGCACCCTGAATGAAGTTCAATCTGGACACTTGAGAAGGACCATTCTGATCCCACCTAGTCACAATCCAGGAGCTCTTTGCAGGGAACAGCTTCATACATTTGTGAAATGCTTTGCTTTCTTCCTTGACTCTAAACCTTGGGACTAGGACAGAAAATAGGGGAAACTTCTCATAAGCTACCAACAACAGAAGACTAGCTGAGCCTAAAGAAACAAACAAAGCAATTAATTAATTTTTTAACATTTTTTATTGATGTATAAACATTTTACTATGTTGTGTCAAATTCCAGTGTTCAGCACAATTTTTCAGTCATACATGGTCATACACACACTCATTGTCACATTTTTTTCTCTGTGAGCTACCATAACATTTTGTGTATATTACCCTGTGCTATACAGTATAATCTTGTTTATCTATTGTACAATTTTGAAATCCCAGTCTATCCCTTCCCACCCTCGGCCTCCCTGGTTAATCTTTTTGCAGTGTGGCTATGACTGATTCAGCATCCTGGTTACTGCCACGGAGGAAAGCAACCTACCAGTTGCTCGTTAGTGGGAGTCTGATGATTGGCTGCTCAGCCACAGATATCCACAAGAGGGCAGCAGAGGAGTTTGCTTGCTCAAACACAATCCCATATGCCCTATCCTCCAGGGCCTCCATTCTTCCCTCTTCACCATCTCTTTTAGTTCCCCCCTCAAAATGATCTCCTGCTTTTCAGCTTACTGTGGAGAATAAATCTGTTGGATCTCCACCTTCTGTAGACAATGCTCAAACCACTCCTGCCACCTACTCCCAACCATAAACAAACTGAGAATGTAGAATTTAAACCTTTGTCTTCAATTAAATTGCATGGCGAGTGATTTCCCCAAGTCCCAAAAGGAAAGAGGGAAACTATGCAAAAAGTCAAGAAGCCTTGGCTGCTTACTCTCTGAGATTCCCCAAACTTATATCAACTTATAAACTTATTTGTGGTGATACTTTTCTTTGGTTTCAGAAAGCTAAATGGACCACTATCTTGGAAGACCTGGAGGGGTCTCAAATTACTGCTGAGTTCAGTCAGAAAGTAAGAGTTAGAGAAAAAGGGTTAGAAGCCATTCCAAGTTTTATCTTGTTAAAATCGTTTGGTCCTGTGTTCAAAATTGTAAACAACTGAAGGATGAAATGTGGCAAATTAACACCAGCAATTAGAAACAATTTGGAAAGAGCAGTCAAGGCTTGAACTGAATTACAAAAGTAGCCTTTGCTCTAGCCGCAGATTTCTGAATGATATAAGACTTGAGCTTTATGACAGAAAAAAAGTTTACTGTTAAAATGCTGAGATGCCTGAATTTCAGACATCAGCTAGCATTGTGAGGGTAACGTTTCTAAAAAATAGAAAATTCACTATCAAATCACATTGCTTTAAAATTAAAACAATTGCAAAAATCTGAACAAAGACAGGACCCCAAAATATGGGCTTCCATTGAATAGAATACTTGCTGGCATTACAAAGAAAATTTCACTGGATTTTGGACTGTCTAGACTCCAAATAGAAAGAAAAGCCCCCAAAACACACAGGAGGAATACTAACTTAGCTCTGAGGAAGCAAGCATTCTTTGACCACAGTTCCCACTAAATTCACAGGGTGAGGTTACCCTTGTGAGTTGAAGGGCAACCTACCACATTTCTCTTTAATTCTGGAGTGACATATTTCACTTTTAACACTGCTTCCTTTTCTGGCACCTTCTTCAAAGTCACCAAACTGCCAGTGGTGGGTTTTGATAATTTCCCTCATTGTTTGCCTCCCAGCCCCTCAGTATATCTATAAGATCCCTTCTGTGTCAACCCAATTTTCCTCTTAGAACAACTACTCCAATAACTTCATGGATTGGGGTATTATACTTCATTGTGATACTGCAGGACTACTTTCACAGGTCTCCTATTCATTTCTTTCACTTTTGTTACCTCTAATGGCTTTACCTGACTTCCTTAAGCTTCTCTGTCCTCTTCAACCTAGTACCAATCTTACTGTGGACTTATGTCAATTAGTGGACAGGAGTTCTCTTCTTTCTAGACAAGGAATTTAACTGAAAATGGGCATGTATGAGGTGGAGAACCCCATAATAGAATGCTATGGTAAGTAGAATTAGTTCTGTCCATGCCCACCCCCCCAAGATCCCCCAATATAATATAACACAAGAGAAACTTGATGGGTGCTAATTGTTCAAGAATTATTAGATAAGGTACTCCTGGTTCCTACTTGTATCCCATGCAACACTTTCATTCTGGCTGTTTAAAAGCCAAATGGAAAGGATACTGGCTATTCCAAGACTGGAGATGCTAACATGTTCCCCTTCAAATCTAATAGAACTCTATCCTGAGGTCTATTTAAATGTTCCCATAAGTATATACTTCAACCCTCAATCCACCCTTATCAGAATTTCCCCTTCCCACTCTAGCCCTTAAACTCTCTATAATCACTCAGCTTTAGGCTTCTTTTTCCCTTCTGTGGATTTTTGGAAATGTAGGGACCCTAAAAGCAACTACCACATGTGGAAAAGACTAATTGAAAAGAGAGTGGATATTTTACCAACTCAAATGAATTTGAAAAATACCCAGATAGCTGCTTGGTGTCTTCCTATTCCCCATTCCAAAATTGAGTTTACAGTCACCTTGACACTTATCCAGATGTCAGGCTTCCTCCCACACTCACAGAGGCCTGCAGACCTGGACAGATGTCACACACCAAACCAGCCTCTTCCTCACTACCACTGAGTGTATTCCATCACGTTTTGTTTCTCTTTGGCTGATCTAGGAGTTACTGGCAGTGCTATGTTGTTGGGAGTGAGACAGTTACTGGCATAGATGTGTGGATGCATGGCTTGGGGACCAGGCAGGAACCCATGTGGATGATGCATAGACACATGGACAGTACACAGATTCCTTTTCTGCATCTCTGCTCCAAGACAATGAGGATAGTTAGACACTGTTTAACCCAAATGGCACTAGAAGCAGACACTCAGCCTGAGATTCTGGACTTGGACCATTTTACTTGGCTTGTAAGACAATGATACATGTATGAGCTGATGACAACCCCTGGTATATCGTAGCACCACATTTACTTAAACCAGGATGACTTCCCATTGTCCACCTTTGTAAACAATGTCTTACTGGAACATAGTTATGCCCATTTGTTTACCTATTGCATGGATGCTTTCACTGAATAGTTGTGACAGAGACCCTATATCTCAAAAAGCCTAAAATATTTACTATCTGGCCTTTTATGAAGAAGTTCCCATAGACACAGAGAATGCTGAGGAAGGTGGAGAAGAGGAGGAAGGAGAAGTACTCCCTATACCCTCACAGTCTGGCTTCCTTGGACATCTCCCTGTTGCACTTCTCATCTTTCCCTTATACGCTGCTCCATTTTCTTTCTCACAAATGTGTGCACCCAGTCACTTTCTTATCTGACCAAATACATCCCTTTGGAACTGGTCCAATTGGCTAAATTCCTGTGGAAAGAGGGTATCTATGTTAGGAGAGGGTCCATGTGTTAGGAAGTACAGGCATGCTGAGCAAAATGCCAATAGTGAGCATCTCCAGATAATACAATGAAGGGTTGTTCATTTCCATCTTTAATCTTTATTTTCTAATTATGATAAAAGATTTTCATTTAACTAAACATATATATTAAGGAACAGATGTAAAATGTTAAAAGCCCTTTACTAACAAAAATACCCAGGAATCCCCGCCAAGAGGAAAATGCTTGAAATATACTTGTTGTATACAGCCTTGCTTACATTTGTGCCATGGATTTTCTATTTTTCTTGTTTGCTAAGGAAACTTAAGCCGCCTTTGGCAACTTTACATGGGGGGAGAGATGTATCAAGAAGGGGGGCTATGAAGGCCTTCCAGTGCAGGGCAGCCCACAGAAAGCGGTGGCATGTATTAAGATGTGACTATTAAATAGCTTTTTCTAATCTCCTCTCACCATGAACTACACACCCATATTTGAAATGTAATCAGTGGATATAGCATGACTCTGCTAACTGAAAAACAGCATGAATTACTTTTGCTTTCAGCTTCAGTTTTATTACCATCATACTAGATGGACCAAGAAAAGATGAACCTCCTCGCTCTTTTTTAGCTTTCATGAAGGAGAGTCAGACTGGTAGGAGGAGCTAGTGAGCAAGGTGTGAGAGGCACTGAGAACCGTTCTCGTATCCCCAGTGTGTGGAGCAGGTATGTCCTTGTCTTTTACATGCAGTGCAAAATTGATGTCTTTTCTGTTTTTATTGAAATAGAGTCGATTTACAATGCTGTGTTAGTTTCTTGTGTACAACACAGTGATTGATATATATATATTCTTTCTCATTATAGGTTATTACAAGATGCTGAATATAGTTCAATAGGACTTTGTTGCTTATCTATTCTGTATGTAGTAGTTAGCAAGATTGATTTCAGATTCAAAGTGAAACCTGAGGAAGGGCAAGTGGCCTGCTGTCTGGCATGCAGGGGTCTGTGGCTGGCTTTAGTTCAAAGGAAGCTCAGCTTCTCTGTATGGACCAGTAGCAGCTGCAAAGTGACAGCCAGACACACTGTGTCCCCCTCGATGTGCTTCTCCTTGAGAGAGTCCTCCTGGGGGCCTGCCTGTCTTGCTCTGTCAAGCTCTGTGGGCTGACGTTAGAATTCAGAGAATAAGACAGTCCCTGGCAAGGAGGTTATAGGGAACTGTCATCTATAGAGATTGTTTCTTTTTAATGTTTCTTTTAGTCAATTTAAGAAAGCTCACAGTGAGAGATCTGTAAATCTCTATGTAGAGATAAATTTAGTCCCCTCACCCCTGATCTTTATTACTTAAACATTACGATCACATCAAAACTATCTTTCTCTTTCTGTCTCTCTGGCTCCCTCTTCCTCCCTCTTATTCTCTCTCTTCCCCTGTCCCCCAACCCCCGCCCCTGCATTTGTGGGTTTGTTTTTCATAAGAATATTGGAATCATTTGTAGCATGTTTTGTACATACACAACCTAGTTTTAACAATCCCTCTGGGTGATTTTTTTTCTGTAGATCACATTTTGAAAACCAACCTGGAACAGGATTGAATAGCTGCAGATTGTTAATTTGATGTTAAAAATTATGTGACTTATTCACAGCTAAGAAATCACAGGTCTGTTTCTTTAAAATATTTTTTATTGAGTTATAGTCATTTTACAATGTTGTGTCAAATTCCACTGTGAAGCACAATTTTTCAATTATATATGAACATACATACATTCATTGTCACACATTTCACTGTGAGGTAACACAAGATCTTGTATATATTTCCCTGTGCTATACAGTATAATCTTGTTTATCTATTCTGCATATGCCAGTCAGTATCTACAAGTTTTGAACTCCCAGTCTGTCCCTCCCCCCGCCCTGCCCCCTTGGCAACCACAAGTTTGTATTCTATGTCTATGAGTCAGTTTCTGTTTTGTATTTATATTCATTTTAAAAATTTTTGAGATTCCACATATGAGAGATCTCATATGGTATTTTTCTTTCTCTTTCTGGCTTACTTCACTTAGAATGACATTCTCCAGGAGCATCCATATTGCTGCAAATGGCGTTATGTTGTCAGTTTTTACGGCTGAATAGTATTCCATTGTACAAATATACCACTTCTTCTTCATCAAGTCATCTGTTGATGGACATTTAGGCTGTTGACATCTCTTGGCTATTGTAAATAGTGCTGCTATGAACATTGGGGTGCAGATGTCTTTTTGAAGTAGAGTTCCTTCTTGATATATGCCCAAGAGTGGGATCACTGGGTCATATGTTATGTCTATTCCTAGTCTTTTGAGGAATCTCCATACTGTTTTCCACTGTGGCTGCACCTAACTGCATTCCCACCAGCAGTGTAATAGGGTTCCCTTTTCTCCATAGCCTCTCCATCATTTGTCATTTGTGGACATTTGAATGATGGCCATTCTGGCTGTTGTGAGGTGATACCTCACTGTAGTTTTGATTTGCATTTCTCTGATAATTAGTGATCTTGAGCATTTTTTCTTGTTCCTAATGATCATTGGTATGTCTTCCTTGGAGAATTGCTTGTTTAGATCTTCTGCCCATTTTTGAATTGGGCTGTTGGGTTTTTCTTATTATGTCATATGAGCTACTTATATATTCTTGAGATCAAGCCTTTGTTGGTTTCATCATTTGCAAAAATTTTTCCCATTCCTTATATTTTTGTTTTGTTTTACTTATGGTTTCCTTTGCTGTGCAGAAGCTTGTATGCTTAGTTAGGTCCTATTTGTTTATTCTTGCTTTTATTTATACTGCTTGTGTAGACTGCCCTAGGAGAATATTTTTGAGCTGTATGTCAGATAATGTTTTACCCATGTTTTCTTCTAGGAGGTTTATATTATCTTGTGTTATGTTTAAACATTTGATCCATTTTGAGTTTATTTTTGTGTATGGTGTAAGGGAATGTTCTAGCTTCATTGATTTACATGCTGCTGTCCAGTTTTCCCAAAATCATTTGCTGAATAGACTATCTTTATTCCATTGTATATTCTTGCCTCCTTTGTCGAAGTTTAGTTGACCAAAACTTGTGAGTTCATTTATGGGCTTTCTATTCTATTCCGCAGACCTGGTTTTTATAAAGTTGTTTCTCTCACATTTTCCTGCAGCTTCCTTTAAGTTTTCCATTTAAAGAGGGGGACTGGACAACTCTGGTCATTATAATGTAGCTGTTAGAGGATCCTGTTTTACCTTTGTATTCTTTTCTCCCACAATGAAGAATCAGAAAAAAGGAGATGGTACAGGAGCAGTGTTTGAATTTTCTTGCTGCTTTGCTCTGAAAAAAAAAATTATAGACCTTGTTTCTTAGTAACCTGAAGTTTGCAGATTGTGTTCAAATATGTAACCCAATTTGTTTAGTGCAATTATTGTGAATAAATCTCCATCTAATTCAGTAAGCATGCACTGAAATCCCATTTTGTGCTGCATTCTATGCTCATATATAAGCTTTGACTTATCTGATTTTATTATCAAAACATCCTCCAGACTGGACTTACATTTTTTATAATACCCCTATAATTATTCTTAAAAACTTAGATTTAGCTAGGGGAGGCTTCTTGTTTAAGGCCACACAAGTAGTAACTGATAAAGCTGGTATTTTTTAAAAATATTTTTGATAGTATTTGAGGCATCTTGAATACTTGACCAATAAATATGGAACTGAATAGTTGAGACATTTGAATATAATATCAAGTTTATATAGTCTGATTATGAAATATGCATAGATATTATAGGGAACTTTTATTATAATGCCAATCAGAAATATGACAGAAGAACCATGGTATAATTGTGTTTTTAGTACTTAATTTTTAAAATCAAATTTGCCTTGGAAAACAATCACAAGGGAATCTCATATCCTTTTCACCTAGATTTACCCACAGGTGGCATTTTCCTAGATTTGCTTCCTCTCTCTAAATATATGTATATGTCTCTCAATATAATATAAAACAATATTTGCATTTTCATTCTTATTTTCATTTATGGGATTAAGTTGCAAAAATCCTGACCCCTCTCAGCTAAGTACCTTGGCCTAAATCTCTCAAGATTGAAGACATCCTCCTGAAACAGAAGAAGAGTGGCAAGTGGGAGAAGGAGCAAGTGTGTGGGAACATTGACCTAAAGTGTGCAGTCTCCTTCTCAAAAAGGGGAGGCAGGAGGGTGGGAAAACTCTTCAGTAGTTTACCTATGAGGATGATGTTACCTGTGCATTTTTCCATACATAGACTTCATTATTTTCAGGAAGTTTATTTTTATTCTTAATTGTATTTTGTTTCGTTTTCACATATTTGTAGACTTTGCAGTTTTATTCCATCTATTAATTTCCAGTTTCATTTCATTGGGTTCAGAAAAGATACTTTGTATGAGTTTAACCTTTTAAAATTTGTTGACTTGTTTTGTGGCCTAAAATAGGGTCTATCCTTGGAAATATTCCATGCCCATCTGGGAAAACGTGTTTTCTCTTGTTGGATGAGAGTGTTCTGTATATGTCTGTTAGGTTCAATTAATTTATAGTGTTATTCAAGTACTCTGTTTTTTCTACCTATTATTGCAAGTAAGGTAATAAACTATTGTATTACTGTTAAGTGATCTGTTGCTCAATATTGTCAATGTTTATTTCACATATTTGGAACTCTGAGGTTCAGGTATACATATTTAGAATTGTTTATCTTCTAGATAAACTTGACTCTTTTAACATAATGTCCTTCTTTGTCTCTTTTAATAGTGCTTGAAATAACTTTTTTATCTCATATAGATATAACGACAACATTACTCTTTTTGTTGTTATTTGAATAGAAAATCTTCCTGGGGTGTACAGTAAGGTGGTAGTTGCTCAGGCTGACCTGTCTCCAACCTGTCTGGTGGCAAACCAGCACCCATTCACTCCTTCAAGTCTAGGCTTCTCCAGCCTTTCTATCTGTTTCAGTCTTTCTCCAAGTAGCCAAGGGGACTTGTCTCCTCTGTGCAGGACCCCAGGACTGGGATGCCAAGTCTGTGGATTGACCTACTCACTCCTCAGGGTTAGGGTCTATTTGCACAGTCTTCCTTTTCCTCTTAGTCCTTCCCTAGGTGCACAGGTCCCAACCTGAAGTTTTTACTCCTCCCTAATTATGTGGAAATATCTCTTGAAATCTTGTTTGTATACGAGTTCTGCCAGTTTTCAGTCACTTTTCTGTGAGAAGTTATTATCCCTCATCTTGACCCCCCTCCTCTGGAAACAGTATTCTTGATTGGTAGGTTCCCCCCTACCCCATCACTCAGTTTTTAGCAATTTAAACATATCATTCCACTGCCTTCTGGCCTCCAAATATTTTGTTGATAAATTGACTGACAATCTTATTGGATGTGATGAGTTACTGCTTTTTGTCGCTTTCAAGATTCTCTCTTTTTCTTTTGACAGTTTGATTATAATATGCCTCAGCATTGGTCTCTGAATATTTATCCTACTGGAGTTTGTTGAATATCTTGCATTTGTAGATTTATATATTTCATTGCATTGGGAATTTTTTAGCCATTATTTCCTCAAATAATCTCTCTGCCCTGCCTCTCCCTTCTGCTTTAGGGACTTTCATAATGTATATACCTGTCTATATGACAGTATTCCATAAGTTTGTTAGGCTGTATTCACTTTAAAAAAATTTTTTTCTTCCTTCTGCTCCTGAGACTTGATAATTTCAAATGTCCTGTCTTCAAGTTTGCTGAGTCTTTTTGCCTGTGCAAGTCTAATCCCCTTTATATGTATTCAAATGCTCTTCCCCTGAGCTTTACCACCAAGGCTAATTCCCTGTTGATAATGTGTAAATTCATTCATTGTATTTTCCAGCCTCAGAATTTCAGTTTGGTTCCTTTTTTAATTATTTTTATCTCCTTGTTCATTTTCTAATTTTTTCATATATTGTTTTTCTGATTTTCTTTAGTTATTTTTCTGAGTTTTCCTTTAGCTTTTTAAGCATATTTTTAAAAAGTTATTTTAAAGTCTTTGCCTAAAACATCTAATGCACATGTTTCCTCAGGGTTGTTTTTTTTTTTTTTTTTTTTTACCACTTTATATTCTTCCTTTGGAAGGGCCATATTTTCATTTATTTTGTATGCCTTGTTATTTTTGTTGTTGTTGTTGAAAAATTGGATGTTTATTTATCTATTTATTTATTTTAAATGAAGGTACTCAGTACTTAACCCAGGATTTTGGACATGTTAAGTACATGCTTTACTACTGAGTTATTACCCTCCCACCCCCTGAAAATTGAGCATTTATGAAAGCAGTCACCTTTCCCATTCTTTGCATACTGGCCTTTTGACAAGGAAGTCTTTTCCTAAGCTGGCTCTTGATTTTGAAACTTTGGATTAAACTTAAGAGAAGTTCTAAAGTCTTTTTAGGCTTTTTTGAGCATGCATCTTCCCTGGGCCTGTGTTTTGCTTTTTCAGTTTTCCCATATATGTGCTCCTTTTAAGTATATTAATTTCCCAAAGGATGCCTCCTTTGAACTTTTGATTGTCTATTGTGTGTCTCCACCCTGAAAAGAAAAAGAAAAATTCCGTTTCTCTTCTCAACTTTCTATTCTCTATACTTATTTCTGGTCACCACATACGTGAGCATTTTTTCACAATAAGCAATTCTGACCCTAAATTCCAAGAGTTAGTTTATACCCTACAGATTAAGGGCTCAGTCCCACAAGACTTCTCCTCAGTTCAGATGCAATTACAAATCCAGGTTGTCACCTGTGCTTCTGACTAACTGGCTGTACATTGGAGTTACCCATCTCTTCCCCAGTTTCAATGATTTGCTAGGATGGCTTAAGAACTCAGGAAGGATAGTTTGCTTACTAGATTACTGGTTTATTTTAAAAAAGGATACAGCCTATAAACAGCAAAATAGGAGATGCAAAGGGAAAGATATCAAGAAAAGCATGTGGAGCTTCCATGACCCCTTTGGATGTGCCACCTTCTAACAACATCCACATATTCATCAAGCCAGAAACTCTCTGAACCATTTCAGTTAGGTTTTATTTATTTTTTAATGGAGGACTTCTTAGATAGATATGGTTGAGTAAACTATTGGTCATTGGTGATTAACTCAACTTTCATCTCTTCTCTGCTCCCCAGTGGTTGGAGCATCAGGCTAAATGTTACAACTTTCTAATAACATTGATTCCTGTAGCAAACAACTCCATTGTAGTGATCTAGGGGCTTTACAAAATCACCTGATTAACATAAACTCAGTTGTTGTTGAAAGGTGCTTGTTATAAATAACAAAAGACTCTCCTTTTATCTTTATCAATCTGGAGGTATTTTAGGAATTGAGGACAAAAGACCAAAAGTTACAAGAAAAATAATTTCATCTCTCACATCACATAGGGTTTTAAGAGCTATAAACCAGGAATAAGGACATTGATCAAATTTGTGTTTCTTATTATACATCTCAATATCACACACCCATAATGTCTTGTCATAGATGTCTGCAGGTCATTCTCCCTGCAGCTTTAACAAGCAATGCCCACTGCTTCTCCCTGCCTAAGATCCAAATAAGGGAAAAGATAACAGTCCTTCAGTCAGCCCATGAGGTGTCAGAACATTGTAAATGCAGTCTGCTCTGCTCTGTTTATTTTGAAAAAGGGAATTGGAAACTCAATTGATGCCTTAGATAGTCTATTTTATATATTCACTGGTAACCTATTGCTCTAGGCATCTGTGGAGCAGTTTCTCCACATTTTTCCTTGAGAAATACCTGCTGCTTCTTTCCACCTGATATCCAAGTTTTACCACCACCTACCCCTCTGCCACCCTTCCCTGAGTTTCATGTGAGGTGAAACAGAGACCTGAAGAGGCAGCCCTGACAGGTTAGAACATTATAAAATTCCCTCTCTCTGAATCAGGGGAGGGAATTGGGAAATGATTTGCCACTTCCTTAAAGACCTTACCACAATGGGGACAGAGGGCAACAGAAAAACCACAGAATTTCCTACCATTTTGAATGAGGCTGTTTCTTGATTTGGTATTTGGTTGGTTGCTTTGGACCTTTGACTGTTTTATGGAACTACTGTAAGGTTATTCTAGCTAGTATTTTGGTTGTTGTTTATATCTCCTTGGGGAAACAAGAGCTTAGAGTTTGCTAGTCTGTCATTTTGCTCAAGTATGTAGATTTTCAATCCTTTCTCAATGACATTCACTCAGCCTTTGTGAGAACCATTTACCTCATTTCCAAAGTAGTTATGTTAATTTCTAACTTTCAGTCTCTTGTGAATATCAGTTTAGCTGGATATGTAAGTTATTATCAAAGGGCTTGGTATATTGTAGGCCTTCAGTGCATCATAACAATAACTTTAATTATATTATTAATTTGAAATAACAGTTTGGAGAGTGATATTATATTATTTCACTACCAATATCATGAGAGACTTGAGGGAATGATGGGGGAAAACCTCTGCAGTATGCTAATTCTAGGTTACATTTTGTCTCATGGAAAGCACAGAACTCTTACTTACCTTATCCTAAGTTGATAGATGCTTTGTATAATTCTGAGTTAGAGAATGGCTTTATAATCTGATTTCCACTAAGAAGCTCTTCTAGGTTGGCAGGTTGCCATGGCATCCAGACCCAAAATTATGGACCCCATTTGTCTTCTGGAAAGTGTCAAGGTTCTTTCAGTGAACTAAAAATCTCTGCAGATTCTTGGTGAGATTTCTTTGCCAGTGCTGTTGGTGGCCATTGTAGGGCCGTATCATACAGGCAAATCCTACTTGATGAACCATCTTGCAGGTCAGAATCATGGTGAGTGTTGTACAGGGTCCAGGACCAATTGCTTGATTCTAGCTAATACCTCAGCTTCTTAATTTTTGTCCTGATCTTGTGTAGGGAAAACCAAACTTCTCTTAACAAATCAACTTTCCACTCCTATTTCTCACTGCTAAACCACTGTCTTACTGTAATTCATTATCATATTGTATGTTTTATTCCTGTAAAGCAAAATTTCTCCTACCAATTCTCACAATCCTACCTTATTTTACATGCTTAAGCACTGGACTCTTGCAATTGTGTCTACTCGCTCTTGAAACACATTTTGCTTTTTTATGGACTATACTCATCAACATATAAATGTGTTCAAATGTCTATAATCTTAAAAATATTTCCTGTATGTCATATACTACTGTGGCTAACACCTCTCCCCACTTTTGAAAAATTTGTCTGACAAAAATTATAATCTTGATTTTTTCCCACCTTTTTCTCTTCCCATGTCTGTCTTCAGTCCATTTCTCTCTGGCTTTGAACCTCACCATTCTTTCAAGATACTCTTGTTATGGTTATCAGTGACTTCCATTTTGTCTGATTCATGGATTCCCCTTTGCCTCTATGTTGAGCCCTTGCTTGGTATCTTTATCACAATTAATGTTCCTTCCTCCTTGAAACAGATGACACACAAAGTAGGACATTCTTGAGGAAATGGAGAAAGCACCAACTCGTATGCTGGGATACTGACATTCCAATAGATCTGACTCTGTAGCCCCTTGGTTGTTTAGATTATCTGCTCTAACTGAATGCTGCTTTCTCCCCTCTCCTCACAGGCTTTCCTCTAGGCTCTACAGTGCAGTCTGAAACCAAGGGCATCTGGATGTGGTGTGTGCCTCACCCACACAAGCCCAATCGTACTCTGGTGGTCCTTCTGCACAATTAGAGCCTGGGGGATGTGTGAATGGTAAAGCAGAAATTCACAATTAAATCCTTTTTATTCTGGATTTTCCCCTTATCTCTCCATGGTCCTAGAAATTTTACTGTTTAATCTGTAAAATCTAGAAATCAGTTTTAGTAAATAAGGCAAACTATGTTTTGTTTGAATCTCACTTCTAGGTAAGTTATCATAGTGTCTTAGATAAATTCTTTTATTTCTTGGCACTGTGTGGATGACTTAATTACATTTAGTAAGTCATTATTGAACGGCTGAGTTCCAGGCCTTTGGACTTAGAATTGTAGATATCAGTGACCAAAGTAAATGTCCTGCCCTAAAAGAGTCTTTAGTTCAATTGACAAGACATTATCTGCAGTCAGATTTAATACCATGTAATTGGGAAAGAAGCAGGCTGGAGAGAAGAATAAATTACATTGCATTGCAATCCCCAATTTCTGGGAAATTCATGGGAGCTCCATGGCTGGATTGGCTTTTTTGAGTTATCCTGAGTTTTGGACAGGGGTGCTGATAAATTTTTGAAGAGCTGCTCCAGAAGCCTTTCTAATTAAGAGGGCTGACACCTGAAGACTGTCTTCCACCAGCACTCCCAACAGCTGGGGGAATAAGTCCTTCAGTTTTGAAAGGCTATCCAGGCAGCACCTGACTGGTTTTGAGAACTTACAGTTAAGCATAACTAAGAAAGAGAAGTATCAATCTGTGAGTGAGGAAACATTTCTGATTCACCTTCTTAGCTACAAGGTGAAGAGTGTATTTGAGGGTTGGATTTAAGAGACGGGTTTACATTTTCTATGATGAAGTTCATCAACTACTCACAGAGTGTTCTGGAAATCTGTGAGACACCTCTGAATGTGCAAGTTCTATAAAAGTAAGTTTTTGTCCTACAAGAAACATTTTAAAATGGATTTTTGGTGTTTTAGCTTTCTGCTAATGGGTGAAATGAACTATCCCTCCTTTCACCATTTTGAGATTTATTTGGAAATAGTACCTACATTTTTATAGCTCTGTCTTTTTTCTCAACAGGAGTTAGAAAGTCTGCTTATTTTTAAAGCCATATATCAAACAATGATATAATCTTGCTGTTGAAATAATTGCTTGTCATAACTGCTACTTCTTCTTATCCTAATTGATTATTTTTAAAAACTGGGTTTTGGGGAAAGAAAGTAATGAATAGACACTTATCCCCCCAAACTCCCATTTAGAATCTTCTCAACATAAACCACAGTTTTTGCATTTACACTGGGAGCAACTTTACATGCCATTTATAATAAAATAAAAACTATTTCCAGTTTATGCCATCATTTAGACAATGCTATGATTTATACAACTTAGCCTGGGCTTTAGGGCCCTTGATTAGGCTGCATGAAACTCACCTTAACTTCTCCACTTGCCCTCTGCCCTCAAATGACTCTGTTCTAAATACAAGACCCCTGTTTTCTCCCATCTCTAATTTTGTTTCTCTGGATTTTCCTGTCTATGGGATCACCTTCATTTCTTCAGTTCCACATTTACCAGTTCTTTAATATTCAGCTCAAGATATTGAGGAAGCTTTCAGATCACATACTCTTTCTCCAAATTTCATAGCCCTGTTCTTCCTTGATAGACTTCTAAATTTTAGTTTAGTGTTATAGCTATAGGTTTCACTGCTTATATACATTACTGAGAGTAAGCCTTTTACAGATACTTCTATCTTTGTTGCACTTACTGTTATGGATGTTTGTCCACTGCTTTGAAATTATCATGTTGAAAGAAAATTTTCATTTTTAGCATTGCTTTTTTAAAATCTAAGAACAGTGGGGGATATTTAGTAGCTTCCTGCAAGTATTTATTGATTGCATATAATTTAAATACCCAGTTATGCCAACTATGGTATATTTTATATGGACTCTGATTAATAAATATATGCAGAATGAATAAGTGCCCACACTCATCACTGAATTCCTAATTACACAACAGGTACTGTATTAGTTTTTCTGTATATGTTATTTTACTTTATCCAATTGAGGAAAAAGAAAGCACTGTGAACACTAGAATCCTTTTATATATGAAAATTTTGCAAACACAAGAAATGTCTCTGTAATTGTCAAAGTTGATATCTGCATTTACATCTGTCTTCAATTTCTTTGCATGGTGAGTATGTTAGCTGAAATAATAAATGAAACCATGTTTGAAGAAGTGTACAGATGAATTTCTAATGTAGGGGTAAACTTCTAACTCTCTTGTTCTAATGTGCTTTCTAGGATGAGTCTAAGAAGGATTCATGGATCTTTGCCATGGCTGTGGTTCTCTGCAGTAGCTTTGTCTAGAACAGCATGAGCACCATCAACCACCAGGCCCTGGAGCATCTGCAGTATCCTTCCAGGTCCTGAACCACCATGTTTCACTGAATTCATGGGGATGAGGATAGAGTCAGTCTCTCCCTTCGTGTCATTTAGTTTCTTGGGTGGAACAGAGGGGACCAATGGCAAAAGAGTGTGTTTATAATATTTTTATACTAGAGAAATATGGGAATTGTTGGTAGTGAGTTTCTTTTCCCTAACCAAATGTTAGTTATGTGACAGAACTTGCAAAACATCAGGGCAAAGTCCTCTCAAACACCTGATAGAGTAGAAGATTCCACAGAATTTGTGAATTTCTTTCCAGACTTTATCTGGACTGTATGGGATTTCACCATGGAGCTGTAGTTATGTGGTCAGCCTATCACAGAAGATGAGTACTTGGAGAATGCCCTGAAGCTGATTCCAGGTATCAGAGTATGGCCTGGGCAGTGTACGGTCCAATAGAGTGTGGGATCTACTAAACAATATCCCTCATCTCTGTGATTGCATTTGTATTTGAGACTAAATCAAAGTCTGTGAAAATGGTGGCTGGAAAGTGGGTTGCAAAGATCTAGGGGCTACAGTTGAAGTTTACTCAAGAAAAGTAAAGTGTAAAGTGAAATTACTCAAAACCAATTTGTTTTTTATACATCTTTAAATTTAGCATCCAGATTTACATGGGTGATGAAACATTCTAAAGACTGAACACTGTGTTTCCTGCTCCATCAATTTTTCTCTGTTGAAGAAAACAACTAATCAGCTAATTGTTAGACATGAAACTGCAGTGAAAAGCTTACCTAATGAACAAAATATAGATTTCACATATTATTCTTTTCAAAGAGGGCTAGAAAACTTTCTAATCCTGTATAATTATATCATCTACAAAATGACTGTATGTTCTAAATAAACCTGAAGAAGTGACTGTCTTTACAATCTATGCCTTTTCAATAATACTGACAATTATTAGAATATTCATTTTACCTTCCACATCATAGCTTTCTCCTAATTCCATGTTTACCCATGAATTAATTACAAGTTAAAAAATTATTTTCATGGGTTACATTTCCAAGGATGTGTGTCTATTGAAACCTTGAGAGAAATATCAATCCCAATTTAGTCATTCTTCCTTTCATGTTTCTATTTATGATTTCTCAAAACAGCTATTAAGAAATTGGCTGGCAGGAGAGGACCAGATATGAACATTTACCTCAAAGAGTTTATAGATTAGAGGTGATACCTTAAAATTATATTTCAGGTACATTTATACTTCAGAGGTTTTTACTAATAAATACATAACACTGCATCAATTATTTTTAGCATCAAAACAGTTTTTCTTAAATAATGAAGATGTCATTCCTAATATTCCAATTACTGTCCATGATCCCTTGTTTGTGGCTCTCCTTTTTGGTTCCACAGCTCAATTCCTACATGAGGTTGAGTTGAGCAGAAAGTTTCATGTGACCTTTCATCCTTTTAGCTGCTAGTTAAGCAAACACATCATAGACAACCACTCTACTATGTGCATGTCTGGAGAGACCAGCCATAGGTTTCCTTTACTGGGTCAGATGTCTCCCTAAATTTCTCTGCAGTTATATCATTGGTATAAGTCTGATGTGCAAGGAAGTATTGAATGTCTATGTTAAAACAGTTCTATGTGTAGAAATGACAAAGACACACAAATCCCTGCCATGAACACCTGTAACCCCCTCGCCTCAATACTCTACACACTAATCCCTGTTTTTCTGTCCCTCAGGGAAGAATCCCAAAGCCCAAACATCCAATCGACCCAGAGACTGCATCAGGCATTTATTTCCAAGATGGAAGTGTTTTGTCTTTGACTGGCCAACATAGGAAAAAAAATTCTAGCCAATACTGTGATGGCATCTGAAGACCAACTGGATCCTAAATTCCAGGAGCAAACAAAAAAATTCTGTTCTTACATCTTCACTGAAGCAAGGACCAAGACCCTCACAGAAGGAATCATGGTCACTGGGAAAGGTGAGTCTCTTTTTCCCATTTCCATGGGGACTGCTATGTGTTGAATATTTTATATAATGTGCTTTCTAGTATTTTTGTTTGATTCTATAAAGGATTCTGATTTTACAGACTTTTATACTCCATGAAGAAATCTGTATACTTTATAATTATCTCACTTTGGGGGATTTACAAATTCCTTCCCCAAATTTCAACTTTTGTCAATGATATCGGTGACTCCCACTTATCTGAAAACATCCTCCACTTAGAATATAATCACTCTCTTGGTGTAAAAACAGAATACTGCATGTTTTCAAAGAAAGTCCTATACAATAAGTGTTCTTCACAAGGAGAATTCAAAAGATAATTTGAGAATTTAGAGTGGTCCAAAAATAAATATTAGCCCATAAATCTCTGAAAATCCATTCAAAGCCTCAGAATTAGGAATAAATTAAACATAGTACACTTTGCCTCATCTGTCTATCTATGTAATCTGTATTGCTTTCAATTTTTAAAATGAGAAACTGTATTTTCCAGGTAGCCCCTAGTATGTTAGATAGAATTAGATATTAACTTTTTTAGTCCTGTGGCCTGGAAAACCATAAAAATGAAGAGTCAGTAGGAAAATGAAGGTGATAATAGTAGAAGGAGGTAGGGGTGCGTGTGTGTGTTTGTGTGTGTACATGTGTATATGACCCTAGAAGCATAGTCTCAGAATCCTGGAGCCATTGATTGATAACTTGATATTTAGCCCCTAAATTTCCTGGCTTCTTCAGGGCTGAGGACTCTGGTTGTGACCTACCTCGATACTATCAATAGTGGAGCAGTACCTCGCTTGGGGAACGCAGTGACAACTCTGGCCCAGCTGGAGAACTCAGCTGCCATTCAGAAGGCAGACAACCACTACAGCGAGCAGATAGCCCAGCGAGTGAGCTTCCCCACAGACATGCTGCAGGAGCTGCTGGAGGCGCATGCTACCTGTGAGAGGGAAGCCCCTGCAGTCTTTATGGAGCACTCCTTCAAGGAAGACAAGCAGGAGTTCCAGAGGAACCTTGTGGTAATCTGTCTTAGTATTTACTTTATGTCGCCTCCCCTTGAAGAATGAAGCCTAGAAGTGTTGTTACCGGTCCCACGGCTCATCTCTCACTCAAGGATAAAGTAGTCCATGTTCTCATGAGGGACAGAGTTTCAAAGGACTACATTTCCTTCTTTTTTGACTGCCAGAACTCAGGCAGTTTATCTGGAACTCCCTTTGACCTTCAATGAAAAATCAGTATAGATATCCTCTTGAAATAAATACTTCTGTGGATTCCAAGCCTGTCCAGAACACCCAAGACATTCTTTAGCTGGCTTCTTTTCTGTGAACACACTCCTATGCCTGGGAACCAAAATTTCTCTTTTCAGATCCACATCTCAGGCCACTTTCAGCTTAGGTTGCTCCTTGTTGTATCTATCATTGAAGACAGAATCACTGAATGTGGCAGCTTCAAGGAACCAGAGAGATTAGGTAATGCAACTCCAACAGCTCAGATGAAATACCCAAAGGAGGTTAGGGAACTTCCCCATGGTCTTCCAGAGTTTTCAGAGCTGTGAATAAATCAAATCTTGTGACTGCTGTTTTATTACATGTCCTCCAACAGAATACTTTTCTCATGAGGAACACAGTTAGACCAATTCTTCTACCAGATCCTTTGGAAATTTACTTCCTCTGTTCCTTGCTTCTGGTGACAGCCCTCTATCTTTCTTCCCTCTAGGAAATCATAAAGAATAAGAAAGATGATTTCTTGATGCAGAATGAAGAGACATCAATCAAATATTGCCAGACTAAACTTGATCAGCTTTCAAAGGCACTAATAAAAAGTATCTCAGCAGGAACTTTCTCTGTTCCTGGAGGTCATGAACTCTACAGGAAAGCAAAGGAAATTATTGAAAAGGAATATTACCAAGTGCCCATGAAAGGAGTGAAGGTGAGGAATAAGGGAAACATGGGGAACCTACAGAATACTCAAAGGGGTCTCCTGAAAATCTGAGAGTGCAGCTCCATGCATGCATAAAGAGAGTGTATGGGGCCATTCAAACAGCTGTGGCTTTTAAGGTTCACTGCATGCTATTTATTCCTGAAGAGAGTACAAATGTCAACTCCCAACCATGAGTACAGATTTCTTAAATCCACAAGAGACAGAACAGAAATTATTCATTTTTTTTTACTCAACAACATATTTGACGTGTTGAGCACTGATAATTTACAAGTCAGTCTTTGTACACAAGGATGATCACAGTGAGACAGGAGGTCAACTACATAGGCAAGCTATAACACTCTGGAAAGAGCTACTTAGGTGTTAGAAACAAATATAATAATAATAATAATAATAATAATAATAATAATAATAATAATAATAATAATAATATTAATAATAATAATAATAATAATAATAATAATAATAAAACAATAATAATGCAACTAATATATATTGAACTGTTGTTTCCTATAGCCAAAATGTTAAGCTCTTTCCCTAGACTCTTTAACTTAATCTTTCAAATAGCATTAAGAAGCATCTACATTATCAACATTTTAAAGATCTCAACTGAGAAGCATAGGCAGGTTAAAATAAGTTGTCTAAAGTTATAACCAGCTAGTGGCAGAGGAGAACAGCAGCACAATTTAGAGGCACTATTTCACACTGGTAAAGCAGATATGTAAAAGCACCAGAGATTTGGGGTTTGTAGAACTGAACATGATTCTGACTGGCTGGATTCTAGAGTGGGGAGAAGGAAGTAGCACTGGGCAAGAGACTGGAGAGAGACAGGTCAGTCTAAGGAGCTTGGACTCATTGTAAGGAACCACTGTGGAACTTTAAAATTGAAGCAAAAGTTACATGGACTTAGTTGTCTTTGCATCACTAATTTCCCTATTGGAAATCTAATTTCTGTGCTCCTCCTTGGTTCCTCAGGCAAATGAGTTCCTCCAGAGGTTTCTGCAGTCCCAGATGGCACTAGAGAAATCCTGCAGGCAGATAAAGCCCTCACTGATGGGGAGAAGCCCATAGCAGGTACAGGGTAGGGCTGGGCTCACAGTGAGATGTATATGTTCTTGCAGTGCCCTCTGACAGGTGTGAGAGCAAAACCTTCCCAATACCGGAGCTTCCTTCCTTTCTGTGGAACAACCCTGCTGCATCTGGAAACAGCAAAGGGAACTGTGGTTGGACCCCAGACAGGCAGAGCCTTTTCTCTCACATTCTGAAGTGTGTTCTCGATGGTGTGGACATGGGGTTTTGGGGGAGGACTTCAGAGATTTCCTACCTCTCTCTTTAATTTGGTTTGGCCTCTGAGCTCAGGAGGGTGGAGGTCAATCCTTGCCTATTTTTCCCTCCCTAATACCTTCCTGTGGCAGAAGAGTGGACCTGGAAGGAGACAGCTGAGAAGGAACAGGAGCTGCTGAAACAGAAACTGCAGGAGCAGCAGCAGCAGGTGGAGGCTCAGAAGAGAAGTCTCCAGAAACACATAGTTCAGATAATGGAGAAGACGGTGAGAGAAAGAGAAAACCTGCTGAGAGAGCCAAACAAGATATTGGAGCATCACCTGAAGGTGAATCAGGCTGTGGCAGTAGTAGAGCTTGATAGATTTGCCCTGGTACCCCAGGAAGGGATGGGTGAAGGTTACAGCATGGTCATGCAGAGATCACAAGTGCATCTACTGCTTGTGATTTATTAAAACCCTGAAGCCTTTGAATCCTTCCAAAACCTTTAAATTTGGCTCTGTAAGTAGACTTTGGAGAGTTCAGGATGAGTATTCCCCCCTCTACTCCAAGCCCTCAGAGAATATAAATAGGGTTGGATAGCCATTTAGAGAATTTTAAAATGACCTCACAGGGCTTCATTGAACAGATATTCCAATTATGTGTGTTTAATATGAACAACAACTAGTACGCTCTACCAAGGTCACTACCTTTTACCAGGAGACCTGCTCAGCCCAAGGCCCTGAGGTAGATCTGTTCTGACATAAGACTACCAGAAATGTCCAGACTTAAAAACACATAGAAATGATAGATTTTACACTTGCTGCATTGCCTCCAGGTGTGGACAGATCCCCAAGCTATCATGTGGCTTGGAGGGATTTCTCTCATTGTTCATCTGAACATGATTTATAAGAGATTTCTATAATTTAGGGGCCATGTGTTTATAACAGATTTCTATAATATGGGTGACAGTGTCATCCTGAGTGGGACTGAGAATTAGTGCAGTCAGACCAAGGCTACCTCTCATTTGCATTTTTTGACTGGAAAATATTACATTTGTCCTCATGCCAGGCTTAGCCTCCTGGCAAATCCCTAAGGTATATGAATATTATTAAGGCTGTAAACTACACTTCTTCTTAATATTTCGGTCCAAACCAGGAAATATTCCTTGTTACAAGAGTCTCCTTTCATGATTAAGAGAGAACAATATTAGGAATAAAACAAAGATAGTCTGACAAAGTTTCAAAGTTTGACAAAATGTAATCCTTGAAAAAATGGGGGATTTAAAAAGTTTTACTTCCTTCCTCATTTTTTTTTTTTTAGGTCCAAGAAGATCGGTGTACTGAAGGATTTAGAAAGAAATGTGAGGAGATGAGTACAGAGATAAATCATTTGGGAGAGAGAATTGTTGATACTAAAAATGATGATAGTTCCTTGCTTGCACAAGCCTTGGACAACCTTGGCAAAAGAATCGCTTCGTTATTGCCTGCCCCAGCTAATATTCTTGGTAATGTTATGAAAGTAGAGAGCTCACTATTTAAAAAGAAGTAGCTCTCCTTGTAAAGAAATCAGATATATAATATAATATACATGTATGTTCTCTGGCCTATTTCTGATATGCATGCTTTTCACTTTCATCCAGCAATGCTTTAAATATAAAAAGTGATTTCTAGAGAATACTGATGCCTGGCCCACATTAGATAGAATAAATGCATGGACACTTTGATATAGTGTGTTCAGTTTTAGAAAATATATATGTGTGCAAAATCATATATATGTGTATGTACATATATACAAGAGTTTCACTGAGGCTTCACTTCTAATGGCAAAAGATTGGAAACCACTTAATGCTCATTTATGTAATTTGGTAATATATATTTTGCATGTATTTATACTAGAATTCTATGTTGCTAGTAAATAGATAGTGGAGCTCTATTTGTATAAATATAGAACAATCTGGAAGATAGAATGTAGAGTGAAAAAATGAGGCACAAAACAGTATGTATAATGTGTTCACCATAAAAAAAAAAAAGGCAATTATTTTGGGCACTCATAAACATGTATGTATAGTACATTTCTGGAAGATTCATTAGAAATTGGTATCATTGGTTCTTCCTGGAGAAGACAGCTTGGCATCAGGGATGGAAAGGACACATGCTTTTCATTATATACTCTATATTTTCAATTTTGCAAAGTTAGCTTGTGTTATTTCTCGAATAACAAAGAAAACAAACTACAATACTAATAATTAAAATAGTAAATGGAATGTGAATAAATGGAATTGCTCATTGCTTCCAGAAATGACATTAGCCTGCTAAATGAGGGGTATAAGACTAAGATCAGAATACTAGAAAATAACGTTTGCATCCTAATCTTGTTTTTGCTTTGGCCTTGGTTTTTAATCCCTTATATTTGCTTCAAAAATAAGGTATGAACTTTCCTGTTACCCCTTGAAATCTCAACAACAGTAACCTTTATTTCATAGGTTTCAATTACACTTTTACAGTGTTTAGAAACAAATTACTAAACACTAAGAATAGTCACTGGTGAGAGGAATTCCCATCATCCTTAAGTTCAGTGGTGGCGTCTCTGCTGTTGGCAAGTACAGAAGGAGTGATGCACCACTGCAGAAATGGATGCCTTGATAGTAATGGGGAATGAAAAACCCAGACACACAGAGGCCAGGTGTTGGCATTTAAACATCAGAATTCAAGTACATACAATAAGAGTAATGAGCATCGTGGTTTGTCTTAGCTCAGGCTGCTATAACAAATTACCATAGACTGTGTGGCTTACAAAACAAACATTTATTTCTCCCAGTCCTGGAGGCTGTAAGTCCAAAAGCACTGTGCCAGCATTGTTATTTTCTTGGTAAGGGTCCTCTTACAGCTTTACAGATGACAAGGTTCTTACTGTGTCCTAGCATGGTGAAGAGAGAGAGACAGAGAGAGAGAGAGAGACAGAGAGAATGAATCTCATGATTCTTTGTTATACAGGCACTAATTAGATTCATGAAGGCCCCACACTCATTATCTAATCCCTCGCAAACCCCATTTCCAAGCACATTGGGACATTGTTATTTGGGGTTTCCTCAAATGGATTTTGGAGAACACATTCAAACATTCAGTCTATAATTTGGTTGGAGTGGCAGCCAGCAGACCTGACCAGAGGAAATTCTGAAGATGGCAAATAAAACAAGGTGTCTGTAGAGAAAAAAAGAATGGGGAGGAAACCATTGTAATCAAGGATATTTATAGGAAGCTGAGAGGTAACATTGATAAAACGTTATAATCCGTAGCCTTGGTCTAAACCAATTTCAGATGATGGAACTATCACCTGGAGGGGAGGGCAGGATCCCAGGAGAGAGGACCTTGCAACTCTGGGATGAGGATAAATGATAATGATTTTCACAGTGCCTCTCCTAGGGGACCTCTGGAAATGTACTTGGATCCATATGCTGGGAAATGAGAATGCCCAAACACTTCAAGGACTCTCAGAATCAGGATCCAAGCTAGGAGTGATGCTCAGATCCTGAAAAGACATCACAGTCTCCCTGTTAGAGGTACATGACATCCTGGTATGAACACAGTCTTGGCCCAGGTGCAACTAACTTGGTCTAGTATTTTTTTCAAATAAAAGTATAGTTCGTCTGAAGACAGACACCATTTTATATATATATATATATGTATTTTCTTTACATCTTCATAGTGTATGTTTAGGCACAGAGGGTACTTAGTAAGAAACTTCTGTATAAACAAAAAGCTGACACATGTGTGATAGTTTTCAATTGCCAGAATTCCATGATCACACCAAACCCCTGAGATAATAGATTGTTTGGATTTTAGATATTAGATTAAGGTCTCTAATTTGACTTAAGGACCAGAGGAGCAGAAGAAACACTTTTGGTACAGTTTCCCCCTCTGTGACCTTATTCACCACAGTCTCAGTATCTCTGCGAGGATGTTAACTCATCTCCACTGGAGAATTTAAATGACTCCGTCTAGTCGTGGCTTCAAGTGTTCAGAAGGAAGAATGAATGGCTTTGCCTTTTAAAGAAGAAACCATATAGTAATGAATATGTGAACAATGTATCATGGGGTTTAATGCAAAAGTAAACGATTCTACAGAAATATCTGTATATCTGTTCCCACTGAGAGCTTGACTTAAGCAGATGTTCTAATCCCTTGGACTAGACACACCCTGCATTGAAGAGCAAAGAGAAGCCTTGTCTTTTTTAGATTCGACATACAAGTGATATCACACTGTACTTGTCTTTCTCTGACCTATCTCACTTAGCATAATGTGCTCAAGGTCCATTGATGTTGCAAATGGCAGGATATCCACCTTCCTTGTGACTGAATAATATTCCCTTGTGTATATGTATATGTGCCACATCTTTTGTATCCATTCATGTGTTGGCATTTAGGTTGCTTTCATTTCTTGGCTACTGTGGTTAATGCTGCAATAAACTTGAGTGCAGATATCTCTTTGAAATACTGTTTCTATTTTCTTTCAATAAAAAATAATAAAACTGACAATGGTCACTTAGAAAAATAAAAAGGCTTTAAAAAGTAGTTAACAATTTATTCACACATCTATTCTAATCCTCATTAAGGAATGCTTGGTTCTAATTATTTACATTGTTTGTTAAATTCTTATGTCCTCCCTGCCATTGTTCTGGATTATGTAAAGAGAGAAAAGCAAAGATCTTGTCCTCATGCAGCTTACACTGTGTATGGGCCTTACATAATTTTATTTAGGCAGAAATAAATATTGTAATTATATACATGTATATATATATATATGTGTGTGTATATAGATGTGTGTGTGTATATAGATATGTGTATGTGTATGTATGTGTATGTGTGTGTGTATATATATAAATATTTTATGTGTAGTGATCAAGAATCTAAGTTGCAACAAAATAGTCATTTTTAAAGTTTGGTTTCAACCTAGTGCATCTTGCCTGGAGATATAATTGTGTATTATAGAGCCCTAAGGACCAAATATGTTAACTTTAAAGTAAGGTAAAACCTAGAGTGCATGGTGATTGAAGCAATGAATAAATAGATTAATGTTTGGACGTATGAATAAGTGTGACATTTGTTAATTATTTCAAAGGGTAATAAATATCCCTCTTATTACCTATAGGCCAAAAATTAAAGGCTTTGGTGAAGAATTTTGTGTTTTTTGATCTCTATTCCTTTATCACCTGTACAAATTATTATGTTTAAACAAACTAAAGTGGATTCTGTTTCTATGACTGTACTAGGACTGATATGACAACTCTGGAATATTCTTCCTTGTGTCTCTTTTTCCACGGAAGTGTGGTTGTGCCACTCAACAGTGTTATTTGGATGGAATTCCTTTTACTTCAGATAATGTGATCTTATTCCTTAACCACTGTTCTGTGGACAGTGGTCCCAGGCTGCATTGAATATGGTGCTCACTCTTAGCCCAGGAAACAGTCCCTGATAAAACATGAGTAATGAATTCCTCCCCTGATATATTTGGTCTAAGGCCCCAATCTCTCTCTGCCCCTGCTGACTGTCCATTAATATAGAAAATGCAGACAATCAAGTTCTATTTCCCTCCCACTTAAAGTACCTAATTATTTTATTTTGATGAAATATGCACAACTATTTACTATTTTAACTATTTAAAGTGTACAATATAGTGGAATTAAGTATATTCACATAGATGTTACAATCATCATCACTATGTACCTCCAACCCATTGCATCATGCTCAGCTGAAACTCTGTATCCAATAAACAAGTCTCCATTTCCCTCTCCCCAAGCTCCTGGTAAGTGTGAGTAAACTTTCTGTTTCTATGAATTTAACTACCCTGGATACCTCATAAAAATGACATCATATAGTATTTTTCTTTTTGTGACTGTCTTATTTCAGTTAGAATAATGTCCTCAGGTTTATTTAGACTGTAACATGTGTTAGAATATCCTTCTTTTTAAGGCTGAAGAACATTCCATGGTAAGAATGTACTACACTCTATTTTATTTTTTTAATTTTTAATTATTATAGAACTTTTACATTTCCACTTAATTTGCAGTTATTACAAAATACTGGCTATGTTCCCTTTGTTTTGCAGTACATCTTTGTAGCCTGTCTTATACTCAATAGTGTGTTACTCCCACTCCTCCCACTCCTCCTTACCTTTATTGCCCGCCCCACTTCCCACAGGTAACCACTGGTTTGTTCTCTATATTTGTGAGCCTGCTTCTTTTTTTGTTGTTGTTTTTGTTATATTCAATAGTTTGTTGTATTTTATACATTCTACATATAAGTGATATCATATAGTATTTGTCTTTCTCTGTCTGACTTATTTCACTTAGCATAATGCCATCCAAGTCCATCTATGTTGCTGTTAATGGCAAAATTTCATTTTTTATGGCTGAGTAGTATTCTATTGTGTGTGTGTGTGTGTGTAGTGTACAATAAATATCTATACATACTATATCTATCTATATCTATCTATCTGTGTGTGTGTGCATATCATATCTTCTTTATCCATTCACATGTTCATGGACACTTAGGTTGCTTCCATACCTTGGCAATTGTACATAATGATGCTATGAACATTGATATGCATGTATATTTTCAAATTACTGTTTTTGGTTTTGGTTTTGGTTTTGCTTTTATATACCCAGGGGTGGAATCTGGGTCATATAGTAATTGTATTTTGAGATTTTTGGAGAAATCTCCATACTATTTTCCACAGTGGCTGCATGAGTTTACTTTCCCACCAAGAGCCCACCAAGGGTTTCTTCTCTCCACATCATTGCCAATATTTGTTGCTTGTGTTCTTTTGATGACAGCCATTCTGACCAGCAAATACACTACAATTTATTTACCCATTCATACGTTAGTGGATAACTAGATTGTTTCCATTTTTTTCTACTGTTTTGAATAATGCTATTATAAACATTGGTGTACAACTATATATTTGAGTTCTTACTTTCAGTTCTTTTGAGATATATAACTAGAAGTTGAACTGTTGAATCAAATGGTAATTTTACGTTTAATTTTCTGAGGAATAGTTATACTGTTTTCTACATTAGCTGTTCAATTTGTTCCTACCAATGATGTACAAGATTCTCAATTTCTCTATATCCTTACCAAAATTTGTTTTCTGTTTCTAAAGAAATGGCAACCATATTAATGTGTGTGAAATGTATCTCATTTCCTTAATGAATAATGATGATGAGCAACTTTTCAGGTACTTATTGGCCATTTATCTTTGTTATTTGGGGAAGGTGTCTTCAAGTCCTTGACTATTTTTGAAATGAGCTCTTTGTTTTTGTTTTTGTTGTTGCTGAGTTAAAGGGTTCTTTATATATTCTGTGTATTAATTTCTTATCAAATGTATGATTTGTAAACATTTTCTCCCATCCTGTGAGTTACCCTTTATTCTTTTGATATTGTCCTTTTATATGCACAAAAGTTTTAAATTTTTGTAAAAACCAATTTATCTATTTTTTCATTTGTTGTCTACAAACACCTTTGGTGTATATCCAAGAAATCACTGCCAAACCCAATAGAATGAAGAGTTTCCCCTACGTTTTCTTCTAAGAGATTTTGTTTAGCTTTTACATTTAGATCTTTGTTCTATTTTGAGTAAATTTTTGAATATGGAGGAAGGTAAGTGTATAACTTCATCCTTTTCCATGTGAATATCGAATTTCCTCAGTATCACTTGTTGAAAATATTGTGCTTTTCCCACTGAATGGTCTTGACACCTTTACCAAATCATTTGACCACATATGAGAAGATTTATTTACTGTATTCGTCTATATGTCTATTTGGATTACAATAGTTTGTACTAAGTTTTGAAATCAGGAAGTATGATATCTCCCACTTTGTTCTTCTGTTTCAAGATTTTTTATTTGTTTATTTGGAATCTCTTGAAATTCCCTATGAATTTTAGAACTTTTTATTTTCTGGAAAAAATATTGGAATGTTGATAAGAATTGCATGAGATCTGTAGAATCTGTTGAGTAGTACTGACAGCATAACAATATTAAAACTTCCCACCTATGAACATGGATGTCTATTTCTTTATGTCTTATTTAATGTCTTTTGGCAATGTTTTCAGTATGCAAATCATTCTTCTTCTAGGCTAAATTTATTTTTAATTAATCACTTTGATCCTATTTTAAATGGGATTGCTTTCTTAATTTTTTGAATTGTCATGTTAGTGTATAGAAATGCAACTGATTTTTAATTGTTGATTTTGTATCCTCCAAATTTGCTGAATTCATTTATTTTTTCTATTTTTTGGTGAAATCTTTGATATTTCTATATTTAATATCTTGTCGTGTGTTGAGAGAATTTATTTCTTCATTTCCAATTTTAAATCTCTTTATTTCTTTCCCTTGTTTTATTACACTGGCTAGTACCTCTAATACTATGTTAAATAGAGGAGGGAAAAATGGGCATTACTGTCTTTTTTGTTATCTTAGGGGAGAAGATTTCAGTCTTTCATCATTGAGTAGGATGTAGCTGTGGATTTTTCATGCATGGTTTTTATCATGTTGAGGAAGTTTTCTTCTATTCCTAATTTTTTAGTATTTTTTTAACAGAAAAATTATTAAATTTGATCAAAGGATTTTTGTGAATCAATTGGATGACCATTTTTTTCTTTGCTCTCTTAATGTGGTATATTATATTGATTGATTTTTCTATTTGGAATCTACAGGATGTAATCAACATTTATAGAATACCAAAAACATCAGAATACATATTTTCCTCAAGCTAACATGAAACATTCACCAAGATAGACCTCATTATGTATCATTAAACACACCATAAAAATTGAAAGGAACAGAAATGTTATAATGTATGTCTCAGACTAGAGTGAAATTAAACTAGAAATCAACAATGGAAAGATAGCTGGAAAGTCCTAAAATACCTGGATAGTAAACAACACACTTCTACATTATACATAGGTCAAATAAGTCTCAAGAGGGATTTTAAAATGTATTCAATGAAATAAAAATAAAAATACAACTCATCAAAATTTGCAAAATGCAGTGAAAGTTGAAGGAGACTTCTAAGATACTTTTGTCATGATATATAATCTTATGGAGACCATAAACTCAATTTTGGGAAGGGGAATAGGAAGACACAAAGCAGCAGTTCCCAGGAAGGGAAATGATCCTAAAATTAAATTCATAAATGGTTTCCAAGCAAAGAACAAATCCAGGGTGTTGCCAGAAAAGAAAAGAAAAAAGATGGAGGGGTCAAATATGAAATGAAGGACATGACTGAAGATTCTTTTCCTTAAACCTCAGAATCATTACGGTTGCATCCTTGGAGTATGACATAATCAGAAAAAGACTCTCTGAGGAGATACAGTATGTATCATAGATGCTCTCAAACAATTGGGCTTCTGGAAAGTTTAAGGGAGTTTTTCCTCAGACTTCTCAGCAAAAACCCAACGTAGAAATAGGGCTACATTGAAAGGATTTGTGGTTTCAGCATTGTTGAGCCTTGATGAAGCTCACCTCAGAAGGCTTAGACCAAATTGGAGGGTATTTGTGCTAATGAAGAGCTACAGGGGAACCTGTTGATCCTGCCCTGGCACTCCCATGCATGACTATACTTTCATACATTTTTCCTTACCACTTCATTCTCTTATCTATTTTTACCTTTTGTTTTTCTTTCTTTTCTCATTTCTTCACCCCTTTTTGGACAGTTTTGTGTAAGTAATGGACAGAGGACAGGCCTTGGAGTCAGAGAGCTTGCATCTGAGACTAAGCTCTAGAACCAAGCTAAGTGACCTAGAATATGTTAAGTCTAATCTCTTCACTTGCATAAATGTAGGAATAATATCTAATTTACTGTGTGATCATGAGGATTAGAGATAGTAAGTGTACTTCCTTAAAGGTAGAAAGTGTCCAATAAGAGTGGCTTTTATATTGTTTTTATTACTGTTGCTACAATTTTCTTTATGTGGTTGATTTGGGTTCTTGGAGCAGCTGTTAGTAAACTCTACACTGAGTTTCTTTACTCTACATACTCTTTAATATGATTATTTTTATGAGGTTGATTTTGATAGCTGATATTGAACTCTCTTAGTCTCTTTACAGCAGAGTATCCATCACAAGATGCTTTGAGTGTTGGCTTCTAGAAATGCTTACATGATATCCCTTGAGAAATGCCTGGGAACTTGCATCCTCCTATGTCTCCACTTCTCTAAAGATTTCTTCTCAGAGGATTCAAGCAACAAATCATCTACAGGAATTGCCATCTTATGCTTTGCTTCTAACATACTAACATTAGAAAATTATTTATTAATTTTTATTTTTAATACTACAAATATATCTTAGGCCTTCCACTAGCAACCAAAGATACAGCAAGCCCTCAGTTAAAGAGAATGCTAATCTATACTGTATCAGTTTCCCCTTCCTGGCTCCACTTCTGGCACGATGGTTTGCAACTCAGAATCACTCCTCAAAAAAACTGATGAAAACTATTTTTAAAACACATTTAAAAATAGTTGGCCTTATGAGCATACACAAATGGAAATGCCGCTACTGATATACAGAAAATGAAGACACATTTACTAAAGAATATTTACTAAAGCTCCATAAAATGATGAGTCTTTAGTATTTGAAGATCCGCACTTTTCCCCTCTCCACTCATTGAGCTGGGAACTCCACCCAGACTTGTACAACTAAGAACACAAGTTTTTGACTCCCCCCAGGTCCTGGTTGGAGGGTTGTCTTCCTGGGAAGGACATGACATTAGCATTTCTCATACTGCCCCTAGATAATTGTTGCTGAGGCAAAGTTCTGTACTACTGCAGCCAACAGGTGGGGGCCCCATTCTTCCACCACGTTTCCTCTCATGAGACAAAGGTTCTACCTTGGGCATGGTAGGACATTGAGGTCCCAATTGCTATTGACTCAACTCATAGGACAGGGGATTGTGCCAAGGGAGACAAGCCAAGGACACCTGGGGCTCTTGCCCATATAGCCACTGAGCACTTACTTCTTCAAACTGGGCTGTCACTTAGAATTGACCTATTGTTCCTTACTCCAGCACCAGAGTTGTGGCTCAGAGATTTTCCCTGGGAGGAAAGGCAGACCATAGAACAGAGAGCTCAAATTATCTCCCCAAAGGAGCCAACTTTATTTGCAACAGCATATGAAGTTCAAATCTAAGTTTGCTTTCAAAAACAGTAGAAGTGTTGGTGAGAGGCAATGTGGAGGAGACTGATAAATTCATTGAAGATACAGGATAAATGATAAGCCAACTATTTGCTGGAGAAAAATAAGAAACCTGCTGCAAGAACTAGACTCTGAATAAATTTCAAACTTTGACCATCAGGAACTGTCCCTTCATAGCAGTCTGAATTTGACTGGATTAGGGTGTAAATAATTTATTCTCCAAGGCATTGTTATGAACAGTAGAGCTTTTAACCAGCAGTTAGTGGAGTTTCATAGGTTAGTGTGGTCAGGTAACTAGACAAACACTGCCTAAGTCCTGCTAAAACCTTGTTATCCCAAAGTGGCTGGGCATGTCCAAGGATGAATCCCTGAGGAAAAACATCAGAGGCTTTACCCTGTGTCTGTTTAGGGGATAGAGGAGGAAGAGAAGGGAATGGACAACACTAAAATAATCCAGTTAGTCTTTAAACAAGTAAACAAGCTAACAACAATGACAAGCACTGAAAGAGGGGAGAGATGACGCCAGTACCCAAAGTTGCTGCAATATCTAAAATGTTCATTTTCCAAAAAATATGAGACATGTAAAATAAGCAGGAAATTATGGCCTAGATACCAGAAGAATAGCAGGCAATAAAGCCACCTGCATGAGAGACCAGATGTGAGAAAAGAAGCCATTATAAATATGTTCAAAGAAACAAAGAAAACCATGATTTTAGAAGTAAAGCATGATGACAGTGTCACATCACATAGAGAACATTAATAAAGAGACAGAAATTATTAAAAATAACCAAATGGAAATTTTGGAACTGAAAGGAGCAATAACTGAAATTTAAAAATTCACTAGATGGAATCAATAATACACTTAAACAGGCAGAAATTAAAAGTACTTAAGAATAGATCAATAGAAATTATGCAATCCAAGAACAGAGTGAAAAAAGAATGAAGAAAAAATGAGCAAAGTTTCAGAGAAATGTGGGACACTAATGTATACCAACAGACATGTAAAGGCAGCACCAGAAGAACAGAGAAAGAAAGGAGCAGAAAAATATTTGAAAAATTATTGGCTAAAAACTTCCCATTTCCAAAAAAATTTAAATCTACATATCCAGGAGGTTCAACAAACTGCAAGTAGGATAAACTCAAAAAGACCCATGAATAGACACATAGTAAAAATGCCAAAGAAAATCTTGAAGGCAGCAAGAGGAAAATGACATCTTGCTTAAGAAAACTCATATAAGATTAACAGTTGATTTATCATCAGAAACAATAGAGGGCTGAAGGCAATAGGATAACCTATTCTCAGCCCTCAAATTTTAAAAGCTCTTAATCAAGAATCATATATCCAGCAAAATTATCATTTAAAGTGAAGATGAAATAAAAAGACATTTGGAAAACAAAATCTGAAAGAATCTGCTGCCAGTAGACCTACTTTACAAGACATACTAAAGTTAGTCCTTCAGGCTGAAAGCAAGTGACCCAAGACAGTAATTTGAATACACACACACACAAAACAAAGAACACTGATAAAGGTAATTATGCAATTATAAAGGAGTATAATTGCCTATTTCTTATCCTTTCTTATCTTGTTTAAAAATCATAAAGCAGTATACATTTAATTGTATTTGTGGGCATATAACATACAGAAATGTAATATATTTTACAATAGCAGGGCAAAGAGGTTGGTGAGAACAAACCAACATTGGGTTAAGAATTGACTCCAGATGTTTCACTTGAATCCAAAGGAACAAATGCATAGAACCTGAAATGGAAAGAAGGCTAATATGAGAAAAATTATACATATAACATAAAAATTGTGTTCTACACTGGAAACTGACACAACACTGGAAACTGACTATAACTCAATTTAAAAAAAAGAAAAATTATACCTATAAACTTGCTCTCTTTTCTCCTCTCAGCTTCTTTAAAAGACATAAAATTACATAAAGGAATAATAATTATAATGATGTACTGTCGGGCTTATAACATGATTAGAGATAATACCTATGACAAGAATACCACAGTAAGAAAGAAAAGAGAGTAGAGCTATATGGGAATGCTGTTTCTACATTCTCTGAAATTGCTGGTGTAATTGTGAAACTGTTTTTGATAAGACATATATGGTAAGGCCTAAAGCAATCACTAAGTAAATAACTAAAAATATATAGCAAGAAAATCATTAAAGAAGTTAAAAAGTAATATTAGAAAATATTCAATTAATGAAAAAGTAAACAGTAATGCCAAAAAAAAGACTTGTGGTGTAGAGAAAATAATAACTTAAATGAGAAATGTAAATCCTATTGATTTGCTTAGTTTTGTTTTTATGAACTCTGGATACAAGTCCCTTATCAGATATATTATTTGTGAATATTTTCTACCATTTTGTGGGTTGTCTTTTTATTTTCTTAACATTACTTTTTCAATTAATGCTATGTCTCTCTCTCTCTTTTTTTTTTTTTTTACTTAAAATAAATCAGAGCAAACACAACATGTGTACAAATCTATAGATAAAGCTTCTCTGGAAAAAATGCATAAATACATGGCAAAGAAATGAGGCTTGGCATTTTAATGCTGATCATGCCAAACTCAGTGCCATAACACCAAATCTGTGCTTGCAACACAGTGAACTATGTGTATCTGCTATACCCTACTTCTCAAATCCAGGACTTATGAACTCAAATCAGAATTTGCCATCAAAAACTCAAACTTGAATTCCTGTACTAGGAATGTCTCCAGTAGAGAGCACTAATGTTTTTTGAATATTCAGTGTAAGTAGCTTTAATTGAGATAAGGCCTAGGAAGGAGTTACAACCATTTCCCATTCCCATATATCTGGGTACACAAGACATAGGCAATTATTCCATATCTATTAACAGTTTACAGAGCACCCATTGTCCCCAGGCACCACATTAGGCCTTGGGATCCTGAGGAGGAAAAGATACACTCTTACCCTCAAGGAATTTGGCCTAGTGAAGAAGACTGTCTCAATCCCCTAATAACATCTCTTTGCATCAATCAAGGAAAGCATTTACTAATCATGCACTTTCCTATCACAAACTACATACATATATGTAGAAAAGCACATGGACTGTAAGCATTTGCAAACAGTAGGTTCAGGAGGGCCTTAGAGAAAATCTAGTCAAAGTCTCTCATTTTGTACCTGGAAACTTTAAACCCAGAGTGGATAAGTGACTTACCCATGATCACGACAAGAGCTAAGATTAATATGGCACTTCCTATATGCCTAGAACTGCTCTAACAGTATTGTTTATTTAATCCTCACCACAACTCATTTTTGAAATACAAAACAAAGGCACAGAGAAATTAATAAACAACAAAAATCAAACAGCTCACAAGGGCAAAGTCAGGATTTGAATCTAAGTAGTCTTGCTCCAGAATCCATACTTTTAGTCACCATGCTATATTTAAGTAGCTATGTCTAAAGGCAGTCATGATTTTCTGACTCATGTTTTTACACTGTCTTGTTATTTTATACTGTCAGGGTTTCCAGCAACTCTAGAACCCATTGGTCAAAAATTATCAAAGAAATCTCAAGATATTATGGTACTTCAAAGTCACAAGATCCTCGATTTGGGGAAAATGGCTCAATTCAACGTGGATGTATATGTTACCAGAAGGTGAAGATGAAGACATGCACAGACATGAGAAATATAATAAGTAATCTTGTAATAAGTATTTTTTTATCTTACTTTGACAAATGTTGCCACTTGTGTCTCATTTCCTTGTCTTCCTGAATCACTTCCATGTACTCCTTCTCACTTCCAAATCCCAGTCTTTAAGTGTGTTGATTCTTCAATCAAATAAGGACATGTTAATGTAGACAGAGCTAGGGATTAAATCTTGAGAGGACCCTGCACTATACAAGATAGAGAAAATGTGCATTTCAGAAGCCTCAGACTTCACTTCACCCATTCATTTATTATCTAACAAGTATTTATTGGGTGCCTGCCATATGCACAACAATGCACTGGGTTCTGGGGATGTGCTAGTCTATGTGATGGATGTGACCTTTACCCTCCTGAGGTCCACAGTCTTACAGCATTCCTCCAGAGTAAGTTAGGGATCAATAGTTAAGCACTTGTCAATTCTCAACCTGTTGGGCCTCTGAATGATGACTGAGCTACAGGAGGATGAACAGAATGACTCAGCAAGACTGGGGACTGCTAAGAGATGCTGTCACTCTCAGGTGTGCAGACTACAGAGGAGAGAGCATGTTATTTTGAAATGACAGTAATACACTGTTTGAGTGATATGCATGAACTATAAAATAGTTTATAAATAGAAATTATTTGCATTATGATTATGTTTTGTCAGAATGCACACATATTTTTTTGTGTGTTTGTGTCCTTGAGGACCCTGAAACAAAATTTTGTATCTGATTATTGAATTGGTTTAGTAAATTAAGCAAATCCAGGCATTTTATTTGATAATTAAGTTCACTCAAAGATGAAGGTAAAATTATAAAATTTACACCCACTTACATATTTGTTTCATCCTTTAGTATGCTTCCCCCCTCATTTTTACTTGTAATCAATCTGTCTGTAACTCCCCCAGTTACACAGAGGCCTTTACCAGACACAAAAAGCTATTCTGCTCACAAAAACAACAGGCTTCCTTAAGCCTTAAGTTTTTTTTTTTTTAATTTGCCCTTTAGGTCTCAATTTCTCTGAGAAATCTGGGAAGTCCTCTCCACTTTAGCCCACTCTTTCATCTACCAATGTAAGACCCATCTAATTTTGCCCTTCAATTTTGTAATGAGATAAAGGACACCTGATTTATTATCATACTGCTCTTTTTCATAAGGTGACCTGGTTACATTCAGCTATTATAAAGCATATTTGAGTCATAGGCTCTGAACCATGTCAATATCCTGTACTAGGAGATTTTAATCAGCCCTGAATTTGCTCATATATCCAGCTACATATTTGCCTCTATTTTTTTTTTTAAACTATAAGTTTCTTGAGGGCACATGTTTATTTGTTTTTAAATCCTCCAAAAACAATTTGGTGGAGAGACTGAATTGGAGATAAAGAAGTTAGCAGAGATAAATTAGTAGAATAAGTGGATAATTGGAAGGTGTGCCTGCATTTGGATACATAGGATTCAGGAGACAAAGACAAAGAGAACTGTGGTGTGGGGACACACTGGTGTTTGATTAGTTAGTCCCCACTGATTTATCATGTCCAGCCTAACGGTCCCTGGAGGAATGCTTGGAGACTTGTGGACCCCAGGAGGGCAAAGGCCACATCCATCAAATGGACCAATGTATCCTCAGAAACCAGTCCAGTGTTTTGCACACAGTAGGCATAGAATAAACATTTGTTGGATGATAAATGAGTGGTAAGATGAAACGAAGTCTGAGATATCTGGAACATGAAATATTCCTATCTTCTTTTCTGATATAGTCCAGGATAGTTACATTAAACACATAGAAAACAGAAACTCCTGCCTAGACTGTTAGTGGCTTGCCCCAGATCTCACTGACAGAAGAGCCACCAGCAGAAGCCAAGATACCAATTCTCATACACTTTCTGACTCATATCTCTTTTCCTCTATTTCTAAAATGTTCTGAATCTTGTTCTTTTACAATTTATATTGATTCTTAAAAATTCTTAACAAACTATATATATGTGTGTATATATACATACATACACACACACACACACACACACATACATATGCATACATATTATGTCCTAGTCTTAGAGAATCAGTTAAGATTAGAATTGAAGTTCAGTATTAAATGTGTATTACAATTAACAGATAGCCTAATATTAGGCCAAGAAACACATACGCACAAATACATACACGCACAGTCATTGAGGAACAAAAGATGGGAGGGGCATGGAATCAAGGCCTAGCTGGTATTAGACCTGGGTTACTTCAAATCAAAGAAATGAAAAAGTTGACTATGAGGAACCTCAGAAACCAGCTGCTTTCACAGTATCAGGAAAACTTTTGCCCAGATTTCAAAATGGTCCAGGGAACACAGATTGAATTCTTACAGGGATCCCAGCAAGCACTGTGTCAGTCACTAGCAGAACCCATCAGGGCTTTTTTTATATCACTTCACAGGAGCTAAAGAGCACTAACTCTGCTTTAATTCTAAGCTTTCAGCCTGGCTTCACTTGCAAATATTTTCTTAGAAGTCTTCACTTTATGGATGGGAAAGAGACAATAGTCAATAACTGGCTGGCTCCTGTGTGGCAGATTCCAATATGGGACCCAGATGACAGTACATATTCTTTAAATGGGATGCATGGGAAACTTTCAAAGAAATATTTGGACATCTTCCAAGAAGACAGATTAGCTGGAGATGGCGGGCATCCTGCTGCAGGAAATCGTGTTTTTCCCTTGAAGGAGAGCCTGGAAGATCACCTTCCTAACACTTGTCATAAAAGGAAGGGATGTCATATAGTTAAGGCAGAGGGTCAATCAGCATAGTGGGCTGAGAACACAGAGTAATTGGTCGTGAATATTTAAGACTGGGACCATGATAAGGGATCAGCTCACACAGAAGTGCACAGCTGGACTTGCACAATTACAGTTTCTAGTCAACCTACCTTATTCCAAAACCACTTGCAATGTCGACCTTATCCTGTCCTTGGACTTCTCACCACTGAGCTCATTCTCAGGGGTCATTCTCAGAATTTCTCCCAGGCCCGAGGAGAGCTCACGTTAAAACTCTGCAAACAGGAGATTGAAAAGTTCAGGAAAACATGGGGAAGTCTTTGATCAAAAATAAATAAAAATTCTTCATCAATGACAATATGCTCAATCATACAGAGTTGAACCAGCAGGATGACTTTCTGAGAATGCAAAGCCATGAATGCCTTCTCACTTTTGTTCTTTTCTTCTGACCTGATGTCTCAGTAGGACTAACAAACTTGAACCCTGGTGTTGAGAAAATATTCCAAAGTAGTATTTCAATTGAGCACTGTAAAGCTAGCCAAACTTTCCCAGACCCATGTTCCTATGCTCCTCCTTCAACCCTGCGTGGCCCACAAACCTCTCCTCCCCTTTCAGGTGCTGCATGCTTCCCCTATATATTACATACCTCTGAGAAAAGGAATAATGTTTCCTGTTTACCTTCGTATTCTGCCTCACCTCTCCAGAACTCCAGTGCTTTCTTTTATACACTGTAGAATTTCAATGTTTTAATTAATTGAAAGAAATAGAGAATTTTCCATTATCAGAAATAATTTTATAATACAGAATTGGAAAATAACTGTTAATGCTGGATAATATTCTGTCTTCCATTAATCATAAAAATTTTCTAATGACACAGAGAAATCTGAACCCTTATCAAGGCAGCCACATGGAGCAGAGATGATGACACTCAGAGTCTCTCTTTTTTTAATTTTTTTTTTTTATTTTTTGGTTTGGATTGGGTTTTATTGTTTTGTTTTGTTTTTCAGGGAATCAACTCAGAAAGGCCCTGCCAAACCTAGGAGTGAGTTGATTGCCCCATGTAGGTCATGCAGTTCAATAACACAATTTGTAGTGATCCTTTCATTTCTGTTATTTGTGACTCTGCTTGTGCCATTGGGCAGAGGAACCGGCCACATTGCTGCTCACACTCATCTCCTTTATCATATGAATGTGAGGAGCCTAACACTAGATATGTCCCCAAACCAATGGGATGCTGTAGAAAACAGAGTATTTCTATGTCTTTTTCTTCTGGATTTTCTCAGGTTACCAGAAAGAGATTGACTGAGCCCTGAGGGTGGATTGGTCATTTTTAAGACAATATTTGGGGCAGATAAGGCAAACATATACAATTTAGGTCTTTCTAAATTTTACTTCTCTTTCATGAGTCTCTTTCTGATTATTATCACCTGCACTGATCCATCTCTTCATGTAAATAGTACTTGGTTGTTTTCTATGTGTTCACCTAAGTTCTGAGCTGCTTGAGGTCAGAAACCAATATTGATGCTTTTTGATATTGTTCTTGATATCTAGCATACTGATGGGCACAGAATGAGTGCTTAATAATTATGATGAGACTTCTAAACACAATTTTACACTTTGACAAATTTGGCTGTGGAAATAGTGACTGAGTGTTTTAGAATTTTCTATGAACAGAATAATAAATGTATATAGGAAATTTATAAAATATAGATGGGAAATAAAATACAGCAGCATCTTTCAGAGACACAGCTTCTCTTTCCTTTCTCTTTCCAGATCCATGCAGGTGACAGATCTTTCTCTGTCCACCTCTGATGGAGACTATATTCTTTACTGTCCAGTAGCATATTCCCTTTGATTGTCTCTTAGGTATGCAGAATTGCGAGCATATTCGAACTTTCCTTCTTTCCTTCTGTCAAATTCTTGTCAGCAGTTTTACACACACACACACCCTTCCCGCACCACCAATCTTTTGCAGATTATAATCAGGAGTTCTTCAGGCTTCTGCCTAAGAGGGTGGACTTTGCAGACTGGTGGGCCTGGGTTTGAACCTTACATGATCACTTTGGATAAGTTTCTGGATTAGTTAAAATTAGCTGCCAGTTACAGAGACTGCAAAGAACAGTGGCATAAACAAAGTGATGTTTGTTTCTCTTTCACATTAAAAAAATTTCTAGAGAGACAATCCAGAACTGGTATTATGATTTCACAAATCTCCTGAGGCTTAGGCTGGTTCCACTTTTTAGGTTTGCTAAACATCAGATGAGGTCCTCAAACTCATAGCCCTAGATGGAGCTTTATCCATCACATGCAATGTAGAAAGGAGGAAGGAAGGAAGGGAAGGAGACAGAGGAAGGCAAGCATCTATGATCTCTTAAGGAAATTTCCCAGAGGCTGTCATACACTTCCTGTTACATTTCATTGACCAGAATTTAGTATTGTGACCTCACTAAGCTGGAATAGAGACTGGGGAATGTTGTCCTTATTCCAGACAATACTCAGCTGAAATGTGGGCGGTTCACATCCTTAGAAAGAAAGGGGGAAAGGAGCATCAGAGTAGCCAAATACCAGTTACTCTATACCACTTTTTTCTTGACTGTTATTACCCATCTCACAGGAGTCTTAGGATTAAAATAAATGTTACTATGAAAGCATCTAATACAGTATCTAACATAAAACAAGCTTTCGGTTAATGTTAGTTAATATCCCTCCTTATTATTTTTTGTGAATTTTCTCATTTCCCTGATACCCCATCATTGGCATCCAAATTCTATTTTAAATACTTGCCCCAGTTGATGGTACTAAGCTGTAGTCTTGTACCTTTTCATAAGAGGGAGCAACAAATACATTATTATTCAAAGTCAGCATTAATTTTTTAGCTTAAAGTTTGGCTTAGATTTAAGACATAGCTCTTGGAATCAAATAGACCTCGATGTGAATCCTGTCTCTGCCACTTAGTCAGTGTCTAACCCCAGACTCTTGCTCCCTCCATTTCCTCATCTGTGACCTGGGGTAAGATTCAGATATGAGGATTAAATGAAAATAATAGAGAGAGAGCGCCTGACAAAGTAAGTGGTAGTTTTTCTTATCTTTTTAAATTTGGCCGAATCTGGGTGAACCTTTTTGAAAATGAACTCTTATTCCATTAAAAAAAAAAAAGTTTTAAAATTGGTCATCTCCATACATATACAAATGAGTGTTGTTAAATTGTTAGTCAAACCTTTTGATAATTGTCTCCAAAATCAGTTTAAACCCAAATAGCAGCAAAGTCTTTCTTGTTTTTTTTTTTAAAGAAAAAAACAGCATAGCTGAGCCTTAACCTTATTTAGCCTTGATTTGAATGATTTTTGGCAGATCCACTCTTAGAAGCAGAAACATTTCCACCAATGAGTATATTTCATAGCATCTTTCCCCCAGTGGCTAGTTGTTAAGCCCCTACTGTGTCCCAGAAGCTGTGCTAGTTTCTGGGGACATATTGGCAAGCAGAAATGCACATGGTCCCTGCTGCTGTGGAAGTCGCAGTTACTGAGGGAGACAGGTGAATAAATCACTGAAAATAAATGAAAAATTGCCATTATTAAAGTTGTTAGGAAGGAGACATACCGGTGCTGTGAAAGTATGTGTGAACATCTTATGATCCAAGGTTGAATGGTGATTTTAGGAACAAAAAATTGACCAGTCAGTTGAAGTAAATAGATATTATGAGCATATGGTTTGAAATGAGCTCAGACACAAGGTGAGACTGCCCTTGGCATGGACCAAAACATGCCACAGTCTCCAGCACCACTCCAAAGAATGCATTTCATGGTTTGGGGCTGTATTTAAAATAAGTGCCCGTGATATATAACTTCTCAATGTGATACTCTGAAAGGGGCTACATAATTTAGGAATAATCTAATTATTTCATAATGTATTCATGCTATATTGATAAATATTAAATTCACATACTTTTTTTTTTGATACACCAAGCAGAGATATCTGAGAAAATTGGCTGTAAAGTAGGATCTTTTCAGAGAGGGTCAGAGTGTTGATCTGCATTACCTGTAGTGAGAATTTGAATTTGAAGCCATTTGGCTGAATGGGGTGGCATAAGAAACACTGTTGGCAGAAGAATAGGTAGCCCACAAAGTAGCAGTGGAGGATGACCACAGGATGAGAGGTGTGAGCAGTGTGTTCCAGTGAGCAGGCAGGACTGTGCTTGGGATGGCCCATCTCAGAGCCAGCAGGCAGCCCCAATGTCCCATCTCTCCAAGGCATTCCAGGTTCACATAGACAAGAACCCAGCTTGGCACCTTGGCAGTGGGGTACCATTTCTAATTGTCCTGTCCAGCTGAGCTAACGGGGCATCCTTTGGGGAAAATGTTGCCTCTCTGGTCTCCTTTAGGGGTTTGAAAGTTGTCTGGGAGGCTCTGTTCCCATGTAACATGTTAGGGCATGACTGAGCCTCGGGGGAAGAGCTGCCTGCCATTGGACTTTAGGTGGTTTCTTGTTCTGAGCTGATAAATTTAAGATGAATTCCATTCATCTAAAGATTTTTAAGTTCATCTCTGTAGGCAAACCTAAATGAGTTTTAGTTAAATGAGGTACCAAAATAGGCAACTGAGCAAGGGCTTGTCTTCCAAAAGCATTTGTGAGTCATGATGCAGTTTCTAGAGGCATAGTGTTGTGCACGGTGGGCAGGTTCCCAGCCTTCCCCAAGAGTATTTGTGCTAGGTATTTACCCTAAGGCATCACAAGCCTTTCACTTTCACCTTCCCAGGAATGCCACTGGAACTAGGAATTTCCCCAGCTCTTCAATTGCTCTGTAATTGGAATTCCTCCCTCAGGGTGCAGCAAACTTGTTTCAACCTCAGGGACTTCTCAATTGTTGTTCTCTGCCTAGAAAATTCTTCCCCTAAGAATCTGAATGACTGCTTCCTTCTCAATGGAAGGTCAGCTCCAGAGTGACCTCAGGGATACTTTCCCTAATATCTAGATAAAGTACCACTGCCTGCTACCATCATAGTCCTTCAGACCTGGGTTCATTGCTTGCTGACTTGTTCATATTCTGTTCCCCCCAACACAAACACAAGAATATAAGTTCTGTGAAAGCATGGTTCTTGTCTCCCTTGTTTACCTGTTCTTAAGCCTGGTAGAGAGTAAACTTCCCAACCTGCTGCATGTGATAGTAGGCAAAAAGTTTACCCCTTTGGACATAAAATAGGGATAACATCACCTGTGCTTCCTGCCTCATAGAAAAACTGAGGACCTGGAGTTAGGGTGCTGAAGATACTTTCTCTCCCAGAAACTTGTGACCAATTTTTTGATTCAATATATATATATATATATTGCAAATATCAATACCATTTACCCAATTACATAACCCCAAAAGTCTTAGAACATATTTTGTGCTTGTCTTTGCTTTGCTCCCCACTAAACTACTCCTTAAACAATAGTAATCAGTTTGTCCAGAGGCCATATCCTTAAGGTCCCTCCCTTCAGCACCCTTCCTTCACAGCTCCTTGATTGCCTTGAGTCTTTCCAGGACCACTGATAATTGTCTTATAACCAGCAGATCAGTTTGTATTCTTTCCCCTCTTCCACCTCCCAAATTTGTCATCCACACTGCAGGAAAATAATTGTTGTGGAAGGCAAATTCCACACCAATACTGCTTAGTTTAATAATCATGTAATGACTTGCTTTGCCACAGGATCATGTCCAAATACCTTGAAGAACCATGTAAGGCAGTCTTCCTCTGTGTGCTTCTGCAACTCTCCAGCTTCACCACTTGCCCTTCTGTCATTTCTAAATCATCAGTGCACACAACATGGACAGAATGTGCACAGTCATGTGCCATATGCACCAACCATCCCAAACTGTTTGCAGTGCAGAGAGGAAGGATTCCAGGTGGCTTCACTCCCCTCTACCTGTGGTGTTCACATTGCCTTGTCAAACACCTGCCCATCTTTTAAGAGTCAGTTCAAGTGTACCTATTCTTAAAGAACATTCCAAACACTTGCCCTCTGCCCACCACTTCCAAGAGCTCCTCATTTCTTCCTCTGCACTGCCTCTGAGCCTTGTAGTGTGCCTATTATAATACCCATGCCAGAGATCATCTCTGCCTCCTCCTCAGTGCTCCTTCATGGTCAAGTTATTTGATTCATCTCCTGAGCTTCCTGGGCCAGGCATTATACTTGGCATGTTAATCAGTATCTGGAAAAGAACAAAACAACCAAATTCAGCGTACTTATTATCTAGTAGAGGGCTTCATTCAATAACATACTTTTGACTGATATTTGAAAAATTGAAAGATCTCCTTGAAGGTTAGAGTTAGGAAGAAGGGATATTGTATTTATGCTGTTAATAGATATCAGTTGAATGGCCAAAATATTTTGTCAATGAGCTAGTGTTAACTGAATATTTACTGTGTTCAGAGTTCTGGATGTGGCCAATTGCAGGGGATGCTTGAAATAGCTTTTGGACATTTCTGAAATGACTCTGGCTTTATCATTTCACTGGGTCAAAATGTTAAATGGTCAGCACAGGTTCTCAGCTTCCAGGCAGTTTAGAACATAGTGCCTGAATGTTTTTTCATCCGCTAACCTCTTAAAGGATTTTGAAACACTGTGTCCTTTCCTCATCCATTTAAAAAGATAATATGTAAAAATTTTATCTTGACTTTAAATCATTATAAAAGATGGTGCTTCTTACATTATAAATATTGATTTACAAAAACCACTCTTTTTAATGTACACAATGGAAGCTAAATTAAATACCAAAGTGATTTTGTATCTACCATGTCATCCATATAAAAAAAAAAAAAACACACATTATAAACAAACTGTTCTAGAAAAGCCAGGAATTTTACATAGTTGTTTCCCTTGCAGAACTCATTTCATTCCTCTTCTCCTATAAAACTTAATCCCCATATAACATTCTTGTGTTTGATATATTTTCTTGATTACAAGTGCATTCTTAGCTCACGCTCATCCATGTACACCCACCCCTTGGCTCAGGACACCTGCTGGACATTGGCTGAACATCAATTTCACCCTTTCTGTCTCTTACTTCAAGAGACAGAAAAGGTCCTCACAAAATTGGGAAGGAGGAAAAAGAAAAATAGAAAAGGAAATCAGTGCAGTATCTGACTTTTGGTGAGGGAGCCAAAAAGGGGAAAACACTCTTTTACTGGGACACACACAGAGAGATCAGTTGGGATTGAATTAGATCCAATGAGGGTGAGAGGAGTGCACAGCAGATGCCTGGCTGACAGAACTGAAAGAAACCAGCACAAAATATCCCTGTAATCAATCCCCAGACCTTGACTTGAGCTGTTGATGCTGAGCTAGGAATGTCTGCTGAAGCTGAGGGAGAGGGCTGTGGCTGATGGCACAGACTGAGTCTCATGGGGTTGGAGTGTGTTGTTTTCTGTGATTGGTAGTATCTATGGAACAGAACTGTCTGGGACCTGAATTCAAAAAGCAACATTGCTGATGCACATGGTGTGGATTATCTAGGTATCTCATGGACATATTCACTATCTCTGCAGGTCCAGGGCCCAATTTGGCATTTTTGCAATAGAAGAGAAGCACGGTTCTATCAGAATCATCATAATTTTGGTCTGAGAGACCCAGGGGAAGTTCGGGTTGAAATCAGAATCCATGGCCAAAGAACCTGCATATTTCATAGGCACAACTGTGATTTTTATTGTGTCCAAGGCAGAGGGTGTGGATATGCTCTGTGGTTGTCTTGGTGGTCCCATGCCACAAGGAAGAGAGAGCCAAGAGCAGAGATCTGGGTGCACAGAAGGGGAAGTTGAAGCCTTTCCATCAGCCTTGTCTACTACGTGAAAATGTGACAATAGGGATGGCACTGACCTGATACTGCACTGAGGACCCAGCTGGGGGACTGAAGGATCATTACAGGAGGCCCTAGTGCATGACATCTTTAGATTTGTTTCCACTGGTGTTTCTGTGTAGAATTTGGACATTCCCATGGCAATAGAAAGGGCAAAGGAACTGTTATGAGTGTGTATTGGAAACATTCCAACACCACATACCACAGCCTGCACCCCAGAAATGGTTTGGAAGTCTCAATTCCAATAAAAGGAGAAGCACTAGCCACTCTCCAATCTGTGATAAACACCTAATCAAAATGAGGCTCTGTTAAACAACAAAAGTAGATTGTGTTCACCACAACAAAAACCACATTGACAATCATAGAAATAACAGGCAATGCACTCACAAGAATGACATGGCACCACACCATACCAAAAACAGATCTCACAGCAATATCATGGAAATGTGTGCAGCCAACATAGGAAATCTTCCACTTAAAAAAAGCCCTTCAAGTCTACAACAGATAACTGACAATCTTTAACCCATAAAGATAGAGAGCTATAATAAAATGAAAAAGAAGAACAATTCCCAGACCCAACCTCCAACACACTTGGAAACTGAACAAAAAATAAATTAAAAAAAGGCAGCATGTGAACACCCTTATCTACAGAACAGACTGAAATAAAAATTAGATTATGACTACTTCTTAAAAAAAAAGTTTTAGTTTTCTAAAATGTCTAAATTTTCAAAGCCACATTTTATATTCTCCACCACCTTTTTCTTGTCAATGAGCCTGAGTAAGGTGTTCACTCAGTGACCAAGAAGATCTCAGGTGTTGTCAGCAGGACCTAAAGCAAGCCTCTTCCTACTTGCTTCATCAAAAGAAAATCGACCTATAGTTCCTGCCACTGAGCCAAGAAAACAGGCAGTGAAAAGACATTCAGTGTTGTTAATCATTAGAGAAATGCAAATTAAAACCACAGTGAGATATTACCTCTTGTCTACAAGGATGGCTATCATCAAAAAGAACACAAAACCACAAATATTCAGCAACAATGTGGAGAAAATTGAAACCATATACACTGTTGGTGTATAGTTTATACAGAGACTAGTGTGTGAGAGCTGAGTCCTGGAGGCCTGTGATTTATCCAGGAGGTCAAGTCATTGCAGGCAGCATGTGCTGCTTGAAGCCAGTTTTCAGCCCTGGCTGTCCATGCGCATCAGTCTCCTCAGGAGCTGAGTCCCCCAAAATCACAAACCCCCACCCAGAGATTCTGATATAATTGGCCCAGGCATCCTGATTTGAAAAGCTTCCCACTTGATTCAATGTGTAGTCGCATTGAGAGACACTGTGAGCAACTAGTTCACTCTGGGTTTAGTCAGTATAATTTATACACCCAAACTAGGAAAAGAAGGAACAATAGAAATGCAAACTATTACAACCACAATGGAAAACAGGACGGTGGCTTCTCAAAAAACTAAAAATAGAACTAATATATGATCTAGCAATTCCACTTCTGGGTATTCATCCAAAGAAAATGAAAACATTAACCTAAAAATATATATGAACCCCAATGTTCATGGTAACCTTATTTACAATTGCCAAGATATGGAAGCAAACTAAGTGTCCATCAACAGATGACTGGATAAAGAAGTTGTGGTATATATAAAATGGAATATTACTGAGCCATAAAAAAAGAATGAAATGTTGCCATCTGCAACAATATAGATGGACTTGGGGAGTATTATGCTGAGTGAAATAAGTCAGACAGAAAAAACAAATACTGTAGAATATCACTTATATATGAACTCTGAAAAAGAAAACTAGTGAACATAACAACAACAACAACAACAACAACAACAAAATACAGACTCACAGGTATGGAGAACAAACTAATGGGTATCCATGGAGACAGGGAAGAGGGGAGGGCAAGACTGGGATAGGGAATTAAGAGGTACAAACTACTACTTATACAATAAATAAGCTACAAGGATATGTTATACAGCACAGGGAACATAGCTGATATCTTATAATAACTATAAATGGAGTATAACCTTTAAAAACTGCAACCTGGAACTTATATAATATTGTACATCAACCCTACCTCAATTAGAAAAACGTCGAAGACCAGTTTGCCCCATGTGACCCAGGTCCCTCCAGTTTTGCCTCCTTTTCCTATCTGTAGGGCTCAGTGTCATCATCTGTTAAATAAGGTACTCAGGCTAGAAGGCCAGCTCTACTTCAAGAATCCTGTAAATCTATTGAAAGCAAACTAAATGATCAAATGAGAAAACTCAACCCCAGCATGAGCAATCCTTACTGCTGGCAGAAGTTCCATCTCCACCATGATGAAATGAGGACTAGATAGTGCACACTTGTTCCTTGCTTTCATGGACAGGAAGACACAGCTGATGTTATGTGAGATTTAAGAAGTAGGGAGAACAAGCCACATAGTGCACTAAACTTAATACTCTCATCTGCCTTTGCTTTCCCTTCCTTGCACATTTACTGGAGGTGAGATGTGTTTAATTAAGGTTATATACCAATAAAAACCAAATTATTATTTGCTTTTACCCATCAAATTTTTCTATATAGAAAATGTTTTCCAATAATAAAAATAACATGTATTAACCATAAAATTTCAAATAATTTTAAAACACAAAGAGTAGAAAGTAAGAGTTATCCATCACTTGCCCAGATATATTTTATTTCCTTTAAGGAGTTTAACACATATCATTCAATACCTTTTCTTATATATATATATACATAAAGTATATTTTAAATAAAATGAAATAATACTATGTGTAAATTTTACAACTTGCTTTTTCATTTGACAATATATACTGTAGACATCTTTTCATTTGAATTTACATTGCTTTACCTCATTCTTTTTAAAGGCTGAATAGTATTCTACTGTCCAGATGAAATAAACTGTATTAAGCCCTCCCTACTGAGCCTGGTCCTCTCCCCCCTAAGGTGCAGGCCCCTGCATCTGTGAAGGGGAGACGTGGTCTTGGGGGAAGAGCAGGATGTGCAGACAGAGGTGAGCAGGCAGGGAAGCAGGGCCAGCTGACTGCCACTTTCTGCCCCTCCCCTCTGGCTTTCAGCGACACTTCCTTCATCCTACAGTTACATGAACTGCCTTTTTCTCCTTTCAAGTTTCAAAATTCCCTGCACTCAAAGAATTTTGGAGAAACATTACATGAGCATATTCTGATTGTTCATTTCAGATTCCTCCTTCTCTCTGACAACAACACATCTGGCACTAATCTAAATACTCATGAAGCAAGACCAGCAAACTAACAGAAAGCAAGAGGGGAAGGACCCCCTTGATCTTTCAGTCAACATGGAGGGTTAAAATTGTCCAATTTAAAAATACAGCTGGGCAGATAAGAATAAGAGATACTAGAATATTTAAATCAAATACTTCTGGCTAACTGAGTTATATTGCCAAGCATTTAAGTCACCCTCACTCCAAGAAAAATATTTTACCAGGAATCAGGCCCTTAACAAATCTTATAAAACAGAAGTCAAATAGGACTATCTGCAGACTGATGGTAAGGCTCTATTATTCTCAGAATGCTGGGCCTTTAATTTCAGAATGAAATCCAAGCATGTTACCCAAGCAGCTTATACCTTATATAGCAGATGGTGGACATCAATGGGACAGTTCTGTGTTACTTTGTCAATAACATCTGAGATGGATTGCATAAAATCCAGGTTGGTGAACAGAATTTTGTACAGATATAAAAGAAACAATACACATTTCTCTCAACAACTTTTTTAAAATGTAACTTTAACAAATACAGAATTCACTATGCCTTTTAAACCATCACATTGGAATGAATGTGTCAAATTAATCCAAGTGACTCTGTGCATGGAGTGATGGTGACATGTCCCTTCAAGAGATGAAATGTGTGGGTTTAGAGAGGGAAAAGAAATCAAACAGTAACAAAGACAGACCAGCCCTGCGTTAGAATACACAGTGACTCAAACTTTATATGAGATTGTAAAAAGCAAGTGCTCAGTGTATGTGGCATGTAATGAAAAATATTGTAGATAATGAGCATGTGATGTATAGACACTAATGTCATGAAAAAGTTAGCCAGGATATAAGAAAAAACCTAGTCAGTGACTCACACTGTAAATCTGAGCTAGAAGACTGGGAATGGGGAATGGTGGTGGCTTCTAGGTGAAACAATCAATATGGTAATAACCATGTTATTAACTAAAAAATCTTACATTCAATTCCATAAGTGAAATAAGCTAAAGTATAAGTAATTCAATTACAAAATTCTTAAAAATGCTTTAAAAATCATGAAAAGTGTCAATGTGCTCGAGGGAAGAAGAAGGTGTCTTGCAGCTGTTCACTGGACTTTGCTGGTTTATGTCTATTTTAACTGAAGACTATCATGAGCGAATGAGTGCCGTGATATCAGGTACTGTCAGACATACATTGTGTGCCATTTCCCTGAACAGTCATACACATCGAAGAACAGGCAGTGGTTTGTATTTACCTATTAAATGTAAACTGAATGAGGCAGAAAAATATACCAAAATACAAATAAAGTCCATTTTACTTAAACCTTAAAATATTGCCTCTTAGTTACTGCTTTTACAAACGAAGTAATAATTCTTTGTGACTACTTGCTAAACTGATGATATCTTTAATTCTTCTTTCCAAGGCTGTCCTCAGACAGAAGCTTTATCTAACTTGCAGCAGGGAACACAGCAGGACCAGCTGTACTGGGTTAAATGTTGGACTGGGGATGGATCGTCATGTGTGATGGGAAGGTTATATGTACGCTATCGTACTCTTATACAGAGGCAAATTCCAATCAATCCTCGAGATTAACTAGTTTTCATATCAGTAGGAGATGAATTTCAAATCCATTCTCTTCTATTGCTCTTAAAGCTTCTTCCTAACCACTCTTGGTTTTACCAACCATTAACTGTTTAACAGATAGCCAGACCCAAAGAGGAGCATGATGAAACACCCAGTCAAGTGCGTGGGCCATGCAGGAGCCAGAGCAGCCACTGAAGCTGCAGCCTACACTCCCAAGGTCCTCCCTGAAAGGTGGCCACCTCACTTGGGAGCCCAACGGGGAGCCACTCTTGCACACACGAGGTGACAGCATTGCTCCACACACGTCATTCTCTGCACACTCAGAAAGCAAACGTCTTACCTCTGGGTGAAAGAAAATTTCAGGGCCTGGGAAACATTCCTAGCCAACATCGATAATGAATTTCTTCTGGCTTATGGCATTGTTCCCTGTTTGCTGTTTGATCCACTTCCGCTGATCCACGTCATACTTGGCAAACTTCTTGACTATATTGGGGCAAATGTGACAGTACTTCTCCTGCAGACACACACACAGAGATGTCACCAGGCATTAGCGGCCACCCAGTCTGCCCTCCGGCAAACACCCAGTAACTCCAGCACCACAAACCCCCGACATCAGTCCTGCCCAATGCCACAGCTCCAAGGGACACTTACTGGGCTCAGTGATGTCTAACAGCTATGCTCTGGCCACGTACTCTGCTTTCTTTCCAGCTCTGCTATTAGTCCCAGCCTCACTGTGTCACATGTTGCTGCCTACTATCTGAGATGATGTCTGACGGTGCCTATGAAGTCTCTAGTCTCCATCTCCTCTCTTCTTACTCCTTGTATGCCCCCACGTGGCACCTGCCCATGCACTCGCTGTCACCCACTGGGACAAACAGACCCGCATCGCAGCCCAACCCAGACCTGAAGGCAGCAGATCTGGCCCTGTGGTCACCACATCCGATTGGCAGGTGCTTAACCTGCTCTGCGGTCTGACACAGCACACTCAGTGGCTCCATGACAGAGAGTTAGTGAGTGCCTAGTCACGTGGGATGCACAAGTGAATAAAACACACACAGACCCCTGCCCACTGGCCCATACACTGGCTGAGAGTCAGAGTAACAAGTGACAGTGATAAATAAGTAAATTGCAGAGCACTTTATAAGCTGCTGGGACCATGAACCAAAGGAAAGCCCGACTTTGACAGGATGGAGCTGCCACACATTGGGGCATGAGAATCCGCTCAGTGCCAGCCCCAGCCTGTGCTGTGCAAAGTGTTTCCTCAGCTGGTGATGCCTGACTGGGAGTCTCTGGGTTGATCATCTGTCCTTAGAGCTAACCTCACAAGAACAGCAGTTGGCCCCTGGGTACCGGATTCTGAAAGTCAGCTTCCTGTGGGCCAGGTGGGCTTTGTTCAATGCCTGCACTTTGTCAGGCCCAAAGCTGGTGCTCAGGAGGATCTCTGAAGGCATTTTCATGATACTAAGTTAAAAATTTCAAAGAATCCCTGAAATGAAACCTAATACCAACCTTGGTATACTCTGCACAACTGTAAGACTGATGGGCCAGACTTGCTACACACCCCTGTGCTCACTGATAACTGAGTGAGTGGGTCACCCCATACAACTTCAAATCTACCAGGCTGAGGGCAGAAACAGTAAGTTGTCCTAAGACACCAGGTTAATGTCTTGCAGCAACTCAGAGGCTTAACTGAAGGCAGGAAGTGCCTCCACAGTGTTGATGGTGTGCAGTGTGTCAGCCCCAAGTCCTGGACCACCACTGTCCCCACCAACAGAATCCACGCATCCACAGGCCCACTCCTGCCCACAGGGGCAACAAGACACAGGGTAACTCTGACCCACTCCCACAGAGGGAAGTGGGGCAAGAACTAACTGACAGCAGGGATGGGGTGGCTGACCTGCAGGGAACACAAGGAGCTCTTCCACTGCCTACCTTCATGGCTGAGTGATACATTGTCACTGCCCAAATGGGCCAAACCTGGTTCAGGGTCAGAGATGGACCCCAGAGAGCCAGTGAGGAAGGTAAAGCCCACCACGAGGACTAGGAGAGCAGCCTCTGTCACAGTCAGCATACTCAGGGCCCTTCTCACCTGCATGGCCACCCCGACAGTCAGGAGCCAGAGGCTGTGAGACATATTGGTAACAGGAATGGGGAGGTGAGGGAACTTGGGTCAACTATCCAAATTTATTTCCTTGAAGAAACACAAGGAAAGGACTAGGGGAAGTTCTAGGAAATATTTTAACATAAAAAGAAAGTCTTATGCTACTTCTGTAAACCTTCCCCCAGGGGGAAAGGATTGACTCCCATGGGCTGCCCAGGACCACACACCCAAGCTGTGAAGTGACCCATCCCTGGAAACTCTAGTCCTGGGCACACCCGGGCACCCAGCCACCCTACTCACACGGGCCCTGACTCACACCTGTGCACCCTGTCCTAAAAATACCTCTCCGTCCACCAAGAGTGTCATGCAAAATGTGGGACTCCCCCCAGGCACTAGCTTTCCTTCAACCAGCTTGTTACTGGTTGCAAAAGTGGGAGGGAAGGGGGGAGGCTAACCTCCCTTAAACTCCCCTGCAGCTCAGAAACTGTGTGTTCAAGGTCACATGTCACTTCCATGCTTAAATTTTTCTCCAAAAAGAAAATATTTGCTCTTTATATAATAATTATCCTTGTATTACTAAGAATCTCTTCATTTTGACTAAAACAAAACAAAAACAAAACAGTAATTTGTCCTGATTTTGCAACCTGAAGAGAAAATTGCTTTGAAAGGGGTCTGTCAACTGCTACCTACAGAGTGACACAAAGACCAAACCGATGGGTCAGTCAAGTGGGCATTTTAAATAAGGACCAATGAGCCATTTTCCTCCGAATCTTACTGATTTAATTTTAGAGCTTCCTGTAACTCCTCCAGCATGGTAACGGAGTCTAGAAAACACAGGTGGACTCTGTTCAATGATTCACCCTAGAACAGCATCACTATGAATGGTAAATCTCAGGGTACAGAACCACACACAGCAAGAGCTGGAAATGAGTTTGAATTCTGGCTGACTGCACAGGATTCCTCACAGTCACTGCTGCTACTGTCTGCTCCTTACTCGGGAAATGAAGCCTGGAGGGAGAGGTGCAAGACACATTGGCTAATTGAAGGTTCTGTCTAATCAGGCTCCAATTAAATGACATTGTACTAGGCAGGATGCTCAATACCAGTTATCAAGCTGCTCTCATTTACAGCTGGAGAACTCCACAAGCATCCATGTTCAGAGAAGAGGCTAAGTTTTCAGCCCCTTAATTCAAGTGGTAAACAGATGGAGACCCACATTCATGGGGAGGGGAGGGAAGGCACAGTGGGAGCAGGGGTGGTGGCCACAAGGGGAAGTGTGCAAACACTATTTCTCTCTCACCACCAAACTGGCCCATTTCCCATCTGTTTTTACCTTAATGGCCTTTGTGGTCTCCAGTGGTTGCTCAGGAGGGATTCCCACCTCCCTCTCACTTGGCAGCTGTTGAATGAAATACATATCTCTACCTGCAATTGGGATGTGTTTGACGCAGCTTCCAATTACCTAACCTTCCACCTGGGGAGACAGAGAGGCAAAACACCATGTGAGTAACTCCAGGAGGAAAGCCCTCCCTGGAATGTAAGTTAGACTCCTGCCCCCACCTGCCCTGGCAATGCAAGCATTTACTGACTCTCCACTCTGTGCAAAGCTCAGGACTTGGGGAGGGGGAATAAAATGACCATGCATGCAATTCCATTAGGAGAACCTGAGATGCTCTGTAAGCAAACAAAGTGGCATTTCCATTAGGTATGTGAAGAGAAAACCACAGAAGGCAGTTAATTTCCAAAATGCTGTTGTCTGTCCAAACAATGGGTCATTTTATTGTTCCTCTAACAAAAAGGAAAAAGTTTTAACTATTAATTTTATAAACATTTTTATTGAGTTATAGGCATTTTACAAAGGTTTGTCAAATTCCAGTGTAGAGCACATTTTTTCAGTTATACATGAACATATATATATTCATTGTCACATTTTTTTTTTGCTGTTTAACTATTAATTTTTAAACCAACTACAAATTGGCTTGCATTTAAAAGTCAACCACCTGGCTAGCATGCAGGACTTAGAGTGTGACAACCTGGACTCAGATCCTGGTTCCACATCTGTGGGCAGAGTAACCATGGCCACATCTGTTAACACATATGTTTCAGCCTTGGCACCTTCACCCATCATATGCGGTGAGTGGGTGCACAGAAGAGACCCAGTGACAGGCAGCGGGTCAAGTACACAGCATGGTTTAAGCATGCATTAAAGACTCAATAACCGATCTGCTCACTCTAGTAAGAGCTGCACTTGGTAGGAAGGAACAGTCTGGCAGGTACCCCTCAACCCTATACTATGTGAGATCCATGCTGGGGGGAGTTTGGATCCGCTCACCCAGCTGCCCTCCCGGACCAGTGACCAGGCTGTCAGCCATCACCAGCAGGAGAGGGCCAGGAGCTGCTGTGTGGTCCCAGGTCCTCACCAGCCCCCTGGGGTGCGACTCAACATGCAGGCAACAGGCTGGGAAGGTCCAGCTCATTCTGGTGGGAGTAGCTGTGCAGAGTGGACAATGTCCCCACCTGCACCAGGTAGAGGAGGCACTCTGAGCTCCCTGATGGCACTGGCTGCTTGTCACACAGTCATGGAGACAGAAGGCTGGAGCAAATCCTCATCCATCTGACAGATGGATCAGTTCCACTATGTACAAGCACAGTTACCACTGAAGTTGCAAGAACAGGTGACTGAATTCCTCTTATGTCTTCTGAGGTGCCCAACTTCTAGAAGTGAGAGAGTGTGTAGCCTTTCTCAGGAGCCCAAGCCAATTGTAAAATATTTAAGATCAAGATAAAAGATATGTACACATTATTAAAATAAAAAATCATAAGAACAGTAGCTCTCACAAACAGAAACTATTCACAATTTCTATACTCAATACATTACATATAATATTTTCTAAAATTAATTCAACCCATGTTGAGTATCAGCTTCATCACAGATTAAATATATTAAAAAAAACCACAGCCAATGTTAGGAAAACAAGTAAGTGAGTTGTGCTACACCCACATGATGGGCTGTCAGGTAGTTACTAAATATCTTTCCACAGAGTATTTAACCATAAAGATACATCAGGGATAAGTCAATATGCAAAATACAACCTCAGGAGCACATTGTACAATTAGAACATGAAATCAGATGGAGGGTATCCCAACTGTGCTTAAAATGTGTGTTGTTTGTCTAAGAAAAAGAGCTCAGTAGACTATACCAAAAAAGTGTGGCACAGTCCTCTGGGCAGGTTTGTGGGTCATTCTATTTTCTTCTTTACATTTCTCCATTTTACCTAAATTTTGTACAGTAAATGTAATTTTTATAAATAGGGGGAAAAAACTGCATTAAGAAACAGAGAAAAATTTGAACAACAACTTTCTCTGTGGGCCTGCACGTAGTGTGAAACTTGTTTCAGATGCACAGGGGAGGCCAGGAAGCAGACCCACAGGCACAGGCCCTGACCTTGGCCTGCACTGACCTCTGAGGACGTGACCTCAGAGAGGAGCCAGGCAGGACCACACAGCAAGTGGCACCTAAACACCTCACACCCAGGATGGGGCAGTGTTCCGAGACTGGATGAAGGGGCTGCAAGCACAGAGCATGATCTGCAGGCCTCCTGCCTCTCCTCACCCCTCGGGCAAAGGGGACACTGGCAGGGTGCAATGACAGAGGGGAAAGATTTGGCTTTTTCCTCCTGACTGTAGACACATCAGCCTCCCCCTGCAGTGATTTCTGAACTTTGAGGTATTAAAGCACCAGCATATTAGTACTTCATCTCTGCAATGTCTTGAAATAAAACAGTGACTATTTTTAAATGAAATAAATGAATTGTTTTTTAAAAAAAACTAGTTTGCATTTTTTAAATTTGTCTTAGTTGATTTACAAAATTCTGTTAGTTTCCAGTGTATAGCATAGTGATTCATTTATTGCATTTTTAAAAGGAACTTAGCACATAAACACACAAACCTATATTTGCACAAAAGATACTTGTAATACACAAAATAACAAACATTAGTATCAGGGGTTGCCTCCAAGAAGGGACGTGGAGAAGGAAAGGCAGGTCTGAATTCCCAATGTAACCCCCTCCAGATAGCTTCAATTTATTAAAAAATTAACTTTAAATAATTCATTTAACTAGTCCATTGTACCAAATATATATATATATATATAGTCTCTTGAAGCCTGAATTAGAAATCACTTCTGTTATATTTTGAAAATTAAAACCAAAAAGTAACATTGCAGAGCATCCTACAAGTCAAGGTGAACAATCTCTCCTTCTTGGCTCTTAAATAATTTTTAAAAAGCAAGAAACAAATCCTCTCCAGAGGATTGTCACAGAACACAAAATCATTCTCCAAATGTTCATGTGCCACACCCACTGATACCCAGATTACAGTTAAGAATGAAAGCCAGGAAAACCCTCCTGGCAAAGTGACACCGGGGCCAAGCAGAGCCCAGGGACATCAGACGACTGCTGACACCAGACTGCACAAATCTGCTACTGCAAATTTCCAACTGCCAGTGCCACAGACACTAGGCATCTTCCACTTTCTCACACAACTGTGTTTAAAGGCTCTTGTTACCTTTGCTAAGTACAGGTATGTCTTCAAAAGTGGTGCTTTAATTAACAGAAGGGTTTTTTCTTTCACTGCTTCCTTCACCTCAAATCAGGTTAGGCCCACAGACAGAGCAGAACTCAGTGCCCTGCTGACCATTGGGAGAGTGTGAGTGATCCCATCCCTGCTGTCAATGATGATTCCTGTTAATGTGTGTTAACCAACTTGTCTTGATGTCCACCTCACAGCTAAGGCCAGCACTGCCTTCACAAATACCACAGAGACCATCAGCATGGGGACTTTCTCAAGTGTTCCACAAGCCTATCTTCAGGTTGGAGCAATAAGCCCTTTCTTTCTTACTGAGTCTGAATGACCTTTCCCTTCCCTACCTTCCGTCTTCCTCCCAAATCCAAATTCCAAAGTGGACAACTAACATGTAAATTCTGTACACTTAATCTGGAGGAGTCAACTTCTCAGTAAGATAAATCAAAGCTTTGCAAAGAAAAGCCAGAGAGAAAGGAATTTTATTGTAGAATCAGGAGGTTTTAATTTCTAATCCACTGGTTCCCAGTGTGGGTCCAAAGATGGATTGCAATAAGACTACTTGTGGGGACTTTAGAAAGACAAAATACTGGGCCTGGCACCCAGAAATTCTCATCTGGCAGAACCAGGATAGTGGTTCTCAACCAGGGGCAATTTTGCCCCCAAGGAGCACCTGGCAATATCTGGTGCCATTTCTCGCTGTCACACTTGAGGGAGGGGAGGCTGGTGGTGGTGCTTCCCCTGGTGGGTCAAGACCAGAGATGCTGCTAGACATCCAACACACAGCTCAGTACCCTCCCCTCCCCTGAGGACTGCCCGATCCAAAATTTTGAGGCTGGAAACCCGTGGTCTGATATAAATTCTGAGAATGTGTATTTTGAAAAAAACCCTTTTGAGGAGACCTTGCTGCATAGATCACTTTGAGAACCACTGGGCCAGTGTTTCCTGAAGTGTCTCCTACTCCATGGAACAGAAACAGCTTAGGGGTGGGGGAATATTTCTGGTTAAATTTGGAAGTGGTGGAATAAACTGAGTTTTCTAATGTAGGCATTTTCAGAGCCTTTAAGACATCACTGTCTACTGAGAATCACCACACAGAGGACACAGCATGTGGAATCTTCCAAGTTAAACATCTATGCAACTCCTCCTCTTTTTTCCTACAAGTAAGGGAATAGAATATGCAGGAAGCATTTTGGAAAACAATTTTATCATTTATTCCCCCAAATTTCAGTCAATTCCCTTATATAGAGGCAGATACATTACACCTAAAAACAACAAACCACCCCACGAAGAACAAGCAGCTTCAGGGGAAGTTCTGCAAACTCATGGAACCACAGGAGCTCAGATCCACAAAGGGAAACCCTTGAAAGACATTTATTTTGTTTCATTTTGTTTTGTTTTAACAGATTCTATAGTATATTTTCTTTTTTATGATCAGAAGTAAAAAAAGCCAAAGAAACACACCTACATCTTGATCTTGTCTTCCTGAGGATACCTTAGATTTTAATGAATGTAAACAGACAAAAGCTGGACAAACTCTACACCAGCAGTAAAAACATAAATCACAGAAATTGCTCTGTACAGTGTTTGAGCTCAGACCTGAATGGGATGAGTTCATGTGCACTTGAGTGCATGGGAAAGGAAACCACACCACACAATCTTACAGAGGCCTCTAGAATCACCATTTCTTCCACATTAGACAATTAAGGTCACTTGGGAATCATGAAAGTCACTTGTCCTTACCTGAACTGCAATGTAGAGTCCCGGTACATTAAATAATTTGAACATAATTTCTGAAAGATATTCTTTATTTTCTGGTGTATTCAGAGGAGGTTCTGTCTGTAAGGAAATATTCACTATATTTAGTGTTCACCCAAATTTCATGTAATTACATCAGAACAGCAAAATGTTAATCTAAAAGCATGTTCATTAAGATGCTGTACAACTCCTTAATTTGACAGACAGAGTACACCCAGAGTGATTGATTAAACATATTTTGGCTGTGAGGTTTAAAATCTTTGAGAGAGTAAAGCCTCTCTAAACACTTCTGCTCTAAATAATCCACCCCAAAACAAGAACAAGCTACAGAAAAGGAAACTCCACCTCGGATAACAGAACACCCAAACACCGTGAATCTGAAGAGACATGCACTGAGCTGCCAAGGGCAATAACAGCCCCACTGAGACCAGATGAGTGAGGACATGGAAAGAGAACACCAGTGACTTCAGATACCAGGCAATATCCAGTTCTCCAGAGAAGAGCAAAAGCAGAGAGCCCTTGCTTGGAGTCAGAGCAGTCTGAGCAGCACAGCTGCAGGAGCCTCGCTCCCCAGGTCGCTCCCCTCAGAGCACAGGCGGCAAGGTGAGAAGTTAAACCTCCACCATCTGCTGTGAGAAAGACAAGCCTGGGACAGAAGCTGCTTCAGCCAGACACTGCCCACCACCCAGCCTAAACCAGACACACAGCCAGTTCAGAAAGAGCTCCCCTCACTCAAAGATGAGGAAAGAACACAAAAAGACTAGCCAAACATCAAATAAAAACACTCATAGAAAAAGAGAGTGGAGAGAGAAAATAGGAAAAAACAAATGGCAGATAAAAAACATGTACCCAGAAAAATATAAAAATAAAGCAGATGAATATCATGACATAGATATCTGAGTTTTTTAAAATGTCTATTTAAAATAATAACTATTATCTAATAGGAGGAAATTAACAGGATTACAGAAAGATAAAAATAAATAAAACTGCTTTTTGTCATTCAGCAATATGTTGAACATTTTTCCATGTTAATAAATATGGATTTACATCACATATTTAAGCTAATAAAAAAAAGAGAGAGAAAAGGAGAAAAAAAAAAAAGAAAGGAAAAAATATCTAGGCCTTTTGGCAAAAAAATAAATAAATAAAAATCCACATTACCCTTTGTTATATACTGAGCTGTGTGTCCCAAATCTCTTATGCTGAAGCTGCAACCCTCAGGTGACTGTGTTTGGAGATGAAGCCCCTAGAGGGGTAATCCAGGATCAGTGAGGTCACAGGACAGCACTGACATCTCTGCAGGATAAGGCAGAGGGATCTGGGAGCTCTCTCTCACTCACACAGAGAGGAAGAGCCACACAAGGACCTGGTGAGAAGGAGGCCATCTGCAACCCAGGAAGAGAGATCTGATCATAAACCAACCATGATGGCACCTTGATCTCAGACCTAAAGCCCCCAGAGCTGTGAGGAAACAACTGTCTGTTGTTGAAGCCACTCAGCCTATGGTGTTTTGTTAGGCTTATTGAGCAGAGCAACATAGTCTTAAAGCAGGAAATGGGCAGCCTGTCTTGGCCATTGGCACAGCTGCATGCAGGACACTGGGACACACAGGGCCACATTTACAGACTTTTCTGGCAGGAAAATATGACCCCAGAATTCTATATCTGGCCACACTGCCAATCAAGTCTGTTGCAAAAACAAAATATCTTTAAACATACAACAACTTGAGAGAATTTGGTTTCTATGAACCCTTCATGAATTAACCATCAGACAATAAGCTTTAGCCAAATAATAAGAATGCATAAAGTACAGCCAAAGACTTACAGTGAGCATGTAGTCCATTTAAGATGTAGGGATAAATGCTTTTCTTTTCTGGGAGAATCTATAGCTATAGAACAGAATGTAAATATTATAAATTAAAACAACAGGAGTAGTATCAAGTTGACAGGCACAGATGGAAAGGAGGAAAATATAAAGACACTGATGCCCTTGTGTCATGGAATCAAAAGATATTGTTTTCTTGGTAGAGCAGCAGAGACACCAGTAAACATAAAGTCACAAACATAAATATCAGAGTAAGTTCACTAACATAAACAATCAAAAGCAGGTGATAGGACAAAGGAGGAGGAGGTAAGAAAAGTGGCCATGTACCAACGTGGTCACTAAGCACAGTAGGAAGTAATCATCCCTAAACAAATACAGGTAAATATCTTATACAAAAGTACAGTTATGTTAAAATATGTTTTACCAATTATCAGAACGGATATGCACCCAATAGAAACCAAAGAGAAAGCCAAGCCTGAGTTTTAAATTATCCATACATAAATAAAACACACTAAAACCAGAAAGCACAGCACCAGAAAAGCAGCTGTGACCACACACACCTGCCACACAGCCCAGGCCATTTCAGCACGGGCAACGGGAGAGCTCCAACTCCAATCAGCCCAGCTACACCCCACCTTCGATTTTACCAAGTTTGGAAAGTGATTTCCTCTCTCCATGCATAATTAGCACTGACTTCACAGGAGTCTAAACAAAGTGCTCATGGCAGCACCTGGCATGGGGAATATACTCAGTGAAAGTGCATTATTATCACTAAAATCATCAGCATGTACCAGTGAGAAACTCACCTACTGAAGAGAAAGTCTCTGAACAAAGACTATGAGACAAAATCAAATTCCATTGTCAAGCCAAGGGACATCTAAAACAAGGTGCCTCAGAGAGGTGCACAGTTGTCACAGCTTCCAAGATCAGAAAAAACATAACTGCACATAACAAGGAACTGATTACACAGATTAGGTCACATCCATAAAATGTAACACTTTGAAGCAATTAAAAAGGATGGGCAGTGTGTCTGCAGATATGAAACAATATCTACTATAAATTTGCTACATGAAAAGAGGCCTCTCCATACATACACATTCTTAAATATACTTCTGTATCTACAACATTTTTTTTAAAAAGCAAGGTGTATGAGGAGAGAAATGAGGAGCTGTTTATGGGCACAAAGTTTTGATCTTGCAAGATGGAAAAGTTCTAGAGTTCTGTTACATCACAATATCAATGTAGGTAATGTTACCAAATGATACATTTAAAACTGTGTTAAGTGGGTAAATTTCATATATTTCAAATTATAATTTCTAAAATTTTTAAAGTAAAAATCAAAATGTACCATAATATGTCAATTTTGTTACCATTTTATGAATCAAGCTTATGTATAATCCATGTGCCTGCACATAATTACTGCTGGTTAAGCACCAGTAAAGTTGGTTTCCTCCAGGAAGGGGATCTGGAAGGCAGCACAGAAGTGGGAAAGAGACACTCTTGCACTGGAAATCGTACTGCACCTTTTGAATTCTGTGCTGTGTGTATGCTAACTCTTCAAGCAAATAATCAAATCTGGCTATCAACTAGCTGGGGGCTTTAGTTTATACTCCTGTCTGATACAAAGCTCAAACATCATGCCCCAAGTAAGTTTTAATTACTCTGATTAGAATCAATACACTCCCTGAATGGGAGAGAGAAAGCAATCTTAAGACATAGACAAGAAATAATAAAGTCATCAAAAGCAGATTGTAAGTAAATGATCTAAACGTTATTCAACAACACATTACTTATTTTAATGTGCCTACCTCAAGGGGCTGAGATCAAATTAGTTAATACCTTAATGTTCCCAGTACACATTTAGCACTGTGTTAGTGATTACTATATCAGATTTTTTTTTTTTAGTATTCTTTCATTTAAAGCACATGAAGAATAGCTGTGGATTCCAATATTTAGGTTACAATATATCTCCTTATGGCACCTCCTATCAACCTGAAAAACAGGCCTAATAACTACCTACCCCACAATTGTCTGTGGGATTAAATAAGTGAGTTAATTCATGCAAATGCTTGGTGGGGAGAGGGCTGGGCCTTTAGCAAGTGCTGAATATATCAACAATCAACTGTAATATCAAGAATATATCTCAGGCCAGAAGAAATTGAATGTATTATCTCCAGAGACCTAGAGTCTTCTCTTACCTTGAAGAGGAATCCAAGCACCTTAATAAGTTAATTTTATAAACATAACATTTAAACTGATTAGAGGGGGGAATAGGATGAAGAGAGGAAGGCTAGAAAGGTATGCAAAGTGGGAGCATTGTCATGCAATGTTTCCTTCCTGCCTGGATTAAAAAAAAATGTGAGCCTATAGAAGGCATTCCAACAAGAAGTAGATTAACCCTGGCTCTGGATTCTTCCTGGGTTTAATTTCAGTGTCAAGTGATGTTCAAATAAATCCCAGATGAATGAAATATATATATAAACATCAAAGGAAAGTAGGTTTACTTACATAAAAATTTACAATTATAGATGTTCAAAAACATAACCTACAAAAAATCAAGTGAGAAAAAGTATCTGCTTATGACAAAAAATTCTTATCTGTTATATGAAAGATTTCACACCATAAAAAGATTGTGGCCATACATACGACAGAATATTATTCAGCCCTAAAAAAGGAAGGAAATTCTGACACATGCTACAATGTTGCTGAACCCTGAAGACCTTATACCAAGTGAAATAAGCCAGTCATGAAAGGATTAATACTGGATGATTCCACTTATATGAGGACCCAGAATAGTTACAGTCATAGAGACAGAGGGGGGATGGTGGGGGCTAGGGCTGGGAGAGGGGGAAAGAGAGTTATTCTTTAATGTGGACAGAGTTTCAGTTTGGAAGATGAAGAAGTTCCTGAGATGGCTGGTGGTGATGGTTGCACAACAATGTCAATGTACTCAACTCACCAAACTGTACATTCAGAAATGGTTAACATGGTAAATTTTATGGTATGTGCATTTTATCACAAATGAAAAATTTAAGTAGAATAAAGTTCAAAGAAATCATAGCAACAATAAAAGCAATAAAACACTGATATGTACAAAACCCAGGACATGAATAGGCAATTCACAAAGGAGAAAATATATCTAATAAATACATGAAAAACTGTTTAAGATCAAAGGTATTCAAACTGCAAATTAAAAAGTCAAATAATCAAAAATGATATTAATCAATCCTAAGAGTTCAAATAATGTGGCTCCTTGTACATTGAAGATTTCAGTGTGAAATTGTATACCAGAGATTCAAAATTATTAACACATCTGGACCTCCAAATTATATATATATATATAATTTTTATATTCTTAATATAAAAATGCTCTAAATATAGAAAAAAATGTGCAAATATTAATTTATGTTATGTCTTACAAAACCAAGAAACTGGAAACAAAAGTAAACATCTAAAAATAGTGGGGCTGCTAAACAGACAGGAAACAACCACTGGATACATGATTGCATGACCATTAAAGCGAGGATTATGAAAACCGTGCAAGAAAATGGGGGAGAGGGATGGAGGACACAATATTGAATGCAAAATCATATAAAAACATGAGTGAAAAGATTAAGTATAGCTATACTAAATGATAATATTTATGGTAATGGGATAGGAGTGTGAAAAGCCCCACAAGAATCTTCCAAATTTTCTAAATCGCACTTATAGTTCTATAATAAGAAAAAAAAAATTCATTACAATAGATGTGAAACCCTGAGTTACAGCCTGTGTGCGAAGGCCACAGAAACTCCCAATACAACTTCCTGGTTTATTTCTCCACAGGCGGAGAAGCTAACAGAAGAAAGACTTCACCCCAGGGCAGAAGCCACAGCACATCCTGGTGTGGCTTTTCCCTAGCCTGTTGGCTCTGTAACGTGGAAAACACTTTCCATATCCAACCACAGTTGTGAAGACAGCTGAATACTTGATCTGCCACTGTCTTCATACCTGTAGTCACATCATTATGGCAGGCACTGCAATTTCCCTACCCAGTATCTATTCTGCCTTCTGCCTTAATGACAGGCCACTGATCAATCACAGGCCCAGAAAACAGCATTTCCCAGACTTCCTGGTGTACAGGGATGGCTAAGTAAGTTCTGGCCAATAAGAAGCAAAAGTTATTGGATGTGTCTTCTGGGAAATCTCCTTACAAGGTTGGAGGTAGACTCATGTAGTAGGCCCACTTCTGCTCTTAACCCCTTCTTTCCTGGAATATGGAGGTGATGACTGGAGCTGCAGCAGCTAACTTGTGATCTAAGGCAATCTTAGAATGGAAGCCATATGCTAAATATACTAGAGCACACAGATCCCTAATGACACCAGAAACCTGACATACCAGCACTGCCCTCCCTGCTACAAATGACTTTAAGAAAAATAAAACCTTTAACTTGCTTAAATCACTGATTTTTACACTTTAGTACTTGCTGCCAAACAATTCACCATCTGTGAAGAACTAACATTAAAATCTATACACTTCCATTAAGAGAATGTTTACAATAAAATTAGGTTCTCCTGGCTATTGAATCAAATTCAGCATTATTAAAGACACATTCTTCTGGGTTCTCAGAACCATAATCATAAATCTATGTTTTCCTCAATCCTCCTTTTCTCCTATGTTTACCACCAGTAATTGTTCTTTAGAGGACTAATTTAAATAAAACTTTCCAAAAACCATTATTTATATATAACGAGATCTAAATTGGAGATATCAAGTTTTTCTTATTTTTTAAATACTGAAGTATATGATTAAAACTTCACATGAATGCAAGTTACATAAGCATTGTATTCATAATAATGGTAAAATATCATCAAGTATTAATTCAAAAATGAATAATTAGTCAGTACTATAAAAATCAATCCATATTTCTGGATAAAGAAAGCAAGCTGAACACATGCAACTAATATTGCTCCAGTCCCAAACCTCTCCATAACTGCAGTAAAGAAACATTTTTAAAAGCATAAATCCTCAAGGAAGGGCAAGTAGGAGTGGAGATGACAATATACTGAAAATGGGAAGAACACGGGCCAGCAGTAACAGACTCAGTAGCGCCAAGGATGTCCAGCTCCACACCGGCCAGTGCTAGTGTACAGGACAAAGCAGGTCTGAGCCACCCTCATGAACCAGGAAGGGAGTTACTGCGGTAAGCCAGGACAAGCCACATGTCATGGTGATTATTATGTGTCAGCTTGACTGGGCTAAGTGGTTCCCCGAGAGCTGGTAAACCATTCTTTCTGGGGTGTGTCTGAGATGGTGTCTCTGGAAGAGCTTAGCATGCAGCAGACTGAGAAAGGAGACCTGCCCTTGCCAATGTGGGTGGGCAGCACACAGGCTACTGAGGACTTGATTGGAAAAAAAGGATGAAGGAAGGGTGATCCTCCATCCCTGAGCTGGGACACACATCTTTCCTGCTCTCAGGTGGATGGCAGAGCTCCTGGTTCCCAGCATCCTTGGGCAGCACTGCTGCTTGCTCTTCCTCCCCTGATTCATATTCAAAAAGGTTTGCAAATCTCCTCTACAGTTACAATTCAATTTCCCTTCAAGAGCACTGCAGTTCTTTAGAATATATGATTCTGTCTTGAACTCTGGGCAATTCAGTATTAGAGAAAAGAGTGTGGTTCCCATTTGCTATCTGTTTAGTCCACGTGACCAACGTGAGTTGAGTCTCTGAAACTTCTTAAAAAACATGAGCCCTACTGAGCTCATTCCCACCATGGATGTGCAGATGTCTGTCATAGCAGTCAGAAGGGACAATTTCATAGGCTACTGAGGGAACTTTAATTTAAAACTTTTAGACTCTTTTACACCAAGAAGCCATTAGCTGATGTAGTGGTTCAGTAAATGTCTTCAATGAATTTCTGGACATGGCCACAAATCCCTGTACCTGCTTCACTCCCCTTCAATTATCCCATTAACTGATGAGGAAGGACATAAGCCTGAGATAAAACCACCCTTCTCATAACTTCCTCTGTCACATCATGCAGCAAACACACCTCCTAACTTCAAAGTACAATAAATGTAACACAGTATTTTCTTATGTTTAATGTAATAAACAATTATTTTTGAAAATTCTCTTCAGATACTCATTTTTGGCAAAGGACTTAAGCTTTTCCATATTCATACCAAACACCTCCAGTTCGTTCCCAGCAATTGGTTTTATTGTACTGCGGTGTATATGCCAGCTAGAGCAGAAAAATTCCTGGTAGGAAAAATTTCCTGTGGGCTGTGTCCTGGTGATTGCATTTGCTCCACGGGCCTAAGACTCAGACTCCATCTGAGCAGAGCGGGATGGGGCAGGCAGGGAGAGGAAGCTGGGCCCCAGGCCCATGCCTGGAGTCCTATCAACAGGTAGTTATGTGACGTATGAGAGAAGGGAACATGCCAAGCATGGCAGGTGGGAGTCTGTAATTTGTTTTGGCTGTAAAGACAAAGCCACTCAGACATACTGTCAGTTTCCTGGCTCCATGTATTTTAAATAAACCATAGTAGACACACAGGAGAGAAAATACACAGTGGCCTGTAAAACACAGTACTTGGACGTGGCAATTCCTAGTTGTGAAGATACAGCCAGGAAAAAGCTTAGAGCACTTTCAAGGACTTGATTTAATAGACACAAAATATATAGATTCCACTAACTACCATAACAGCCTTGTACTTAACATATTTTAAGCCAGATAATTCTAAAGAATATTCCATATTTAACATTAGGAAGAATTATATAATTGGATCAGGGACCATTTGACAATGCACTAGCATGGAAAAAATGCAAAGCTAAATTATGTAGGTTTTAATGTGCAGCTTATGTTACATGCAATTTCTCTCCATAAAGTAAGTGTTTTATACATGTAATTAATTTTAACTTAAAAAGAACATAAAACAATGAAAACAGGCTCCACAACCAAGAGACACTTCTCTTCATTTCTCTGTATTGTTTTATTTCATCTGAACAAGATCAATTACATCCACAATATCAGGGCCTGTAACTCAGCTCAGTGTTAGTGTGAGATTTAACCTTGGCAAAACAGCACCTTGACTCAGCTCCCTCTGCTGTAAGAAGCAAAGGTCAGAGCCAACCAGTTATTTCAGGAGGACACCTAACTACACAGGTGGTTTCCTACACAAACCCATTCCTCCCTCCTCATTCCTTGCTGCTGGAGGCCGGTTTAGGTACATACCTCTTGGGGCCAGGTGATGAGATGTGGTCCCCTCACCAGCAACAGGAGAGAATCTTGACTCATCAAAATGTACCAAAGTAATTTTGTTCCCCTCTAGGGCCCACACTGTACACGGACAGACAGGGCAAATCTGCTAGGAAGGTTTCTGAGGATGAGAGTCTTAATTCTAAAACTCTGAAAGTAAATACACCAAAAGTCAGTACAGGAACTCAGGCAGCCACCCTGGGGCCTGAGGGGAACCAGCACAAGAGGCCAAACAGGTGAATTAGGCTGGGTTCTCACCTCCATCTCTGAGCTGCTCAAGTAACCAGTCCTGAGTGGCCTGACACTGGCATCCTGTTTTGTGGGATAATAAGCCCTCTTTGGTTTTGGACATTTTGGTTTAGCCTTCTGTTATTTGCCCAAAAAGCACTCCAACTCATACAAAGAGCTTTAGTGGGAATTAAAAACTCCCCAGGGAAGAATATCCTGGGTTTAAAATCTAAGCAACCAAGAATCCACAGTGCTCTTCTCTCAGTCCCATTTACTCACCATCAAAAAGTGATGGCCCTCAGGTTCAGCTCAGGGAACATTAAAAATAACTTGTTCCATGAACCTCTCCATTAGATCTCAGTCTTCAATTATTCCATGTCTTATTGGCCACTAAAGCAAGAGAAATCAAACTATGTCAAGCTTCAGTCCATGTCAGTAAGAGCAACAGTTTTAAAAACACTGGCCCAGAAGAGACTGAGTTATTAGAGAAAACAGGTCCTTTGAACTGGGTGAATGTTAATTTATGTAAAGAAATAACAGGCACTTTACCAGAAATATTAAGTTATATTATCATTTATATTCTACTTCACATCTCTAAGTACAAAGTATCATCTTAAAAGTGGAGTAATAGATGCAAAAGTACAGCTAATCTGCCATACCATTCCATTTGGTGTTTGGAGGTTTTTAGAACAAATACCTAGTTAAACAATTTTAGTGCTTCTTTTTAATTAATCAGTCTACAGCTCTTCTACATCTGACAGGTCAGTGAGTCAACCTGCAATTTTCCACAGAAGCAGATCTTGCTCTCACATGAAGCCCAGCATTCCCAGAGTCAATCCTGCATTCTGGGGTTTCTTAAATTCACTTGATTCCCCACATGAAAAATACCTTGTTCAACTAACACAACACTGTAAATCAACTATACTTCAATTTTGAAAAATACCCCATTCAAAACCAACAACAACAAAACCTCTTTCCCAACACAAGAATAAAATACACAGCTCACAAGTACAATTGCTATGAAATCTACCATTTTGCATGATTCATCCTACTCTCTGTTCTTGGTGATACACTTACAGAAGCAAATCCCGGTGGGGAGTTTACCTTTGTGGCATACGTGGGTTTATCTATGGCTTCATGCCCTATGAAAAAGTCCAGGTCATCAACTCCCCTCAGCACCCTCCTTTGGGCTTGGTCAACCACTTTTGCTTACTCTCTGATGGCAATACCTTAGGGAGAACAACGCAAAGATTTCTGTCTGCATCCATACTCATTTCAAGGGTCAAGGAAGCATAATATAACCCCTGTGTATGTACAAGTAAATTTTCAATTTCAGGGTCTTATTTGGAATTGAGAGTGTTCACAGAAAAGACGCTATCACAGAGCACATAAAGTAATACAGAAACCTTTCTTATGTTCTGGTATTATTTTTAGTGCGGCACAAAGGAGCCTAGCTGGTCTGCTTTTAATACTGACAAAAGATGAATTACTAAATTTTTCAGTTTCATTTGAAAAAACATCCCTCATGATAGTGAAGTGAAAAGCACATATCAATCGGTTCCAAATTTTAGAATACAATGTAGAAGGACACAAAATTAAAAATATAATGTGAAAGAAGAAAATAAACTGAAAAATGCTCATACACTCTCAAGTCATTTTAATAAAACTGTGTCACACAGATTTAAAATATATTTTTATTCTTGTTACAAAATCACTAAAAGAAAAAACTGAGGTTGCTGACTAATATCTCACAAGAAAAATTCAATAATCAAACAACTGTATTATGTAAAAATATTAATGGCTTTATGATATATTATTTTAATAACAGTTTAACCACGATATTTAGGAATATACTTATAGTTAATAATCATATGAAACTTCACTGTAGAATTTAACATCTAATGAAATGTGGAAAGCTTCATGAAGATTCAATTTTCCACTTAAATTCCTAACCCCTGGTCACACTTTACTTTCCCATAAACTCATCTTCATCAAATTTATTCCAAAACAAATGAGTAAACATATACAACCATTTTTAAAAGTAGAGTATTTGTAGTTCCCAATTTATTAGAAATGAAGTATAACAGCAAAGCTAAGGGAGTGAATTTTAAACCTTGCCCTCAGAAAGGCATCTTGAAATAATATCTTGAAAAGGTAGGAAAAAAAAAAGAGGTACAGGACAGAAATCACTTTGCTCACCTCCTCTTCTCACTCCATCTCACTGCCGCACTTGGTCCAGAAGCTTTCAACTTACAAAAGGTGGCACAAACCCAAAGGGCAGGATTTCTGCAGGACTAAGGCAGCAGGCGTGACGTGGACGTGCTGGGGGCGGAGCCCAGAGGAAGCATCCGGTGCAGAAGCAGCGGGCATGCCAGGACCACGAGGCCGAGAGTGGGGCTCGGGAGGTCTGGAGGGCCGGGACGAACTGCGGCAACTGCAGCCACAAAAACACCCGTTCCCGAACACAGACCCCGCCACGGGCGGCGCACTGACGGGCACCGCGCAGCCACCTGTGCACACGCAGCACGTCAGAGGGCCCTGACGGGACGGCCCGCAGCCGACACCAAACGCCTCGCGCTGCCGCGGCGCTGCTGCCGGGCCGGCGGGAGCCCCTGCAGCCGACTCCCCACACCTCGCGCCCCGCTCAGCCCTGGGAGGCGGCGGCAGCGGTGGGAACCGGGGCGAGCGGGCGGCGGGCTCCGGGGAAAGCCACAGACGCCCGGGCGGAGGCCGCGCTCCCTCCGCGGCGCCCGGGCTGCAGGGACCAGCGCTCGCGCCCCGCCCCGCGTCGGAGCGGCCGTCGGCTCCGGGACTGGCCGGCCGCGTCGCCCTGGGCCCCGACTCGCCCTCGCCCCCGCGCCCCGGCGGGTTGGCGGCCTCCGCAGGGGCCGCGGTAGCGAGAGCCCGCCTCTGCGATGAGGTCCAAGCCCCCCTAGGCCGCGGACCTAGGACCGCGAGGGCTTCAAGAAGCGGGCGGCGTCCCTGTGCTTCCGGAGCGAGCAGGAGGACGAGGTGCTGCAGGTGGGCAGGCTTCGGTCCCGGACAAATGGACTGGCCCAGGAGGAGGACTGGAGGCCCAGGAGGAGCCTGCCGGTGCTGCCGTGAGGGAGGCTTACCAAGAGGCTGGAGTCAAAGGAAAGTCAGGCAGATTCCTGGGCATATTTGAGAACCAAGACAGAAAGCACAGGGCATATGTCTATGTCCTTAATGTCACTGAAATATTAGAAGACTGGGAAGATTCTGTTAATACAGGAAGGAAGACAGAGTGGTTCAAAGTAAAGGATGCCATCAAAGTTCTCCAGTGTCATAAGCCTGTACATGCAGAGTATCTGGAAAAATTAAAGCTGGGTTGCTCGCCAACCAGTGGAAATTCCACAGTCCCTTCACTTCCAGAGAGTAACACCTTGTTTGTAGCTGCTGCACAGCGAACCTCTGGGCTGCCATCCAGCATAAGATAGACAGGGTTGGAAGGACCTCTTCCACCATGTGCAATCTCATGGGCAGAGGCTTCTTTATTTTCCTTGACAAATATCTGAATGACGCTTACAAACTGAATTTGCCATGCGGGATTTTTTTAACAATCTGCTTGATTTTTAGGTGCTTTCAAATCTTCTTTAAAAAGAAAAAAGATAGTGTAAAATATTTTAATAAGCCAAAGCCATGTGGAATTTTTTTTTTTTGATGCCTTAAATGTGCTCTCCCACCCAGCCCACCCACCTTGTTATTTTGGTTGGCATTTTCACTTTTTCCCCAGTATTTTTTTATCCATTTGATATCAGTCTGTGGTTTTTGTCAGATCAACATACATGTGGATATATTATCCTGGTGAATTGTCTTCTCATTCAAAATATTAACATATTCAATGAATCCATTTGTCAACTCATTTATCTAAATTTTCACAACTGGTACTATGTCACTAGCTACCTGATATGGCCAATTCCCCTGTAACTCAATAGTCCTTTAATACAGAGTTTAACTCTATAGAGCTGGTGAGATTTAGGCAGTTACTTTAAGCAAAATGCATGTAGTAGATATCTTATCATGGAACCTGTATTCATGGAATTGAATTAGGGTGCTCAGTTGCCAATTCCCTTTATTCATAATCTCTCTTTACACAGAACACACAAGAACCATATTTCCCTCAATGTAAATTGCTGCTTTTAAATATATATTTTCAGTTTGAATTTAGTGACATCTCTTCAGTTAAACTTGCTGGTTACCAGTAAACACCTTAAATAGCAGTCAGTGGTGACTGCATCAGAATTGAGTAAAATGGCCTTCTTGTTCACCTGTTACAGACCTAGGTTTTTAGGGTGCCTCGGAATGTCTCATCTTTTATAGGTGGTCAGCAGGTAGGTACTATTTATCATGTAACTAATTACTGGGACACTAGAATGTACCTAAGAATTATTTTGTCTTATATTTATATTCACATAAATCCAGGAATCCCATCTAAAACACATAAATACCTAATCTGAAATGCCTGTACTTCCTCAACCAAGTCAGAGATGAGATGGGGCAAGTAAAAGATGGTTCTCTATGTAGATATTAGCTTTTTGTAAAGATCATAACTGTTGAGTAAAAAGTAGGAATAAGCATAGTTAGACATTTGTTGTACAAATTGTTAACCTTTAAAAATATAATTGCTGCTGAAAATAGTGCTGTTATAAGGAAAATCAGTGCCACCATTTTGAAACTGGGCTCTTGTGCCATAAAAGCAGCTGAGCTAAATACGAGTATTAGTTCACAAATTAAGGCTGCCAAAGGAATAAGACAGAAAATCTTTAAACCACTGACATTTCATTCTAAATTATGTAGTGTGATCAGACATGATCTTCCAGAATTTTTATATTTTTCTTTGTACAGAGGTTATGTTTTCTGGGTGTTTTTTTTTTAAAGGAAATACTTAAAAATCCCACAGATTGACACTTGTTATCAATCTTCAGTGGACTAAGTTTTTCCTCAGTAATCTCTGAAGTTTCTTTAAATTATATACTTAACACAGAAGATAAATTGATTGTTTTTGTACATAACACTGTGTCCACCTGAAATGTCACAATTACTGGGGCGCCTGGGTATGTTGTACATTGATATTCTTAAAGGTAATAATGCATGAATTTCTTTTATAAACTCTTGGACTATGTATTTGATGTGTAAAATATGTACAGTATTAATGTCAACCATTTCTTAAAGGTGAGCCTATAAATATTGTTGTATCATTTTCTTTGGTCAGTAACATTTGGACCAAGTAGTGCCACTTGGGTCAGGATTTTCTTCAGTGCCATTTAGCAAAACATCTGTCTTTGGTCTATGCAACTAGCAAAATTTTGTATAATGCATCAGAATACTTCAGAGTTGTCACACTTTAAATTTCACATGAGGGGTTCTTCACTATTCTTGAACTCAGCCCACTGAAGCTAGAGGAAAGGCCCTGAGGATATTTATTTCTGTTAAGAGAAAAAAGCCTACATTTGCAGGCTCAACAATTGAATCTACTACACATAAAAAATAGTGTCTACTCTCTCAGTCCCTCAAAGTTTACAGAGTGTTGGGACTTTCATTTGTGCTGCTTTCTGTTGGGTAGTTGGATAAAACTGGGCAGCTAAAATTTTCAGTCCCCAGTGCCTACTAAATTAAAAAAAAAAGTTTGTAAATTGACTTGCAGACACAAAATAGCAAGTATCCTACATGTTTGATTTTGAGATTTCTTAATTTCTTCCTTTTTTTTTTTTTGTAAACAGGTGAAATTTTCCAACTAGGCGCATGCCATTCAATTTTCTGTCTATCCCATAGTTGTATAAAGTAGCAAAACTGAAGGGGGGAATGATTGTTGTATACACTTTAAAATTGCTTTGTATGGTCTCATTTGAGATAACTGGTGTAAGAATCTTGATGTTTTATATATTTTGAAATATCAAATTAAAAAATTGAAATTAAAAAAAAAATCCTCACACAGTCTGTCAGTGCAAGTTCCAGTCTATCAGTGCAAGTTCCAGACTCCATCCACTGTGCAAGATCAAACTTAATTATGCATGGATTTAGCATTAAACTGCCAAGAGAACATGAAAGACTATCAAGAGACAAAGGCAAAAAGGTTCTTCAATTCATGACTTTACTCAAGTTCACCAAGAATTTGAGGGCAATATTTCTACTCAAAAGAAAAAAATCACCACCCTAAAGAAAAAGTGCTAATTTAGTGAGAATGAAACTACCATGCTCAAAAATTTAAATGATAACAAAATCAATCTCATCTTTCCCAAAAGGTAGATACAAGTATCTGACCCCAAATCATAGTAGACCTGTGTTTTCATGCCCCTTAGAAATAACAACAAAGTGCATACATTCTGTTAACTGTTATGTGGAAACACCTAAACCCATGAAAGTGAATAAGGGTATATAGAGCTTATACCCAAAATCTTTTGTTGACACCTATGAAAAGCAAGCTGTGGACCAAAAAGCCCTTGTGAACATGATGGAGAACCAAGTCTAGGAAAGCAGCTGTAATGAGTATCTCCAAATACTTATGGAGTATACATATGACTTATCATAAAATGAAGACTTCAGTCACAAGCACCTGTCTCCAACACACTTCAGCTTACACAGGACCCTGACTCAGGTGTACACAGAAAACACAAGAAATGTGCAGAAGACACTAAGATGGAAGGGAAAATAAATATACCAGGTAACAGGACCAACACCTAAACAGTGCAAGTGGTTACATACACATGGCATCTCCATGCACTGGAACAGCATGAAGCCATGAAAAATGATAAAGAAGTTCTTCTTGTATGAATCCAGAAGGTTCACTAAATTGCAGTGTTATGAGAAAAAAAACAGGATACAGTGTATGCAGTATGCCACCACCTGGGTAACAACGCATCTGTGTATGTCTGCTGGTATCTGTAAAGTTACCTCAGAAGGAAGCACAGTAACCAGAAGCACTGTTGCCAACTAAGAGGGGAAGTGGATGGGAGAAAGTTAATTTCACTGTAACTTCTTTTTATATCACTCAACTTGTATGTCACATGAATGTATTACCCATTCAAAGTTAATTAAATTTGGACTTCTGCTTCTGGAAAGATGGATAAACATACTTTTCCCTGCTCTTCCCACTAAGCATGGCTAGACTCCCTAGGCTTTATATTTGAAAGAAACAAAAACATGCTGAGAGGTGAAGAGAATGTGGCAGACTGCCCAGGGATCAGGACCTGAGGAACTACACAGTGGTGACTTCCTGAGTTTTCTTTTTGTCTCATGCATCCCACACTAGGTGCCAGGGAAGCCAACAACCCAGAAACACCAATGGGAGCAAATAAAAAATGTCCCCAGAAAGCCTGCTCTCTCCAGCCAAAGGAGATGAAGGGACAGTGGAAACACAGAAAACTTACACAGTTACTGCCTGACTCCAGCCAAACATTACAGGAAGACAAGCCCCCACCTGCAATGTAGACACCACATGCGGAACGAGGACCTCCATCCCCCTCACTGCCTCCATGTTTGGGTTATGACAGGAGGCCCAGTGGAACATCAGGAATTCCACCAATGACAGTAGGGCACCCCTTGCCATCCCAGAAAGAAGGTATCTGCAGAGGCCTTGGGGGGAAGCCCGAACTCTGGTCCACAATCAGCAGTAACATGGAGCCCCTCCTCAGATGAGTGTCAGCAAAGGCCAAGATTAAAATCTGAGCTTCAAATCCTAACTGGCATTATCCCCTTCTCCCTGCTGGAACATTAACAGAAATGACTTACTAAAACATAATATTTAAATAAGATCTGGAACCTCATAATATAATACCCAAAATGTCCAGCACTGAGTAACAAAAATTCTCTCAACATAGCAAGAACCAGGAATATCTCAAGTGAAAGGAGAAAAGATAATCAATAAATAAGAACACTGGCATGACACAGGTAACAGTTACCAAACAAGACTTTAAAAGCCATCACAGAATGCTTCAGTGAGCAACTACAAACACACCTGAAACAAATGAAAGACAAACAAACAAACAAAAAAGTCAGCAAAGAAACACAAAATCACAGCAAAAGTAAAAGGCCACATGGAAATTTAGAACCAAATAACCTAATACCTGAAATAAAAATCTCAATACATGGACTCAACAGCAGAAAAGAACAGATGAATCACTGAACTTGAAGACACGACAATAGAAATTACCCAAACTGAAAAACAAAGAGAAAATAGACTGAAAAATGAACAGGGCCTCAGGGACAGATGGGCGCAATATCAATGAATATGACATTTATGCATTCTGAGTCCCAGAGAGGATAAAGCAGTAGGGCTAGAAAAGTATTCAAAGAAATAATGGCTAAAATTTTGCCAAATTTGTCATGAATGAATGCATGAATGAATGAATGAATAAATAAATATAAATAAATAAACAAACCTAAATATTTAAGACTGAACAAATTCCAAACAGGATCTTAACCCAAAGAAATCCACTCTGACATATTATAGATAAACACCTAAAAACTAAAGACCAAAGAAAAAATTCTGAATGCCTCCAGCAAATTTCTCATGAGAAATCAGGGAGCCCAAAAGGAAGTTACATATTTTTCAAGTGTTGAGAGTACTGCCCACTCTGAATTCTGTATTCTGCAAAAATAACCTTCAAAAATGAAGAGCAAATCAACTAACTATTATCTATAAAATAGATAAACAACAAGGTCCTCCTGTACAGCATGGGAATTCAGTACCTCATAATGGCCTATATATAAAAAGTTGAATCACTCTGTGGTACACCAGAAAGTAACAACATTGTAGATGGACTGTACTTCAACAAAAGAAAATGTTTTTACTTTAAGTATGTATTTTTAACTGAAGTATAGTCAGCTTACAATGTTGTGTCAATTAAAAAAAACACTTTTTAAATAGCAAAATAAGGCATTCTCAGATGAACAAAACTAACAGAATTTGTCAACCAACATATCTACTCTAAAAGAATGAACAAAACAAAGAGAAAATGAAAAAAGAAGGAATCCTGGAACATCAGGAAGGAAGGAAGAACAATAAAAATAGTACAAATATGGACAATTACACTTTCTTACTCCTTTGTGTTTGCTAAATTTTGTTTGGTAGTTGAAGCAAAAATTATAATGCTGATGCACTTCTCAGTGTGTGAAGAGGAAACATACAAGACTATCATAACAAACTGGTAAGTGTTGACACAAGCAGACTAAGAAAAGTTATGTGTATATGATGTAATGTTTACAGTAACCACTTAAAAAGATACACAAATAGCTGTAGCACAGGGAACTATATTCAATATCTTGTAGTAGCCTATAATGAAAAAGAATATGAAAATGAATAAATCTGTATGACTGAACTACTATGCTGTTCACCAGAAACTGACACAACATTGTAATCTGACTCAACTTCAATTTAAAAAAAAATGATACACAAAGAGAAGCACTCAAAAACACCACAGATAAGTCAAAATTAAGTTCTAAAACATTTTCAGGTAATCCACAAGAAGTCACGTAAAGCAAAACAGAGAAGTGAAAAGCAGAACAAACAGAAAAAGGACCAATCAATAACCACAATAAATCTAAGTGGTCTAAACACACCAGTTAAATAACAGTCAATTTAAAAAAAATGACTGAGCTCTATGTTGTCTATAAGAAACACTTCAATTTAACAGTATAGAAACATACTTGTTTTACTACACTTCAGTTAATTGAGTTTTACAAATTGAAGGTTTGTGGCAATTCAGAATCAAGCAAGTCTATCAGCATCACTTTTCCAACAGCATTTGCTCACTTTGTGTCTCTGGGTCACCATTTGGTAATTCTCACACCACTTCAAACTGCTTTATTATTATTAAATTGTTTATGGAGATCTGTGATCAGAGATCTTTGATGTAACTACCACGACTCACTGAAGGCTCAGGTGATGGTTAGCATTTTTTAGCAATAAAATATTTTTAAACTAAGGTACATACATTGTTGTTTTAGACATAATGCTATTGCACACTTAACAGACTACAGCACAGTATACACATAACTTTTAAATGGACTGGGAAACCAAAATTTCATATGACTGGCTTTCTTGTGATATTTGCTTTATTACAGTGGTCTGGAACCAAAACCACCACATCTCCAAGGTATGCCTATATGTAGGTTAAAACTAGACAGATGAAAAAAGATATTCCACATAAACATTAATCAAAGAAAATATGAGTGGACACATTGCTATCAGAAAAAGTAAAATTTATAGCAAAGAAAATTACCACTAACAGAGAGGGATACTAAATAATGATCAAAAGTCAATCCATCAAGAAGACATAGCAATTCTAAATGTGCATGTACCAAAGAAGAGTGCTGCACGATACATGAAGCAAAAACCGAAAGGAGAAGTAGAAGAGTGCACAGTTACAGCTGCAGACTTCAATCCCTTCTCTCAGCAACTGATGGCACAAGTAGAGGGGAACTCAGCAAGGATACAGGACTCAAAAATACTATCAACCTGCAGGGTCTAACCAACACGAAGAGAGTACTCCACCCAGCAGGAGCAGAACGCACATTGTTTTCAAGTGCACAGGGGACCAAAGTAAACTTAATACTGATCATAATACAAACCTCAAAACTTTAAAAGAACTGAAACCATACAGACAATGCTTTCTGACTACAATGGAATTAACCCAGAAATCAGCAAGAGATGGGTAACGAGAAAATACCCCCAAACACTTGGAAACTAAACAACATGGTTCTAAATAATCTATGGATCAAAGAGGAAGGCTCAGGGAAACTAAAAACTATATGAACAGGATGAAAATAGAAAATACAAAATATTAAAATGCGTGGAACATAACTAAAGCAGTGCCAAAAGGAAAAATTTTAGAAAAGAGAAAAAGTCTCAAATCAATAATCTATGTTCTCACCTTAATAACCTAGAAGAAGATAAAAGTAAACCCAAAGCAAGCAAATGAAAGGAAATAAAAAGAGGAAATTAATGAAATGCAAAACAAAAAATAGAGAAAAATCAATGAATCAAGAAGACAATTCATCAAAAGTTAAAACTTTTACTCAGCAAATGACCCTGGGAAGAAGGTGAAAAGGCAAGCTATGTGATAGGAGAAATTACACACATCTGACAAAGGACTCATATCTAGTATATACCAAGAATCCTCAAAATAACAAAATTAGAGAGATGGAAACAGATGAGTGGTTGTCAGAGATCAGGAATGGTGGAGGGGAGGGGGAGTGTGTAATTATAAAGAAATAGCGTAGGAAAGATCTTTGTGATTATGAGACAGTTCTGTATCTTGACTGTAGTGGTGATTACAGAAATCCACACACGGGATGAAATAACGGAGAACTGCACTTACATTGTACCAATGTCAAACCTCTGGTTATGATGTTGTACTATAGTTGTGTAAGATGTAACCTTTGGAGGAAACAGAAAGAAGAGTAAATAGAACTTTCTAAACTTTCTTTACAACTCCCTGTGGCTCTAAAATTGTTTCAAAATAAAATATTATAAAGACAAAAAATAGTTTTAAATGATTTAAACAAATTAAAAATTAAAACACCTCAGTTAGTTGTAATGATGAATCAAAACTAATGAGATTAAACTCAATAAAGAACAATGTAAACATTTTGAAGATTTTTTTTTAAAAAATAGAATGTGTGTAACCAGAAAAGACATGTTATTCTCCAAGTGCTAAAAAGTCATCTGAGGGCAATCTAAAGAAGATTATTAGGGACCATATATCTAAGGAAGATTTCATCTAAAGATTTAGATATAAATTCTGGATCTTAAGAACACCTGCTACAGCAGTTGACAATAGTAATTTTTAAAATAAAAATATCCAATATGTTTCCCAAAAGAATGTCATATATTTTACTAAACCTTTACAGAATTAATAATTCTTTTCTTATATAAACTGTTTCAAAGAATAGAAAAAGAAAGCTAAAAATTAATTTTACAAAGCCAGTAAAATTCTGATATACAAACTGGATTAAACTAGTACAAGAAAGGAAAATTATCTCACTTTTGAATATTGATACAAAAATGCCAAATATATGCAAATACAATTTAGCATGTACTTGATATTTCATAAACTAGTACAAGAAAGGAAAATTTTCTCACTTTTGAATATTGATACAAAAATGCCAAATATATGCAAATACAATTTAGCATGTACTTGATATTTCATAACCAATTAGGGTTTACCTCAAGAATGAAATAAAAGACTGTTCAATATTTGAAAATGTGTCAATGTAATTCACCATGTTAGGAGCTTAATTATAAAAGCTATATAATCATCTTTGCAGATATACAAAAAGCCTTAAATGTCAACATCTATTCATAATAAATTTTTTTTTAAAAATACCTCTTGGTAAACTAGGAATGCAAAGGTTCTGTATTAACCTGAAAAAGCATTTCTACAAAAACCTATAGTAATCACCAGTGAAACACTAAAATCATTATTTTTTAAGTCAGAAATACAAAAGGGCCTGCTACACCCAAGTTCTAGCAAGTGCCGCCAGGCAAAAAAAAAAAAAAAAAAAGTATTGGCATGAAAAGAGACACGATAACCATTATCTGCAGTACATCTTGGATGATTTTAATAGATATTGTTCAAATAAAATTTACAGAGAGCACATAAAAAATAAGTACAGTAAAAAATGTCCAGTCTCATTAGTCATTAGGGAAATGAAAATAAAAATCACTATGAGATGCAACTTCACACCTGCTAGGATGGCTAAAATGAAAAAAAAGGGCAATAACAACTTTTGGAAGGATGTGGAAAAGTTGGAACCTTCAGCTTTGCTGGTGTGAATATTAAATGGTGTACCTACTCTAAATAACAGTTTGACAGTTCCTCAAAATTTAAACAAAGAGTTATTCTGTGTGTAACAATTGCATTCCTAGGCATATATCCAAAAGAATAAAAACATATGTCTACACACACACTATACACGAATATTTATAGTAACCAAAAGTGAAAACAACTCAAAAAGCTATCAAGTTGATGAATGGGCAAAAGCAAAATTGAATACCTATATACAATAGAATTTTTTTTTACCAATTAAAAGGAATAGAGTACTGATATGTACTACAATATAAATGAATCTTGAAAACATTATGATAATGAAAACAGCCTCCAATTGTAGGGGTCAGTTTATATGAAAACGTCCAGAATGGCCTAATCTATTGAGACAGAAAATATGTTAGTCTTACCAGGAGCTGAGGGGGTGGGGTGCTAGAAATAACCACTAATAGCTATGGAATCCTATTATTCTAAAGTTTAATAGCTTTCATGACTGAATAATGTTGGGAATATACTAGGAACCATTAAATTGCACATTTATGGGGGTTAATTTTATCATATGAGAATTATATTTCAATAAAGTTGTTATTAAAAATAAGTTATGTATGGAGTACATAAAAATGAAAAATTAAGTTTATTAAAATAAAGCCATATATCACTTTGGCTAATGGAATCTTTATGAATTTTAAAAAATTAGAAATCTAGAAAGAATGATCAATATGTTTCTCTAAAGAAGAAACACTGAATTACAAAACACTGTAAGCTTGAAATATAATAACCCAAACTATGTATGCAAAATGAAAAAACAGATCATCAGTGCATTTGAATCCTACTTACATAGCAGCTATTATATGACAGATACTTAATCTAAGTAATCCATACATATTGACATATTTGATCTTATAACAAACCAATGACAAGAGACTACTACAATCCTCCCATTTTGGAGCGGGGGATACTGAGAAGTCAAGTCATCTTCTTAGTTTCACTTGGCCCCTAGTTAGCAGAGCTAGGCTCAGACACCAGTAAGTTTCCTCCAGAGGCCGGGCTTTTAAGCCCCTACACACACTGCTGACCTTGTCAATCATGAACTGAAATAGGAATAAAGACAGGAAAGGAGAACAAAGAAGCAAGCAGAGAGAAAAATGCCCAAAACAAAGGAGGTCAAATATCCTGATAGGGCTGAAGACGAGAGGCTAGAAATACAGTGGAAATGCATGGGTAAAGGGAAGTAAAGTTGACAGATCTCCTGAGGTCAAGAAACAACAACCTGTAAACTAGAGTCAAAAGTGGTGTCTTCACGGTCTCAGCAGCAGAGAATGAGGATGACCAGGAGGGGATGATGCACCTGCCTTCTTAAGCTGTGATTTGCACATTTTCAGAATCTCTTACTATAGGTGTTATTTAAAGGTTTTTGTTCATATATTTGTTAATGATTAGGATGTACCCTCTAAGAATTCTTTATTATCTTTTCCAGGTTTTAAGTGTTGAGTTTACTATTTTTCATGTTTATTCTTCAATTTTACATTTAATGTATTACTCATCTTTTAATTTTTGTGTAGAACATTTTTGATTGGGATTTTTTTCATTCTTTATGTCAACTTTATGATTAGAAAACCCTTTTTCATTCTAATTTAATACATTTCCCAATACATTTCACTCATTCCCTTATTGTTGTAACAATTCCATCAAACCCTTTAACATTTCCTTTCAAATTTTTTTTAAGGAAGTAAGTATCCATCTTTACTTCTTTTTCTAAACTGTAACTAATTGTGTCAGCATCATTTGTTTAAGAAAACTTTCCCTCATCTGTTATTTTTTATCCCTGTATCTTTAAAATATTGTAGTATTCAGGGACTTAGCAATATCCACAAAGCATGGCTCCAAAAATTTCTCTATTGTGTTTCTGAATTTACCTGTATTCACAACATGTGCATTTCTGTTAAAAATGGCTTCCCTCCAACTGATAGACACAGATTGATGGCAATCAAGGAAAAAAAATTATTATGGGGCTGTTGAATCTAGGTCTCAAAAGATGAAAATATTCTCTCCATCAAGAAAGTCAAAGAGAGGGTGAAGAGGAGGAGGGGCTGAAGAGAAAGGGAAACATCCTGAGTGTTCTGGCTTCCATATTATTTAGCTCAAGAAGAATACATTCTTAATAACTATCAAACAAAATAAAATTTCTCAATGTCATTTTATAGAAGATTATGCATATCATGTTTCTGCAGCTCCCAGGGGGAGCTTTTGTGGACTTACAGGAAAAGCCTCATGACCTGGACAATGGGAGAAGATCTGGGGCTTAGACCCTAACAAAGACATCGCCGTGTAACACTACTGTGTGATAACACCCCCAACACCACCGTGGGCTATCATGAAAAACAGGGTTCCTGGGTGAGCACTTAGGCAGTAGAACAGAGATTCCAAACAGAAAGGCCAGAGCCATCCCTCCAGTTAACACCAAGACAGGTAGTGGACACATGGCTGGGTATCATAAGGAAGAGGTCAAACTTCTGCAGATACCAATTCAGGATGATTCAAGTTAAAAATATTTTGAAAAATCTCACAAGCCAAAAAGAATTCTCGATGACCTGAAGTGTAACAGTAAGATAACCAGTGTGTGTAAGATAGACAAGCACACAGGGATGCAAGTATGAGAAAGCTTTTTCACAAGCAGAACAGCTCAGGGGACCACATCAGAACAAAGATGAGCCCCTTTGCTGGATGAGAATAACTGGAAACGATCATCCAAACACAAAGTATACCTGATATTTGTAATTACATTTATATATTCTTTTATCCCAAACTGCATACATGTTTTTAAAGTCTATTTTCAAATAATCTTTTAAAAATAACCCTTAAAACCTGAAATAAACAAGTTTTCCACCGTTTTCCTATATGGCTATCTAGAAAGCACAGCCCTTCGCTCTCTGCTATAATCAAGATCCCTTCACCCAGTGAAGTGAAAATTATCCAAGTATATAACCTTGAGAATGTTTATTAAAGTATCTTAATTTGCTATCTGTGTCATTCTGCAACAGGAAATCCCTTTAATTTAGATATTGTCTCAATCAGAATATTGTGTGATCAATTCTAACTTATATATCTTTCCATGTTTTTTCCTCTTTCTTCTAAGTGGAAGCAGAATCTTCCAGACTCAACTTTACAATCACCATTCCAGACAGCATTTCTGAATAAGTCATATTTTAATATTGCCTCCCCACTTTGAATAAAGCATGGATCTTTTCACTACACTTAAAGTAAAACTCGATAAATATTTATTGATCACTTAAATATGTCAGGCACTGTGATTAAGAATTTAAATAAATAAACTTCATCCTTTAAACTATCTTTTTAAAATGCACTACTATTAGCCCCATGTTATATACAAGAAAACTGAAATATACTGATGTTAAATTAAGTTTGGGGGTCATCGACTGCTATGGGCTGAATGTGTGCCCCACCCCACAGTTCATCCTTTGAAATCCTGGTACCTGTGGGAGGTGATTAGGTTGTGAGGGTGAAGCCCCCAGGAATGGGTCAGTGCCCTTAGAAAAGAGACCCCACAGAGATCTCTCACCCATTCCATCATTTGAGAACACAGGAGAAGACTGGCTATGAGCCATAAGGTGAGGCCCTCACCCAGGACATTAACGTGCTCATACCTTGATCTTGGACTTAGCCTCAGATCTGTGAGAAAGACATTTTTGTTGTTTATGTCACTAATGTGGTAGGATTTTGTCACAGCAGCCCAGCAGAATAAGACATACGTCAAAGCAATTGTCTAAGATTGGCATCCAACCAGTCAGACACTAGAACTGACCTGCTCTTGTGATATTACAATTGCTAACCCATCTTCCTCTTTCCCAATTCTCCACTACTTTAGCGAAACATCAAAATCATCTGTTGAGTTTTTCTTTAACACAGATACATCAGTTCTACTCTTTACTTCCATCCTGATTCAGCATTTCTGATCTTTTACTCTTTGATTTTCTCAGCATTCTCCCAATCTTAAACAGATGAAGTCAAATGTGTGATTGTGATGTTTAGTCACCAGGGAGAGCTACGGCCTTAGAACCGACACTTCTTATATTCAGGGACAAAATCTTGACTTATTCAGAACCCTTATAACGTCTCTATAGTCTTGCTGCTAATAGACACTCCATAAATATTTTCTCAGTGATTAAAACTTTATAGGCCTCAACACTATTAAACAGTTGCCTCAGGGTGCTAATATCTGGAAAGTCAATAGGAAATACCTAAAATAATGTATTATACTGAGTTGATTGCTAATTTTATTTTCAAGACAGCACAGAAGGGAACTGGTGGGGGGGGAAAGAAAATTTGTAGTACATTTCTAAAATTTTGAAAATTGTATGGCTAGTGCTAATTGACTGTAATATATTGTGTGAGAATAATAATCACAAGGTTTGACAACCTGTAGGTGATGAGCACTTTTCAGTCCGAATGTACAAGTCAGTGAACATCAGGTGTGATTACACTGGACTCCAGCAGCTGAATTTCAGACCTGTATTTAACCATAGGCGTTTGTTACGATGTAAAAGATAAATTCTGTCTGTTACAATGTGGTCAATTGTAAATTTAAGTTTATTTTCCCATTTCATATTAGGTTTGTACTCACGGTTCTAAATTACATGGTCTCCACATATTAGTACACTTTAAATGCAGTTTTCTATGTAACATACATTGCCTTCATATACAGTGACATTAAAGTCGTTTCCTTTCTAAGTTTGATTATGTCAGTATGCTTTTTACTTTGTAATATTGTGAAAACTATTTTCCTAGCTTTTAATGTGCACACAATATATGTTTATAAAATAGCAATAAAAGTAATTTAGGCAAGCTTCTAATTATTGAAGGTCACAGAAATACTATTATCTAAAAATTTATGTGATTTTCTAAAAATTATGGCAATTTCTTACTGGCCTATTTACTTAGATATTTAATCTTTCATCAATAAATAGCACAGTGAAATATAAATTAAATATATAAATTGAATTTGATAGATACATTACTCTTAACAACTTTCTTTCCTAAAGTAAAAAATTTCATGTATCAATTCAAAGAAACACAGCAGATAACGAAATGTACAGGAATTAAAATTCTTATTTCAAATTGGTAGCAAACAAAAAGTGAAGCAACTGCGTTATCTGGTAGAAAAGCTACCACCAGGCGGCGCAGCTGAGCCCCCAGCCAGGAGTGGCCGCGCGCTCCCGCTCGAGCGCGCCGCGCTGGGTGACTGGGAGCCGGACCGCTGCCCTTCGCGCCTGGGCTGGCTGCCGTGGGGCGCCAGCTACCGGCTGGGGTGGGGGCTGTTTTTCTCGCAGGCCATCGGGGAAGGCCGCTGGAGAGAGGGGAGGGAGGACAGGGGGTGGGAGCGGCGGGAGGGCAGCCGGAGAGCAGGGCGAGGAGGCGGTAAGGGGAGGGGAGGGGCCGCGCGAAGCTGGGGCCAGGCCGAGAGGGGTGCGGGGAGTGTTGGGACCGAGAGAGAAAGTAACTCCAGGACGAGACCGGAGCGTCTCGCGCCGCGGGCACAGGCGGCGTGGCTGCGCCCGAGACCGCTCGGCCGCTCCCGCTCCAACGTAAGCCCGGCGCGGGCGCCACCTTTCATCGATGCGCACCCCTGTCCCTAACGTGGCTGCGACGCCCAGAAAGTCGCCCAGCCGAGATTCGGACCTGGGCAGGGGCGGCGGGACACGCGGAGCGGGGACATCCAGCATCAAGGCCTGGTGTGGAAGAGGGGACTGCCCACGTGGCCGGCCCTGGCCCCAGGTAAAACCTCTCCAGGCAGGTTGGGGGCTCAGGTCCTGGCACGCTGGCCTCAGTGCAGGGCTGGCGAGTATCCGGTGTCAAAGCCGAGCTCCCGGAGCTGGGGCTTTGGGCTGACTGGGCCCAGCTTGGTGTCCAAGTCAGAGAGAGAAAATGTCTCCAGCGGGACAGATGTGCGTCCTCTGCCGCCCACCCGCGAGTCCGAATTGGAGCGGGAGGGGCTGGCGCTCTGCTGGTCGTGCCAAGCGCGCGGGATCTAGAGCCCCAGGGGGGCACCTGGGAGACGTGATCGCCCCTCGGTAACCCCGCTGCCCGCGGGCATCCCCGGATCTGGACCGCGCACCCGCATACACTCGCAAACAGCCCCCTCCCCCGGAGCTGGAGTGTGCTTCCCTCCCTCGTCCCCCACCCCTGACTGCAGAAAGATAAGCTTCAAATTTTCACTCCGTGTCTCATATGTGTCTGAAGGTATTTAACTGCACGAGTGAATAACAGCATTAGTTTCAATTTCTTTTTAATCCCTGCAACAATAAACTTTGAGAACAACAACAAAAGAAAACTAAAACCAAAAGTATGAAAATTCTATGTGACAATATTATTTGATGGTACATGTAATTAGTTAGATTAATTTTATTTCACTTAAGGAAACAATACCGTAAAAAATTTCTATTAACATGCATAATAAAAATACATAAAAATATCAGTCACTTTTACAGAACTATTATTCAGTGTTTTACATATGCGGAGTCAGACTTGCCATGAAGCTGATTGAATTTGTTTCCGAGCACCTCATTTGTACAAACCTTTCCAGGGACCTGAAAACAGTCCTAGAATGTGTTTATATGGTCAGTTATTTTTGTTACATTTAGAAATATATTTATAATTGTGATTTTTTTCTTATTGTAATTAATATTTTATTTTGTGACTGATAGTTATTTATAATTTGTCTTCTATTTCTTAAATAGAGCCGCTTCAAAATGGAGGGGCTTTAAAAGTTAAAGGGTCATATAGCCTTGAGCTGTATTAGTTAGCTATATGAATCGACTGCATTAATTTGTTTAATTAATATGACAATATGCTTTACACACAAAGAAACAGGACAGGAAAATTAAGGAACTTCTATATGAAGGCTGTTAAGTTAATGATATAATATTCAAAACAATGCCTTCTGGCTCTTGAGTCCCTGTTCTGAAAGTCCACACTTATAGACATAGATATTAACACACATGGAACTCCAGACTCTGTCATACATGTATGAGGTATGGCTCAATTTATGTAAAATTCCAAACAGGCAAAAATAAATGGCATGATTTACAGATACATACATTTACAGTAAAAATACAAAGACTAGCAAAGAACTGGTTAACATAGGACTCATGGTAGGAGTTACCTCTAGAGAAAAAGGAGAATTTAGTGGGGAGGAGCCTCCAAGGGCTTCAAGTGTCTTTGCCATTGTATATTTTTAAATGATTATTAATTCTACAGTTATCAGAGTATTATTTTACTTTAAGTCGTATGTAACTTATAGATACCCTCATGTGTGCAATACGTATAAAAAATTCAATAAAAATTGTCACATATTTCAAAGTACATAGGTTCCCCTAAGTATACATAGAAAATCCCACATCTCTTTCTTATTGCTTTAAATAGACAGGAACTGTATTTTTTAATTTAATGGAATAAAAATAAAATATTTAGATTTTAAGCTATATTTTGGCATATTTCAAAGGAGAACACATCTTTATTTTGGTTTCATCATGAAATATTAATAACATAATAACCAAAAATACCTGGAATCTTGGTAACCATGAATAATTAGTGATTTAATCACATGTATTACAGAGACCTGGTTCCATCTAAGGATAGACACATGGAAAGAGTGTCATACTTATCAAACCATAAGAAGAAGCTGGGAAATCTGCAAAATCACACTGCTGCTGAACCCATCAGAGTGCTGACTTTGAATGGTTACCATCAGGGTAAAATTTGAGGAACGCTGGCATGAGCCTCCAGACCTTCAAGACACTGGCAATCCCTCACCTGTCCCAGAGCACTGAAAGTGTTAGGTAGTTAGATAAGTGGGGGCACCAGGCAGACAGGTGGAGGAGAGAGAGGATGGTCTGTATGATGGTGGCATGCCTGCCTCCAGCATAAAGGGGCTTTACTTCTTCTAAGTGAGTGCCAGCAAGAAACCAGTTAGAACTAAAAGGCTGGAACTTCATGGTAGTGACAAGGACCTAACCGGACATGACACAGTGCTCATTGTAATATAATTAGCATTGAGGTTCTGGCCCCTCCATGGGTTTTTCTGTGTTCATCATGGATAAGGGCATTCACAAAAGGGGACAAACATGACTGAGCACTCCAGGGGCAAGAGCCATCAATCAATCAAAAGACCACCTCTAAGTGAGGGTACAAGAGGAAGGAGCAAAGACCATTGCTGTCTGCACTTGGATCAGCCTGCCTCCTGTTTTGGAGGGGTACTTCACCTTTCCTAATAAAATCTTTCACTGCACAATGCTTTCATCTCCCATGTGAATTCTTATCTTTTGAGTAAGTCAAGAACTGGGGCCTTTTCCTTCCCCCTTTTGGGGTAACAGAAGGAGACAAGGTGGGGATGCAAACAGATACAAAAGTATCAACTAACTCCTTAATGAACTGCTCAAAGCTGAGCACTCACAGTTGGGAGAGTATGGAGTCCTGGGAGCACAGATGGTCGCAGCCCCTTCTCCATGGACCTCACTGTTTGCTTGTGAAAAAGCCTGGGGGCAGGAAAGAGTGGAGAAAGCCTCCCACAGTTGGTGTGTTCCTGTTGCCCTGGGATGGCACTGCTGAGGGAGAAAACAATTCTTACCTGGATGCTTTCCCCAGTGGAATAATGTCTTAAGATGCTGAAAATAAAGGGCAGTAAATCCTGTCACTTTCAGGGGGTTGAAAACTCAGAGTTTGGTTAATGGAGATAGGCAGACATCCTCCTAGTTTCAGAAAATTAAAGATTTCTTTTTACCATGGAGGGCAGGGCAGGATCACCAAGGAAACTTGGCTCCAAGGACTCAGAGACACGTGAGCTACCTAAGACTGATGCTAAATGAGGAAAATGTGGAAAGCCTCTTTGTTCCTCACCACCTGGAGTAACCAGGACCAAGAAACAAGCAACAGCAGACCAACCCCCAGCAGAGGGATAAGAGCACACAGGGACCAAGATGCAGGGTCACAGGGAACATCTACAACTGAAGGTGGACCAAGCACATTCCAGAATAAAACTCAGATAGTCTATCTGTCTAGCTCCCGCCCTAACCACAAGGTGACACTGAAGGAACCTGAGGTTGGCCATGCATGGCAGGTAATTGAAACTACCAGCAAAACAGAAACACAGCTCAGTTCCTCAATGAAAGCCTAGCAGGAAAAGAGGTGTGCCTATTTCCAGCCTTAAACATTATTTACTTAGGCTTCTGACCCCCTACATGGAATATGTAGATTTCAACTAAAAGTTATGAGACCTATGAAATGGAAAGAAAAAAGAATCCACTGTTGAAAGATAAAACAAATAATAGAAGTGAAAATCAGACAGGGAATATAAAATCACTATGATTAATACATCACACGCTCCAGTGAAAAGACTTGAAGACATTCATGAATAGATGGGTCATTTCAGCAGAGAAATGGAAACAATAAGAAAATGTCAAAGAGCAGGCTAGGAATAAATTTAAACACATGCCCAGCAAAGGGAATGAAGAATGTCTTTGACAGGCTCATCAGTAGGCCTGACACATTCAATGAAAGCGTTGGTGGACTTGAATATAAGTCAACAGACATTACTCAAATGAAAACAAAAGTGGAAATTCTTGGAAAATTTTAATAATTTAAATTTAAAAGAACAGAGTATCCAAGAGATGTAGGCCAATCAGTCTGAAATATATTTAATTGAAGTCCCAGAAGGAAAAAGAAAGTAAAAGAATGAGGGAAAAAAATTGCAAAATGAATGGTCAAGAATTTTCAACAAATAATGAATTAAAAAACAACCTAGAAATAAATTCATACTGCTAAAGGCCAAAGATGAAGGGAAGCATTAAACTCTGTCAGAGAAAATTACATGATCATCTTTAGGAAATGGGGTGTCTCCCAGGTGTTTGAGACCAGGTTGAACCAGAATAAAGTTATCAACGTGCCTAAAAAAATGATGTATAATTTAGAGGAGTGAATGATCCGCCAAAGGGGTTAAGAGAAATCAGAGAAGGGAGGTAACAAGGTCAGTTATCCCGTGTAAAGTATGCTTTTCCTGGCTAGAAGTTGGATCACCCAGTCATATATAGTGTACAAATCAATGAATCAATTAATTAACTGTATGAACATATATAAATAACTAATAAAGACAATTTAAAATTATATTCTGATGCTATTATATATTCAAATGATAAAACAAAATATGTCTCAGTATTTGTACTCAAATAATATACATTTCTGATGTTTTTTTTTAATGTAAGTATAGTCAGTTTACAATGTATCAATTTCTGGTGTGCAGCATAATATTTCAATCAGACATATACATACATATATCCCTTTTCATATTCTTTATTACAGGTCACTGAAAAATACTGAACATAGTTCCCTGTGCTAAACAGTATAAGCTTGTTGTTTATCTATCTTATACATAGCAGAGTCAGCAAATCTCAAACTCCCAATTTATTCCTTCCCACTCCCTTTTGATTTGCTTTTCAATAACATTTGCTTCTTTCTTTCAATGTAATTTCAATAATTATCTTTCCAATATCTCAGGTTGATTTTAATATTCTACTAAGTTGAGCTTAATATTCATTGACAGATATTTTAAATTTCATAGATTCAACTGACAAATAATACTATGCAAAATGCACCCAACTTTACTACTGTGAATCATGTCTTGAATCAGAAGAGCTCTGGGACCCTGAAGAAAGCAAGCACATCAGTCAAGCACTAATCCAGAGGCAGGAACCATGTGGTACCTTGAATGTGGACATTTTAATTAAAAGTATTAACTATAACAGGGAAACATCTACTAGAATGTAAAGGGTCCTATAGAAAATCTAGAAATAACAAATAAAATAACAACCAGATCTCCTAGAGATGAGATCATGAACCACAGGGAGAGACTCATTTCCTGAAGTGTGGAGAACACCCAGACCTCTTTTTAGAGGGTGGGTATATCTATGGCTCATGAGAGAGTGGAGAAATTCACCGAGGCCACAAGGCTCCCAGGGAGTACAGGAAGAAATTTTTAATAGGAGGTACCCTGCTGGAAAATACCCACTAAGAAGCCACTGTGGAGTTGGTGGAGAAATCTACCCCCCAGGAATATCCTGAGCTGCTTATAAGTCAGGTACTTCTGGAGTCAAGGGACTGGAGGGGCTATGCCCTCTGCTGAGCTTGGAAGTTGACATGGTGCAGGAGCCTGCCTAGGAAAACACAGCAGACTTGGAAGAGAAACCCCTTTCTTACTCTAGTGTCTCTCTGGTACTCTCTACTAACAAAGCATGCCATCTGCCACAGGAGAAACATCTACAGGGTCCAAATATATTATTTCAGAGCAGTCATTTAAGGGTGGTTTGCAGCAGAGAGGCAATGCACTGATAACAAATATATTACATTTTAATGTCTCTCAAGAAAAATGCATCTGGAAAAAACCATGGTCAGCTATCTGGTCTAGTTTGAGCCACAAATTTTTCACTACACGCACTTGCTATTCTAAGTATTTGCCAATAATAAGGGGAAAGAAAGAGACAACACAGAGAAAACATTCAAAAGCATCCCAGAGCTGGTTATGTCAGTGTTTTCAATTTGTGAAATCTCATCAAGCTTTAAATTTAAGTTTTATGCACTTGTCTTATCATTTATATATTTCAATAAAGACTTTTAGAGTAAAGCATATATGTGGCAAAGTTTAGTTTTTGATTATGTAGCACTTCATAGAATTCATGTATTTTGCTCTATTGGCACATGGATTTCTTTATATTTCAATTGTCAATTCAACTGCAAGGACTCTGAATTGAACATAACTGTATTTCCAGGCTCTCAATAAAGATATTTTTTTAAATTGAAGTATGAGTGTATTTTGGAAAGAAAGATTTGTCAATCATGCAAAATATGTGTTTTCTTTGACTTCTTAGAGGTTCCTAGTTTGCCTCTAACTGAAAGTTATAGTAATTATAAATGCCATCAGGAAGCTAGTAATTATTGTATGGTAATTATTTTATAGTAAAAAACCAACTGACTCTCATTTCATTCACTAAGTTCTTTTATTTTAAACTGAAGTATTTTTGACTTACAATATATTAGTTCTGGTGTACAGCATGGAAATTTTATATTTTTATAGATTATACTGCATACAAAGCTATTATAAAATAGTGACTCTTTTCCTTGTGCTATCCATTAGGTCTTTTTGTATCTTGTTTTATGCATAGTAGCTTGTATTCCATAATCCTCTATAATAGCTTTGCCCCACACCACACCCCTCTCTCCTGACAACCAACAGTCCATTCTCTGTATCTGTGAGTCTGTTTCTGCTTTGCTATATCTGTTCTACTTCTTCTTCTTCTTCTTCTTCTTCTTCTTCTTCTTCTTCTTCTTCTTCTTCTTCTTCTTCTTCTCCTTCTTCTTCTTCTTCTTCTTCTTCTTCTTCTTCTTCTTCTTCTTCTTCTTCTTCTTCTTCTTCTTCTTCTTCTTCTTCTTCTTCTTCTTCTTCTTCTTCTTCTTCATTATTATTATTATTATTATTATTATTATTATTATTATTATTATTATTATTATTATTATTATTATTATTATTAAATTATTATTACTACTGTCTTCATCCTTCAATGGAGAATCAGTCCCTGTCTTAGAAGACAGGTCTTCAACAGTGTTATTAACAAGTGAATCACCTTTTGTGGTAGGCTAATTTCATTCATGGTCTCATTAATTCTTTTCTAAATCCTGTCATTTACTTTGTAATTTTCTGCTCTTCCCTTTGACAATGGACTTTTCTACGTTGCAAGCTCTGGTCAAAGCAATGTTAACAATTGTGATATAAGCTGAAAATTAATTGAAGATAGAAGAGTGCACTTTTGATTGTCCTGTTCATGACATGACCTACTCTCTCTTGAATCCTCACCATCAACCTGAGAATGAGCTGAGACTAGCTTCCTGGCAGCTAAGAGACCCCATCAAGCTGGGTTAAGTCACCCCAGCTGAAGCCAGCCAAGTCTGGTCAGTTCACTACTGACTCATAAGTTTATTATACATTAGAAAGAACCTTCAGCAATGTCAGTCCAACTCAATTCAGATTAGCAAGACCTCCAAACTGAGTCAAAACCTTGCAAAAAATTAACAGGTAGATGTGATTTTAAGTCACTATATTTTGATATGTCATGGGAAAATATCTACATAGCAAAACTTTTCACTTCTGGCAGAAGTTTTCTCTCTCACTCAATGTTTTAAAATTTAAAAACAATGTTTTTTGTTCCTTAGGAAATATTATTCATAGCACTCCTCTCGAGTTTTATGCATTGACAGGGAATTAAGAACCAGAAAAAGCACTGATATTCTTATATGAGATGGTCATGTGAATTTATTATAGTTCAAAAACATTTTTCTTCAACCCAGCAAGAGAAATTGTGAATCTAAATTTCACTATAACTAAGATACAAAATATTACATACTATGAACTTGTAGGGTTCCTTGGGAAGAGTTAAAAGTTTAAAGTTAAAATCTACAAGTGTTGAGTCCACCAAATGAGAGAATTGATTAGAAACTAAGAATGCTTTTTATTAATTATTTTTGGATCTAGAGATTATCATATTATCTGAAGTCAGAGAAAATCAAATATCATATTACTTACATGCTGAATCTAAAAATGATACAAATGGACATATTTACAAAACTAAACCAGACTTACAGACATAGAAAACAAACTATGGTTACAAAAGGGGAAAAGGCAGTGGAGGGATAAATTAGGAGTCTGGGATTAACAGACACACAAGGTATAGCACAGGGAACTATATTCAATCTGTTGTAATAACCAATAATGGGAAGGAGTCTGAAAAATAATATATATATACTAAATCACTATGCTGTACAGCTGAAATTAACACAACATTGTAAATCAACTATACTTTAATTTAAAAAAATAAAATAAAGCCAGCAACCTCTTGGTGCTGGTCATTGTCAAAACAAAAACAAGCAAACAAAAATAAAACAAAAAAGACAATACTGATGATCTGATTCCCTCATTAACAGATGTTACAAGAGTTAAGTGAATTTCTTTTCAAAATTATTTAGAAATATTTTACAATAAAAAAGTGATAATTGAATAAGTGTAGGCTTAATCATTGTTACAACAAGTGTGTGTGAACACATAGGTTATTTAAAAAACAGGGCAAATTTAATGACTGACAATCAGGCAAATATGAGAACAGCTGCCAAAACCAAACTGTCCCAAGTCCTGAATCATTGTGAAAATTCAGGGAAAGAACCTGTGACTTGACGAATAGCCAATAAATACAATTTCTGTGAGAAATGTATTACTATATTTTATGAAGATTTATATGTGTGTCACTTGGTGATGCCATGTGTTGGGCTCAGCTGTGATTCATGAGTCAAGAGAGAATGGGGAGTGTTGCTCTGCTAATTGCACACACCACAGCTAAAACATACATCATATTCCAAAACAATGACTCTTTTTTTTTTTTATTACTTTTAAACTGTCTGTCTGTTTTGGAGACAAGAATAAACAAGAATTTTAAAAATGAAGAGCACTATAAACATTTTGTAAGACTATATTTTTGAGAAATGTTTATTGAGCACCTCATCTTAACAGCTAATATGAGTCACAGGCAAAGACTGCCTAACTCTCCTTTCAGAAGTTGAATGGGAAGAAATAATTTCCTTTTAACTAATCACAAAGGAAAAGATATAATTGATGTTGAGGACCTGAAAAAAGCCATCTGATTCTTATTCTACTTCTAATCTTAAATAATTTCAACTCTCCAATTTTATGTTTGCTTATATAGCTAAGAAGATACTTACAGTATTCTTGGATGATGATTATTTATCATCTCTAAATGTTTTTTATTTTGACCTATCCTTTCTGCTTCTTTGAGCTACATTGGATGATATTATCTACCCACATGTGTGCAATAATTTTCCCATGAAAATTAAGCTTCTTAGAGAAAATCTATTGTTGCTTGGGTTAACTTTACAGCCCTTCAGATCCAATTATTTATTTAGGCCATTAAGTGTTTGAAAAATGAAGACTTAGATTTGAAACCCAATTTGGTCACTGACTGGTTTCAAGAAATTGGAGAAAATTATTTCCTTTCTCTCTGTTTTGATTTCCATATGTACAAAATTGGAATTAAAACATTTGCTCACTTTATCTCACAGATAGGTGTAAGGAGAACATGAAATGCAGTTTCAGAAAGAACTTAGTAAATTACAATGAAACGTGAAGCATATTCTCTTAATGATAAGGAATTAAAAGTTCATAAATTGACATATTTGATTTCTCATGCACTGGAGATTTCTAAATGGGAGTAAACCTGTTAGGGTTGTAAGGATGAAAGTTTTATAATTACTTCTAGCCATTCATTCCAATATCACATCCCTGTATTCTTTGTGAGGTTGGTAAATTTAAGATGTTCTGGGTTCCCTTATAAGTGAAGCTGCATATTCTTGCTTTCTCAGGGAAGGACTACTTTTCTAAGGGTCTCTTTCATTTTGGCTGTGAGGGATCAGACATCTTCATTGTTCAGATGATAGTTTCACGTTCAGAGAAAATTAGGAAGGAAAAGAATAACTGGAAATCAAGCTATTTTCACAATTTGGAAAATTTATACACATTTCTAAAATCATGAAAAATCATACAGTAAAAAGTCATGACCATAAATCTTAAAAGAGCAATTCTAATGGGTTTCTACACTGAATATATTATAATGCCTTTCTAGGAAATCATTAGTACATATCACTAAAAAATATTTCATATCTTAGGTTAACAGTTATAAGGGGGGAGACATATGGTACAATAAAAGAAAATGTCATGAGTGGTTTTTTTTTTTTTGAGAGTTTTAAATTTTATATCAGAAAAGAATATCTTATTGCCTCTCCAATTTTATCTCCTGCCATCAGACTTGGCCCAGGGAGGCCTCATTCAGACCCTCCAGCAGCCCAGGATCCTTGGTATCTTGTGGTCCACATATTTGTCACCTGGGATACACTTTTCAGAATATCTCCTGCATATCATTGAGACATTAAGTCTCTTCTGGGATAACATAAATTAGGTCCCCTTTGTAAAATCTATCACTTGGCATGTTGTTAAATAATTTAAAAAAAAAAAGTCCTGTGTTTGTGGTGAACATGAGGTTGTAATATTCTGCTGAATACAATCCTCACTGGTATATTTTTATAGTTGTATAATGGGTATATTTTTGCTGAATATATTTCAGGTTAATAAATATTATGTTGCTTTAATTTCCTTAAATCAAACCACTTGTATATTAACACCTCTTCCTTATGTGGTGAGAAATATTTATTCTATTCAGCCAATTTACTCAATAGGGAGCTGTTTCCTCCACACTGGCATTTTTACATTTGACCCTTGGGGACTTTCACTGGCTGGTAAGTTAGACAATGCTCTCCCCTACACACAGACTCCCTCCCTGACATGATCTATTCAGCACATCAATCTTAGGTCTCTGCTCTTTTTGAAAGCATCCAAACTAGTTGGCTAAAGTCCTATCACTACTGTCATTCACATAGACAGAATTGAGTTTGCCAGGCTCCAGGACAAAAGCCTATGTCTAATTTAAGTCCAACTATAGGCAATTGCAAAGGATTTACTTGAGGAAATTCACAGGGGAAAGCTGCTCAGCCCACCCAGACTCAGTGCCCAGCCAATGAATTGCAGTCTCAGAACCCAGGGACCCTAGTCATGCATGTCTTTATGCTTACCTCATTTCCTGGCCCAGGCCCTCCTCTTGGAGGCTTCATCATCAGTGTCTCACTGCAGAGGAGGCTCTCAGGCACCTCTGCCCTGATAACCTTATCAGGGACCCTTGAAAATATTTTTCTCTGTGCTATCCTAGCCCTTACCCTTTGGCTCCCCACAGACCTCAGATCCAACATAACAGGAGCATTTGGTTTGGGGGCTCCCTGGAAAGTAAGACAAATATTTTCATTGATCCACCTGGCCATTTTCTTGGGCAATATCCTGGGGGAAAGTGAACCACCATGGGTGCTGGCACTTTCTCCTGTTTAACCTCTAACTGTGTCATCTCAACAAGTGATAGAAGGCTTCACTGTTACATTCATCTAGCCTTTTGTCTTGATAACTACTTCAACATCTGACAGCTTATCTCTCTTTAGCTCAGCAGGCTCTGGGCAAGACCCAGAGATGGTGCACAGCAACAAATGCAGCATGTAGTAATAGAGCCAGACCTTAGGAAAATACTCTATGAAAATCATCATTTGGGGCCATGCAGCTGTCTTTCAGTTATATTCTTTTTGCGTTTACACATTTTGGAATACTCTAATTCTAAAATTTGAATATTCAAATTAGTTTCTCACCATTGTCCGTTTAAGTCCAGAATAGCCACAATTCCCAGGACACAATGCTTCTCTGACTTTGAGGATGAGGGTTACCATGGTCTCTCACTCTTTGCTGTGTAGGATACAGTTGTAAGAATAAAACAGGAATTAACATGTATTAAACAATCCTGTCAAATCTGTGACAGGAAAATCTTCTTTCTGTGTTATCCTTCCAAGGCTTAATTTCTCCTGTATCTTAAGTCAATTGCTCTCTTTCTGGGTCACACCTGCTACATTGCTTCTGTTTCCTGTGTGTTAAATATTTATGCTAGTGGGTTTTTGACAGCATTCTCTCTTATGATCTTCCCCTCCCCTCTACTCCTCTTCTCTTTCCTTATTTTTTGGGGTTTGTGTTTTACAATTGTACTTTGTTTGTTTGTTTGTTTGTTTATGCATGTATGCTTTCTGATGGAAAGGATAGTTCACCAACTTCTGGCCACTCTGCACTGTTACATAGTGTGAGAACTTAATGACAATACAATGGGGAAATGGAGAATGTGCACACAATCAGAAAAGTGAATCTTGTATCACTCTTGTTGTCATGCTTTATTCCTCTTGACACTATATTTTTTTATTCTGGAATTTGCCATGCATCAGTGTTTCATGCAGATTGATTGGGTGGGAGCGGTGCAGGGAAAAAGACACCATTTGTACCCTTGACTCATACAACATGGTTCCTTGACTCTGTTGAGAAATTCCAGATCATTTTTTAAAATATAAACATTTTTCCCTAAGGGAAAAACTAGATTTTGAAAGGAATAAAATCAGAAGAATATATGTCCTATGGAAAAACATGATTGGCAGCTTCAGGTTTCAAACAAGAAAGAAAAGAAAATAGTAGAACAAAATGTATGGTTATCCATATTTTTTTCTAAAACTGAATTTCATACTTGTTTCTATTTATTTACAATCCCCAAGTTTGAAATGGAGAATATAACTAGTCTCTTAAAATATTAATTCTCAAACAGTATTTTAATATTTTAAAGAAGAAAATATTTTGAGTTTATTCCTTTAATAATCTTACAACAATTAATTTTTGAATGTCCTAAAAATAGCTTTAAATGCATTTGAAACTATATACATCAGATATGTTATTAGGATCTGATAGACAGCATAATATCAATAGATGAGAAAGATCATCTGCAACAATTCTTGTCTTCCTTTATGAGTATGGAAATGAGATACTGTCAAATATCTCTTTTCAATTATCTATTTTCAAATATCCATTGTCAATTGCTCAAAGTTTTGACATTGTCTGGGGTTTTTTTGACTTGTAATAAATCACAATTGTCACAGATCCAAATTTTTTAAAAAGCAACTTCCTTAGAAAAAAGTGTTCCCAAATTTGTATTATAACCAAATAAACTGACTTTTTTATTTTCTTTGATGTAGGGCAGCTCTCAGAGGGTATTATGCCCCTTTGGAGAATTACTGAGGAACAACACTGATAGAAAGTGAATACTGTTTGGAAGAAATCTGTGAGAATCAGATTTGAAAGAGGACAATAAAACATGTTTTACTATTGCATTATTCAGTAACCGTTTGGTTAAAAGTGACATTGATTCAAACTAGTTTAAGCCATAAAAAATTACTTATCAGTCCATACTTTGTGAAGGATAGATACTGTGATAAGGGAAATAAGAATTATCATGGTTCTTAGTGAACTGAAAAAAAATTAATGAGAGATAGAAAGTGTGATATAAGCAAGGTTTTTATTAGTAAAGTAAAAAGGTACTAAAAGAGAGTACACTCCTGAGAATCGGGAGCAGGACAACCGAGGGGAAAAATGCTTATTTCAGGTGAGAATGGATTCCAGGCTTCAAATATGTAACTAGCAACCTGTATCATTTTCTGCATCTCATTTCTGACTTCTTTCTGAGACACCCTCTCTTCATCATTATGAATGCTGCTCAGAGTTCCAGTTTAACAAAGAACTTATTTTTCAGGACCTCACATGCAGAGATATCCTCCTTTCCAAATTTCACGTTGAAAACTCCACATATGTCTACTTCTACCACCCAGAAAAAAGAATCAATCAAGATAAATCAAATTAATCAAGCAATCAGGCAAGGAAGCAATCCCAATTCTGTCTTGCTTAGCTTAAACCACATAATCATCCTTAAACCAATTGCAATCTGTGGAAGATTCATTCGAACTGAAATGTTGGTCTCTGTGTTTTGCAGTGACTGCTTCTTGACAAATTATCAAAACTTTTGTTGTGAAAATTCATTTTACTGGTTGGTTCTGTGGGTCAGTGTTTCAGACAGGGAATGGAGGGGAAGCCTTGTCTGCTTCACTTGACATCTGCCAGGGCATCTCAGAGGCAGGGGTCTGAAGTAATCTGAAGTCTCTCTCACTCATATGTCTGCAGGTTGAAGTTAGAGGGAGTTGGACAGCTTAGGGACAGAATAGACAGGAATCTTATGGCATCTCTTCCTTACTCCATGTGATCTCATCACCTGACCTCAGTATGAAGCTTAGGGTAACCAGGCTTTTAATGTGTCAGCTCAAAAGTTCCAGAACAAGAGATCCAGGTGGAAGGAAGTTGCATTTCCTTTTTCTTTGAGTCACAAGTTATACAATGTAACTTCTGACACATTATATTCATTAGAAATGAGTCAATAAACCAGTCCATATTCCAAAGACTCATATATCTTGTGAGAATTTGAGAACATGTTTGAAACAACCTCAATGTGCCTAATTTTGGGAATGGTAAATGACATATTTTGGTAGAAATTTCCACAAAGTAGAAGAATAGATAACCAAAAAAAGGGGGTGTATGTATTTGTTACAACCATGTAAGAAATAAATACATAATAATCACAATCAGTTTTAGTTTTAATGGTCCAATATGCTATAGATATTATGTTATTAATTATAATTTGCTGTTACAGTTGTAATAAAGTTAACGATTATTTATATCATCTCTGAATTACCATTAAGCCTTGTTCATTGTTAGACATTTTAATGAATCTTTCTATTTAAGAGTATTAATTTTTTTTTCTATCAATTGGTTAAAATAGATCTTTATTTATTTATTTATTTTTAGGCAAAGTAAACAGGTTTAAATTATTCTTGAGTCCTGTTTAATTTAAGTGGATTTTATCTTAAAAAGGAATATCTGATCATGAGCTTTTATTTTCAATATTAAACTATGGATGATGCTGTGAGTTTATTTTTTCTTCTATCATTTTGTGTTTCAAAAGAAAATGTGAGGAATATGAGTTTGTTTATTTGCTATTTTTAGTATGAAGCTAACCTTTATCTTTGACTTTTCTGTTATATATTTTATGGGATGAATTTCCTTCCTCTCTCCTCTGTGTTTACATGTAGGTGTCTTAAGAATTATATTACATGTAACATAGGGAGCATTTCATTGCACATGCAATGATTTTTAAAAATTTTCATTTGTCTAGAAAACATATCCACACTACAATTTTGGCTACCACTTCTTCCCTTTTTGTTCTGTTCTATCAGTAATCACCAGTAATCTGCATTTTAGAATCACCAGTTTACAGGTTCTATAGATACTTGCATATTTTTTCTGTTAATTTTCATCTTGTCCTGTGAATTCAGGGAAACCTTTTCAAATTGTTCCCCATGTCACTTAATCAATAATATTCTTCTGAGAATTCAAATCAATTTCCCAAACATTTTCCAAAATATGGAACAGATCATTTTCAGAATTAATACCCTCCTTTAAGTGTTTTGTATTTTGTTCAATATATTTGATTCTGCACTATACTTTCATGGCTCACAAGTTGTTAGTAACTATGTTTTTCTTTTAATATCATTTGAATTGTAATCCCTCCAACATTGTTTATCAAGAGGTGGGTTATGTTAACTTGATCTCTATCCTTCTGACAGTGCCACACCATCTTGAATAATGTAATTTATAGAAAGTTTTGAAATTGGGAAATGTGAGTCTTCTACCTTTGTTTTTCTTTTCCATTTTTGTGGTATCCTGGACCCTTGAATTTCCATATAAATTTTACAGTCAGCTTATCAATTTCTGTGAAAAAGTTAGGTAAAATTTCAATAGGGAATTCACTGAATCTAAATCAGTCTGGGAACTACTGATCCCCCCAAAATATTGTTTGCCAATGTATGAATACAAGATTCCTTTCCACTTATGTAAGTTTATCTTAATTTCTTTAAAAGAGGTTTTACAGTTTTCAGTGTACAAGTCTTATAGTTCTTTTGATAAATAGATTTTAAACATTTTATTCTTTTATATGCAAGATCATAAATGTATGAAATTTGTCCACTGCTATTGTATAGAATTACAACTAATATTTTATACTGATTTGATATCCAACAATCTTGCTAAACTCATTTGTTACTTGTAATTGTGTTTGAGTGTGTGTGAAATACTTTGTAATTTCTGTATCCACTCACATGTCATCTGTAAGTATATGGAAACATTTTTATATTTAGCAAGGCATAACTCTTATGTTTTCCTTTAGTTCATTAAACATGATTTAATTTGATTCTTGGGAGATATTTGTAGAAGTTGATATAAAGTCTTTGTAAAGTGTATCCCACATCTAAGTTTTCTTAGGGACAGTTTCTTTACTCTTTTTTCCCTATTGTGTAGCATAGTTTTGTGATTCTTTGCATGTCTCATAAATTTGTTTGTTTTTTTTTTTTTTTTGAAAACTGAACATTTAAAGTAATATAATGTGGCAATTGTGGAAATAAGATTTTTGTTCTTACTGCTTTTTTTTTTTTTTTGGTACATTTCCTGAACAAACCTGTAAAGCCTGTGTTCTATATCACTTGTCACCAGAACTACCTCTTTTATTAGCTTAGCGGTCACCTAATAAGTGCACATATTTTACTTAAATGCGATGTTCCAATAAGTCTCCTGGATATTGCTGAGGGGTTTTATGTGCATGTTAGACACATCTTTAATGCTCCTTCAGTTTACACTATGCTTCTTCTCTCACTTTGAAGTTTCAATATCAGCCAGAAGTGAGATATTAAGACCTTCTTAGTTCCTCCTGGGCTTAAAAACTGCCCTATACATGACCTTCCACATTCTCAGGAATATATCAGAGCTATTTAAAACCCCCTATGGATGTCCTATTTTCCAATTTTTCCTTTTAAGTCTTTTGGTCATCTTCCCATTTGCTCCAGGTGTTGTTATTGGCTCAAGCAGTTGTGGTACTAAACAATTATGGCTGATGGATTTTAACACGTGTCCTGGGGTAAAAATTTCCACTCTACATGCTGACTCGTATCAAATAAAAAGCAGCTGTTGAATTTGGTTTTACAGGGGGCTGCCATGCCAAATAATAATAAAAGATATCTGTAGGAATAAGGCTCTATGGGGTAGTCCAAATCTATTCTATCCTATTGGGACACCAACTTCAGGAAGTGATTATATTTGTTTATATTTAAATAGATACATAAAAGTATTTAAAGAATATTATCCTATTAATGCAATGAACAGAGGGTAGCTATTTTAAGATTGTAAATGATATATAACTTTCTGTAAAAGTTAAATGTACTAGAAAAATTTATATGGGTTTTTTTGGTATTAGTTTCAGGTATGCAGCATCGTGATTCAGTATTTTTGCAGATTTTATTCCAGTATTTGTTATTATAAGATATTAGGTGTAATTCTCCATGTTATACAGTAAATCCTTATTGCTCATCTATTTTATATATTGTAATTTGCATTTGATCATTCCATATTTTCTTAAGATTGACAATAAGACCAGGTCACCCACTATCACTACCCAAACCATCATAACTTCAGTGAAGTTTAAATTATAATTCCTGACAAATTATTTTTAGTAAATACTCAACATACATACACAAGAGCATCAATTTAATAATAGTTCAATCATTTCAAAAAAAAAAAAAAAGATCCTGGAAGACTTTTCCTACCTGAGAATATGTCATATTTTAAAGAAACAAAACAATGTAGTATAAATATCACAGTAAACAAATCAGCTTCTTGGAATAAATTGGAAATTTTTAAAATAGAAATAAAAGACATATGAATGAATCTATTCTATGGTAAAAGTATCACAAAAATTGGACAAAGTGAAGCTTGTTTAAAGGAAGGTATTGGAAAAACTGAATCATGGAGAAGATTATAACTTTGGATCTCTACATATCAATATACACAAAGAACTATATGGGAATAGTAAAATTGTAAAGGTAATAGAATAAAACCAAGGAAACTATATTCACCATTGTGTTCAGTAAGGGATTTTAATAAAGCATTTGAAAGCACATATACAAGGCCAAAAATTAAAAATTCTGGTTCAGTATTGGCAAATTTAATATTGTTGTTCAATCAAAGGCACAACTGAAAAATAAGCTGAGATAATAGAGATATGAAGGTATTTGCAAAATTAGTATCTGAAAAATATTTCACATCTACACTGTACAAGTTTATATCAACATAATAAAAAACAGTAGAGACCAAATGCGAAGAGGACAAAGCTCACTAATAAGCAAAGGAAAGAGGGGCCTCTGTACATGATATGTCCTTTAGTGTATATTTTCAAGATGTTTATTACAGCATTCTATGTGGAAGCAAACAATTGGAACCATCCTTGTTACTGATTACTAAAAATAACAATGTAAATGTAGGATATGTGTAATACATACGATGCCATAATAGGTAGCAAATGTAGGATATGTGTAATACATATGATGCCATAATAGGTAGCAAAACAAATATGTATAAACTAGAGGCCCTCAGAGCATTTTGATGGATCTTAAAACATGAAGTTGAGCACAAACAAGAAGAAAAATAAAATGTCATTGTATTATCATTTCTCAATCACATTTATGCATGTAAACAATGAAGATATGCAAGAAAAATACATTATACTTAAAAGCATACATATATATTCAACATATGTGTGTAGACACATATATTCAATTATTCATGCCCAAAGCATTAGAATATCTCTGTTGGGGGAACTGGGGATATTGAAAGCATGTAGAAAGTAGAATGGGGAAATATGTACTTAATTCTTGTACTACAAGTCTGCAATAGTGAGAGGAAAAACAAAAATAGAGCTATTCTAACCTAATGGGTGAAACTTAAATCTTAACCTGTGATACACTGGTTTTATACTTTACCTCCTACAATCTCTTTTCACAATCAACCTATTATTTATATAATAAATAAACGTTAAGTTCCTGGATGCTGATGCCCAATATCTTGGATGTGTTTTCCTATAATATCAAGATAATACAGAAACCTAATTCATGGTGTTGTTTAAAGATTACATGAATTAATATGTGAAAATATTTAGAACAATGTTTGAGACATATTAAATGCTCAGCAAAATTGCCTTCTTGAAATATTTGATTGTTTATATATATATAAAAAAATTTTAAAATAAATAAAAATATATGTATGCTATAATATGTACAATTTTTAGAATAAATGATATTGCAATGTTATTTCTTCATTATTAAGTGATTAGAAATCTGAATTCAGCATTGTTTCACTTACTTCTAAGGCTTATTGGTAGTCTCAATTTTGAACTTGGTCTTTGAAAAATTTAAGAGTTTTATGGTTAAATATAACTATATACATAATATATTTAATATATGAAATATTTGTAAATAAATGTATATATACTCATTTAAATAAAAAGGTAACTGTTTAGATCATAGAGCAGAAAACTTAAAAAGAGCCCTGGATTCTTTTGAATGTTAATTTCCACATTCACACATCCTCAGAAATTTTGCTTTATTTCTGTGTATTCTGTGATGTTTTGGGCATTTTTTTCCTCTGTGAGTCACTTTCACCATTAGGACAGCTCATCTGATGAGTAAAATATATATAGGAGTTCCTAAAATCCCTATGCTACTCCAACCAGTCCAAAATTCTGTTGTTCTCAAGGAGTTAGACAAAGCTTCTTTCCTTACTGCCTTACCTAAGTGTTCTCAATGTCACATGACCTGGATTAGGTCTTGTGGTCATCTCAGAACTGAATTCTGTGGCTAGGAGAATAGGAGTCCTTCACGGAGCTTAAGATTAATCATTCCCATCGAACTCAAGGAGAGAGTGGAATGGGAATGCCATTTCACAAAAGAAAAACTGAGTGCTCTAGTTAGAATTCTAGGGAGTGAGTCTTAAGGAAAGAACCAACAAATAGAACATTTAAAATGTATACACAATAGTTCCATACATTCCCTCTAGAGTCTTTTTTTTCTTTTTTTTTTTTCTTATTATAAAGGATTATTCAAGATGTGTGTCTCCATTTAATCTATTTTCCTCATGTTTTTAAAGACTTTCCCAATATATCTAAGTTCTTGGCTTCTCCTTATGACAACATTTCAGATATTGACAAATCCATTGGTTTCATTTGTTCATATTGTTTGTGGAGTATTTAAAGGCTCTGCTGTAAAAGGCAAAAAAAGAAGAAGCAGCACATATATTTTCCTGAAAAAAAAAATTGTCCTACAAAGATATTCAATGTTGTATTTCTTTGTTATTCTTTAGCTTTAGATGAACAAATCCAAGTGCGTGTATTTTGATGAAGTCTAACTGAAATTATCATGGTCAAGCTAAAGGATATAGGTTGGTTGCATCATCTAACTACATATTCAGTTTTCCCTACAGTGCAAGCATAAAATCACAGATGCTGACACTCTGAAAAGGCCCATCAACATGATGCTGGAGATGTGCCTAGTGAGGGAGCCAGGAAAATTTCAGAGGATGTACTATGCTTTTCTTTAGAGACATGATATATATTTGAGAATGCTTTCAGAGAATGTGTATAAAGAAAGAAATGAGTGTAGGGCTTTTCTCTCTCACCTATAGGTGTCAGATTGCAGAAAAAACACAAGCAAAAAACCTCACATTTGGGGGATTGAAAGATTGTTTAGATAAAATAAAACATAACAACAAAAATAACCATAATAAATTTATCTCTGACCACTGAATGGCAAGGATTATATTTTATCCAAGGTTACTTGGATTTTTTTTCATGATTAGTCTAAGCTGCAAATGAATATTTTACTTGATGTTGCAACGTGTAACATGAAAATCACTAACTCAGCTTGTTTTGCTCCTTTCACTAAGTATTTAATAAATAAAGAAGGTACAAAAATAAGAGGAGCATTTCTCAGTACTGAAAATTTTGCTATTTGAAAATAAAAGTTAGAATATATTAAGGTACAGATTTTAAGCCTTAGGCCATAGTTTATAAAATTCAAGTGTTAGATACAAACCTTCTACATCCCAGAAACAACATTGTAAGGCAATAAAGTCCATCAGGAAATTTTCTAGAGAATCAAGCACAACAGGCTGGTACATATTGTTAGATTTCAAATAACAGAAGACTCCAAAACAACTTGCATTTAACTGTATGTATATTATTTGTATACAAGACATTTAGAGACAGGACATTATGAAACTGTATTTGTTGACATGCAGTGACATCAACAAAGACCCAGTTCTTCTCATCTTTCTTCTCTGCCATTCTCAGAGTGTTTGATTTGTCCAGCCCTCAGATGAGGCTAATGGCTGATGAACAGGAAGGAAGTTGGTGCATACTGATGTAGCCAAGGTGGGTAAATTCATCCTGCAGTAAGAATTTCTTTTTCTGAAGACAAAGTCAATGAATTTACCTAGAACAAAGTCCACAAGCTGGGATTAATAGCCCAGTGGCCTGCATTATCAAAAACTCATGAAAATGATCCCATAGTGCATTTCACAGCCAAATAAGCATATGAAAGACTGGGCTAGACTAAGAATTTCAATGAGATTTGTGTCTTGAATGGATGCATTTTTTTTTTCCCCAACAGGGATTCCTACAGATTTGAGAATTTTCTTAACAAATCTGAATAAGAATAATAAGATTTCTCATCTAGTGTGATACTGGAGGCCATGAATGTGGTCATTCTTTGATTCTTATGTGTTCAATTCTGCTTTACAGATTTTTTGGTTGGCAAATTTTTGAAGCTGGCTTTACTTGTTTTTGTCTGGGAGTAATTTTTCAAATGTCAAATCTGTGAGTAAATTTTAATCTATTTTGCTGATAGAAAATTTTCTTATTTTATATGTCTTGATGATTTCATTAGAAATGTTGGAGACTAATCTTGTGGGGGGGGGAAACACATCCGATTTCAATATGTTTTAATCTTTACATGATACCATGTGAGCGTTTCTATTTTATGCATATGGACATTAATACATTAAAAATATTTTGCATCATTATGAACATTTTGATCAGCTGTTTTATCTTAAATTACTTTATAGAAAAAAATGAACTGTCATTGATGGCAGTACTATAGGATAGGAAATTATTGCTATTCATATAATTCATTAACAGGAAAAGATAACAAATTAGTTTAATGAGTCTCCCAGACATAAATTTGTTTCAATCTACAAACTCATTTATGGTTTTGTGGTATATCCATATTAAATTGTCACTCTCTGATATTCTCAGAATTGTTCTTTCTTGTAAAGTAATAAACATAGAATATAGATCAAAACAATTTCTTTACTCAAGTGTTATAGCACTTTCAGGAAATTATTAACACTTCTGGCAAACCTTCTACTTATGATTTTAAAAAACAATATCATTTTCCATTCAATATGTTAAACTCAGACATCACTATATGATTATGTGCAGTAGAACCATGAACAGCCACTTATCTAAAGAATCTTATTTAAAATATTTCTAAATTATTTTATCCAAACAATTGCAGCTATCACTACATAAATGTACAAATGTTTAAAATAGTAAACTCTAGAGTAAACTGCGTGGATTGGAATTCTGGCTCAGGCATGTTCTAGATATAATCAAGTAACTTAAAGCCTTTATGCTTTAGTTTCCTTATCTGTAAAACTAAGGATTAAAATAGTACTTTCCAAATGAGTGATTATGGCAATTGATACTACAATATAAGTAAAATGCTCATTGAAGGCATATTATTTTAATTATTAAATATATTTTCTTATCTTGAATATATGAATATATGTGAAACATAGGATATGTATTTGGTCTCTGCCACCAATTTCTGACACAGAGCTTCTAAATCTCTTGTAACTTCCTGAATGATGAGAATATCTTTTGTTCTAATGAGTAAATTCTTGGTGGGCTTTTGGATAGCTTCATCATCAGAGCTGGTCACCAGACCAAGCCATTATCAGAAGTTTGGAACTTTCAGCCTCATCCCCTGTTCTCCAGGGAGGAGAGATAGGCCAAAAATTGAGTTAATAATCAGTGATTTCTACCTGTACCTCAGCACCTCCCTGTGTCTCAGGGCTGACAGCTTTTCCTTTTCTATGTGAAAAGAAGTGTTTCCTATGTTCTGTGCATTCTCTGAAAGGCAGAGAAGGGCTTCTTGTTTCCTTTTTTCTGGACCACTACTTATCATCTGCTTCTAAGCAAAGATAACTCATGCTATTTAAACTTGAAAAGATTCAGTTCTACTATCTTTAAGATGTTAATAAGAAAGAAAAAAAAAGAAAAAAGACAAAGATGGAGAGGACAAAAGAGAAATAAGCAAAGAGAAGAAAAGGAAGGAAAGGAAAGGAAAGGAAGGAAGGAAGAATGATATATGGAAAATGATAGGCAACAAAAATAACATTTAACATTGTTTTGTTAGCTAAACTATAGAATATAGGATGCAATAGAAACATCAGAATTCTTTGATATGACCCTTTAACATCAGATGAGAAAACTGAAGAACTGCTGTGCTTGGTATCCTTGAGTTCATTCATCAGTGTTTATTTAGTGCTAATGAAAGTCAGGCTTTGTTCTAGATGCTAGAACACTGCAGTAAATAAAAGAAAGTCTGGGGATTTTCTTAGCAGAATTAAAGTTCTTGTTCCGATTTCCCAATTCCTAATTACTCTGCCTACCTCATTTCACCCATGCCCTAATGAAAGTGACCTCACTGATGCCATGAGCCTGGTGTGTATTTTTGGAAGAACTGGCTACATTTAGCATTTTAACATGCTAAGAATCTCTGGTCCTAAAAGTAATTATTTAAAACACCAAATTATTAATTAGAAAATTATTTCCATAACATGTATTCTACTGAATGTGTGCTGGTCTCACTAAAAAAAGAATAAATGACTTGTTGTTGGTAGATAAAAACAGCAAAGGGATCATTCTTAGAAAGTTACTTTATTCTTTGTTTATGTTTCCAGGCTTTTAGTGTGCCAGTTATTCTGGCAAACAAACAAGCAGCCCTTAAATATTGTTACAACACAGAAAACATGCTTAGGAAAAGATAAAGGCTATATTAGAGAGGATTTAAAAATACTTGGAAATATTGCATGTGCAAAACAGATAGAGGAGTTGCAGAAAATGCTACATTTTTACTTGTCTTGATTGGCATAGGTAGGGGAATGTAAATTGCTTGGGGTCCATCAAAACATGGCAGGTGACTCAAAATGCCCCATGTGACATTGTACAAGCTAGACAATTTGTCACTAGAAACCTCTTTTCATTTTTGGGTGTGTCTTTGTTTGGAATCATATTGTTGAGTTATCACATTTTATAGTGCATTCAGTATGCATTTATGTAAAAAATAAACATTATTCTGCAAAAAATGTTTTCTGAGAAGAGATAAAAAATGTTTAAGAGCTTTGTAGCAGGAAAGCATAAGCTGAACAGTCCTATGTCAGGGAGGTCTACAACCTTCTCCTGGTTTTACCTTCTTTTCTTCTTATCAAAGTCTCTGCCTTTTCTTTTCATTTTTTACCCACATGGGGAAATGTCTGTCTCTTTATCAAGGTCAAATTTAAATGTCAGCACATTGTGAGGCTGGTCTCACCTCCAGTTCTGTCTTTCTTTTATCAATCTCTTCCTTTTCTGCCATTCTGAATCCTTCACATTTACTTCCTTTATAGTAGTTTAGAAAGATCAGTCCTGCAGTGTTGATAGGATTAGAGTAATGAAATGAGGATTCAGGAACTCTAGTTAAAAATCTGATTGCATAATCCAAGTAAGAATTGATGCTGACCTGATATAAAATAATGTGGTGGAGATGAACGGAAAACAATAAGACAGGTATTAGGAAATATAAAATAAAAATATGAAATTAAACAAAGTAAAGCACAAAACCAAAAAACAAGATAAAAGCAAAAACAGAAAACCAGATGAAATAAACTAATAAAAAAAAACCCTTGATTCATCAGACTAAAGAAAAACAGTAGAATAATTTGGGTGAATATATAATTTATCATCTGAATCAGGAAAGAGTTTAGGGTGAAAAGGAGCACTATTGATAATTAAATCAAACAAGAAACTTCTAACTAAAGCAGGCTGTGAAAACCTGGGCATCTGGTCACCCTGAGGATAATGGAATCATTGCTGAATTATACAATGAAATGTATTTAAATCCTAATCTTAAATAATCACTACTTTTCTGGGAAAATTTTTGAAAATTAGCTAAATGATTTGATGGTTAGTTTTATCTTGCCAAAATTGGTCTAGATGTACTGAAAATTGTGGGTGAAAATGACTGAAATCTAAGCATCTAGCTATTTTTCTATGATTGTATGAAAACAAAGAGGATAAAAGCTCTCCTTCCTCTCCCTTCCTTCCTCACCCATCCTCCAACTCCTGAACACAAATAAGCAAACCAGACCTCCTCTGAAGAAGCCAGGTGCTCACCATGGTCACATTGTCAACCCATAGGAAGATGTTACTCCTTGCTAACCAAACACACTCTTTAATCAAATCATTAATTTCCAAAGCTTCAACACCATGTTTTTACTGATGCTTTCAAAATGCGTATCTCCAATCTCAATATCTCTAATGAATGGAAGACAATATATTTAATGGGGTACTCACCTCAAATCTTTGAAAACTAGCATGTATTTTACACTTAAAAGATATCCCAATTCAGATACTAGATTTTCATCAATTACTTGATCTGTATTTGGATTTTATAAAATTTGCAATTCAGAAAGTAGAGTCACAAGCTAAGTTGATCCAAATACAAGGAAAATTTTTCAGTGAGTTGAGTAGCAGCTTTAAATTTAAGTTTAACTTCAGTAGATTAAATAAAATGTAAAATTTGGTCTCTGCTAAGTACCAGAGGCTACCATATAAAACAATGTAGGAAAAACAGGTGTCTCAAAGTTACAGATTCACAAATTGCATGTTTACCCTACCCTCAAATCTGCTTCTCTCCTAGGCTTCCCGACTACAGTACCTGGCACTGTCATTTGCCTGTGGGCTAAGGTCAAAACTTGAAGTCAGACTTAACTCTAGGCTATTTCCACCCCTCATATCCAGTGTCCAGGAAATTGTGATACAAATGTAAAAAAAAAAAAAAAAACTGACCACCATTCACCACCTTTGCTGTTAAAGCTCAAATATTTATTGATTCTTCTTCTTTCACTTTTAGTGCCTATATGGTATTTCCCAGGCTAACTAATCCTTTTCATCTGAATGTGCTGCTTAGTTGCTCAGAGTTCCTCAAAATGTTTTCATTAATCATAAAAAACATACTGCAATCAAAAGTCTGACATGATCTGGTCATTTCTCGCTCTGTTGACTCATCCGCCATCTGCAGATCATCCAAGGTGTTTTCTTGATTATGCCCTGACCACAGGAAGCACATCCCACAGTAAGGCTTTACCTTTGCAGACCCCTTTGAAGTTCCTTCTCATCTAGTTACTTGGCTAACTCCCTTATCTTCTCATTGAGGCTCTCCTATTTTTTTTTATTTTATTTCATTTTTTTAATTGAAGTATAGTCAGTTACAATGTATCAGTTTCTGGTGTACAGCATCATGTCCCAGTCATGCATATATACATACCTATATTCATTTTCATATTCTTTTCCATTAAAGGTTATTGCAAAATATTGACTAAAGTTCCTTGTGCTATATAGAAGAAATTTGTTTTTAATCTATCTTTATATATAATTGTTAACATTTGCAAGTCTCAAACTTCCAAATATATCCCTTCCTAACCCATTTCCCCCAGTAATCATAAGATTGTTTACTATGTCTGAGAATCTGTTTCTGTTTTGTAGATGAGTCCATTAGTGCCCTCTTTTTCTTTTCTTTTCTTTTCTTTTCTTTTTTTTTTTTAGATTCCTCATATGAGTAATATCATATGGTATTTTTCTTTCTCTTTCTGGCTTACTTCACTTAGAATGACAACCTCCAGATCCATCCATGTTGCTGCAAATGGTATTATTTTATTCTTTTTTTTAAATCACTGAGTAGCATTCCATTGTGTAAATATACCACAACTTCTTTATCTAGTCATCTATCAATGGACATTTAGGTTGTTTCCATGTCTTGGCTGTTGTATATATTGCTGCTATGTACATTGGGGTGCATGTATCTATTTCCTTAACTAAAAACTCTCTCATCTTTCACACATTCATGCTATTTTCTCTTAACAAGTTACACTCTAATTTGTTTTCAGAACTCTTCTTACATGGAGAACTGTCATAGCATAGTGATTAAGAGTACAGATTTTGGAGCCATAATTCCTTGGTTTTACTTCTTAGTAGTTATGTGACCTTGAGCAATTTTACCTACCACTCTGTGCTCTGGTTTCCATAACCCTAAAAATGAGGCTAATAATAGTACCTTGATAGTGATAATGTTACTTTATCTAAGGGGCTAAAAACAGTGCCTGGCACATGGAAAATACCCAATGTTAGGTTATATATTTATTTGTTATTATTTATTTCTCACATTAGAGTGAAAGATACGTGAGAAGGGGCAATTTGTCAGTTTATTTACACAATCTTCCTAGATCCTAGAAAAAATGCCTGGTCTATACATGAATAGAAAGACCAGAGTTAAAAAATATACATACAGATGCAAGAAGATATCAACAAATAATTATAATTAAATAAGATAATGCCCAGAAGAAATATTCAAACAGGGGAATTGGGAGAAGAGAGGATTAAAAAGAAAATCTATCTGTACTGTTTTGAATTAAATTAAATTGTTCTTTTAGCTTCACTCTTGTTAGCTCATTTCTGCATCCATCCTTCATTTAATATTTTACATAGGTAAGGCTAACTTGCCTTGGCTTATCAACAGGGCAAATCATGTGACATCCAAGATGCTCCATTTGAAAGCATGCCATGTAATGCAATTAAGAGAGGATCATGTCAGTAAATAGGAACCTGGATTCATTTCTTGACTATACCACCACAAGGGATTGATACTGCTTTGTGTCTCTCATCTTAGTTTTATCATGAATGGAACTGGATTAAGTAGTTACTATTAACCTTCTAGCTTTCTAATTTGTTGCATTTTTGTGGTATGCTCTGACTTTTTCCTGAATGTTTTCTATCTTTGCCCTCTCTCTGTCCTCAATTGGATATCATGGTAAACAGAGCATAATTGCAAAGATAAACATAAGGCACAAAATTATATGCTATACATGTGTACTCACTGATAGTTGAATGTTATGCTATTTGGATTAGCATGGGTAATAATTTCTTATCTTGCCCAACCAAATATGGTAATATGAATTGATGTCAATTGATAGGATAAAGCACATGAAAATGAAGCAGTAAAAGTAAGTGAAATAGAGAAAAGAAGGATACCAGATAAAATTACAAGTGGACAAAATGAGGGCAAGCAGATTCTATAGCCATCATAATTTATATATTTCCTATGGCTTCAAATTCTTTCTGGTTTCACAAATTAACCAAAACTGCTTCCTAGTGGAATAAGAGAATGGAGAAAATCAACAAATATGTGTAATCCTGAATCTGATTTCCAAGTGGGCATCTGATTCAGTGAGGATGTGTTGTCTTCAAGTTGCAGAAAATCTGAATAATTTTGGCTTCTACTGTAGGCACTTGTGTGCTTTCCTTTAATAGAAATTCTAGAAAAAGAGAATATCAAAAACGGTGTTCCAGTGATGGAATGATGGAATCCTTTTCAAGCATTCTGCTGAGTATTCGGGCTACTCCCCCATTCATCAGATGGTGCTGAGGTTTCAGTATCACATCCTCAGTTAACAACATCTGAAAGCAGCAAGGAAGAAGTGTGTGGAGGAGATCTTTCTTACTACTCTCCCTTTTCATCAGGAAGAAATAATGTTCCCTGAAACACCAAGTATTTTCTCTTATGTTCTCTTTGAAGACAATCCCTGACAAACTAAGCCAATTGGGCTGAATATTGGTCATTTCCTGAGTTTAAGGTGTCATCTGAAAACACTGATAACCTTATTAAGTTTATTTGTGGTTTTTAACAGAGAAGTGGGAAGGAAAGACAGGCTTTTGGGATGAAAGGGTGTTTGTTTATCTGTAGTTGTTCTTGCTTTTCACACGTCCTTTAATAGGTAATAGTTCTAAACAAGGTCTATATTATTTTTGGCCTTGTATAAGGTTGTGCTCCATTTCTTTACCTTTTATTTTAATATGATTGGCCCCTCAGGCTGAATATCCCCACCGCCTTCCCAGGAGCAGGAGGTGAAAAGATGGAGTCCTTCTTTGGAGTTTTGCTGTAGGCTTTTGTATAAGTAAAGCTGATAAACACACATGGGAACATTCCTGGACCTACTATGTGGTGATGCACTTAATGCTTTTTAGATTTGTAAGTATCATAACTGCTGACTTCCATTGATCTTCACAAAATGAAAAATAGAAATAAGTGGTGAACAAATCACTCATAAACTCTTTAGCCACAGTTGAATCAGTCATTTCCTTGTGATGGCATTTTGGGAAGAGAGGGTTACCAATAAAGCTAAGTCCCTACTGGGAGAGTTTCAACCACCAAAACAACAAAACAAGTGTTAGATATGACACTTCCTTCTTAAGAAGGTGCCCTTAACATTGGCCAGTATATGATTTTTGTGTGTTAGTGTCAGTGTATGTGTGTCTGCATGTGTGTGTATGGACTAAATTATTAAATATCAGGGCTGTTGTTAATTCTTAGAATTATTTGTATTACTAGGAATAAAGAAGTATTCCATAAGGGCAAAGCATTTGCCATAATTTTTTGTGTCCTTTATTATAGTATTTTAATAATTTGTCAGAAAACTATATACCTATATATTTTTATTAATTATATAATTTATTGTAACTTCATAAACAGTAACTATATAATTTATTACAATAATATTTATAATAACATTAGAACAGTTTAAGGTGCTCAAGTGTTTTATTATTTTGATATATAAGAGAAATATGTGAGAAATTATCATTTAATATATTAAAAAATCAAATAAGGATAAAAATTAAAATAAATTCTTAAATGCTAAGTAGTACACACATTTCATGTTGTCGTGGCAACCTAAATATCAGCGATCAACTGGAGCATCAGGCAGAATGGCAGACAGCTTTAATGCATTTGTTTTAGAATCTTTGCCTCCTGTAGTGATAGTTTATGCATTTAACTACAATTTCATTCATGTATTATCATCTAATGAGTAGTATAAATGACTGTCAATGAACCAGATATGTTACTGTAGAAAATATATTTTTAAAAGACATGAAATCAAAGTGAATATTGTACAAGTACCATAAATGCAGACTTCCTTCTCATCACACATTAATTACAATATTATTATTAAAATTCTCTCAGTACAATGATTTTCAAACAGAATAACGTATATTCAGCTCTTAAAATCATCTTTATATGAGTGTCCTGTTTTCCTGTGGAGTTTCAAGTTAAGTGACCATTTCTTCCTCTTTTGCTGTTGTCAATCAGCCACATATTCAAAACATAGAGCTTACACAGTCATTGTCAAATGAAGGGCCAATCTGAAGGAAAATAAAGAAAAATAATTATCACGGACATCCTTTGAAAGCAGAATCTAAATAGCCAAAACTAATGCCAAGTAAATGCAAGGGTTTTTTTTTTATTTTTTTTCTCTCTCTAATTACTGCTGTGTTTCCTCTGAGAGTAAAATTCTTTTTAAAACTGCTATAAAATTTTAGTTTTATTGAAAAGTCTCCAATTGATTCTAAATACATGAGAATTTACATCAACATATCTGAGACTGGCCTTTGGGGGCAGGAAAATGGATATTTCAGCCTCTTGAGGTCTTCAGGATTTTTACGGGTGACAAGATGACAAATGCTAATGTCATTGTCCTGGATGAGCATATCAGTGATTTGATATATGACATTCTGTTTTGAACCACTTGTTTGGGATATTGAGATTGAATGCTATTGCATCTATGTGATTGAAATTTTATTAAAGTTTATTCTCCACCCCCCATATTCACAATCAAATAACAGGGGAAATATTAAATCCGTGGTTATAGACTATTTCATTATGTTTCATTGATGTATTTCAGACAAACACATAATCCTAATACTTATCACAATTAAGTCTCGATAAATGCTCTATCCTTGGTCACATTTTGGGGAAAAAATATCAAAGTATTTTGAGAGAAGTCCTTAGTGTTTATGAATACTAGCTTTACAATTGGTAGCCTCCAATCCAGTGTTTGTGTTTTGGTGCCAGTCTAGCAGTTGTACATTCTTAAATAATGTCCTAGGATTTAAATTTCCTAATGTCCAAAATTACTAATTTTTTGGCTTCAATCACCAAATATGTACTGATGCATCTCTCATCTTTATTTCCAGATTAAAGAATCTTTGCATTCATCTTAATTTAATGTTAAAATAAATAGCAAGGTGAGTTTTTAGATTTACCAAATTCTCTGTAACTTACAGGTTACTATTTTAGTGGGTCATTTTAGGATAAAGAATAAGAGACTTTGTTCCATTCTAAAGAATGTGTTACTAACCCTTTAAAATAATAGAAAAATTTCAGTCTTTTCTCTTTAGAGCTTGAACTGAATATAGGCATTAAGAAATAAAGAAATTGTGGTAACAATAGAAGTTACATATAGAAAAGTAAAGAAAATGATCACTTTTAATTCCTAATTTTAATGACTTTGATAATGATAATAACATAAAACTATAGTATAAAAGTCTAGATGTTCTAATAATTTAATGTATTTTATCCTTTAAAGCCTCCCTGATAATTCCATGAGCTAGGTTTCATTATTAATCCAATTTTACAATCAAGAAAACAGATATTAAGAATTTAAGTTACTTGTCCAAGATCACACTACTTAGAAATGACAAACTTAGTATTAGAGCGAAAGGAGACCCGGCTTTTTACACTAGGTTGATACTTCTTTCTCATAAATTTCAGACATCTTTGGTGTCCAAACATCACAAATTTCTCCCTGCTTCTTCTTAGTCTATACATTGCTTTTATCCTGCTACCTTTTGAATATATATGAACCAGAGTTTAGTTCTAAGATTTTATATTCTCACCTTGTACCTAGTTAACTTGTTAATGTAACTAGAGTAATTTACTTCACAAGGCAGCAATCTTTTGGAGATTAAGACATTTTTACTCCATATTATTCAGTGGCTGCTGGAGGCATTTTGCCAATGATATTAAATCTTAAATGCGATTGAGCTCTGCAGTCATCACATAAGGTAATACAGGCAGACCTCCAAGTTTTCATGCTGTTGGGTTTAAGCCTCCTGGGAACCATGTGATAGCTCTGCCCTGTTTGCCATCAAGTAGAATCTCATACAAATCAAACCCTTCTTGCATTTCATCCAAGAAAATTTGCAAAGACTTGTATACAAAAATTCTTCCCTTTAATGCATCAAGCTTGTAAATATCTTGTGAACTTGTTTGATGGCAAGTTGTTTTCCAAGGCAGGGCAAACTTCTTCAATGAGGAAAATTCATTTTTCAAAAAAAAAAAAGCATAAAGCAATAAAAAAGATCAACTTATATCACCTTTAACAAATGGAACTAGGGGACTTAAAGTTTTTCCTGAATGTTTTTCCTTTGATGAATGTGGTTAAATTGTATGTCACATATCTAAGGACAAAATGATGAGTTTTCATTCTTGATTTACAAAGGCCTCTCATCTACTTCTGCTCTTCAACACACATGCCACTTTCCCCTTCATAGGACAGTAGGGAAGAGAGTTCTGGATTTAGAAATAAGAGATCATGGAGTAATAGTCCTATTTAAAAAAAAGATCAACAATCGCTTAGGCTCCTACATATGGATATGTGTAATGCAGTGTTTCTTATACGCATACTGTGTTTTAAAAATAAGATACCAAGTGCATAGTTCACACATAAAAAAGGAAGTCCTCTATATAAGTTTACAAATATATATAATGGATATTTTGTATGTTTGCTTGTGGGTGTGTGGATGTGAAACTAAGTAAATGTATTCATATACATATATATATATACACATACATATATATACACATATACATATATATATTTATATACACACATATACATATATATATTCAGTTCTGTTCCAGAAGGTAGATTTTTACCTACATTTTTCAGACATACTGGAGGTACAAATACACTAATAAACATTTTTCAAAGACATTAATCCATGCATAAAGTCTCTACCAGTTTAGCTATTTGCTTAGTTTCATCATTTATATTATAGTGGGCCTCATGATGTTAGATATGAATGCAATATGGTCTATTATGTCAGGCCCCAGGTTGTTAAACACTCCCAGTGAGCTGATAACCTTTTCAGAAAATTGCATTGTCATTATACTTGTCAACCACAAGCAAATATTAAGAACTTACTTCTTCATTGTGCATTGCTAATTGCAGGACAATTAATTGAAGGGTTTTGTGACTTACAGAAGCAAAGTCCGTGATCTCTCTGGTATCATAGACACAGTTACATAACAGCCTTAGGAAATAGAGATAGGAAATGTTAATTAAAAATGAATATTTGGATAAGTACTAGAACAATATAAAACAGACATCCAGGAAGCTTTTCATATAGAAACACCAGAGAAGAATGCCATAGAGGTTTGAAAGATTTGGAAAAAATTTGTAAAGTGAGCTGGAAATTAGACATATGTTTTTAACGGAGGAAAGGATATTGATTTGGAATTGGATCAAACATCTACCTTCTTTAAGTGATTTAAAGGACTTTTCAAATATTTCTTCTTCAATGATTTGATGAACTTAACAACCACAAAACAAGTTTTCAGTAATTCCTGTTAATCCACTGAAGAACTTCATTCTAACTCAACTATCCACATATATATGAGTTTTATGTTGTTATTAGCTTGTACTAGCAACCATCACCCATAGCTCAATAAATAATTGTACAACTATTTTGATGTCACAATTTACAATATTCTCACTCTTACATTTGAACCTCAATATAATGTGAGTTAAGGAGGACATGGTATATATTTTTTCAATTTTGCAGATGAGAAAAATGAGCATGGCATCTTGAATCAGATATACTTGATTTCAAATTCTGGCTTTATAACTTACCATCAATTTGCATTCCCATGCATTCTTCAGTATTTTTTAAATAAAATTGTTTTGAACAGTTAAATTAAATAGGGGAGGTAAAGCTGTTAGTACAGTCTAACAGATTAAGAAATGGTAGTTATTTTGTTTTAATTTAAAGCGAACATTTTCTCACTCTGTCAAGTTGAATGCTAAATCTCAATCATTGAGGTATTTTAGAATTTTTGTATACTAGACAGTGTATTCATAAATATTCATGCAATTTAACTTTTAAACCCTGAGCTGTATGTTTTGGCACATATTCTATTCCCTATGTAATGACAAAGACATGCGAGTCCCAGTCATTAAGTGGAGTTAGGTGAGGCAGAAAGGAGAAATGACACTGATAAATAATTCCAGGCCATTTCTGTGAACCACAGATGTTTACATCAAGCTGATTAATATTTTCATAATTCACAATAGATTAATTTATTGTGGGTTGCCACCTCCAGCTCTTTTATAAATCAAATTATTAAAATTGTATTTAATAAATCATTTTCATTTTCTAAAAATATGTAAAAAATTTAGCTGTCATATTAACATATATTGTGAGTCCACAAAGGAAGATTTTTTGAACTCTAACTCTCATAATACAGAAAGAGATTTAATATATTGAAATACAGACAGCCTTTGAAAACACTTGAACATCATTAATAGATAATAAGTTTAAGGCAGGTGTCATCTTTTCATCTTTATCAATCGGATCAAGTTTGTCCAAATATTGGTCAAAAGAAGAATCTGAGTCTATAATCTTATTCCTGTCTCCTGCCCTGACAAAGGTTTAGTTTAGTTTCTTTAGAGACCTCTGTTGGAGGTACATATTTCTTGTTAACAACCTTCTTTCATCTCTCTATATATTTTCTTCTCTCACATTTTATGATTATAGTTTTCATATTATCTTTAAATTATAAGCAGATTATTCAGAATGATTTTTTAATCAAGTATGTTAATTATTCATACTTGACCCTAACTAGAAGCAAATCTATAAACTAAAAATGCTATTAAATAATTGATTTCCTGTCTTGTTTTAAGTGCCCTGTTCAAACTGTGATTGTTAATTTTGCTGGAAATTTCAATTTAATCTCTAAGATAGCATGAAGTTATTTTACTAGTTTCTTCTCTCCCCATCATATTTTTAAAACAATTTTCTAAATGTATTATTGATGAACTTTACCTACCTATCTATCCATCTATCCCTTCCCTTCCTCAGGATTTAACTCATTTCTCATCTCCACCCTTCTGCTTATCTGTTGTGGACTGAATTGTGTCTTTCTAAAATTCATATGATGTCATATGATGTCCTAACCTCCAATGTGATTGTGGCCATACATAGGACACTTATGAGGTAATTAGTTAAATTAAGTCATTAGGGTAGGACCCTAATCCCACAGGACTTCTGTCTTTATCAAAAGAGGAAAAGATACAGGTTCTCTCTCCATGTACATACAAAAAAGGGGACATATGAAGACACAGAGAGCAGATCATCATCTACAAGGCAGAGAGGTCTCCCAGAGACCAACCTGTTGGCAACTATATATCAGACTGCCAGCCTCCAGAATGGTATGGAAATAAGTGTGCCTGTTGTTTAATCCACCCAGTCTGTGGTATCTTGTTATAGCAGCCTGAGCAGTCTCAAACTAAGCAACCAATTTCTAACACACTTTCAGATTTCTGTGTAAATATTACCTTTTCCAAAGCCCTTTCTATCACATCCATTTTCATCAACACCACATTACTAGACTTGCTGCATTTTTATATGTTCTAGCTAATACTGTTTTGGATTTCTGTCACCTGTGACTGATTTAGAAGCTTCTTCAGTTTAGAGACTGTTTCCCACCAATTTAACATCCTTAAGACCTATCACAGTGAGTGGTGAATGTTAGGCTACAAGAAATATTTGTTGAAGTGCATTTTTGGAGACATATCAGTACCTGGAAGGCTACCTATCATAAAGTTGTCAAACAATTGCACATGTTCAATTTAACTTGAATTGAAATTCTAAAGACCTTTTTTATGTGATAAAATCATGGGTTTCTTCCCTCCACTGAAGTAAAATAGCTACCAACGAGAGTATTAATTATATTATGCTATATCAACTCAATATACATTTAAGTGGCCTCTAAAAATAATGATTATGAACTCTGTGTAGCATTGTGGAAACATTATAATAAAATGTATGTGAATTGCATGTAATATAATAGAAACATTACAATAAAATGGAAAAGACAGGAGGTGAAATTGCTCATGAACTATGATTCCAAGTGTTAACAGATTGAAACATGAGAATATTTAGAGAATAATAGTTATAACATTGTTTCAATATGAATATTTTCTCCATTTTCCAAATTTCTGTGTTGTTTTCTATTTTCACCATTAAAATATTAAATTTACTTAAAAACGCAAGGAAACATGTGAGTAGCATAGATAATACGTATTAGAAGAATATGTGTTAAAAAGGTGAATTAGCATGGCAGCTGTACTCGTGGGCATGGGCAAACTGGATGGGGTTAAATCTCATATTTAATGCTTACTAGCTTGATGATCTTGAAGAAGTGATTTGCATGCTCTGAGACTTCATCTCCTTGTCCTTTGAATGAGAAATGATATTAACATAATGCCCACCAAAGAACTAAGACTGCTGGAATATCAGGAGTGCTCTTAAACGCCAGCTAATAATTTCCAATACAGTGTAAACTCTGTGAGGCTAGGGACCTGTGAATTCACTACTATAGATTAGTGCCTGGCATTTGGTAATTTTATAATACAACTTTACTTATAGATAAATGAATAAAAGGGTGAATGTAATGAAGCTAATAGAAAAGACTTCATAGAAAGTCTAGGAATTTTGAAGAAAAGAAGAGCAGGACTTTATATACATATACGTGCATATATATCTATAATTTCATTATATGCCTGATGTCTAAGCAGATAACTAAATAAACAAACACTTTTTGCTTCCTGAAGAGAATTAATCCAATTTTCCTTTAAGTTGTTTCCTGAGTAAGATAGTTTTTTTCATAAACTGCTTTAACCCATACCTTGTGATAATTTACTGTGTCTCTGTTCAGAATGATTTTCTTGTGATAGGTTAACTCAGGTTCTAGTAGAATCAGCCATGGTAAATATGTAAAATAAAATTACTGTAAGAAAGATGAATAACATTGGTAAGATCATTTAATATTTTTGGAAGAGAAAAAAAGCAGAAACTGCCTAAAACTTAGAATGCCCCTAGGAACAAGCTGCATTCCCTGCTTTCAAAATCCTTCTTGCTACTTCTGCTCAGTGAGGCACTGAAATTCACTGATGCCTCTGCACACAGTTTTCTTTTTTCAACTTCAGGTCATATCACATTTACAGTTTACTGTCTTAAAAACACATCTGGAATGCACCCAGTGTATTGATTATCTCTCATATTTAAATTGAAAAATATAATGGACTTGGAAGGGAATAAACCAAGTGGTGGCCAGCTTTCTCTATCACTTTTTCTGTGTGTAGCACAGCAGATATATCTAAACATTTTCAGGATAAAAGGAGATTCAAGTGAGCCACTCAGTGTTGTCATAATAAACTTCCTCCCCACGCACACATAGGAGTGTAACACTGACTTACATGTGTTCCAGGAGATAAACCACTCACCCATTCTTTAGGAAATAATTATGAATGGAGTAAGTCAAAGTGTGTCTCCCTGTCCCCTCTTCAGCCCTTATTAATATATTCATACATCTATTGATTCAAAAGGTTAGTCATTCAAATATATATACTATGTATTCATCACACATTTTCTCTATACTAAAGGCTTGTGGAATTTTTGCATTCCAAGAACTTACATTCTAACTGGGAGAGAGACACTGTAAATGAAAAAAAAATAAGTAAAGTAATTTCAGAATGCAAAAAATAAAAATGTAAAGAAGAAATAAGGGGGCAGAGGTATAGAGTGAGGATGTTTTCATGGCTATTTTAGAGCTAGTGTTCTGAATGTCTTCTCTTAGGGAGTTACATTTCAAGCTGGGGTGTGACAAGTGGACACTCAGCCACAACATGATATTGGGAGAAGAGAATGTCAGGCTTAATTTCCAAGGAGGATAGTGGCTTGAGGTTTCCAAAGAATTGAAGAAGAAAGGGAAGTTAGGAAGAGGGAGAGAGAGAGAGAAAGAGAGAAAAAGATGAGAAAATGTTAGTGGGATTGAAGAAAACCATGACAAGTTTTATGGGGTGGATGTGAAGCAATAATATGGGCTCAATTTGGCCATGAAAAAGTCTTAGGTATTCTTCTAATTTCAATTGATCTTCAGTGGAGCATTTTCTCTAAGGCAGTGATATTATCTATTAGATAATTTCTTAAAAAATTTACACACACACACACACACACACACACAAACTCACTAGTCCAACATCTTTTGTCTTATGAAAAAGTTGTCTAGACACAGAGATAGGACACCATGTACTGAAAGATGTCCAAAGGAATCAATGTGAGAACTGAATTGTGAAAGCTTTGAGTTCCAGTCCAGATGAACAAGAGGAAAAAAGCACTTTTTAAGTATTTAAGTATTGGTGAATCAACTTTACACTAACATTTTTTAAACCCTTGATTTTGTCAAAAAACATAAATATCAGCAAGATGCAACTGAAATTTTTTGACATCCCTAAAATTTTAAACAGTCTAGACGTGTTTGCTTAAAGGTTGAGCAAAGGTTGAGAGGTTGACTTCTCAAGTATCTGCATATATTTTATTTACTACAAATATAAAAATTTCTTGTATAACAGAAACAGAATAGAAAGTGGTTCCTCAAAAATATGTTGGTGTATATTTGTAAAATATCTACCATTTATTGGACTATTACACTGTTCTGCACATATTTTAATTTTTCAAGAATTCAGATTTGAGGAGGAAGTTAGAGTTCAGTGGTAGAGTGCATGCCTAGCATGCACGAGGTCCTACGTTCAATCCCGGACCTCCACTATACAAACAAACAAACAGACCAAATTACCTTGGCCCCCACTCACCTCAAAAAAAGATTGTGTTAAAAAAAATTCAAAATTTACATTGACACTAACAGGGAACTATTATCATGTTCAATTTCCTGTTGAAGAAAATGAGTTTCAGGGAGGCTTCCCCAGCTCATTTCAGATGGCAAATGTCAGGGTAGGACTAGATCTGAGCTCAGGTCCACCGAATTATTCTGCTGTCCCACACAGTTTAAACCATGGCTTCTTTCAAAGCATGCTTGAGTATTCAGCAGTAGAATGTGGGTTTCTTTTACTGTGTGGCTTACTCTGAAAACAGTAAAAGCACATAAAATTATGAAAAAGAGGAAAGAAAACATATACATTGCTTTTTTGTAATTTTTTTAAACTACTCTATATCATTCTCCTCCTCATCCTCTTTTCTATTGTCCTTTCTTACTTAATGGCTTCAAACTTTCTTATGTCCCTTCTTCATGTCCTTCTTTGTACTGTGCTTTCTTTGTGGCATAAGCCTTTATTCTTAGATCTACAGTCTTATAGTACATTTGTGAATATATCTTATCTTTTTAAGAGAAAAATATTTAATATATATATGATCATAGAATAGCAAACTTTATAGGACTCCTAAATCTATAATTTTATACAAATATTTTTGTCATTTTTAAGCTTATAAGCAAAATCTCCATGTGAATAGTATGTTTGCAAATACACAGACACCAAATATAAAATGATATAATTTGGAATTTTTATATATTAAAAGCTATGGAAATAAGCCAGAAGCAAAGTGCTTATAATTGTTGTCATGGCAGAGAGAAAGTTACGTAGTTTACATAGCCTCAGAGCATCTGTTATCTGAATATGAACCAAAAACACCCTTTAAAAGATCCTGGGCACATTAATTGAATCATGATTTCCCCTAAAAGTAAATAAACCTATAGATTAATATTACAGGAAACTGTGTAAGAGGATATAGTAAAATATTTATTCAATGTTATTTAAAAAAATACTACTTCTGTTCTACCACGTGAGGACATCCAAGTATCAAGAATTTGAGTGGAAAGAACAAAGTAAGAAAAAGAAATAAGTAGAAAAAAGGCTTGCAGTCAATTTTCCTAGAAGCAGTATCTTTTTCCTGGGCTTGGCACTTTATAAAATACAATTGTCTATGCCTGCTCTTCAAATAGAATCATTTATAAACATTGTGCAAATCTATATTATAAATTTCATAGCTCCTGCCAAAATTAAGGATATTTTCTTACTTTGAAAAACACCTCATTTAATTGTTTTAACTGCAAAATTAATGAAATTCAGAACATCTAAGAAAAATTACAAAACAAATGACTAACATATTTTATAGCACCTCCTATTCAAGAGATGGAATCTGCATTTCAGTTCTGTGAATCTGGGCTTGTCTATGACTTGCTTTGACCCAGAGAACCTGACAGAAGTAATGGTTATCTTTTTAAGTTGTTAAGTTTCCAGGTGTTTCTTTCATTCAACACAAAATAACTGATACAACACTGACCAACAGGAATTGGACAAAATTATTTCAATAAATTTTCCCTGACAAATTAAATATCAAGTGATATCTAGATATTAAGTTCACTATTCATGCCCCCTGCCAGAATGTGGCTTTCTTCACCTGTCTAGAAATTCTAGAGACCCTGAGCTGTGGTTGCTTCTTTCTTAGAAAGGATGGATGAGAGTGGACTAGCCTGCTTATTGGCCTTGTCCTCTGTCAGCCACATCTGAAGGTAGCTGCTCATCTAAAGGTGGGATTCTGCACTGTTCCTATTTATTATTTTCTCCAGAGCAGAAACTGTGGACCTATGGTTACATGTGATCACAATCCATGGAAGGACACATCACCATGGTCTTTTAAATAGATATAAAATGTCAACAGCCCTGGCTTATTAACACATACATGTCCTTAATAAAGGCTTAGGTAAAGATTGATCTTTGAGCTTCAAAAATGAAACAAAGAGCTATTGGAGGTCATCAATGAGAGGATGTGACTTCAGCTGACTCATGAGCTGGACCCACCAATCAGAGGCTCCTCAACCCCTCCCCTGCCCTTGCCATGTACCTTCTGACCACCTTTCCCACAGCTGGAGCTGTTTTCAAGGACACAGCCTTGAGAGAGCAATGTTTGATGCAGACCATCTGGAAAGTACATGTGACTGAATCCAGTAAAGGCCTCCAAATAAACTTTTAAGATTCTGGTGGGCAGGTTCAGAAGTCTATTTGTCTCACAGCCACCCAAGACAAACCTCATATGTAACTTCCCATGCTTATTAAACCTGCCACATACCAGTCTGGAGTGGTTTGCCTCTTTCTTCAGTCTCTCTTTGCACTCTATGTATGGGGTCTGTTTTTGAACCAACAAGAGCAGCTTCATTTCTCTAATGTGGCTATTGGCAGAAACCATAGATTGAATAAAGCACATCTGGTTACTACCTCCATCTACCTTAGAGGGTGGAGGAAGAGGGTAAAGGATAAAGGGCTCCTGACTTGAGTCCATGATGTTTGTAGAGAGGAGATTGCTCACTGCTTGGTAGTGAGTTCTTGAGTGCAGTATCTCAGCTTTACTACTTCAGACAAAGGCAGTGATTTTCGTAGGGAATGGCTGACAGCTGCGGCAATGATTCCACCAGGTATTCAAAGAAGAGAGGCTGAAGGATTATGCTTTTTAGTGGCCAGGTGGGTTGCTCAGAGTTTTTTATTTATTTATTTATTTTTTTAAGCAGTAGGTCTCCACCTGGAGTAATTCTTCCCTGGGACATTTGGTAAGATCTGCAAAGATTTTTGATTGTCATACTAGGAGTGCAATGCTATTGCGATCTCATCTAAGATGCTGCTAAATGTCATAAAATGTACAAGTCAGCATCCCTCCTCACTCCCCCCACCACAGACACACACACAAGCACAATCCCGTCCAAAATGGCAATAATGCCAAAGTCCAGAAACCCTGGTCTAGAGGAGCCAGGCCTTCCTTCCCAGATCAGGAGCACACAGGTAGTTTTTGCTCTCAGTATTTCAAATTGTGTAATTAAATCCCAATGACACTTCTGTAATTGAAACCGAATGGTTGTGCTTAAATTTAAACTACTCTATTATAACGAAATAATGTTATCCTATTTAAAACTTACAGGGAAGAGATTTCAAATGATTTAGGGAAGAATCTGTTATTCAAAGGGAAACAATAGGCCCAGGTCCCCAGTGTGGGATTCCATGAAACAATTTACATAATACATTTACCATTTACTAAATGGTATTATTTATTATTATTATACAATTTTAGTTTTATAAAGAAGCTTTCATGTACCTTGTTATTAACAATAGCCCCAAATCACTGCTTAAAAAACTCATCTGTTACCGAAGTTGTAAATGAATCATTTCCTTGTGATGTCAGGGATCTTGGGGCCCATAAAAGGAATTTTTTTAGTGTCTATCAGAGTACACTACAAAACAGATATCATTAAGCATATGAAAAGCAATATAATGCCCTTGCTTTTTGAGAAGACTTAGAAGAAAACACTTATTTAATGAGATCCTCACACTGAACATTATACAAAGAAATGTGCAGCTTAATTAGGATTAAATTTAAGCCTTGTTTAAGTTGTAATTTAAATTATGCTTTTATGTTAACTTTTTTAAAAATCTGTTTATGTGTATTTCTGAAATTTATTTGGATGGATATTAAGTTATATCATATTTACTCCTCTCATTCTTTCTAAAATAGAATCTAAAATAGATTGAGGGTCGTTTATCATCTGAAAGTTAACACTCAAACTATAGATGATTTTTAGCTCCTTACGCCGTTCATTTTTCCCTCCATTGTGAACTGGCCAAATGCTGTAGTTATTTAGAAGTCTTTTCCATTGTCTCCTGGAGAGAGTGAAAAGAAACAGAAATGGGATAGGAGAAATTAGCCTAATGCATTGACTTTAGAAGAAATAAATGTGAAAGCTGTTATTGTACTGTTTTGCAGTTGGATAACTATTGTATAAAGTGAGAGAAAACCAATTTTTATACAAGTTTTATACCATTAAATGTATACTTAATTTTTTTTGAAATTCTTGTTTTTCCCTTTGTTACTTACAGATCAAAATTTATAATGAGTGCTTTTTGTTATTTTTTCTTCTCCATGAAAGTCATTTTGATAATTAGTCAGTTTATTACTGTGTTCCTTGATTTTAAGTTATTTCTGCTTCTTCATTACCTTGATTACATTATCTTATACAGTGACCCAAAAAACTGCTGTTACCCCTTATATTTACTGATTGATAAGGCAGTGAATATAGTTAGCAGAAATTATGTAAAAACTGAAGTGTGTCATGCGTGTGGAAGAATTTAAATTTATTTTTCTTGAATCTATATCCTGACATTGATGTTGTCATTCAAAACTGCTTTAAGCATTGCTTTCTAAATTCTTACATTTATTCAACAAATATTGAATACATATAACACATCAGAATGTCCTTAGACAAAGGGATATAATGATTAAAACAAAATATGCCTGCCTCCACGAAGCTTGCATTATAGCATCCTCTATCCTTCTGATTATGGTGTTTCTCTTGATTCTTTCTCAATCTATGCATTCATCTTTTTAACAAATATTTTTGGTGTTCTTATGTGCTTGGCTTTGTTCTACATGTTTGGTACATAATGGTGAGATGATTACTATCTTCGTGGTATTTAAATTAGAATGGGGAAATGAATTTTATATAATAAAGGCAGACATGAATACAAAATAATGACATTTTAAGTACTAAGAAAGAGACAAGTGCTTTGTAAGAAAACAATCTGGGTAGCAGATTCTTGTATAGAATATGCAGCCCAATATTGTCCTTAAAGAAGTAAATCAACCTGAGAGCTGAGTGAAGAGAAGGAAATAGCCATGCCCAAGAATTCAAATTCATGTTTTTCTGATAGAATATCATCACATTTAAGTACTGAGATGGGTAAAAGTCACAGTCTTCAGTACACCAGAGTCCAGTGCAACTGAAATTCAGTGAATAAAAGGAGAGAAAGATATTAGAAGATGCTGGGTGGTGGCCCTGATGCTGAAGATCAAGAAGGTGTTTTTTGGAAATATAATTATCAGGAATTGGTGATTTTTTGTATGTGAGGACTAAGGAATACAGAAGTATCAAGGATGGCCCCTAAAATCTGAGCTGAAGCAGCAAAATAGGGGACATAGTTTATGAAAGGAGGGAGATGAGTTTGCAAAATGTGTTAGAGACACCCTTTCTGGCACTAAAGCAGAGATGTCAGGTGGAAAGCTGAGTATAGGTCAAACTTCAGAGGAGGTGATCAGATTGAAGTTAGAAGTATAATGAGAGATATCTTGGGCTGCAATTATAAGTCATAAAAACAGGTTCCCCAAAGAGTGTCTAGAGAAGATACTTCCAGTATAGATTCAATAGTAAGGTTTGAGTAGAGGAATAAAATCTGGGAGCATGCACTAGGAAATGGAGATACAGAAAAAATAGAACAAAGCTTTGACTTCTAGGGGATTAAGGTCAAGCTGAAGAGATATACAAGTATCTGAATAGTTATATGATAAAGGTATGTAATAGGTACTAATGGAGCACAATGGAGGAAACATTTAATTCTACTGAGGTTAGTTCAGAGGAGTTACAGAAGGATAATATGAAGCAATTCTGAAAAATCTTCAAAATAAATAACAAGCTAATAGGACACAGGGAAGAACATTCTGAGCAAAGGATTAGAGATTAAAAAATTCAAAGCATTTGAACAATTGTAAATAGTTCAGCTTAATTACACGGTTATAGCTTGTTTCACAATTCAAGATTTAGGTTAACCTTCACTGATGTACCTTTCCACCTGCATTTTACATGCCTGTAGTAATTAACAAATCATATTGCTTTTGCCCTCTCATTGTCTCCTTTAATATTTTCTCTCCTGGCTTGTCTTTAATCTGCACACTAAAAAGAGGAGCATAATTCCTTTTTATAAGCAAATGCTCATGCAGTTCTATGCAAAGAGCAGATGGTCTACAAATGTATCATTTTCTAAACAACTGTATTCTTGTCCCTTTGTCCTTGGTGGAGATGGAGGTAAAACTTTTAATTAGTGTGAAAACCAAAATAACTGTATCCAAAGTATTACAACATATCATTCTATCCTATCTGTGATGCCCTGATGTAAATAAAACAATTCAGTGATCTGAAATTAACCTGTAATTAAAGTGTTGAGAATCAATCAGTACAATTTAAGTTTCATTAAATTCAAACACACTCAAAATTGAATCAATTTATTAAGCTTACTTATTTCCCAGCCCCCAACAGACACAATAATACCAACATGTAACAAGTTCACATATAAACAGCTTCACTATTCCACTTACAGAAATGAGACTACAACTTCCCAACTAGAATAAGGTACACTCTAAATGCAAATTAAAAGCAAGACAAGACACTCTAAATTGGAGATCTGCTTGCTGTTGGTGAGAATGCCTTGAAGTATTGTTTTTGATCTATATGCAAAAGTATAGGGACACACACTTGTCAAAAGAGAATACAAAGTTCAATGTAACTGATCCATATTGTGTAGATTTTCCCTTCATTCAGTGCAAATTTAAAATGTATAAATTATTTTGATCAGAATTCAGCAATAAAATCTTAACTCAAAAACAGAAACAACAGAAGTTTCTTGTTCACACAATGCCTGTGTGTCTTTGAAAAAAGAAAACTACCTGGAAGCAATCGTCTCTGTACCTCTCTGCCAATTTTGATTAACAGATTCCCTCTTCTTGACTTGGAGCAACTCTCTTAGAATCATAAATTGTGAAAATGAATTGCACATTAAAGGTTCTGGCACCCGAGGACCTTGAGTTTTCCAAATTATGTTTTTCAAGACATTTAACTAAATGCAACTATTGTGTAAGGAGACGGTAGTTGTCAATATGAACACTTCAATAGAGTAGAAGTAGTCATGTTGAATTTTTTGCATTCAATTATTCATTCTATTTTATGTGATAACACATAATCTATGAATTATTTGTTAACTATCACAATTAAATTTGTCAGTTTTTTTTTTTTGGTAAAACCACTACCAAAAACAGCAATGACTAAACATGCTTTTATAAGGATCAATCAACCAATGCAGTTTAACACATGATCCATTAGAACCTCTCTTTTCAAAGCCTGGAGTTCTTTGACAGGTGGAAAAAATGTACATACTGTATACATTACAGAAGAGATCTTACAAAATTCTATCAATAAATATCCACAAAACTATTGCATGTCACTGCTAAAATTCAGTTTCACTATTCTGTTGAAAAAATTCCATTGGTTACATATCTCATTTAAGTGTTGGAAAGAATACTCCATGACTTCTAAGAAATGATGGACAATCTGAATTAAATAGCTAACTAACTTAAAATCAAAACTATAAGTTACATATTTGTTAAAAGTAATATATATGTGTGCTTATCACACTAATATAATGTAGAATAAGATGGCTATAATTGTGGAAGACTAGATCTACAGAGGTAGTAAAATGGTCCTGCTAGCTAGTAAATCTGATTATTAAAATCAGGAAGGAATAAGAAGAAAGTAGGGAAGAGAGGGAGAGAGGAAGATGAGAGGGAGTGAAAGAGAAAAAGGAGGGAAGGAAGGAAGGAAGGATTTGTAGTCAAACTGTTACATATCAGGCCCTAAAATAAATTCTTTCCTTAATTCCATGAATTCACTTATTATACAATATTAACAAATTACTTAAAGAATGAATCAAAACCATATAAGATATTATTTCTCATGTAATGGAAAAAATAATACGATGAAGCAAATTAAGTCTAATAGTGTTAAAATATTCAAAGCCTTTCTAATGTTAAAAACTTTAAATATAAAGTATTCTACTTCAAAAATGCTTTCAGAGATGTTATCAATGGTGAGAGGATGTATATATCATATATAGTTTTCTGTTTATGAATTTGATTATATTATAGCAATGGAACAGTGTAATATTAAATTTAAAAAATGCATATCAATTGAAGATATAAATTAACCTCAAATTTGGGTTGTAAATAATTTTATATTTAGCTTTCAGTTTTCTTTATGTTTTTATATAATTTTAGGAAAATAATTATCATACATAAATGTACAGATCTGAGTCTTTATCTAATATGTCTCAATCTCAAGAGTTCTAAAACCCCTCAATTTCCTTCTTTCCTTTCTTCTTTTCTCCCTTCTTTCCTATTCCTTTATTGGTAATTTGGGGTATAAAAGTTAATTGTTGGCAATATTTTATCAGAACTTATAATGTGAATGAAGGATGAAAAATATATACATATATACACACACACATATAGTGATGATCCAACTTGGAATAAATATTTCCATATTTCTATGAAAAATTGTGAATGAATTTAACGATAGTATGTTATTCCTTAACATTTTTCATAATATACAGTATATGTACTTACAACTTTATACTGTGAACTTAATTGTTTAATATCTACCTTCATGCATGGAAGAGTTTTATGTTATTATAAAGCATACTTTAATAATGTGATAAAGGAGAATGACATGGTGTTAAGAAATTATGTTAATGTAATGGGCTTTATGAATTCACAAATTAGCTGAGCACTGAGAGTGATTGGAATTAGATAGGCAAATCTCTTCAGGGGAGTAGGGCATTGATGTGTAAAAGATTATTTCTGAGAGTGAGAATAGCATGTGTATGGCCCTGTAGCATGAGGGAACATAGTAAGTACGAGGATTGTAAGACATATATCTATGGTAATGATCATGAAGGTGAACAAGGAGTGATTTGAGGCAACTAACAAGGGTAAGGCCAAATATATAACAGTCAGCATATTACAGCAGGCTGTCCGGCGAGCCGGCCCTCCGCCCGCGCTGCGGGGTGGGCTAGCGCCCCGCGGGGGTCTCGGGCTCCCAGCCCACTGCCCCGCCTCCCCGCCACCCGCTAGGCTTCGTCCGGGGACGCCCCTCGCCGAGAGAGACCCTCAATCACAAGTCACACCGCCCTCCCCACCCTCCTCGCCGTGCCACGCAACCCCGCCCCCGAACCGCCCTCCCGATCTCCCTGCAGTACCCCTCGCCCCTCGCCGGGAAGAAGTGACTCCAGCAGCCGTGGCGGCTCTTTGGGCCCAAGGGGCGGGCGCGGCAGCCATTGGCGGAGGCCGCTGCCTCCGGCTGTCAATCCCGCGGCCCGGCCCCGCCCCACCGGCGGAGCGCGGCAGGACGCAGGGCCGCGGGGGCTGTCGGGACGGCTCCAAGATGGCCGCGCGCTTGGGGTCCGCACCTGCTGGCGGCCTCGAGCCCCGTTAACTGCCACCGCTGCTGACCGCAGCCGCCGCCGCCGCCGTCGCCTCAGCCGGTACCGCCGCCGCCTCAGCCCCTTCAGCCGGTACCGCCGCCGCCTCAGCCCCCTCAGCCGGTATCGCAGCCACCGCCGCCTCAGCCGGTACCGACGCGGCCTCAGCCTCCTCATCCGGCACCGCAGCCGCCGCCGCCGCCGCCGCCTCAGCCAGCACCGCAGCCGCCGTCGCCTCAGCCGGCACCGCCGCCGCCGCCGCTTCAGCCCCCTCAGCTGGCATCGCAGCCGCCGCCGCCGCCGCCGCCTCAGCCAGCACCGCAGCCGCCATCGCCTCAGGCGGCACCGCAGCCGCCGCCGCTTCAGCCCCCTCAGCCGGTACCGCCGCCGCTTCAGCCCCCTCAGCCAGCACCGCAGCCGCCGCCGCCGCCGCCGCCTCAGCCGGCACCGCAGCCTCAACTGCCGCCGCCGCCGCCGCCTTAGCCCCCTCAGCCGGCACCGCAGCCGCCGCCGCCTCAGCCGGCACCGCAGCCTCAATCACCGCCGCCGCCGCCGCCTTAGCCCCTCAGCCGGCACCGCAGCCGCCGCCGCCTCAGCCGGCACCGCAGCCTCAACTGCCGCCGCCGCCGCCGCCTTAGCCCCCTCAGCCGGCACCGCAGCCGCCGCCGCCTCAGCCGGCACCGCAGCCTCAACTGCCGCCGCCGCCGCCGCCTTAGCCCCCTCAGCCGGCACCGCAGCCGCCGTCGCCTCAGCCCCCTCAGCCGGTACCGCCGCCGCCGCCGCCTCAGCCCCCTCAGCCGGCACCGCAGCCTCAACCGCCACCGCCGCCCGTCCACCGTGGGTCAGGAGCCGCTGCACAGACGGTGAGTCCCTGCGGGTCCCTCCCCAGCCCTGCGCGGGTCTCCGTCCCTCCCTCGGCCTCCCCCGAAGGCCCCGAGGCGGTCCGGGCCCCAGGCCTCTGCTTTCCCGGCTGCGAAACTCGGGAAGGAACGGGGCTGTGTTGTGATCCGAGGCCGCGCGTCCCGTTCGGCTTCCTCTGGGCCACTCCCCACCCCTCTCCTTCTCCGGGCCAGGTGTAACATTTTGTCTTCCCTTTTCAACTGAGGGTTTAAAACAGTGTTTCAGATAACTGTCAAAATGCTATGCATGCAAAACCCTAGGTTAACTTAAGGGAAGGAGTAGGAGAGAAGAGGGGAAGGAGCGAAGTTCACTGGTCACTTCTGTGGGGGTGGGTTAGATGGTCACAGTGGTGAACGCTTAACTGCTACATGGCCCCATGCGCTTACCAGCATAGTCGTTACTGTTACTAACCACGGACAGCACTGGTGTTAAGGAGGCATGACCACGGACCGTGTGCTCATTGAGCTTAATTTTACACAAACTAAGATTTCCACAGAATCAAGACAGGCAGTAAATGCCAGCTGCAGAGGACAGCTTGTGCAGGGTTGGGGAACAGCATGGCATGATCAGAACTTTAGTTTGACTGGCTTGAAATGTAGAGGGAAAGGGAAACTTCACACTGATGAATCAGAGAGGAGATAGCTGTTTTTATTAAACTAAAATGGTTAAATGAGCCTTGTTGGTTAATGATTTGCCTTAGCAATGTGAATTTGGATTCTGCAAGTATTTTATAAGTTCTGTAAGAAGCTTGTTTTAAAATTTCAAAACTCTTAAGATATTAGAAGTTCAGTTTTATTTTATAAGAATTTTTTAAAAAGTGTTTATTTAACTCAATTAGAACTGAGTTCCTTTAACATAGATTTTATTATCTCATGTATTAATACCCTCTAGAGGTACACAATGAAAAATGTGATTTATAAACAGGCACATACAGACACAAGGAAAACAGAGTATTTAGCTTCAGTAACAGTTTAAGAGAAAAGTCAGAAACAAATTTTCCCTGGTCAAAATATCAAAAAAAGCACCTGGGGCTTATATCCTTTAATTGATTTGAGCTCTAAATGGACAAATACACAATTTTTTTTTTAAATTGCTAAGAACAAGATTCTTTTTCACGTTGAATAATGATTTTGAAGTTTAAATAAATACCAACAATAGAGTTATGAGGGAGGAAAAATATAAAATACTGATTTTTTTTTTTAATCTCACCGTAAGGTGCATTCTTAAACACATAGGAGAGAACTGTCATGATTTGCGCAACTCGCTTGCAAATAGTTCAACAGTATTAACGATTGAATTTAGATGGTGGGCATATGGGAATTTATCATCCTATTAAACAGTTTTTTGTACTTCTGAGACTTAGAATAAAACATTGGAAGGAACCTGTTAGACATAATGCTCTATGTGAAGTAATTTGTTCCCTTTGTGAAATTCTAGGAAGGTTAAAATGCATGTTCATAACATCAAGAAAATCACAAGCATTTACGATGTAATCAGAACTACCTGAGGATCTGTGAAACTTGGTGATTTGGTGGATTTTTTAAAATGTCTTAAAACATTTTGTTTTTACAAAGATTACAGGAGTAAGAGAAGATAAATTTTAATCAACTCTTAATATTTTTTTCCTGGTTGATGTGATATAATTAAATGTGGAGAAAAAAGGTAAATTCTAAAAGGAGACACTACCTTGATGGTTTTCTATGGAGGAAACTCAAGCAGGAGGAAGTTTAATTTAAAAACATGAATTACTGCTCTTTATAATACATTCTAAGTTGTCATTCTTTTGAATGCCTTCCTTTCCAAACAGGTGTGTTATTCTGGGAGATCATCAGGACTTCTGGGTATTTGGAGGTACTGACCTAACCAGTGGAACTGCTGATTTATAAGAAGTTGTCCAGAATTTTGGAAAACTGATTAGTAGAGGTAAATAATGTTTCCTTGGCAAGTGATGACAGAAAGTGACTTGAGTGAATTTTCCTTTGTTTTTAGGCAGATGTACCTAACCATGTATGTTAACAATGATTACAGGCTGGAGACCGAGAAGAACTACCATTTTTGCCAGCTGGGATGCAGAAAAAATTGGACTTCTGGGTTCCACAAATGGGCTGAGGTAACTAAGACAGAAAACGTATCTTCTTGGTCAACATGTATCTCAGGGTAATCACAGATGTGTTCCATTACCTGATATTGTTTTAATTTGGATAAATACTCAAGAAAATTTAAGAAATAGAGTTTGCTTTTGCTTTTACATCAGTTTGGTAAAACAGAACAACCTCTTAATTACTAAGTACAAATCAAGTTTTTCATTATTTTTAAAATATTTTAGTTTCTATTTGTATTTGTTTTGTGATAAGTAAGTAAAATCTGTAAGCTCAGAAAATAGTCAAACCTAGGAAGCTGCTTCTGACAAGTGAATTAGCTTATTGAAAATCTGATATAGATCCTTGGCATTAATTTTCAAGTCTTTACAGTTTCCTTGGATTTCTTCTATCTAGGAAAACAACATGCTCTTTTAAGATGACTATACTCTGATTATAGTCTCTCCTTTATGGATTCCGTACTAAATTGTAACCATAGGTATATTTTACCATTTACAAAAGTGCCTGAATGGGAAGTATAATACAATGATTTTGTAAATTGAATTACTCTAAAATTTCAAGGATTTATTTTTAATTCAATTTTGATTAATTTTCATTTGTCACTGGCTCTTAATGCTTTATTTTAAAGTGTCTTTCATAGGCCCCCTTCTTTCATCTTCTTCCCTTAGGCTCTCTGTCCAGTAACTCTAAGTTCTTACATGTTCATGGTAGGCTTGTGTGTTTTTTTTAAAGGCAGGTGCACCAAAAAGCACTTTCCTGTGACTATCCTCTCTTTTGTTCATCATTTATGAGTCCAAATTTTATAGAATTGATTTGAAGAATGTCATATCTTTCTTATCATTGTGTCTGGTTTTTAAAATGCTTTCCTTCTGACTCATTTCTGCATACTTTAAAATAATAATATGAATCAAATAAGTATGGGAATAAAATCACAGTTACTTGTATCACATTTGATTCCATGTATATTGCAAAGTCTTATTATTATTTTGGTGTTATGAACATGCATTTCATAATACACTTATTTAGATGAATCAGATCTTATTCATTAAGGTCATTTACTTTTAGAAATATGTAATTTCTTGTGAATACATGTATATAGAAATACATGTGTCTTTTTATAATTTAAGCAGCTTAGAATACAGATAAAATAAATCCAAGATACAAGATAATATGCCTTACATTAATTTAAATTCATGTGAGTTAAAAGACAATTTGAATATTGTTTCCCATTTTCTACTAGCTTCTTGATCATATTCAGCAGCACATTTACCTTTACATATATTTAAGGAATCTTTTTTATTTCTACTGTAGCTCTGTCATAATGGAAACTCTGCAGCAGAATCAGCTGTCATCTATCCCGTGTGGCCAAGTGCAGAGGTGAGAATTCTCATTTGTGGGATGACCACACACAGCTTTAAATGTTTTTACTGTAACTGCTCTTATAAGGTAGCAAGCTAGAGAGAGAGAGAGAGAGAAACAGAGAGAAGAAAAGAGTTCTCTCTGCATATTCCCATGTGTGTGATGGCATTAGTCTTCTTCTGCTGTATTTTTCTAGAATGTGTGTGCGTGTGTGCATGTATGTGTGAGAGAGAAATGTCTTGTCTTTGTCCTAATAGCCACTCTTCTCTCCCTCTAGTTTTTTCTCTATCCTCCCCTCCTTTCTTTTTCTTTTTCATCAATATCTTCTCTTTCAGAAAATTCTTGATAAATAAAATTTCCAACTTCCTCACTTTTAATATGGTAAAGTTACTTGGATCCCCAACGTCAAGGGATCTCATACTTTAATGTCTGTAAGGATTGCCAGGGACACCTTTTAAAAGTACAGATTTCCAGGCCTTACTTTGAGCAGTTCTCTTCCAGTAGATCCAGGGTGAGGCTGAGCATCTCTGAGCCTTCCCCCTTCATATTATGGTGCAGGGGATCAGGGGCAGCTTTCCTCTGGGTCTCCGTGCTGTTGCTATGAAAAGTGGCTACAGCATCACTAGTATTTTTCTTTCTTGTTTTAATTGCATTAATATTATCAAGCAGTTAATAGCATTTTCTTAAAATTATGGTCAAAGGCATAGGCATTTGATTTATAATGGTATCTGCAAACCACTCTTTTACTGAATTAATTTGTTTTGCTTGTATTTCCACAATTGTAAATGCCGTGAGTTAAGTGACTGCTTTGCTTCAACTACAGGAGAATGTGAAAACACTCCAGGAGAGAGAGGTTGCATATATCAATGCAGACTCATACACAGAAGGTAAATTTTATTTCAGATTGTCATTAAATAGTATACCAGTATTTAAGTCTGTCAACTCCAACTCATAAACTAGGATTATCCTCTTTCTATGAGATGCCTCAATAATACCTCCATTTCTCCATTTTACCAGAGAGAACATTATTATGATTCAAATGAATCAATATGATTCATAATTAAGCTATTGATCCTAATTTCTTTAGTATATTTACCATTGGCCTATCTTGGATTACTACTTAAAACTTTAGTACTTTTGACATTCTTCCTGTGGAGCTATTTTTAAAAGTTGGGCTAAAGTATTTCATACAGAAATAGTTCCTGTATGTATTGGAACAACTCTGAAATAAGCACCCACTACAGACTTCCTTTTGACCCTGACATGTGGCATGTGCATCTGTAGGCTTTCATCGTGTTATGGTTATTTCTAGGTAAGTGTCAAAGGACACATGTTAGTTACTGACACGCTCTAGTCTAACGTCTTGATATTGAATTGAATGAATGAATAAAAACGTGAACATTATGGCCTTACCACTTCCTTTGCCAAAGACCCCTAGGTACTGCTGCCATAATGAGCAATGGCCCTTACTGTTACTGCAGGAGCTGCAGCCTTAGCAGCAGAGTCTGCCTCTGCAGTCTCCTATCCTGAGTGTGTGCTGCAGCCTCTCTGGCTCTTGAAGAGTTATTTCCACCTTGTGTTTTAGTTTTAGCCAGACTGTCTGTCTGTCTATTTATCTACCTACCTATCTATCTATTCTAAAATTTTATTTATTTGTTTTTACTGAAGTACATTTGATTTGTAATATTAGTTTCAGGTGTACAGCGAAGTTACACAGTTATATACATATACATATACATATACATATACATATACATATACATATACATATACATATACATATACATTGTTTTTAGATTCTTTTCCATTATAGGTTATTAAAATATACTGAATATAATTCCCTGTGCTATACAGTAGGTCCTTGTTGTTTATCTGTTTCATATATAATAGTGTATATCTGTTAGTCCTGAACTCCTAACATCTCTCTTCCCTTCCCCCTTTCCCCTTGGGTAACCATAGTTTCTTTTCTATGTCGTGAATGTATTTCTGGTTTGTAAATAAGTTCATTTGTATCATTTTTTTGTTTGTTTACATTCCACATATAAGTGATATAATTTGATATTTGCCTTTCTCTGTCTGACATACTTCACTGAATATAATAATCTGTAGGGTCCACCCTATTTTTAATTCTCCAGGAATGATGACTTCAATTTGAAATCTGTTATATCTTGTTTATAATTAGAAAATAATGTTAGAATTAAATACAGGTTTGAAGTCCATTTGGAGGTATTAAAATACTCTCTATTTTATTTTGCAGGCAATTATACTCTCAGAGTTGACTGTACACCCCTTCTTTTCCAGTTGGTATATAAACTGACAAAAGAGGTATGTAAGTAGATCTGTCATAATGTTTTTTGATGAGTGGATAAATCAATAACTTTTGTTTTCTAAATTACTAATATTTAAACTGGTGACAGACATAGCTGATTTGTATAAATAACAAATCAGAATGAGCTTTAATACACTACTTATGTGACATAACTATGAGAACAGTAGTGCTAGTCTCTGTTCTAATAATAGTTCCTAATAATTGTATACATTTGTTAAAATGTGCAGGGTCTATTGTTTCATGGGGCAGAGTCTCTTTGATATAACAGAAAGAATACTGAGCTGGGATGGGGAAGCCTTGGCTGTGAAGATTGCCTTGGCTATTCATTCATTCATTCATTCATTCATTCAGCAAGTATTTATTGTGTGGTTACTATGTATCAGGTCCTATGAAATGAATTCTAGCAGCTACAGTGATAAAAGCACAAGGTTTCTGAATCCAAATACTTTATAATCTAGAGAGGTCACAGACCTGTAAATGAGGACTCATACTTCACTTGAATATTGGATACTATATACAGTGGAGGACAGTTGTGGAAGAGAGAAGTTAAAACCCTGGGGTAGCTGGTGAGGTTGGAAAGCACTAGAAGGTGTTCACAGAAGGATTAGTGGTTAGGCTGTAAAATGGAAGGATGTGAAAGTGGGGAGAAGGTTTCTCCTCAGAGGACACAGGACCTAATAAAGACATGGATGTGTGAAAGAACATTTCCCGACCTCTGGGTAATGCAATATAACCTAAATGTAAGGTGTTGGTGAAAAAGCTGGCAAGAAACGGGGCCTGACACATAGGCCTAAGTGTTCATAAATCTGGTGATGGAGAAATTAAAGAATCTTTAACAAGGTTGTATATTATCATTTTTATTCATTAGAAAAATTACTCTGTATCAGTGCATTGAATAGGTTAAGCTGTAGTAAGTCTAAAAGCAAAATGGAAATAATTCCACATAATCATTTAGCGCACAGGAATTTATAAATACTAGTTATTGATGTAAAAAGTACACTGAAAATGCTAATGCACTCTGAATCTCTAAAAATTATGTGATCTACTCATTGAGTATATGTGTGCTTCATTTAAATAACCCCCCATTATAGAATTTAACTGTAAAAATATTTCTTTCAAGTAGGTATCACTTAGATGACAGTGGGAAGTAGATGTCACATCTCTGTGGTCCTGTTTCCCAATCGCCCTTCATCTTGCCCTGTCCTTTTCACTGTTAGTGTCTTTAACATCTCATCCTCCCAAGTGAGCATCCTCCCATGCCCATCACAACTCCCACCATACTGGGAAGCTTAGGTCCTTGATCCTTTTATTGAAATGTCCCATAAAAACATCTTATCTAAAAGCACGCTGTAAAGACAGCCCTTGTTGGGGAATCCTTCTCAGGAGATACATTTACACTCTGTCCTACAGAGGAGGCTCCTGCCTTTATAGGAGGGGTAGTAAGAATTTTAGGGCCAAGAAGGAGAAGCTTAGGTCTATCCCCTTTGTACATTTATTTAATAAGTATTAAATGTGTAAATGGTTACCATAGTGACAGGATAACTCAAACATAGATTCTGCTATTAGTGTGTTACCTGTGTAGCCAGGAGAGACTATGATCAGGAATTTTCAAATCCAAGATAGAGATTAAAATCACCAAAGTGAATACAGATAAAAGTGTGGGAAGCAAAAAATAAATATCTTAGTTTATTATTTTACATGTTGGAATTAAACAGCCTGCTTAAAGGGAAATTGCAAGTTTTTTTCCCATTTTAAAGCCTCTTTTATGTTAATTTGAATTTAATTTTCATGCCACTTTATATACAATATATTTGTCTTTCAGAGTTTTTGTTTTAGGTAGTTTTTTAACAGTGTAACTGGGAAATTAAAATGTATCTTTAGAAGTTACATTATCAGGATGAACTAATTAATTGTCCAGAAGAGAAGAGTGAGATTTTATAATCTTGTTTGATTTGTTAGTGGAAGAATCAGACATCATTCATCTGGAGAAATGCTATTGGTTGCTGAGGGCTCAATCCTGAACTGGATGACTTGATTTAGAGACATTTGGCCCATTGGCTTCACCACCAATTTGTCCATCTCTGAGTGAAGGTGGGAATCCTATTTTCTACAAATGTTCTTTGCTAAAAACGTGAGCCTTGTTCCACCTTTGGAGCCTTGTGTAAGTCGGTTTACCTTTCTGCACCTGAATATTCTCATATATAAAATCGGTTTGACCAAGAAAATCATTATGAAACTGTGCTCCAGTGCGGTGCCTGAGCATCTGGTGCAAGGTCAGGGTGGTGGACACTGAATAGGCAAAGCTCTAGCTTCCACACATGACCCCACCTCTTCCTCAGCTGAGTAATGTCTATTGTATTTCTTTTATATAGAAGAAGGTTCCACTGCTGTATCCTTCCCCCACCCTTAAAAAATTAAGGAACCACTGGACTAGACCATCTCTAAGGTCCCCACTTAGCTCTAAACTTTTCACTACTATATATATATATAATTAAATGAGGTTTACAAGGAGTAGTTGTGGGTGATAATCACAAAAACTGTATTTGAAATCTGAAAGCTTGGGTTCTGCTTCTGATTCAGACCTTTTTAAAAAAAATTTCTTACTTTCAGCAAGTCATTTAACTACTTCTTAGCTTCAATTTTCTGCTCTTTGAGGGCACAGAATTAGATTCTTGAAATAGTCTGTATTCTTCAGGTTTCTAGTGTGTTTTAGAAATACTTGTTAGGGGAGCTAGAACAGACAGGGCTTCCACTTCAGCAGTGCTGTTATGTTTTTACCTTTTTAGAATTAGAGATTGAGAAATCATTTCATTTGAAAACAAAATGATTCCATTTATTTTTTATGAAAAGTTTAAAATCCACAGGATTAGATTATAAATTGCCCTTTATTTCTGAAATTTAATATATTTATGTATACAGATTAAGTGGTACAATGAAGACTGCAGTACAGAATTTCTTTCTCTTATAATATAGTGTGTTAGTTTTCTTTGCTTCATGAAGGAGCTGTATGAAGCTTGTTAATAACAACATAGTATATCTTTTATAGAGTTCAACTTTTCTTCTTCTTTTTTCCTTTTTCTTCTTAGTCTTTCCAAATTAGGATAATTGTGGTCTCTGACTTTTTTCCAGTTACATTTTTAAAATATACTTTTATTTTTTACATTCTACAATCACTTTAGACTTTTGGAATTAATATAAGATAGAGACAGGTAGGCAGACAAAACCAAACACTAAATGATAGTATTTTCTTCTAGGAAGTTAAATTTTGGTTATAATTATGCCAGGGGGGAAAAAAAAACTTCCTAAGGCAGTGGAAACTACTGATAACTTTTAAAAACTAAGTCAGTTTGTGCGAGTCATGCCTCCTTTCATAAGCATGTCATTATTAACAGGAAGTTTGTTGGCTGTGATTTATTCTGTGTTCCTATTTTACAGGTTTATTTAACGCTTTTGGTGAAAATCATGACAGCCACATAGATTTTAAGGAGATATCCTGTGGGTTATCAGCTTGTTGCAGAGGACCTCTGGCTGAAAGACAGAAATGTAAGTGTGTTAAACATCAAAAAATTTGGAAGCTATACAGAGAAAAAAATTAGCATCCATTCATGTAAAAAATCATCTGATTAAAGCTTGAATTTTCATCCCTTTGGCAAATAGCAATCTCTTGCTGAGGTTTTACTGAGGTCAGTGTAAAGGTTCAATCATCTGTTCTTCTTTACTGTGGAGTAATTTAAGATCTTTGTTATTAATAATGGTTGATTTTCCAGATGAATGTACAATTCATGGTAAATGAACTACATCATGATGTGTTTGAAAATGTTAAGCATATAGAAAATATTTTCTGGTAGTCTATATAGAAAATTTGTCTTGCTTAACTTGAATTCCAACTTATTTTCTAGCACTGTGTATATTGATATTTTATTAGCAAAATTAAATTTATGATAAAACAATTTTATTAAATACTAAATTTATCTTTTAAACCTAGCTAAAATATTATAGCGTAATTTATAAGCATATTACATTAATAAATCTTAACCATATTTGGTTAGGAAAATGCAGCAGTTTACATTTAATTGGAACCTAATTCTTATATATTCACTAGGGTCATTATCTCTGCATATTTCTAAAATACAGCTTCACAAATACTGCGTATTTTGGGTATGATACTTATTAGTTCAATATTCTTTAGTAATGTTGTACTGTGATGTACTCAGTTAATTTCATAGCATAATTAATACATAATTATTACACACAAGGGTGTGTGAAGTAGATAATTATTTAATCTTAAAAATTTAGATTTCTTTTATCTTCCCTGATAGTATACCATTACTCTAACCTGGCTTTGTGATAGATTATTTGTTCACATTAAAGTTCTGGTATTAAAGAGGCTGAAGTCTTTGTTTCTCAATTGAGGTTAATTATTGTCTTAAATTTTTTTTTTAATTTATTTTTTGCCAGTGGACTAGTGGAAGTTAACCAACTAGACTAACTAGCAATTTTGCTGATATTGATGTTAATTAGCAAAGTGCTGATATTTCGGATTTTTAGCTTGTTGTATATAAACTTCATTGAAGATTTGAGATTGTTCTTAGGCAAAAATATTGGGTGCACATTAATTACACTGGAGAGGCAAAATCTTTATACAGTCATCTCTCATTATCTGCTGAGGATTGGTTCTGAGACCCTCTCAGGTACCAAATCCATGGATGCTCAAGTCCTTATGTAAAATGGCATAGTATTTGCATATAACCTATGCACATCCTCCTGTATACTTTCAATCATTTCTAGGTTACTTGTAATACATAATACAATGTAATTATTTGTAAATACAATGTAAATGATATGTAAATAGTTGTCAGTGAATAGCAAATTCAAGTTTTGCTTTTGAGAACTTTCTGGGAAAATTTATATATATATATATATATAATTTTTGATCTATTGTTTATACCTGTGAATGCAGAACCAATGGATACAGGGGGCTGACTGTACCAGCTTTTTGTTGATTCTTAATGTAGATGGAATATTTTGAACATTGTAAGAATCAACTCTGAAGTGATCAGTTTTAAATATTAGAAATTAATTTAAAAGCTTGAATTACCTTCTCAAAATCTGTGAGATATTGTATAGTAACTTGGCCCTTCTTTTTCAGTTTACAAGAAATTTAACTTTAGATTTAGGTGAAGGATAGAGTTCTCTAAGCTGGCTAATGATATAAGGAGAGAGACTTGTGAAGTGTACAGGAATTCCTACAAGTTCAAAGGACTTTAATGACACAATCTCCTCCAAATAAGAACTTAATCCAGAATGTAATTGTTTGAGGAACTAAGTAATTTTACTAGGGCAGCTTGTAATAAAATGTATTATACTTCAGAATATGAAAGTAATTTCCCTCCATAAGAGTTTCTTTCCTTTAATTTGCTTCAAGGTATTTGATGTTGATGGTGATGGAGTTCTCTCTAGGGTTGAACTGAGAGACACGTGGTTGCACATTTAGAGGCCTGGAAGGACAACTGCACCGATCATACCCTGGTAAAGTCTGATTGTATACATCTTCTTGAATGTAAACTTCCAACAGGAACATAGAGTGAAGAATTTTTTAAAACAGGTTGAGAAAAAGATTTCTTACTACTTCTAGGTTCTATATTATGCTACTCAAAATATTCATAGCCAAAGATGCAAAATTGGGAAGAGAATTTGCCTTAGAAAATTTAATAAGCTGAATGTATTATATTAAAAAAATGAAACCACTGGAAAATTGTCATAAATTTTTAAGGCAAACAAACAATCTATTTCTGTAATTAAAAAAAGAAAAAAAAAGTTGACCGAAAATACTTTATACTTCAGCTACTGGCTAATAAAAATGATACCTTCTCTATCCTAACTACTGATTTGGGTTTCTGGTTTTAAAGGAATTACATGTGGATGTATCCAACATTGTAGAAGACACATAGAATGCACATGACACCACAAAGGTGAGTCTAGCAGAGACTAATTTATTCTTTTCTAAAAATACATTATATTCTGAATTGGTATACATACCTTACGTATACATACTTGAATCTCTTCTACATCATCCCTGCTAAATGCTTATTTGGACCTGTCGTTACAATACCTCCGAGTTGTCCCTAAGGAAAGCCCATTCCACCTTTAAACAACTCCATTAAGTGTTATTTACATAAAAACATTATATTTTATAAGCTAGGCATTTTATAAAAATTAAGTAGAGACAGCCCTTGACATCTGTAGTTTATAATCTTTACTTCTCCCATTTTAATACATTATGGTAAGACAAAGCTTATATTGAGCAAAAGAAGCCACAGAATAAAAGAACACATTGTACAATTCAATTTATATGAAGTTCTAGAACAGAGACAACTCATGTTAATAATTGTTACAATAGTGATTTTGGAGATGGGTCATTTAACTGGGAAGGACCATAGGATATCTGGGATGATGGAAATTATTTTTTGTCTCAATCTGGGTGGTGTATATAGTTTTAAAAATTTTTTTTTCAATAATATTGGTGAGGGTCTGTTCTAAGTTTTTTAATAGCAGCCAGAATAAGTGTATAATAGCAGAAACAAGCATGTACTTTACAAAGAATAAAGCCTTGAATTTTTTTAGTTTCACAACATTTATTAAAGATATTATAATAGGTTTGCCTTAATGTCTATGTATCCCTGTGAAACTGAAGATAATCCATATATGTGAGACACATATGAGTTAATTTGACCCTTTCTATTCAAATGTTGACATGTACCAAGTAGCAGATGGTAGGATGTAGACCATAGTGGTCTTCTACAGGCTTAGAAAAATAAGTAACTTTTTTTTTCAATCACAAATCCAGAAGAAATCATCATAGTCTTATTAACTGACACTCAATAGAAATAAATAATAGAAATGAATTTTTCAGGGCTTGATCTTTGTTTGGCAACTCAGATAACAGTCTTCATTTACTTTTCTGCCCAAAACTAAGGTAGCCATTTCTATTTGGTATATATGAAAACAGAAACATAGGAAAGTTTCTGTTAGGAAATACCTTATGTAGAGATACAATTTCCATTGCCTTTTTTCTGGGTGTTTGATAAGTATGGAGGTTATCATCGCTGTCTATTTTTATGTAAGACCGTGTTTCTTCTTATGGCTGTACTTTTGAACATTAAAAAAAAAAGATCATTTAGCTGCTCCATCTCCGTGTAACCATAATAATGAAATGGTAAAAATTTAGAATAGAATTTGGACCTTTCAACCAAACCTATTACCCATATTCACTGGTGACTAGACTGTGACAATATTACCCATTATTTTGTACCATTACATTGGTATTAATATACTTTTATGGAAGTTGCATCATGAAAGCCAATAATTACCATCATAGTGCTTTAAAATCTTTTCTTATAATACATGGTATTATATATTGAATGAATACATGAATATCATTAATAATAAATATTAAATATCATTAAATAATAAATCATTAGATAATAAAAATATAATTAAGTAATAAAAGCTAAGAACATTATTATTCATCTAGGATTGTTAAGGTGATTGTTCAAAACATGAAGTAAGAAGCATTTGGTTATATTTTTGCCTGCCAAGAAATATTGTCTACTGTATATAAATGTAATTTTTGGTACACTTTGACACCAAAAAAAAAAATACTGCTTTATTCAACTTGTGAAAGTAATGTTAAATTTTATTTTGAGGAAATGTTAATATAGATACTCATTTATTATATATATTTAGTTTTTTTAAATCTCTTAAGAAGTCTAATAATATTGCCAGATGTTTTAAAGAAGATCTTAGAAAATTGTTAGGGTCAAAGGGCATAATCCAGAGAGTTTGGAAAGATGCTTTCAAAGTTAGTAAATAGTCCTTTTTCTCTAACCAGAACCTTTTGTGGGTTCTGTTAGTAAACTTCACCTTGAACCAGAAGATACTGTGAGTTATTTCCCAGGTCTTACTGGAGGAAGAAGATTTTTGGTGATAAATTGCCCACGTTGTGACTGACTACTTCAGAGTTTGGTTACTTTTGAACTTATTCTTGCTGGCCTACTTTCAGATGAACACATAGCATCTACGTTAAATCATTAGTTTTCTTTCAGACAAATGACCGTTGCAAGTTTAATAAAACAGATTTTATTCAAATAATATAAGAACATGAAGATTTAAGATATTCTTAAATATTGTTTCTCTTTCAGAATGGCCATCTTAACTCTAGAGAAATATCATATCTGGAGTGTGAAAAATGTTCTTGCCAATGAGTTTTTGAATCTACTTTTCCAGGTATGTTTAAGGTAAATGACAGAGACCGAGGGCAGTGGTACCAGTAGTTCTACATCTTTTCCATTATGTAGTAGTTAGACAACTAGACTACAAAACCATATATTGTCAAAAGAACTGCATTAACCTGTACACCACCTGCAGATGGTAAGTTAGAGCGTGAGTGCTTCTCAGAGTCACAATGTGCATGATAGGAAAGTAGAGTATAGCTGATAATGTTTATCTTAATAACTCATGATAGAGCAGATTGTAGACACATAGAAAAGAATTTAAAATGTAAAAGCCATTATAATTTGCTATTTTTCTTTACCTTTTTTTTTTTTTAAGACCCTTCTTAACAAGTAAGGCAGTGTGGACAGAGACATAGATCATAAGTCGGCAGCTGTAAATTTTTCACAAAGTATACAATCTTTCCAGTTAGGAGGTTATTTTAGATGCAAATCTGTTTCTTAATTTTCTTTTATTCTTTCTTTCTTTCTTTTTTTTTTTTTAATTTAATTCTTTAGAAGGTCCAAAAAAGATTGAAGGAGAAAGGAGGAAAAAAAGCTGCCAGGGGTGAACATGAAATCATAAAACTTGCCAGATTTTAACTATTTTCCAGTTAAAGTAGTTCTCTTTGCTCCAATTTAAAGAAACAACTTATAGTTTCCCATTTTTCATAGTTCTTCATAAATATATATTGATTTAATAGTATTTTACAGGGTGTGAGTAGGGACAGACTGGAAGTTCAAGATTTGTAAATACTGACAGGTATCTATAGAATAGATAAACAAGTTTATACTGTATAGCACAGGGAAATATATTCAAAATTTTGTAGTAGCTCATGGGGAAAAAATATGAAAACAAATATACGTATATTCGTAAAGTACTGAAAAATTGTGCTGTACACCAGAAATTGACACAACATTTTAAACGGACTATAACTCAGTAAAAAAATAAAAATAAGATAAAACTGTTAGAACACTATAAAAAAGTAGTATTTTAGATTTTTCTTATTTTATTCTCCTTTTCTTATAAAAGCACCCCTATGAAGATCAGTAAGACTTGATATCTTTATATCTATCATGATTCTCCATTGTAAATACAGAGTAACCTGCCTGTGACACAGCTATTTTAGAATAAATGAAAATTGAACTCTTCCTGACAGCTAATAATTAATGTATATTTAAAGCATATGAAATCTGATAAGTCTATGATACCCATTTAAATCAATCAGTTGCTCCACTGTCAGTTATCAGCCAGGATCTAAGTTGATGTCTTTATAAAATATAAATACATATAAAAATAATATAAACCTACTATAAACAGAAATGACTTGCTTAGTAATATGAAAATTGAGCAGCTATTTTTATCTCATTTAAAATGATGTCCTCAGTTACTTTAAGTTATCATTAATTATATAAACATTTTGACCACTTAAGTTTGTGTCTGAGTCACCTTGCAGCTCTTACATAGCAAAGCATTTTGAACTTTTATATTGCCTTTCCTATTTTCTCATGTTTATCAGGGACTTGCATAGGCACTATTTTTTCTAGGACTCTATAAACAGATGTATGCCTGAGATTTTCTTTTGTGTCTGTGTTTCTAGCATTATATTACTGACAGATTTTTTTGTTGGTTATCAATCTAATTTTTTTTCTTGGTATATATAGTCCTTTCAGCCCTTTCAAATATATATATATGTAGTCAGTTTACAATGTGTCAATTTCTGGTGTACAGCACAATGCTTCAGTCATACATGAACATACATATATTACTTTTCATACTCTTTTTCACCATAAGTTACTACAAAACAGTATTGGATATAGTTCCTTGTGCTATACAGTATGAACTTGTTTATAAATTGGGAGTTTGAGATTTGCAGGTACTAAATATTAACATTACATTTTATGATGCTTACTTTATCCCATATTCAGACATGCTTTTAAAACTTAATTTTCACTTAATATATAAGTAATCAGACTTACTCTAAATTGTTTTATTTTCTGTCTGTTTCTAAAATAGAATTAGCTAGTAAATTCAGTGATAAAAGCTTGAATTATACTTTTATTTTATTTGCCAAGATCCCACTCCTGGCTGACCATTTTGGGTATTTAAGTATAAAGTAAGTAAATGTCAGTAGAATTAGGAAACCATTCCTGTGGTAATATTATTTTCAGTCCTTTCAAATAAACTCAGTGCCCAATATTTTGCAGAGGAAGCATTCTAAACATGATCAGGATCTTCTATCTTGTATGTTTGTCAGAAAGCGTCAAATGTTAAACAGTTTGATAAACAGAATAGTGCACCACACTGACCCCTACCTATATCCATGCTCTAATCCTGAAATCTGTGAATATGTTATTTTACATGGCAAAGGGGATTTTGCAGATGTATCAGGTTAAGGACTCTGAGACAGGGAGATTAGCCTGGATTATCTACATGGGCCTAGTCTAACAATAGGAGTCCTTAAAAATTGAAAATCTTTCCCAGCTGTGGTCAGAAAGATATGACTTTGGAAGAAGGATTAGAAAGCTGTAAAGCTGTTAGCTTTGAAGATAGATGAAGGGCCATGGGTAAAGAAATGTGGGTGAACTCTAGAAGCTGGAAAAGACAAGGAAATATATTCTTCCTTTGACCTACAGAAGGGCATACAGCCCTGCTGACATCTTGATTTTTAGCCAAATGATACCTGTTCCTGACTTGACCTACAGAACCATAAAATAGTAAGTTTGTGTTGCTTTAAGCTACAAAATTTGTGATAATTTGTTACAGCAGTGATAAAAATAAATATAGGGGAGGTAATCCAACTTTATGGATTGGAGGGCTCAGCATTTTAAAGATGTCAGTTCCCCTTCAACTGATTCAAAGATTTATATGTGCACATCAAAATCCCCAGCAGTTAATTGTTGTTACTGTTTTTTTGTAGAACTTGACAAGCTGATACTAAATACATAGAGAAGCGTGAAGGGCCAACAATAGCCAAGATGATATTAAAGAACAATGTTAAAGGACTTATAAAACAATATTAAGTCTATGTGATAACTACCTAAAGTTAGACATATAGACCAATGGAACAGCATTGAATTAAACCCTGTACCATACATGAACAGTAACTTTAGATAGATTATAAATCTAATATATTTGAAACATAAAGCAAAGCATCTGGGGGAGGGTAAAGCTTAGGTGGAATGTGTGCTTAGCATGCATAAGGTCTTGGGTTCAACTCCCAGTACCTCCATTAAAATAAATAACCTAATCCCCCACCAAAATAAAGCATCTAGAAAATAGTGTAGGAGATATTTTAATGACTTTGAAGTGGCAAAAAGTTCTTAAACCAGACAAAGCATGAAACATAAGAGTTTTAAGTTGGACTTCAGTAAAATTAAGAATTATTTTTATCAAGAGATACCATTAAGAAAGTGAAAAGCTAAGCCACACGGTGGGAAAATATATTTGCTATACCTATATCCAACAAAAGACTTGTATCTAGGGCATATAAAGAACAAAAACCAGTGGAGAAAAAGGCAGAACCTCAATATTAAAATATGCAAAATAACTGAACAGGTGCTTCACACACACACAAAAAAATCCACATAAGCTATGAAAAGGGGCTGACCTCTTTAGTAATAATGGAAATACGTACTAAAACCACACTTGGAACACCATTAGACATCCACTAGGATAGTTAGTTGTTAAGTGATATGAAGCATTGGTGAGGGCAACAAGCAATGGGGACTCTTACACATGGCCAGTGGGAATATAAATTCTTACAAATACTTTGGAAATAGGCTTTTTGAATGAAAGTTATATATGTGTGTGTGTGTGTGTATATATGTACACACACACACATACACATACACACACACCCACACCCTATTACCAAGGGTAAGCCATGTGTGTACCCTTCTACATCTGAGCACCAAAGGACATCCAGAAAATTCTCATAATCACTATTTGTTATACCCCCAAATAGAAAATGACCCAAACACTTGTCAACAATAAATACATAACCATAATTGGTGGCACATGCATACAAGTTGTATACTTTAAAGCAATAAAAAATATACTAGTTTACAGAAAACACTAGTGGATGAATCTTACATAATGTTGAGTGGAAAGTACGGGACCAAAAATTTCAAAAGCAAAAAAACCAATCCATGGTGGCTGAATTTAGGATGGTGAGTCCATCAAAGGGGTGCCGTAGTAACTGGGAAGAAACCCAAAGTGGAACAGCAATGTCCTGTTTCTTGACTGGATGAAGGTTACATAGATGTGTTTACTTTGTGAAAAATCACTGAGCTGTATACTTAAGATGTGTTCACATTTAAGCATGTATACTATATTTGCATTTTTAAAAAAAAAGTTTGCTTGCAAAAAAAGATATCCAAAGCCCAAGTATTTATCAGTAGGAGAATGGATAAAACAAATGATAGTATATTCAAACAATGGAATACTACTCAACAATAAAAAAGAACCAACTACTGATACAAGGATGAACCTCAAAAGACTAATTTATACATTTCATTGTCAGGTAAATTTTAACTCAGAAGGTAAACAAAACTGTAAACAGGCATGTGCCCTGGGGGGAGGGGTGCTGTAGCCTTTGTCTCCTCAGACCTGTGCCATTACTGGCACATCTCGCAAGAAGAGAGGCAGGGCTCAGCCACAGCTACCATCTCCTCCTGTGCATAGTGCCTGGGTGGGGGCGGGGCTGAGGCCTGAATCTGCACGTGGGGGCTCCACAACCTCCTAGGCAGGACTGAGACTTGTTTATAGCCCGAGGCAGAGAGGATCTTTCTACCCTGACACCTCAGAGAACTTGTGCTGCCAAGAGAAACAAGGAGCTCAGATTTGGCACAGAGCATAGGTGGGGCTGTTCCGCAGTCTTCCCCGAGCCCACCTACAGACCGCCTACCCGAGGCAGAGCAGGCAGCTGCACAGAGCAGCAGAGTGACCAGCACGAGGAGAGAGCAGGTGGGCAGCCACCCACCTTCTTAGCAGGAACACAGCACCTGACCACGGTGCTGGGACGGGGTGTGATCTGCCCACCTGCCTCCCCCTGATCACAGCATCTGACTGTGGCATCAGGAGGGGGAGTGACCTGCCCGCCCACCTGGTAAGAGCTCAGCTCCTGACCTAGTGTTAGGAGGGGACACAATCTGCTAGCTAACAGCCACTGAGAGCAGCACAGATGAGGGCGCCAACAGAAGGCCTATGAAACAGCAAGCTGAGTTCGCGAAGCAGGGTGAAGATACAAAGACCTCTTGATCAAATCATTAAGGGCACACCATCTCCAGGTTAAGTAGGTAACTGATACTCCTTAAGCCACGGTGCCAGAGAGATAGGAGCAATGTGAAGAAGCAGAGAAACCACTCCCAATTAAAAGATCAAGAGAAATCCCCTGAAAGCATGATCAAGGAAAAAGACATTGATGGCCTACTAGATCAAGGTTTCAAAAAAAAAGTGATCAAAGTACTGAAGGAACTAAAAAAAATAGTGTTTAGGTATATAAAATATGTCAAAAATGAAATAGAAACTATAAAGAAGAACCAAGTAGAATTAGTAAACTCATTGTCTGAGATGAGAGCTGACCTAAAGGCTGTGCAAAGCAGACTAGAAAATACAGAAGAACAAATATGTGATCTAGAAGACAGGACAACAGGAAGCACCCAATCAGAACAGCTGAGAGAAAAACAAATAAAAAACAATGAAAACAATATACGGGACCTATGGGGTAATATAAAGTGTGCCAATCTATGCATAATAGGAGTTCCAGAAGGGGAAAAAGAACAAAGGGGATTGAAAAGGTTTGGGAAGGACTCATGACTGAAAACTTCCCAGACCTATAGAAGGAATCATATCCAAGCACAGGAGGCTCAGAGGGTCCCAAACAGGAAGAACCCAAACATACCCACACCAAGGCATATCCTAATCAAGATAGCCAGAGTCAAGGATAAAGAAATGATCCTAAAGGAAGTGAGAGAAAAACAAAGAGTGAGTTACAAGGGAACCCCCATAAGGTTTTCAGCTGATTTCTCTACACTATTTACAACAGCTAAGACATGGAAGCAGCCTAAAATGTCCATCAACAGATGACTGGATAAAGATGTGGGGTATTTATATGATGGGATAGTATTAGCCACAAAAAAAGACAACATAACGCCATTTGCAGAGACATGGATGCTCCTGGAGAATATTATTCTAGGTGGAGCAGAACATAAGAAAGAGGAATACCATATGAGATCACTCATGTGTGGAATCTTAAATATATGCAAGATCTTGTGGTAACTCACAGCAAAAAAATAAAGTGACAATGAATGTATGTACGTTCATGTATAACTGAAAAATTGTGCTCTACACTGGAATTTGTCATAACATTGTAAAATGACTATTACTCAATAAAAAATGTTTAAAAATAAGTAAAATAAAATATAACCTTTAAAATACTGTATAATGAGAGGTGTGATGTTCTAGTATCTGTTCTAAGAAGTACGTTAGACACACATAAGAATAACCAATGGTCAGAAAGATCACATGTTACCAGCTACCACCCCATGCAAATTAATGGCATTTAGGAGATATTCATATATGTGTGTACATATGTAAAATATGTATTAGTATATATGTAAATCAAATAAAATATTATAATCTAATGTAAAATCATATCAGCAAAAGCACTGTGCTGACATAAGTATCTTGGTGTAAATAGATTACAATTTTTTATTGAGTTGTCATAATGGGAATATTGTGAACCAAGTGGAAGTTGTAAAAAAAAGTCATCCAAAAAAAAAAAAAAATCCTGACTACATGAAAAGATGCACAGTTACTATAAGGCCTCTCCCCTTATTTACTACCAGTGTGAGAAAGTCTCTTGGAATAAGTTAGGAGAATTAAAAACTCTTAACAAGACACAAAAATGCACTCTCTGTTAAAGAAAATAAACCAAAAGAAAAAAACAAATGAATGGACAATTAAGATCCTACAGATAAAAATACCAATTTTTATGGGAAATATAGCCTTAAAATAAAAAATGAGATTATATTCTAATTTCACCTTTTGAATAAAGATATAAAAAATTTAGCTGAATACCTTCGTATTTTGCACTTACGAAGAAAAAATATATTTGCAAATTATCCTGCCTTTTGAGTATTCTAAAGTTTTAGGTTTGAATATATTTCATCTTAAATGGTCTTAAGCACTATGCAGTGGTTGGTGTTTTAAAAATACCACTGTGTGTGGAAATTCTAAAAGTGATTCAAAAAATTTATATTTTTGTAATAATTTAGTAATGGCCTGGATATTATTTTTAACAAGACTACTCACCATGGAATGGTGCAAGATTTTTTCGATGAGTTTATATTCACACATGTTGAAGATTGTCACTATATTATGAGAAAATGTCAACCATGGCAGTATTTTGACTTGAAAACGAGATAAGCTGAGAAGCATATTTTAAGTATAAAATAAATGATTGCATGCCTTTAAAGACAAGAAAGTAAAAGCACGATAAACTCTGACTTTGACACACTTAAAATATAAAAATTAACATAATGTGATTTACACACTTCTCTTTAACTCTTTCAGTACTTTCTCAGCCCCTTTCCCATTACACCTGCGTCCCCGCTCCTGACCCGCGGTGTACACACCCCCGATCACACGGGGGAGCGGGGACCCGGGCAGTGAGGACCAGGGACGCGGACACTCACCCGCTCCCTGCGGGCGAGGAGAATAGTCGAAGCGGGCCCGCCAGCGCACCCGTCCCCTCCTGCCCATCCGACCGGGGCCCCAGCTCGGTCAGGTCCACACACACCCCGGCAGGAAGCGGGCGCAGGCAGTGGGAAACCGGCGTAACTTCAGACAGCGGGCGGGGAGCGTCCTCCTCCCGCGGACACGCAGGCAGCGCTGTCCTGGAGCCTCCATGGCGCCGCCCGCTCAGTCCTGAGGAAAACAAGCTCCGCCCCCAGGGAAGATGCTGGCTGCTGACGCGGACTGCGCATGCGCACCGCCACCTAAGACACGCTGGCTTCGAGCGCCCCCTGCAGGTCCTCGAGGGCGGTGAAGTATGCTCAGAACTCACTGTAGAACACATGACCCCTCCCAGCCAGGATGCTAAATCACTGGAAATCTCAGTGCCCTGGCCTCTTTGTTGATGGCACTGGCGATGCGCTCATCCAGCCATGCCTGCTCTCTTGCCTGGCACATGCCTCAGTCTTTGGAATCCCGCCTGAATCAGATTCTGTTCTGGAGGAAGGACAGGTGCAGAAGAATCTCAAAATTCTAGACTTAGAAGATGATCAGGAACCCAAACTCCACTCTGTCAATTCCCTGGGGTCCCCTGAGGAGTGTGGTTTTCTCAGAACCATCTGCCCTGTGTCAGGAGCAGACCAAGCCTCAGGTAGCTTAGAGAGGCTATCATGCAGCACATGCTTTGGACGGTTCTCAGTTCTGACCTGCATGATCTTGAGACCCTTTTGTAACTCCTAACACTGTTTTCTCATACCTACAGTGAGGGTTATTGACGACTGAGTTAATCCTCTTACAATGCTGAGGTGCTATTGTTACTTGGAAAACAATATTTTGAAGGGACCAACTGTTTATCACTTCCCCCTAATTAAGTATGTTTTTAAAATTAGAAATGTTTCAGGGGGCACTCAGGTCCTCCTCTTGCACCAGTTCCTGGTGTTGGCAGTTTCTGCTCTGAGTTCCAGATCCTGATCCAGCCGGTGGTCAATGGTGATGCCAGTGTGTGCACGCTCTTCCTTGTGCACCGGTGTGGAAAGGAGACAGCCCTTCCCCTACATGAGGCTGCAACATTCTGACACTCAAAGCAGGCACAATGAAGAATCAGCTAGAGCCCCCGGTACCAGCTGTCCCAAGTAGAAACATCACCTTCACCACAGTGTTCCTGTGCTCCTATCAGGCCTTCACTACTCCCAGCAGGCCATGCATGAGCAGTGTGACAGATGACTGCCTGTCCCAGCACAGCATGGTGGTGATGATCCCACCTTATCTGTTTGTCTTTGGAGTGTCCCCACACCTCTCTGAGCTTCACTTTGCTCTTCTCACAGGCAGGGTTGTACAGGCATGAACCTCACAGTGTTATGATAGGTAGTCATGGTAGCTGCTCACCCAGTGGCAGGCTTTGCAGAGAGGGCTGCTGGGAGTGCTGTGTGTCTTCACACTTGTCCTTCACTCTCCCCAATGAAAACACTCTTGGCCTTATCCTTCCCTGGCCTGTGACCTTTCTGTGTTTGCAAAAGAACATGGAAACAATCTGTTTGCAAAGAAGTTTTGAGGTTCTGTCCATCTGGTCCAGGAAATGCTGACTCTGCTAGATGTGCTGTTGGGTGGGCTCTCATGGGAGAGGCTTGGGCAGGACTTCCCTTGGCAATAAGCTGCCCCACCCAGGCCTTTCCATGATCCAGACTCCTGGGACCAGGGTGCAAATCCCCAGCTCCCCACTTGTCAACAATGTGACCTGGGCAACTTTCTCAAACCCAAGCTTTGTCCACCCAAGGTCATCAGAGATGGGGGATAACAGGATGTCCTGCACAGAATGTCTGTGCAGATTAAGTGAGGTAGAACAGACAGAACAGTGGTGGGGCCTGGCCCATTGGTTGGCAGAAGGGAGCTCACCATGTGCAGCAATTTCCGCGGGTCACCCAGCAATCTGCCCAGAGGCTTAGCCACTCCATCACTATCATGTGTCTGAAGTCCACTTAACCACATGGGAGAGAAACAAACACATATTCTGAGTGTTGCTGCCACAGGGAAAAGTGTATCTGAGCGGGGAGTAATACCAGAGGGTGATCAGGATGGTGGAAGATGCCCCCTGAGGTTGAGCAGAGTGGAGCTGCCCTCCAGAGCCTGGGGTTAGTGAGGATGGGCTTGCAGAAATGCCTCTCTCCTTTAACCATCAATGCTAGGTCCTGCGGGTACTGAGTCCCACAATCGGTGTGCTGCTAGTGCCCTCAGCACAGAGAAAACCCCAGGGGTTCCCACAAGGCTTCTGCCATGTCCTCTGCTTCCTGAACTCCCATTCTGGTGACCCCACCTGGGATGCAGAGATGAGGTGAGGCAGGGGCTTGCGCTGTCAACACCACTGCTCTACCCTGGGAATCTGACACACAGTAGGTGCTCGGTAAGTCATTGTTGAATGAACAGTAATACTGGGCCAAGTTTCTGTGGGTGTCTGTGCCCCCAGATCAGGGACCCCTCAGGGCCCACCTCACAAGTGACATGAAAATAATAATGCCACCAGGAGCAATAACAGTTCCTCAGAATAAGTGGGCTTTTCCAAGCACTCTCCACCTGTTGCAAAGGCCTCCCAGCAGGGAAGGGGGCTGTCAGGGGCAACACTGCACTCTCCACTGTAACAAGGAGAAAGCCAAGGGCCACAGAGAGGAGTGCCTTTCCAGTGTCACTGCTCACTTTCCCACCTTTTGGGATACTGGGAGGCTTTTCTACTACATTCTGGCTCTGAAGCCCCAATACTGTTTGGACATGCCTCCCTCCCTGGAGCAGGGAACCACTAAGTGACCTGTCACTTGTCACCAAGCAGACAGGCTCATTTCAGCTCATTGTGCCACCTGCAGGTTGTACTAGTAGCAGGATCCTCTGGGAGACATCACACTCTCCCAACCTGAAAACAGGTGAACAGCACACAGGTTTCCTGGAGAGGATGGTCACATGGCCTTGATCTGGCCAATCAGCATTTTCCATCCTCCCTGGCCACTGTGATTGGCTCAGGGCTGGGCACCAGCCTAATCAGGCTCCACGGAGGTCAGGCCTAGTTACTGGAATCCTGGGAGCAGAGAAGTTCTATTTCAGTTGGGAGTTGAGGGGTGATGATGTCAGCCTGTGGCAGTTGGTGACTATCTTGCTCTCATAAAGGCAGAGCCATGTGAAGATGACACCAGTGGCAGAGCCCAGAGGTGGGGAAGGATGACTTCTGCTGATGTCACTGAGCACCAGGTACAGCCCTGCATGAAGCTATCTCCCTGTGGATGTCTCAGTTAGGTAAGTCATTCTCTCCTGCCCTGTTTGCTTCTTTAAGCCACTTTGGTTTTCTGTCACTGGTTTTAAGAAAAAGTTTGACTATTCCTTCAAGCTGGCTAAATGGAGACCCTGGAACTGCAACAGTGTGGTGACAGGCAACAATGTGGCTAATAGACTTCAGAGGCCTCTGTTCAAACAGGGGATTGTGAATGACAAGGGAGAGTACACATGGCCTCAGTGAACAGATTTGCTAGTGGTAGCTCGCAGTTCCTGGATATTAGAGTGCATGCACTCAGCCAAGTCTCAGCTCTGCTCTCACACCTGCTAACTCATACATCTCCTCTCCCACCTGCCAGGCCTAGGGGGGCTGGACACCCCCGGGCACCTGAAACAGCCCAGGGCTTTGTGTTGTAATTTACACAGGCTGCCCCCACTTCTGAGGGTGAGGGTGACTGGGTTCCAGTTTACAGAGAAAACAGACTAGACGGTCTCACTGGTGAGCTGTGGGGGTGGGACCCCAATCTACCATCTGACCTATGACTTCAGAGTGGACAGCCTCCCCACCCTCAGCCAGGATGCTTGCTAAGCCTAGGGGCTCAGGAGTCCTGCTCCCTCCAGCACCCCTCCTGGAGGTGAGAGTGTGTGGTGGCTCTTCCCTATACAACATTCACCACTGCAGGGGCACACGTGTGACCTCACAGTCTGTCATCCCTTCCTTATGACCTGGACCTCCTTGGCAGGGCATGAGAGGTGCCTTGATGTGTGAGAACTGCAGTTCATGGGTGCATACGTGGGCAGGTGCACCATGACTGAGAGGACAGCACCCCAATTTAAGCCCCCTCCATGCTCAGATGATTACATCCTGGAATTGAGGGGTTCCCAGGGGTCAGGTGGCCAATTCTGGCCTTCGGGGCAAATTCTTATCATCCAGGGGGCTAATTTTTAAATTAAATTACACATTTACAATTCAATAGTCAAGCCCCTTTCTCAGCAGCCTTGTAGCCTCTCAGCTTTTACCCCTCGCTGTGACCATGTTCTTAGCTTCAAATTGAGTGCCATTATGGACATGAACATGTCCCTGTCATGTGTCACCTTCAGAGTAAGGGGCCACCCAAAACTCCCCTCCCTTCCCCTTGTCGATACCTCCACACAGGGAGTAGGGACCTTTTGATGCAGTTGCGCAAATGTGTGAGCTAAGGGTTTAGAATGACCAGGCTAGGAGGGGTCTGCCCCACATAGCAGGGCAGGTGGGCTGGCAGGGGGTAATGGTTCACTTGTAAAACTCAGCTGGTGTCAGGCAGCGACAACAGACTTGCAGCCAAGGGCTCAGCTGGTGCAGAGTAAGCGGATTAAATGTGTTCACCCAGACGCCTCGGGGATGGCAGCCCTAGAGTAAGACTACAAGTGGGGAAGGTGGAGGGTCCCCAGTGCCTGGACCTACACCTTCTAAAAATCAGGACTGAGATGTGGCTTTGAAATCAGAACACTGGAGTTCAAAGCTTCCCCCACCACTTGGTCAATAATTCAAAGCAAATGAGCCTCAGTTTTCTCATGTGTAAAATCGGAACATTGAAGCCTCTCCCTCTGAGGGTGTGGAGGGAAGTAAATGCGGTGACAGCAGAGCACAGGAGCTGTCTGGGCTGAGCCTGCACACAGGCAGGCCGTTGTTGCTGCCATGACCACCGTCTTCCAGGGCAGGGTCTGCACACTCTCCCTGTGAAGGTCCAGACAGTAAACATTCTAGGCTTTGAGGGACCTACAGTCCCTGTCACAACTACCACCCTCTGCTGTTGGAGGGCAAAGGCAGCTCCTGCAGTAGGTAATCCAGGCTCGCACCCCCGCTTCCTGGGATAAATATTCCTGAGATACAATTGTCACATAACATTGTTGGCTTTAGGTATGCAGCATAATGACTTGTTACATGTGCATATTGTGAAATGATCACTGCATTAAGTTTACTTGACGTCTGTCATCACCCATAGTCACACACTATTTTCCTTGTGATCAGAAATTTTAAGAGGTACTCTCTTAACAACTATCAAATGCACAGCGCAGTGTTGTTAACTACAGTCACCTTGCAGTACATTATGTCCCCAGGACTTGTTTATCTTCTAACTGGAAGTTTGTACATTTTGATTATCTTCCCGAATTTCAATCACCCCCTGACTCACCTCTGGCAACCACCAACCTGATCTCTGTTTCTATGGGTTTCGGTTTATTTTGTAGATTCCACATATAAATGAGATCATAGGTATTTGTCTTTCTCTGTCTTATTTATTTCACTTAGCATAATACCCTGAAGGTCCATCCAAGTTGTCACAAATGGCAGGATTTCATTTTTTTAATGTCTGAATAAGATTCCATTATATATACATATATATGCGTCACGTTTTCTGTATCCATTCATCTGTTGATGGACACAGGTTGTTTACATATCTTGGTTATTGTAAATAATGATACAGTGAACGTGAGGGTGCAGTTGTCTCATTGACATAGTGATTTCATTTCCTTTGGATATATTCCCAGCAGTGGACTTGCTGGATCATACGGAAGTTCTAATTTTAAATTTTGGGGGAGTCTTCTTACTCTTTTCCAGAGTGATGGCACCAATTTACATTCCCACCAACATTGCAGAAGTTTCCCTTTTCTTCACACCACCACCATCACTTGTTATCTCTTGTATTTTGATGACACCCACCCTGACAGGTGTGAGGGGATATCTCATTGTGGTTTTGATTTGCATTTCCCTGATGGTGAGTGATGTTGAGCACCTTTTCATGTACCTGTTAGACATCTGTGTGCCTTCTTTGGAAAAATGTCTATTCAGTTCCTCTGCCCACTTTTTAAATCAGATTGCTTGTTTTTTTGCTGTTGAATTGTAAGAGTTATTATATGTTTTGGGTGTTAACCCCTTATCAGATACATAGTATGAAAGTACTTTCTCCCCTTCTGTCTGTTACCCTAACCTCTGCTTTCTGGATGACAGGGGTCCAGGCACTTGGGAATCTCTGCTTCTCACATGTTTCCAATGGTGGGTGGGTGAGGGCTGTGTTCTGATAAAACTGTGCACAACCGTGGGTCACTACCCCTTCTTTTAGAAGGTGGGCTCTGAAGAGTGCAGTGTGGGCAGGGATGTTTCCCTGAAGTCATCATTTGGATGGTCATGTGCCCTGGAACTCACATCTTCTAGCCCGGATGTGATGGGGGAATTTGCAAAGGGAGGACCTTGCAGCTAAGAGACTGACCAGGTGTTTTTGTGTCTTGTTGGAAGCACCTGGAAAAAAAGTTGTGTGGAACAGGGACTCCTCCAGGTCACAAGGCTCAGTTCAAGCTTCTGGGATGCAGAGGCCTGCTCTGAGCCACTCACTGAGGAGGGAAGGGCCTCAGGCAGGAGGGAGGGGTTGCTAGATTTCACTTGCCCTGTTTGTCAAGTATCAGCTCTGGTGATGTGTGGCACATGGGCTTAGCTTTGGGCATGTAAGAGGAGAGGTTCCTGGGGAAGGGCTGCCTTTTTCCTCTGACTGAGGTCCTACTGTGTGCCAAGCACAGCAGTCCTCTGAGTCAGAGCTGGAAAGCCAGGCACAGAGAGGTCAGGGAGTTTCCAGGTCACACAACATTAGGGGCATCATTAGGGTCTGATGCAGACCTGACGCCCAGCCTACATTCTCTCTCCTTTCCCAGGACCATCATGATCCCACATGTCAGCATCACCCAGAGAGGCCCAGGTATGGGCACTGGGACCTTTCCTGCCTAACATGCCAGGAGCCTTAAGAGGGAGGACAAGACACTTCCTGAGTCCATGATGCCCAGAAGCTGCTCTCAGCAAGAGGCCCAGCACACACTCTTGGATGAATGCTAGCTCTGTCCTGAGTCACTCTGTCCTCCCTGCCTCAGTCCTTCTGCCCACATGGTGCTGGAATTAGCAGCCACTTCACAAAGGTCTAAGGAAACTCCAGGATCCTGGAAGCAGCGCCCTCACACAGGGAGCATGGTGGGGTCAGCCTCCATTGTCTCCTTAACTTTTCCTCACCTCTTTGCTGGATGAGGAGTCCTAGCGGGGCCCTGGCTTGTCCCAATTCTCACCCCAGATCAGGGTCCAGCAGGGGGTGGTTTCCAGGCTGGACTCTGTCCTCTGCCCCTTCTGGGCACCCTCATTCCCTACACCTTGGCTGCCTGGACACTGTCTTCCAGGGGCCACTCTGTGCCTCCCACACCTACCTAGCATCCACCCACCCTGGGTTACTTCACCGCCCTCTGGCGCGTGGACACACACCTACTCCGTGTTGAGTGGAAATGAGGTGACAGACATGCTGGGCCTCCTGGACAGTCTGGGGGAGCCCGATATCCCCATCCTGCCCACCGCCCCAAGAGCCAAATTTGGGGAGAGGGTGTGCCTCCATTCATACTCTGATTTGCTCAGATTCTCAGCACCTACTTTGCTGGGTGGATATGGGGGCAGAGGGATGATGTAAAAGCAGGAGACCTGGACAGCAGAGCATGAGAAGGGGGCTAGCCCAGGCTGGTCTCATAACCCCCTTAGCCTTGGCTTTCTCATCTTTAAAGTGGGACAGACTATTGTGAGGTGAGCAGGATCCTGACCCATAGACAGGCACTGTCCTACACGCATAAGAGATCACTGACTCCTCATGAAAATCTGTGGGGCAGGGACAAGCGTTATCAACCATTTCTGCAGAAGAAGTAACTGAGGCACAGAGAGAACAGGGGAGGTGACCACCCCAGATTACAGAGCCCAGGACATCTGGTTCCAGTGTCCAGGCTCATGGTCAGTGCCCACTCTGGGTTTCCTTCCTCCCTTCACCCTCCACTAGGACCCATGGCTGCAGCCTCATCTCAGTGTGATTGTTCATGGGGAGCAGGATGGGGGCACTGAGGGCCCGTTTCTCTGAGCACTGCTTTCCCAGAAGGCTCAAGGGGTTGACTGTATTCACTATTGGACACCCAGGCCTGGGCCCAGGCCAGCCACACTGCAAGGCCTGAATCAATGATTGTTGAGTGAATACCTGGACCTCTGCATATACCTGCATGTTGCTCCCATTTCCTCATCTCCACAGCTGGCTACCCGGCCAACACCTTATGTCATCAGGCCTCTGCCAGGGACAGTCAAGGGGACCAGAGCTGCTCATCTGGGGACAGGGAGCCTCAGGGGCCCTGTGTCTGTCCCAAGCATCTCCTGGGCCAATTCACAGGAAGCCCATCCAGCTTCCAGGAACAGCAATCAGGTCCCAATCCCAGGGGTGTAGAGTAGGTTTTGAGGGGTGTTTCCTGAGACTGACTTTGTGTATGAAGGGGTCCTGGGGGTCAGGCTGCTTTCAACCTCCATTCCAGGCCCATACCCCTGCTGGCAGCATGGAGCTAGTCATAAAGGACACAGGCTGTGGGGTCAAGACTATAGCAGGGCTCTGCTCCCTCTCTGTGGCATAGTGTCCTCATTTGTAACAGAGAACTAGTAACAGGGCAATGGGAGGGCTCACTGAGACCCTCCTCTGTGGCTTTGGTTGGACACTGCCCTCACTCTGCTCAGTGCCCTTCTCTGTAATAGAGAACTAGTAACATTTTTCTTAGCCCCTTTTGGCCCCATTTTTCTGAGTCTCTTTCCACATTGAGCCCAGGGCTTTCACAGAGATCACAGACTTGGGAGGTAATCAGAGTGTGGTCTCAGCCCTAGTGGTCCCAACTGAGGCCAGAGGAACTTCAGGAGGGGTGAGAATCCAGAAGTGCTTCATGGAGGAGGTGAGATCTGAGCTGTGTCCCCAAGGATGAGCTGTCATCCAGCTGAGGCCTGGCACTGAGCAGGACCCATGTACATGGTGAATGAGGGTGTGAATGAATGAATGGGCACCCCTCTAACAGAGAGTGAGGGGGGAAGTCCCCCAGGCCAAAGCAGGAAACACAGGGCACCCTGGGGGAACAGAGGGCGGGGCTGCAGTGTGATGCATGCCTCACCCTTTATGGGTGTCTTGCCCCCACTTTAGCCTGTGTTCTGGTGGATTGGGAGCCCTTGCCTCTCCTCTGCTCCAGGATCCTGCTCTTCATTCCCAGCAACACCCACCTGTGTCAACTCAGTGTCCCCAAGTGGACCTGGACCTGTCTTGTGGGAGATTGTGAAGAGGGATTTGGTGTGCAGCCCGACTGAAGTGGGAGGGAGAGGATAATAGGGACCTCCAGAGGGGATCATGGGCTGGGGGAAATCAGAGGGGTGGGGAAGGCAGAGAATCAGGGCTGAAGGATCCTGCTAGTGGTGGCTCCTTCTCAAGGGGCTTCACAGGGAGGAAGCATTCATGGGGTAAAGGCAGAGCTCAGTTTGGGGCTCGCTGACATGGAACATCTCATCACAGAGACGTCCAGAGGAGCTGGATATGGGGAACAAAGGTGCCACTGATGTCAGTGTCAGAGGCTGAGACCCAGATGAGGTGGGGCGGTGGTGCAGGGTAAGGGGCTTGAGGATGTCAAGATGTTAATTCATTGGGGTCCTCAGGGTGGGGACCTTCATGTTCATTTCACATGGTGCCTGACAGAGCTAGACTTAGGTAGCTCACTGAGTAGACACGTGCTGACAACCTAGAGTCTCCTGTTTCCACATAAAGTCCCTGGTGTGAAACCAGCTGGCACTCTTTAGAGTCATACACCCTCACACCTGGGCTCTCTGTGTGCCTAGAGCCCAGTGACACCTTACCTCCCACTCCCCACTGCAGGACCCTTTGCACACCTGCATTTCCACAAGCTATAAAACATCTTCTCTTGCTGTGTGTTTACCCTATGAAAACTCATTGCCCTAGGAAGAGAGGCCTCATAACCTGCCCTTATTAAAGTGGTAAAGACTGTTGTTCAGAGAAGCCCCTGTCAGATCTCACAACCAACCAGGTACCTGTGCAAGAATTGATCATGCATCCCCCTCCTCCTTGTGTGCACAGCACCCCCCCAATAACAGACCCCACAAACTCAACCTTGGCCCTCGTGTAGGCACCTCTTGCCTGTGTGGCCTGATGTTGCCTATAGCAGTGTCCCTATTAAACTTTCCTAAACCCTTCTCAGATGCTGGTAATTCTTTACCAACCCAAGTAAATAGCCCGCCACTGTGCCCACAACACTTTAAACAGAATTGGCTAAATTATGCAGATTGATGATGCAGGTTAATTTGCTATAAAGGTGAAATCAATTGTTTACAAATAAAAGCAACATACATACTCACGGCAGGACTAAGAACTCACACGGATAACTAAGACCCTCCACGCGCATCCCACTGTGGCCTCAGGGCCTTTGCGCTGGCTGCTCTTTCAGCCAGGATCTCTCTCTGCCTGCTTCTTAAACACCTCCAAGAATCTGCTCAATTTTCCTCCCTGACCTTATTTTTCTCCATGGAACATATCACCTCCGGACACTGTGCATATTTTACTTAATTTTCTCTGTGTCCCCCACCAGGCTGTCTGCTGCATGAGAATGGAGACCTGCCTGCTTCACTACCTGCTGTGCCCGGTGTCTGGAACCCGCCCAACACACAGTAGGACGTCAGCGAATGTGTGACGGGTGTGTGATCACTGTAGGCCAAAGACAAAAGTCTTCCCAGCAGTGATGATAAGAGTCATTCATTCTCTACTTACTGAGCCCTACTGTACACTGGATACTGACCTGGGTGGGAGGCATGCAGTGGATGAGACACAGTGAGCACACACAGCATGTTAGGAGGGACACGTGCTCTGGAGAGCACACAGGGCTGGGGGAAGTCAGGAGTGCAGGAGTGGAGGAGAAGAGGGCGAGGTGGAGACAGTGGTGGCAGAAGAGACAGAGAGGTGGGGCCCAGGTCTTGCAGGGCTTGATGGCTCCTGTGAGGGCTTTTCCTCAGGGCAGCGAAACCATGGCTGGGCGTGGAGCAGGGGCCCGGGTCCTGAATGCTATGCAGGAAATGGAGAAGGTGTCTGCTGGGGAGATGTGCGTGGAGGAGGCTGTCCCTGTAGACTGTGCAGGCAGGGAAGGCTCCTCTGAGGGGCTGACATTTGAGCTGAGCCCTTGTATGGACCATGTTTCCACCTTCTGTAGACTGGATGCTTTCGTCTGCCCTGCAGGCCTATGCAGGACACACCCTGTTCTCAGTCACCTGGACTTGGCCTCTTGCCTCCCTTGTGGGCCCTCCCACCCCAGAAGGAGTCCTTCTAGATCTAACGCACTACCTCCTCCACTGGACTTGGACTCACACTGAGCCACTGTCCACCTGCCCAACTCACCCAGAGTCAAGTCCAGACACTTGGGGGAGCCCCTCCACCCTAGAGCCCATGAACTTACTCAAATGGCCAGTCCTCAGCCTGCTCACATGCCTCACCCTCCCCTCCTGCAGAAACCCTGTGACAGATCCTGTCCACAGCACCCTGCTCCTCCAATCCTGACCCCAGGCTTTCCCATGGTGTGTGACCCCGCATGGGGTGCAGTCCCCTCCTCCAGTCTGGTGAGTAGAAACTACCTTTTCTTTTTTCTTTTGTTAATATATTTATTTTTTAATTTTTATTTTATTGAGTTAAAGTCAGTTTGCATTGTTGTGTCAATTTCCAGCATTGAGCATAATTTTGTCAATTGTGTTTACCCTTTCAAGAAACCATCTCTTGGCTTGATTTTTTCAAATGTTTCTAATATCTCTATTTTATTTATTTCCTCCCTGATCTTTATTATTTCCTTCCTTCTGCTTACTTTTGTTATTTTTTGCTCTTCTTTTTCTAATTCTTTTAGGTGGTAAGTTTGATTGTTTATTGCAGTTTTTCCTCTTTTTTGAGGTGGACCTGATACTCTTGCTATAAACTTCCCTCTAAGCACTGCCTTTTCTGGATCCCATAGGTTCTGTGTGGTTGTGTTTTCATCATCATTTGTCTCACTGTGTTTTTTTATTTCTTCTTTGATTTCATCATCCACCCATTTTTTTTTAAAGCAGTATGTTGTTTAATCTCCATGCTGTCATTTATTTCTCCTTTATTTTTCTGTAGTTAATTTCTACTTTTATGGTATTGTGTTCAGAAAAAGTTGCTTCAAATATTTTCTATCTTCTTCAAATTGTTAATGCTTCTTTTGTGCCAAAGTATATGATCTATCCTAGAAAATGTGGTACGTGCGCTTGGGAAGAATGTATATTCTATTTTAGGGAAATATAATGTTCTGAAAATATTAACTAAGACAAATTGTTCTATTTTATCATTTAATTTCTATGTTGTCTTATTAAATTTATGTATGGAAGATCTGTCCAGTGATGTTAATGGATAGTTAAAGTCTTCTACCATGACTGTATTCCGATCAAATTTTCCCTTTTTATCTGTTATGTATTTAGGTGCTCCTATGTTGGGTTCATATACGTTAATGAGTGTAATATCTTCATCTATGACTCCTTTAATCATTATAAAATGTCCTTCTTAATCTTTCTTTATAATCTTTGTTTTAAAGTCTATTTTATTTGAAATCACTGTTGATATTCCTGCTTTCTTGTCATTTCCATTTTTGTGGAATATCTTTTTCAATCCTCTCACTTTCAATCTATGTGTGTCCTTCTCCCTAACGTGGGTCTCTTGTATACAGTGTATTGTAGATACTTGCTTTATTATCCACTCTGCACTCTATATCCTTTGATTAAAGCATTTAGTCCATTGACATTTATAATAATTATTGATAGATATGTGTTTATTATATTTTGAACTTTGTTTTGCAGTTGATTTTGTATTTCCTCTTTGTTCCTTTCATTTTCTTTTTGTGGTTTGATAATTTTCCTTTTTATTATCTTGGTGTCTTCTTAGTTTTGTGACTCTATTGTAACTTTTTGGCTTGTGGTTACCCTACTTTGTACATATATTAACCCATTACTATATCTGTTTGTTTTAAACAGATAGTAATATAAGCTCAAACTCATCCTACCAAGAACAAGAGAGAGAGAGAGAGAGAGAGAGAGAGAGAGAGAGAGAGAGAGAAACCTGTATATTTTCTTGTTCGCCTCCCCCACCCTTAATGATTTAGATGTCCTCTTTTATGATTTCATGTTTATTCTATTGTAATTCATTTTAGCAATCACCTTTCCAATCATGGTTTTCTCCTTTTTGTAGCATCCTGCTTCTTTTCTGTTTAGAGTAGGTCTTTCAATATTTCCTTTAGCATAGGTTTAGTGTTGCTAAATTCTTTTAGTTTTTGCTTGTCTGTGAAGTTCTTTATCTCTCCTTCTATTCTAAATGATAGCCTTGCTGGATAAAGTATCGTAGGCTGCATTATTTTTTCATTCAGGACTTTGAATATTCCTTGCCCCTCTCTTCTGGCATGTACTGTTTGTGTAGAGAAATCAGCTGAAAATCTTATGGGGGTTCCCTTGTATCTCATTCTTTGTTTTTCTCTTGCTGCCTTTAGAATCATTTCCTATTCTCAACCCTGGTCATCCTAATTGTAATATGTCTTGGTGTGGGTCTGTTTGGGACCTCCTTGTTTGGGACGCTCTGTGCTTCCTGTACTTGGATATCTGATTCCTTCTTTAGGTTTGGGAAGTTTTCAGTCATGATTTCTTCAAATACCTTTTCAATCCCCTTTGTTCTTTCTTCTCCTTCTGGGACCCCCATTATGAGTAGGTTGGCATGCTTTATGTTATTCCATAGATCCCTTATATTGCTTTCATTGGTTTTTATTTGTTTTCTCTCAGCTGTTCTGTTGTCCTGTCTTCTAAGTCACATATTCATTCCTCTCAATTATCTAGCCTACATTTTACAGCCTTTAGCTCAACTCTCATCTCAGCAAATAAGTTTTCCAATTTTCACTGGCTCCTCTTTAGAGTTTCAATTTCGTTTTTTGACATATTCTCTGTCTCTATAGACAATGTCTTTTAGTTTCTTCAGTACTTTGATCACTCCTTTCTTGAAATCATCTAGTAGACTATCAATGTCTATTTCATTGATTGTTCTTTCAGGGGATTTATCTTGTTCTTTTAATTGAGAGAGGTGGCTCTGCTTCATCTTGCTTATATCTCTCTGGCACTTTGGCTTATGGAGTATCAGTTATCTACTGTCGTCCTTTAGGAGTTTATTTATTTATATAAAGTGGATGCAGAAATAAAACTAAGCACAAAGAAATTAGTTTTAAAAGCAGTATAATCAATAACAGAAGAACATATTGAAACAAGTTAACAATTGAGTTGCGATGAATTTTTAAAACATTAAAGGAAGAAAAATATTTGAGAACAGAGTATAATCATAACAGAAGAACAAAACAAAGATAAAAATGAAATTGGACAAATTGAAAGATAATAATATTAGTATTTTAAAAGAAACTTTTAAAAGGGATTAAAAATAGAAATATAAAAATTATTTAAGAAGTAACATTTAAAAAGTAAAAGAAAATGGAACAGAAAAAGAAGAGAGGATGTTCCCGTGGAGATTGTGTGCCCTTAATAATTTTATCAAGATGTCTTTCTTAAATAAGTGTGGTTGCCAAGTCTTACTTCTGTGCCTTTTGTCTGTTATCCCTTTGGTTACGGATGTGGCCGTTAACCTGTTTACCAGAGCCTACCCTGGCTATTGAATGGGGACTCCTATTTGTTTTGTGGTTGTCACTGCTCCTGCCCCTGCCTTGTTTCATGAACTCAGCTCATTGGTTCCAGAGACCCTCTGGTCACACCCTTGGTCTGTGCTGCTCCCAGTGCCTGTAGGTAGACATGTCACATCTCCTCCCAATGCTGCATCTTGGTGCTGCTCTCCTGCATGTTAGGTGGGCAGGGTGTGCCCCTTCCCAATGCCGTGTCCAGGTGCAGCAGTCCTGCACAGTAGTTGGGTTGGTTGCTCCCCTGTTCAGTGCTACTCCCCACTCCACATCTGTTCCACACTCTGTAGGTGGGCTTGAGGCAAATGGCCACACCAGCCCTAGTCCCTGCTCTTTGCCAGAACTCTGCTCCTTGTTCATTTGTCTTAGAGGTGCGAGTTCATAGACGCACCAGGACAGAACCTTCCCATATGTCTGGGGATGTAAACAAGTCTCAGTCCCACCTATGAGGCTGCAGAACTGCCAGGTACATATTCAGGTTTCAACCCTGCTTCTGCCTGGGTGGGTATGATGGCTGTGGCTGAGCCTCATCTCTCTTCTTCTGAGAAATCACCAGTTATGTTGCTGTGGGTCAGCAGAGACAAACGACAAAACTCCCCTTCCCTCAGGCAAGCCAGCAGTGTTGCTTTGCTTTATTTTTTTTTCTTATTTTATGGGGGGCCCAGGCTGTTCTGATCTGTATACAATCCAAGCAGTTGTCCACAGCACACTGTAGTCCCCCAGGGTTACCTCTGTACAGTCAACCAGAGTCTGCCTGGATCCAGCAGCCTGTCCCTTCCCATCCCTGATTCACTTCTAGGTTTGGGGGTTGTTAACAAACTTTGTGCCCATATAACTTGATTCTGTCAGTCAAGGGCGTTTCTGTACACATCTGAGCCTCAGAGGTTCTCTGTCCATCCTGCTGACCTCTCCGTTGGAAAGGGGGAGACCCAGTCAACCAGCACTATCCCTCCTTTGCTGCTCCCTCTTCAAAGGACCAACCCCAAGCCATTTTGCATTTCTTCCTTCTTTTTTCCGTTTCTCCTACCAGATTGGTGGCACATTTTGTCTTTTGAAGATGGCAATGTTTTATCAAAGTTCAGCAGATGTTCTGAGTGGATGGGTGTGTCTGTGAAAGTCAGTCTTGGTGTATTTATTGGAGAGGATAAGATACAAGTATCCTTCTACTCCACTATCTTGGACTTTCTCCAAGAATATGCACTCTTAATAATTTTGTCATAAGGTTGTTTTTAATTATGGGTGGTTGCCAAGTCTTCCTTCCATGCCTTTTGCCTGTTATCCCCTTTGTTGGTGGTGTGGCTGGTGTTCTGGTGGCCTGAGTCTGCCCTGGCTATTGAGCAGGAGCTCCTTTTTTTCCTGTGGTTGTCACACTCCTGCCCATATCCTGCTGTGAAAACTCCACTTGCTGGTTCCAGGGGCCCTCCAGTCATGCTCCTGGTCTGTGTTCCAGCATCAGTTTGTTGGTGGTCTGCACCCCCACCAGATGCCTGGTCCCAGCACCACAGTTGTGCTAGATAGTTGGCAGGTAGCTCCCCTTCCGCATTAGGTCCATGCTTCATAGGTGGACTCAGAGAAAACAGCTGCACTAGCCCTCACCCCTGCTCTGTTCCAGAACACTGCTTCTTGTCCATTTGTCTTAGAAAAGCCAATTCAGAGAGGCATCGGTGTGTAATGGTCCCCTCTGCTTGGGACTGTAAACAAATCTCAGTCCTACCTATGAGGTTGCGGAGCCCCTAGTTAGGGATTCGGCTTTTGAACCCTAATTCACCTGGGAACCATGAACCAGAAAATATGGTGGCTATGGCTGAGCCTTGACACTCTTCTCCCAAGAAGTCTCCAATAATGGCACTGTGGGTCTGTGGACACAAAGGCTACGGATCCCCTTCCCCCCAGGGCACACCAGCAGTGTTGCTTTGCCTTTTTTTTTTTTTTTGGATTTTATGGGGGACCCAGGCTGTTCTAATCTGTATACTCTCCCAGCCATGGCACACAGAACATTGCAGTCCCCCAAGGTTTCCTCTGTACAGTCAGCCCGAATCCTCTGCTCGACTCAGACAGCCTGTCCCATCCCTCCTCTGCTGGTTCACGTCTAGGGCTGGGGATCATTGGGACTCTTTGTGCCCAATTAACTTAGTTCTGTCAGTCAAAGGCTATTCTGTACAGATCCGAGCCGCAGATGTTCCCTCTCCATCTTGCTGAACTCGCCATTGGAGTTGGGTAGACCCAGTGTATTAATGCTATTACTCTTTTGCAGCTCCCTCCTCATTGGAATGGTCCTGAACTATTTTCCTTTTTCTTCTTTTCTCTTACCAGATTTGTGGAAAATTTTATCTTTTGAAGAAGGCAATATTCTGTCAAAGTTCAGCAGGTGTTCTGGGTGGTGGGTGTGTCTGTGGATGTCACTCTTGCTGAATTTGTGGGAGAGGGTGAGCTCTGAGCATCTTTTTTACTCCACCATCTTTCCTCCTCCTTCACTTTTTCTTTTGATTGGAACACTTAGTCCATTGACATTTATAGTAGTTATTTTATAGATGTGGTTTTGTTGCCATTTTGAAATTTGTTTTCCAGTTGATTTGGTATTTCTTATTTGTTACTTTCTTTTAATTTTTTTTTTCATTTTTGTCATATGATAAATTTCTTTTCTATAAGCTTGGTTTCTTTTTGGGTTTTATGACTCTTTATATACTTCTGATTTGTGGTTATCTTGCCTTTCAAGTATGGTAACCCCTTACTTCATCTGTTTGGTTTTAGTTGATAGTCATGTAGGCTCAAGTGCATCCTAAAAAGAAAGAAGACAAAAAGAAAGAAGAAAAAAAAGGGAACAAAATCTATATTCTCTTGCTCTCCTCTTTCACCTTTTATGATTTTGCTATTCTTTCTTTCTTTCTTGCTTTCTTTATTGACTTACTGACTTATTTATATCTTCATGTTTTCCCTTGCAATTCACTGTATTTATTGCATTTCCAATTATGGTTTCCTAATTTCTATAGCTTCCTGTTTATGTTTTATTTAGATTAGAACTTTTAATTTTTTTTTTAGCATAGATTTAGTACTGCTGAATTCTTTTAGTTTTGCTTGTCTGTGAAATTCTTTCTCTCTCTTTCTGTTCTAAAGGAGAGTCTTTCTAGATAGAATATCCTAGTTTGCAGCCTTTTCTCATTCAGGACTTTGAATATATCTTGCCACTCCCTTCTGGCCAGAAGTTTTTATGTAGAGAAATCTGCTGAATGCTTATGGGGCTCCCTTGTAACTAACATTTTGTTTTTCTCTCACTGCCTTTAGAATATTTTCTTTATCTTTAACTTTAACCATTTTAATTATAATATGTCTTGGTGTAGGTCTGATTGGTTTCTTCTTGTTTGGGACCCTCTGTGCCTCTTGTACTTGGATAATTCTTTCCTTCTTAAGGTTTGGAAAGTTTTCAGTCATGATTTCTTTAACTATCTTTTCAATCCCCTTTTCTCTTTCTTCTCCTTCTGGGACCCACTATTATACATAGGCTGGCGCACTTTATATTATCTTGCTTTAATTGGTTTTTATTGGCTTTTATGTCTGCTGTATTGGGTTATTTCTTTTATCTTGTCTCCTATGTCATTTATTCATTCCTCTGCATTATCTAGTCTGTTTTTGATTGCCTGTAGTTGAATTTTCTATTTTTAACTAGCTCTTCTTTATAGTTTAAATTTTCTTTTCAAAGTTTTCTGTCTCTATTGATAGTCTCTTTTAGTTCTTTCAGTGTGTTGATCATTCCCTTTTTGAAGTCTAGTAGACTATCAGTCTATTTTACTGTTTGTTCTTTCAGGGGATTTCTCTTGTTCTTTTAATTGAAAGTGGTTCCTCAGCTTCTTTATTTACTTATATTTCTCTGGCTCTATGTATTTCTTCTAGACCCGTTTCTGAGCTGTGGTGTGTAGTAGGCAGGGTGGGAGCACTTCAGTTGTGAAGAAAAATAGGCAGGAGATTTCCACTGGGGAGTTCCCTCTGTGGTGTTGTCTGTCACTTGTTATGCCGACTTACAAAGTACAATTTGTTGATGTTGGCTTTATCCCTGCTTTAGCTATGGGAATGTCAGCCACCTACTCTGGTGCCCCTCAGGTTCTGAGCCCCAGGAAACATCAGTGCAGATCCAGCAGTGTCAGTCCCTTGGACCTGCCTTAGCAAGTGTGTATTCACACACATGAATTTGTGGTCCACTACAGGTTCAGCTCAAACCCCAATCCTGCATCCACATATGGAACCATACACCACCCTGTTGTAAATACCCTCACTGGCCACCCTTCTTGAGTCAGAACTCCACTCACTGCCTGTAAGTCCCAGAGGTGTGGATCCACAAAGTGACCAGAGAGAGCAAATCCACCCTCTCTGCCTGGGGCAGTAAACAAATCTCAGTCCCGCCTGTGAAGTTGCAATGGCACAGGATATGGATTCAACATTCAGCTCTGCCTTTGTTCAGCAGTGTTGGCTATGACCAAGCCCCATTTCTCTTCTCATGAGAACACACCAACAATGGAGCCAAGTGGAGAAAGTGACTTTGGCACAGCCATGCGTCATTCCTTCCCCATTATACCAACATTGGTGCTTTTTTATGAGAGTTTCAGTCAGTTCTGTTCCACACATACACACACACACACAGCCAGAGCTCACACTGCCCTCTAGTTTCCTGATGCTGCCTCTCTGCAGTGTGACCCAGCCCTCTGCCTGGGCTCTTCACTGACTCCTGTAGCCAGTCCTGGCTCATCCCTGCTAGTTCATGTCTAGGGCTGGTCATAACAGGGACCCTCTGTGTCAGTATTCCCCAGTTCTGCCTGCCATGCAGTTGCCACTGTCTCCTCCAAACTTTGGAAGCTCTGCTTCTTTCCTAGCTGATCTCCCAGCTAGAGAGTTTGTGTCCCAGTGTGAGGGTGCCTTTCTTCCTATGCTACTTTTTCCCTGCAGGATCAGTCCTGCACTGAATTTGTCTTTTTTCTTTTTATTCTTTACCATATTTTGTGAGAATCTTCCTGTATTTCAAAATGAGAGACACTCTGCCAGAGTTCAGGAGGTTTCTGTGCAATTCAATGTTTTTGTAGATGTAATTCTTTGTGTATTTGTGGGAGAGGTCAAGCTGTGAGTCTGTCTACTCTGTCACTTTGGCTCCTTCAAATTTTAAAATAGGGCTAGGTCTTTCTTAATTACTCTCAACAAGCTGTTGTAGTTTCCAGCGTACATGTCTTGTAATTTTTCCTTGCCTCTATTGGATGCTGATTCAGAACATACACAACCTTCTGGAAAAACATGTCCCACCCTGCCATTTGCTGCCAACTAGCTGGCCTGTGTCTGAGTCACCAAAAGGTTTTGTTCTTTATCTGATTCTTAATTCTTTGGAATTTATCATTTTACTCTCATAAATGCTGATTGTACTTGTAACAAATACTTTAAAATAAAAATAATAAACTTTATGCTGTGGATGCAATATGAATGAATCTCAAGTAACATATGCTTTAAATACCTTAGAATTAGTAATGCAATATAGATACATTATGAACACTTGAAATGTTGCCTAAAGGAAAAGTGCAGAGATTTGCAAATCCCACCCCCAGAAGTGACCGTCATGAATGGCTTGGTGAACATCTCTCAGTCTCTATCTCTCTTATTCTCTCTGCCTCTGTCTCTCACACACCACAAGATTCATTCAGATCTATGATGATTTGACACATATGTGGTCATAGATGGCATCTGGGATGTAGATGATGGATTAACAAGCATCCAAACTGAGGGCTTCCTTGACATCAGGTAAAGACCTTGCACTCATTTTTCCACCTGAACAACAATCATTCCTCCATGTGAACCAGAACTGATGAATCCCACCCTGTCTCCATGAACATTAGTGTTGCTTCCAATCTCCTACTAGTTAAACCAGAACTGTGATGAACATCCTTGAAAAGACGTCTTTGAAAAATTGTGCAAGAATTTTAGTATGATCAACACTAAGCATCAGCACTACTCGGAAAGGGGTGAACTTGTGGAACTGTAATTCATCCTGCATAATGTTCTCCCAGAGAGGAGTGTCTGCTCACTCTTCCCTCCAGGGGATCTACTGTGGCCTCTGCCTCCTCATGTTGTCACTAGAGCTGGTTGTCACCAGGCTAAAGTCCTGCCAGTGTGATGGTGACCAATGCTGTCTCCAAAGTGTGTACATCTGTGTGCATCCTCACTTGAGAGGTCAAGCACCTCTAATATACACTGGCCACCTGCATTGCCTCTTGTTGGAATTGCATGTGTTTGTTCTGTTTCTGTTTAGAACACAGTGTTTCAAGAAGTTTTTGGACCACAGGGATGTGAAACCTTTCTCTGACTTTAGGTTATGAAAAATGATTTTTCCAGGTTGTGGTTTGTCTTTCATGGCTTTTGAATATTATTATTTTTTATTTTGTAGGTTATGTTTTGCCACAGGAAGAGCTAAGCATCTCCCTTCTGGCTCTGGTTTCACACATAGAATAGCAGTGCCTATCTCGAGATTATGCACATAGTTACTAAAAATTTTCATTTTGTACATCTCATGTTTAATCCACCTGGGTTTCCCTTTCAAATAACCAAAATGCTACTTCAAGTAAAAAAAAAACCAAAAAACCAGTCCCTTGTTAAAATATGAGAGCAGACACAAACAGCCACCTTTTGTATGATTTCATTGATAGGGAACATCCAGGGTAGGGAAAGACACACAGAAAGAAATAGGATTAGGGCTTGTCAGGGGCTGGGGGAGGGAGAAAAGAGAATGTGTGCTTTGGATACAGGGTTTTATTATGAGGAAAGAAACAGTCTGAAACTAGACAGTGATGATGGTTACACAGCATTGTGAATGCACTTAATGCTCCTGAATTGCACAATTTAAAATGGAAAAACATCTAAATTTTATTATTGTAAACTTAAAACATAAAAACAGATGATACTCTAAATGACATGAAAGAAAACAAGGAAATTACAGAAAAAACAAACAAAAATGATGCCAGGAGAAGGGAAGTAAAGTTTGGGTCTGGGAGTGGGTTGATTCTGAGAAATAGATGACAGTGTTGGTGTTTGCAGGGGCATCTCAGCCCGTAGGGGTGGTGATGCCTGAATTGCCTCTGGGTCTCATAGAAGTGTGTGTGTAGGTGCAGGAGGAGCTACAAGATCAGGCTCAGGGTCTCCCTGCAGGACTGGTAAAGTAACCTGTCTCTAGGTCTCCTGTAGTGCTAGTCTTACAGTCTCCCTGCAGAGCTGGTGGGATGTGACACGGTTCTGTGTTTTTTGCAGGTGCAGGTTCGGGTTCCCCTGCAGGGTTGGTAGAATGGGACCCAGTCCTGTGTCTCATGCAGGATCCAGCTCAGGATCTCATGCAAGACCAGGCTCAGGGTCTCCTTGTAAGGCTTGTGGAATGAGACCCCATCCTTTTTCTCCTGCAGCAGCAGATTCATGGTGTCCCTGCAAGGTTTTGCAATTTCACCCTACTCTGTATCACCTGCAGGAGCAGGCTCAGACTGTCCCTGCTGGGTTGATGGCATATGACCCATCTCTGATTCTCTTGCAGAAGCAGGCTCAGGGTCCCTCTACAGGGCTAGTCAATTTTGTTCCAGTCCTAGGTCCCTTGCAGGTGCAGGATTGGAGTCTTCTTTCAGGGCTGGTGAAATGTGACTCAGCTGTTGGTCTCCTGCAGAAACAGGCAGAGTTTCTCCCTGCAAGCCTTGTGGAATGAGACCCAGTGCTGGGTCTCCTACAGGAGCATGCTCGGGGTCTCTATGCAGGGCTAGTGGAATTGGACCTGGCTAATGGTCTCCCTGCAGTGCTGTTGGAATTGGTCCAATTCTTGGGTGTCTTGAAGGTGCAGGCTCTAAATCTCCCTGCATTGCTGGTGAAATGTGAGCCAGTTGTGGTTCTACTGAAGGAACAGTCTCAGGGTTTCCCTGCAGGGCTGGTGGATGGGACATAGTCCTGGGTCTCCTGGAGAAGCAGGCTCTGTGTCATTTTAGAGCTGTTGCTATATGACCAATCTCAGGTTCTCCTGCAGGAGTAGGCTCGGGGCCTTCCTGCAGGGCTAGTGGAATTGGACACGGCTCATGGTCTCCCTGCAGTGCCATTGGAATTGGTCCAATTCTTGGGTCTTTTGAAGGTGTAGGTTCTAAGTCTCCCTGCATTGCTCATGGAATGTGACCTGGCTCTGGGTCTTCTGCAGGAGCAGGCTGATAAATTACCTGTAGGGCTGGTGGAATGTGACATGGCTCTTAGTCTCCTGCCAGAGCTGATTCAGGGTCTTTCCACAGGGCTGGTAGAATTGGCCCCAGGCCTGGGTCTCCTGCATGTGCAGGCTCAGGTATCCCTGCAGGGCTTGTGGAATGTGACTGGGTTTCTGTTTCCTTCAGGAACAGTCTCAGGCTCTCCTTGCAGTGTTGCTGGAATGGCACATGGCTCTGAGTTTCCTGTAACAGCAGTCTTATGTTCTTCCTACAGGGCTAGTGGAATATGACTCAGACCTTGGTCACTTGCAGGAGCAGGCTAGTTTTCTCCCTGCTGGGATGGTGGAATCAGACCCTGTCCTGGGTCTTCTGCAGAAGCAGGCTCCAGGTCTTCCTGCAGGGCTGTTGGAACATGACCCCATCACTTGTTCTGCTTCAGGAATAGGCACAGGGTCTCCTTGCAAGGATAGTGTAATTGGACCCAGCTCAGGGGTCACTACAGGGCTGATGGAATGTGACCTGGCTCTGTGGTTCCTGCAAGTGTAGGTTCTGTGTCTCCCTTCAGGGTTGGTTTAATGGGACCCATTCCTGGGTCTCCTGTAGAAGTAGGCTCAGAGTCTCCCTGCAGGGCTGATGGAATGGGACCCATCTCTGGGTCACCTGCCAGAACAGATTTGGACTCTACCTTCAGGCTGGAGGAATTGGGCCTGTTCTTGCATTTCCTGCAGGAACAGGCCTTGGGTCTTCCTGGAAGAATACTGTAATATGACCCATCTCTGGTTCTCTTGCAGGAGAGGCTCATGGTCTCCCTAGAAGGTTAGCAGAATTTGTCCCATTCCTTGGTCCAAGGCTCAGGGTATCCCTGCAAGTTTGGTGGAATGGGACCTAGTCCTGTGTCTCCTGCAGCAGCAGGTTCTGTTCTCTTTGCAGGGCTGGTGGAATGTGACTCCACTCTGTAGTATTTTTTGCAGATGCAGGCTTAGGGACCCCACCAGAACTGATGGCTCTTAGTCTCCTATGGGAGCAGGTGAGGGATTCCCTGCAGAGCTGGTGGAATTCGTCCCAGTCCTCGGTCTCTTGCAATTGCAGACTCAGTGTCTCCCTGCAGGATTTGTGGAATATGACTTGGCTGTGTGTATCCTGCAGGAGCAAGCTCAGTGTTTCCGTGCAGGGTTGGTGGAATGAGATCTAGTTCTGGCTCTCCTACAAGAGGAAGCTGGGGTTCTCCCTGGAAAGGCTGATGGAATTGGACTGGGATGTCTGTCTCCTGCAGGAGCAAGCCTAGGGAATACCTGCAGAGCTGGTAGAATGTCACTCAACTCTTGTTCTTCTGCAGGAGCTGGCTCATGTTCTCTGTGAAGGGCTTGGTCTACCCCAGGAGCAGGTTTGTAGTCTCACTACAGGGCTGGTGTTATGTGACCCGCTCTGTGTTTTCTGCAGATGCAGTCTCAGTGTTTGACTGCAGGTTTGGTGGAATGGGATGAAGTCCTGGGTTTCCTGGAGTAGCAGGCTCACAGTCTCCCTTCTGGGGTATTGGAACGTGACCCAGTCATGTGTTTCCTGCTGAAGTGGCCTCAGGATATCCCTGCAGGGCTGTTGGAATTGTACCTTGCTCTGTATCACCTGCAGAATCAGCTTTGTGCTCTCCCAGCAAGGCTGGTGGATTTGGACCTATTCCTGGGTCTCCTGCAGGAGCAGGTTTTCAGTCTTCCTGCAGGGCTTCTGGAATATGACATATCTCTAATTTTCCTGCAGGATCAGGCTTGTGGGTCACCCAGCAAGGCTAGTGGAATTGGACCCACTTCAAGGTCTTAGTGCATGGTTGATGGAATGGGACCCAGTCCTGGGTCTCCTGCAGGAATTGACTCAGAGTCTCCCTGCAGGACTGGTGAAATTGGACCCATTCCTGAGTCTCCTGCAGGAGGAGGCCCTGCATCTTCCTGGAGGGATGGTGGAATATGACAGAGATCTGGTTCTCCTGCAGGAATAGGCTCAAGGTCTCCCTACAAGGCTAGTGGAATTGGACACATTCCTGGATCCATTGCAAGTGAAGGCTTGGGGGTCTTCCTACACAGCTGGTGGAATGTGATTTGGCTCTGAGTCTCCTGCAGGAATAGGCTCAGGGTCTCCTTGAAAGATTGGTGAAATGGGACACAGTGCTGTGTCTCTTGCAGTAGCAGGCTCAGGTTCTCCCTACAGTGTTGGTAAAATTGGACCTGGCTCTAATTCAACTGCAGTAGCAGACTGAGGGTATACCTGCATGGCTGGTTTAGTGTGAAGGAACAGCAAGTCTTAATACGTTGGCCCACTACTGGGAAAAGTATAAACAGGGCTTGGTGCATGGTCTCTTGTATTGTCTGAAAAAGCCCCTTGAGATGTGTTGATTCTGATGACCTCTTCCAAGAACTTGAACACTTTTAGAATCTCTGCCAACTCATCTTGTTTAGACTGAAGGAATCTGCCTTTCATCAGTTCTTGGAATAGAGATCAACACAAAATGAAAGAGGGAAGAAAAAATTAGGAATCTATCTATTGAGAAATCAGCTGAAGACATAAGAAAGTTCTCTTGCAATGCACTTGTTTCTATTTTGGTGCATTTAGAATCATTTCTTTATTATCAACTTTGGCCATATAAATTAGAATATATAGTGTTGTAGGCCTACTGGGGTTCATTATGCTTGGACCCTCTGTGCTTCCTGTGTTGAGATAGCTGGTTCTATCTTTGGTTTAAGAAAATTTCAGTCTGATTTCTTCAAATATCTTTTCAAACCATTTGTCTTTCTTCTTTTCCATGTGGGATCCCTATGAGTCATAGACTGGTATGTTTTCCCTTATCCCAGGTTTCAGTTGCATTGCTTACATTGGTTTTCACTTGCTTTTCTATGTCATGTTCTGACTGAGTGATTGCGGTTATCCTGCTTTCGAAGTCAGTTATTTGTTCCTCTGCATTATCTAGTCTGATTTGGACTGTCTTTAGCTTAGCTATTCTCACCGTTGAGTTTTCTGATTCTATTTGGCTCATCTAAAGTGTTTCTCTTTCCATTTATACTAGCCTGCATTTGTATTCATAGACTCAAGATTTCCTTCAGTGTTTTTATGTCCTCCCTTTTCAAGTCATATTGTAGTAAATTTTGGTGGTCTAATACATTGGATGTTCTTTCAGGAGACTCCTGTCTTTTGAAAATTTGGAATGGTTCTTTTAACTTTATTATATCTCTCTATCGCTATGGGTTAAGGATTATCAGTTATCTATTATAGACTTGAACAGCTATTGTAAGTGAAATCATTTCTGTGCACATTTAGTATTAATGCTGTGAGGATTGTTTTTGGTATGTAATGATGCCATGCATTCCTTCTGTGTCTGTTGCCTGTTATATCTATGATTGCTAGTGTGGTTTTTGTTGTGGTGAATACAACCTATTTTATTAAAGTTAGCAGAGTGTCATTTTGGTTAAATTCTTATCATAGCTCTGACAGTGCTGGGACTAGTAATTTTTGCTGGAATAGAGGCTTCCAAATGGTTTCTGGGCTGCCGGCTGGATATGTGGATAGGGAATGTTTCCAATACACACTCATGAAAGTGCATTCATCCTTACTATTGCCACGGAAAAGTCAAAATTTTATAATGGGTTCCCTCAGGTTCTCTGCAAACAAAAACAAAAGTGGAAACAAATCTAATGATGTCACACATTAGAACCTGTTGGAGCATGCAGTGCCACAGTTGGGTCCTTAGTGTAGTACTGGGTCAGCACCACAACTATTGTTGCATTAGCATGTGGTAGTCAGGGCTGATGGAAAGGCTTCAAATTCACCTATTGTTCAGCAGATCTCTGCACCAAGAACTCTTGCAATAAGGCATTGGAACTCAAAGGCAAGCATGAGGCATTTCAAAAACCTCTGCTTTGGACAATAAGAAATTTCAATCCTGCCTATGAAACTTGCAGATCCTTGGGCTATAGAATCTGATTTCAACAATAAATTGCCCTGGATTCTAGAAACTAGATGAAGATGGCTCTGAATGAGAACCATTTCTCCTTTATGGAGAAAATGTACAATTATACCGTGGATGCGGAAAGACTGTGACTAAGGCCCTGGGTTACTAATCTAATCCACAACACATATGCCAGCAGATTTAATATTAAGAGAGGACCCAGGCAGATGTGTTCTCTAGATAGTACCAACCACAGCCCAGAACAATCTCCAAACCCCTGGGAATAAATTTGTGACATCAGCCAAAGCACTAACACACAGATTCCACAGGCAATACTAGCTCAAAATTAACAGGTTGAGTATTGGTCTGGGAATGAATTGCAGAGAAATTTTGTGATTATTGCTTTCAGATATGTCAACCAAACGTCCAATATGCAATCTTTTAACCCTCAGCATATTGTCTTCAATCTAAAATGACCTGTCCACTTTAGAGTGTGCATTCCAGTAAAACACAGTTTCCCCTTTATTTTAGCAGATCTTAAAGTTTTAATACTGATTTCAAACCCAAGGGCCACTGAATCCCTCAGACCAGATGCACGGCTTCTCTAGTTGAGACCCACACGTGCTCTATTGGCAAAATGCCAAATTGATCCTGGGCATGCAAAATGAAGTGGATGTGGCCATGGAACATATCGAAAAACTAAACCACACACGCCAATGTGGTTGCTTTCTTACTGGGGTAACAGGTGGGTTTGCTCTCTTGATAGAACCAACCACAACCCACAACGCAGTCCAGATCCCTGAGACTCAGCGTGTGCCATTATCTGTAGCTCTATACCTCATTTTCCGCTGCCTCTGCTAGCTCAAGTTTGGCAGATCGGATCTTGGTCTCAGAATCAATTGTGGGGATATTTTGTGCTGATTTCTATGAGTTATGTCAGCCAAGCATCTGCTGTGCACTCTTCTAACACTCAGCGCATTACCTACAGTCCCATGTGTGCTGTCCGCTAAAGAGTGTGCGTCCACTTAAAACAGAGTTTCACCTTTGCTGCTCCAACAGCAGAGGTCAGATCCTGCACAGATTTCCATTCTCTACTTTGCCTTCTCCTGCTTCCAGGTTTTCTGAAGCCTCAGCCTGTCTTTGGAAGTAACAGACCACTCTTCGGAAAGTGTCCTGTGCCAAGGGCAGGGTGAGTGGATGTTTACATTGCTGTGTACATGGGAGTGAGTGAGCGCAGGTTGCACTGGTTCTCTGCCAACTAGGCATCGATAAATCAACACTTTCCAGATGTAATTCACAGAAATGTGATGTTTGATTAGCTCTGATTTCAATAAAGCCATGGTTGGAGGGATTGTCCGAAGACTCCAATTTTGAAATTGTGTTGATAACACAGTTGCAGATTTTAAGAAGGTCAATAGGATTGATTTACATGTTTTGGGATTTATATGAAAATGAAGTTAGTGATTGAAACGTACTAAATTTACCTAGAAGAGAGACTTCTCAATTTTTTAACATTATGTCAGCTCTAAGAAAAATGTAGACACATAGAAAGTAAAATCGCAGTCCAAAATGTTGAAGGGGACATGTCAACTCTTTACTTTTGAAGCCTCCAACACAAACAGGAACCATGAAGTACCTATTGAAATCATGAAATTACCGAGAACATGGGTTTCAGTTGTGCATGAAGTGCCCTATATTCCCAATGACACATACTGGCCAATGTTGGCATTTCAAGGGTTAACATTCTTCTCTAGGAAAGTACAAGAAAAACCAAACAAAATATATATATTTAGGCTTGATTCCAAAAGCACATACAGGCATTTTAGCTATGAGATCCCTGCTGCAGCTATGCTAGGCTACTGAAAAGCAGGTGTTCTTCTATCAGTGATGAGAACGCTTAATCATCCGATCATGTTGGGTAAAGCAATTTAACACAACCAAGTCTGCACCCCCAATATATCATGCACCCAGTGCTTGACTGAAGAAAAAGACAGTCCACCAAATCTGTGTCTTTAAATGCTTTCACAACTTTTACAGTTCAGGTCACTATCTGACATAATGTTTACATATACTGTCTTGAAAAACTGAGGCCTAGTACATATTCAAGTTCAAAGATTCCTCTCAATTACCACACTCCCTTCACCCCACAAAAGACATAAACCCAGCATTTGCTGAATCTAGGGGAAGGTCATCATTTCTTTGTGTGAGCTAAGTATTCAATTCTCAACTATATTAGGCGAGAGTATTTGACCTTTCAGGAATCCACTGTTGTTCACAGAGGGTGAAGTTGGAGGAACTCTGATTCTAGGAGGGGCTTGCTCTTCTCCTACTGGCTTCATTGCAGCTCAGGTTCTGATCCTTTAAAATGGATGCCTGAGTGGAGGGGAGGGAAGAGCATGTGCTTGATAGCAAGGCCCAAACCTGGGAAAAGGCTTACCTGGGCTTGGTGCATTTTGGTCTGAATGATTTGTAAATGCCCTTTGGGACCTGTGGATTCTCATGACCTCTTCCAAGAACATGAGCGCTTTTATCATCTCTGCCATCTCTTCTCTTTTAGACGTCAGGAATCTTGGAGCCGTTCTTGGATCAGAGAATTGAGTGACATTCTCAAGTGCACGTTGACACTCCAAATGTTTCTGCGAGTATCACAGAGGTTCAGTAGGTCTCATGAATGTCTTTCGAGCCTGGTATTCTCTAGAGATGTCTCCATGCCGGTATTCTCCATTGTAGCGGAACAACTCACATCAGTATGTTCGCATCTCTCCTCAATCCGTGCAGCCAGCTTTTCTGCCAGCTTCTCTTCGTGTCTCCCATAAAGTCGACTTCAACAGGACTGGGCAAGTCTGAAAGAACCTCGGAGCCTCACCAGTAAGCTGATGACAGGCAGATCTTCCACTGTCTGCCCTTTCAGATTCTGGAAACTTACCCGTGAACTTAGGTCTTAGGGCAGCTAATTTATCTCGAACTTACAGAGCGTCCAGAACAAAAGACCTAAGCCAATCTCCACAAAGGGCGGTAGCCCCCCATCACACTGATCCACCCACAGAAATCTGCCCAGTTACCTTGGATCCACCAGCCACAACAAGCCTCGTGGTACACACCAAGTTTCCACCTAGAATCCAACCGGTAACTGCCATCCCCAATGGTTGCTCAATATTGTCACTGTTGGGGGAGGGGCTGCATCAAACGAGAGGTTCCTAAGGTAAATGTGATTCTATCCACAAGCGTGCCACTGTCCTTTTATCTTCCCTCTTTCCTTTGGTACAGATCTGTATATACTGTACAAACGGAGGGAAGTGTGTCCATTTTTAGTTTATGGTTTCACACGTCTTGAAACTTTCTAACAGCTCACAGTACACAGAGACCCCACTAAAGGAAACTCATGTTTGTGTAATATCCATTCACCGAGAATACATATCCGTCTGTTGCTTTCTGCTGAATCACCCACGCTCTCAGAAAACGTATCCAATTTCTTCATGGGGGCTGAAATTCCGAGAAATGAAACCAATCCCAATGTGCACTTTACTGTCTGTCTCGTTTGCTCTTAGTACAGTTTTGCAAAGCTACTTGACTTTGTTATAGGCTTATGCCGTTTCTTCTCTACTTAGGGTAGGATATGGCATTCATTCTTGCTGTTGGAAGAATTGTAATTCTATATCACGGACTATGACCAAATCTTATTCAAAATCGGCACTTGGTTTAGGTCACGATATGCTCTTTTGAATCAATATTTATGAATATTAACGCACGTGTCTGTGTTCTGAATACAAGTGTGTTGGTTATAAATAAGCTGGGATACTGGGTCGGTGCGTGCTGAATGATCCTTGACATCACTTTGCGTATTTTGTTTTGAATACTCATGGTTTCTTTGGTATATGTCATCCGGCCTTACCCTTTTGGTGTTTGTTTGTTAGTTTGATTGTTTGTTTGTTTGCTTGTTGTTGGTTTTGCAAACACATTAGGCCATGCATCACTCCGTTTGCTTCAATCTGAGAGTCATATATGTGAATCACTTCAGATAGTGCTTAAATTCACATATGATTTCCTGCTACCCTCTCCCATCTTATGGCTTTGATGTCCTCCTTGCCTTCTTCTTGTTTCTTGTTTTTAACCCACGCTCTTCTTGCATTTCCAATAATGGTTTTTCTTATTTCCATTTCATCTTGCTACTTTTCTATTCAGGGTAGAATTCTCAATCTTTCTTTTAGGATAAGTTTTGAACTGCTGAATTCTTTTAAGCTTTGCTGGTCTGTGAATTTCCCTAGCTCTGCCGTTATTAGAAATGGCAGTCATGTGGCATAGGCTACCCATGATTACAGCTTGTTCTCATTCAGGTTATGGCCTATGTCCTTGCACTCCTCCCTGTTCTGCAATATTTCTGCCGGGATATGAGCTGAAACCCCTCTGGAGGTTCTGTTGTGACTAAATTGCTTTCCTCTAGATGCATTTTAAATCACTGGGGTGATCATGAACTTTGTTGATTTGAATTATACAGCTGCAAGTAGGTCTATTGGGATTCCAACTCCTTTGGACGCTGTGTAGTTCCTGAATTCGTATAGATGATTCTTTCTTGTCTTTCAGCAAGTTTCAGTCTGACTTTTCTACAAATATCTTTTCAGGCTTTTTTTTGTTAATCTTGGTTTTCCATTTGGGACTCTTACGAATCATACTCTTCCATGCTTTGTCTTACCCCAGGCTTCAACAACAATGTTTGCATTGGTTTGCACTTCTTTTTCTATGTCTTCTTCTTATCGAGGGATTTCTGTTCCCCTGTCTTCACAGTATTTCACGAGACCGTCTGCATTATCAAGTCTGCTTTGAACTGACTTTAGCCCTGGTATTGTCTCATCCTTGGGTTTTCTGATATTATTTGTCTCGTTTTTAGTGTTTCTCTTCTCCTGTCACGGTATATTGGTTTTTGTGATTCTGAGACACTGTTGTACTTTATGTTTTCCTCACCTCAGTTTTCAATACATGCTCTGGTAGCGTTTTGCAGTCTAGATGTATGAAAGCTTATTTTTTGGGCCTTCAAAATCTTTGGAACTGAAAATGGTACTTCCTGTTTCTTTTACTATACTTCTTTATCTCTACTGGTCAAGTAATATCAGGTATCTAATATAGATTTATAGGGCTTTGTTCAGTGAAAATTTTAGACAATTGGGTATACAAAGTTCCATGATATTTCTGTGAGGACAATTTTCCCCAGGCATTGATGCCATGTCCTGTTCCTGTGTGTGTTGTCTGGTACATCTCTATTTGCTGGTGTTGCCTTTGTCGTGATGACCACACCATATTATTTCAATCAGTAAAACTTCTATTTATTGCACTTACCTCACAATTTTGAAAGTGCATAGTACATGTCCTCTTCTGGAAATGAACCTTAAAGCTTTTCAGCTCGGCATTCTGCTCTACGTCATCTTGGAATCTTTCCAAAACAGCGAACTGAGAGTGCGCTTGTGATTTCTATTGCCATGGGAATGTCCCAATGATACCAGTTCTTCCCAGAGCTTTTCTGTCTACAGAAACACCAGTGGAAACATATGTATGGATGTCATACATCAGGGCCTGCTGGAATGATCCAGCAGACCGAACTTTGTGTCCTCTGGGCAGTAGAATGTCAGTGCCATCCTAAATGTAGCATCTGCATTTGGGAGATAATGCTGAAGGAAATGCTTTAACTTCTCACGTTGTGGACTTTGACCACTCTCCCTTGATCCCTCATCCTTGGGTCATGGGTGCACGAATGTAACCACAGAGTTGTACCGAATTCTCTTCCTCAAACCAATCCTTAATCCCTGTCCAGGTTATGACTGTAGCAGATCCTAAAGTTTGAATACTGATTTCAAACCAAAGGGCAACTGAATCCCTCAGACCAGATGCACGGCTCCTCTAGTTGGGCCCCACACGTGCTCTATTGGCAAAACGCCAAATTGATCCTGGGCCTGCAAGATGCAGTGGATGTGGCCATGGCACATATCGAAAACCTCAACCACACACGCCAATGTGGTTGCTTTCTTACTGGGGTAACAGGTCGGTTTGCTCTCTTGATAGAACCCACCACAACCCACAACGCACTCCAGATCCCTGAGACTCAGCCTGTGCCATTATCTGTAGCTCTATACCTCATTTTCCGCTGCCTCTGCTAGCTCAAGTTTGGCAGATCGGATCTTGGTCTCAGAATCAATTGTGGGGATATTTTGTGCTGATTTATATGAGTTATGTCAGCCAAGCACCTGCTGTGCACTCTTCTAACACTCAGCGCATTACCTACAGTCCCATGTGGGCTGTCCGCTTGAGAGTGTGCGTCCAAGTAAAACAGAGTTTCACCTTTGCTTCTCCATCAGCAGTGGTCAGATCCTGCACAGATTTCCATTCTCTACTTTGCCTTCTCCTGCTTCCAGGTTTTCTGAGGCCTCAGCCTGTCTTTGGAAGTAACAGACCACTCTTCGGAAAGTGTCCTGTGCCAAGGGCTGGGTGAGTGAAGTTTACATTGCTGTGTACATGGGAGGGAGTGAGTGCAGGTTGCACTGGTTCTCTGCCAAATGGGCATCGATAAATCAACACTTTCCAGATGTAATTCACAGAAATGTGATGTTTGTTTAGCTCTGTTTTCTATAAAGCCATGGTTGGAGGGATTGTCCGAAGACTCCAATTTTGACATTGGTTTGATAACACAGTTGCAGAATTTAAGAAGGTTAATAGAATTGATTTACATGTTTTGGGATTTATATGAAAATGAAGTTAGTGTTTGAAACGTACTAAATTTACCTAGAAGTCAGACTTGTCAATTTTTGTAACATTATGTCAGCTCTAAGAAAAATGTAGACACATAGAAAGTAAAATCGCAGTCCAAAATGTTGAAGGGGACATGTCAACTCTTTACTTTTGAAGCCTCCAACACCAACAGGAACCATGAAGTACCTATTGAAACCATGAAATTACCGAGAACCTGGTTTTCCGTTGTGCATGTGGTGCCCTATATTCCCAATGACACATACTGGCCAATGTTGGCATTTCAAGGGGTAACATTCCTCTCTAGGAAAGTACAAGAATACCAAACAAAATATATACATTTAGGCTTGATTCCAAAAGCACATACTTGCATTTTAGCTATGAGAACCCTGCTGCAGCTATGCTAGGCTACTGAAAAGCAGGTGTTCTTCTATCAGTGATGAGAACGCTTAATCATCCGATCATGTTGGGTAAAGCAATTTAACACAACCAAGTCTGCACCCCCAATATATCGTGCACCCGGTGCTTGGCTGAAGAGAAAGACGGTCCACCAAACCTGTGTCTTTAAAGGCTTTCACGACTTTTACAGTTCAGGACACTATCTGACATAATATTTACCTATACTGTCTTGAAAAACTGAGGCCTAGTATATATTCAAGTTCAGTCAAAGATTCATCTCACTCCCCACACTCCCTTCACCCCACAAAAAACATAAACCCAGCATTTGCTGAATCTAGGGGAAGGTCATCATTTCTTTGTGTGAGCTAAGTATTCAATTCCCAACTATTTTAGGCGAGAGTATTTGACCTTTCAGGAGTTCACTGTTGTTCACAGAGTGTGAAGATGGAGGAACTCTGATTCTAGGAGGGGCTTGCTCTTCTCCTACTGGCTTCATTGCAGCTCAGGTTCTGATCCTTTAAAATGGATGCCTGAGTGGAGGGGAGGGAAGAGCATGTGCTTGATAGCAAGGCCCAAACCTGGGAAAAGGCTTACCTGGGCTTGGTGCATTTTGGTCTGAATGATTTGTAAATGCCCTTTGGGACCTGTGGATTCTCATGACCTCTTCCAAGAACATGAGCGCTTTTATCATCTCTGCCATCTCTTCTCTTTTAGACGTCAGGAATCTTGGAGCCGTTCTTGGATCAGAGAATTGAGTGACATTCTCAAGTGCACGTTGACACTCCAAATGTTTCTGCGAGTATCACAGAGGTTCAGTAGGTCTCATGAATGTCTTTCGAGCCTGGTATTCTCTAGAGATGTCTCCATGCCGGTATTCTCCATTGTAGCGGAACAACTCTCATCAATATGTTCGCATCTCTCCTCAATCCGTGCAGCCAGCTTTTCTGCCAGCTTCTCTTCGTGTCTCCCATAAAGTCGACTTCAACAGGACTTGGCAAGTCTGAAAGTACCTCGGAGGTTCACCAGTAAGCTGATGACAGGCAGATCTTCCACTGTCTGCCCTTTCAGGTTCTGGAAACTTATCCGTGAACTTAGGTCTTTTGGCAGCTGATTTATCTCGAACTTACACAGCGTCCAGAACAAAAGACCTAAGCCAATCTCCACAAGGGCGGCAGCCCCTCCATCACACTGATCCACCCACAGAATTCTGCCCAGTTACCTTGGATCCACCAGCCACAACAAACCTCGCGGTACACACCAAGATTCCACCTAGAATCCAACCGGTAACTGCCATCCCCAATGGTTGCTCAATATTGTGACTTTTGGGGGAGGGGCTGCATTAAACGAGAGGTTCCTAAGTTAAATGTGATTCTATCCACTAGCGTGCCACTGTCCTTTTATCTTCCCTCTTTCCTTTGGTTCAGATCTGTATATACAGTACAAACGGAGGGAAGTGTGTCCATTTTTAGTTTATGGTTTCACACGTCTTGAAACTTTCTAACAGCTCACAGTACACAGAGACCCCACTAAAGGAAACTCATGTTTGTGTAATATCCATTCACCCAGAATACATATACGTCTGTTGCTTTCTGCTGAAACACCCACGCTCTCATTAAATGGATCCACTTGTTTCATGGGGGCTGAAATTCCGAGAAATGAAACCAATCCCAATGTGCACTTTACTGTCTGTCTCGTTTGCTCTTAGTACAGTTTTGCAGAGCTACTTTTCTTTGTTGTAGGCTTATGCCGTTTCTTCTCTACTTAGGGTAGAATATGGCATTCATTCTTGCTGTTGGAAGAATTGTAATTCTATATCACGGACTATGACCAAATCTTATTCAAAATCGTCATTTGGTTTAGGTCACGATATGCTCTTTTGAATCAATATTTATGAATATTAAGGCACGCGTCTGTGTTCTGAATACAAGTGTGTTGAGTACATTTAAGCTGCGATACTGGGTCGGTGCGTGCTGAATGATCCTTGACATCACTTTGCGTATTTTGTTTTGAATACTCATGGTTTCTTTGGTATATGTCAGCCAACCGTACCCTTTTGGTGTCTGTTTGTTTGTTTGACTGTTTGTTTGTTTGCTTGTTGTTGGTTTTGCAAACACATTAGGCCATGCATCACTCCGTTTGCTTCAATCAGAGAGTCATATATGTGAATCACTTCAGATAGTGCTTAAAATCACCTATGATTTCCTGCTACCCTCTCCCATCTTATGGCTTTGATGTCCTCCTTGCCTTCTTCTTGTTTCTTGTTTGTAACTCACGCTCTTCTTGCATTTCCAATAATGGTTTTTCTTATTTCCATTTCATCTTGCTACTTTTCTATTCAGGGTAGAATTCTCAATCTTTCTTTTAGGATAAGTTTTGAACTGCTGAATTCTTTTAAGCTTTGCTGGTCTGTGAATTTCCCTAGCTCTGCCGTTATTAGAAATGGCAGTCATGTGGCATAGGCTACCCATGATTACAGCTTGTTCTCATTCAGGTTATGGCCTATGTCCTTGCACTCCTCCCTGTTCTGCAATATTTCTGCCGGGATATGAGCTGAAACCCCTCTGGAGGTTCTGTTGTGACTAAATTGCTTTCCTCTAGATGCATTTTAAATCACTGGGGTGATCATGAACTTTGTTGATTTGAATTATACAGCTGCAAGTAGGTCTATTGGAAATCCGCCTCCTTTGGACGCTGTGTAGTTCCTGAATTCGTATAGATGATTATTTCTTGTCTTTCAGCATGTTCCAGTCTGACTTTTCTACAAATATCTTTTCAGGCTTTTTTTTGTTTATCATGCTTTTCCATCTGGGACTCTTACGAATCATACTCTTCCATGCTTTGTCTTACCCCAGGCTTCAACAGCAATGTTTGCATTGGTTTGCACTTCTTTTTCTATGTCTTCTTCTGATCGAGGGATTTCTGTTCCCCTGTCTTCACAGTCTTTCACGAATCCGTCTGCATTATCAAGTCTGCTTTGGACTGACTTTAGCCCTGGTATTGTCTCATCCTTGGGTTTTGTGATATTATTTGGCTCGTTTTTAGAGTTTCTCTTCTCCTTTCCCGGTATACTGCCTTTTGTGATTCTGAGACATTGTTGAACTTCATGTTTTCCTCACCTCAGTTTTCAATACTTGCTCTGGTAGCGTTTTGCAGTCTAGACGTATGAAAGCTTATTTTTTGGGCCTTCAAACTCTTTGGAACTGAAAATGGTACTTCCTGTTTCTTTTACTATACTTCTTTATCTCTACTGGTCAAGTAATATCAGGTATCTAATATAGATTTATAGGGCTTTGTTAAGTGAAAATTTTAGACCATTTGGTGTACAAAGTTCCATGATATTTCTGTGAGGACAATTTCCCTAGGCATTGATTACAAGTCCTGTTCCTGTGTGTGTTGTCTGGTACATCTCTATTTGCTGGTGTTGCCTTTGTTGTGATGAGCACACCTTAATATTTCAATCAGTTAAACTTCGTTTTATTGCACTTACCTCATAATTCTGAAAGGGCAGAGTACATTTCGTCTTCTGGAAATGAAGCTTAAAGCTTTTCAGCTCGGTATTCTGCTGTACGTCATCTTGGAATCTTTCCAAAACAGCGAACTGAGAGTGCGCTTGTGATTTCTATTGCCATGGGAATGTCCCAATGATACCAGTTCTTCCCAGAGCTTCTCTGTCTACAGAAACACCAGTGGAAACATATGTATGGATGTCATACATCAGGGCCTGCTGGAATGATCCAGCAGACCGAACTTTGTGTCCTCTGGGCAGTAGAATGTCAGTGCCATCCTAAATGTAGCATCTGCATTTGGGAGATAATGCTGAAGGAAATGCTTTAACTTCTCACGTTGTGGACTTTGACCACTCTCCCTTGATCCCTCATCCTTGGGTCATGGGTGCACGAATGTAACCACAGAGTTGTACCGAATTCTCTTCCTCAAACCAATCCTTAATCCCTGTCCAGGTTATGACTGTAGCAGATCCTAAAGTTTGAATACTGATTTCAAACCAAAGGGCAACTGAATCCCTCAGACCAGATGCACGGCTCCTCTAGTTGGGCCCCACACGTGCTCTATTGGCAAAACGCCAAATTGATCCTGGGCCTGCAAGATGCAGTGGATGTGGCCATGGCACATATCGAAAACCTCAACCACACACGCCAATGTGGTTGCTTTCTTACTGGGGTAACAGGTCGGTTTGCTCTCTTGATAGAACCCACCACAACCCACAACGCACTCCAGATCCCTGAGACTCAGCCTGTGCCATTATCTGTAGCTCTATACCTCATTTTCCGCTGCCTCTGCTAGCTCAAGTTTGGCAGATCGGATCTTGGTCTCAGAATCAATTGTGGGGATATTTTGTGCTGATTTATATGAGTTATGTCAGCCAAGCACCTGCTGTGCACTCTTCTAACACTCAGCGCATTACCTACAGTCCCATGTGGGCTGTCCGCTTGAGAGTGTGCGTCCAAGTAAAACAGAGTTTCACCTTTGCTTCTCCATCAGCAGTGGTCAGATCCTGCACAGATTTCCATTCTCTACTTTGCCTTCTCCTGCTTCCAGGTTTTCTGAGGCCTCAGCCTGTCTTTGGAAGTAACAGACCACTCTTCGGAAAGTGTCCTGTGCCAAGGGCTGGGTGAGTGAAGTTTACATTGCTGTGTACATGGGAGGGAGTGAGTGCAGGTTGCACTGGTTCTCTGCCAAATGGGCATCGATAAATCAACACTTTCCAGATGTAATTCACAGAAATGTGATGTTTGTTTAGCTCTGTTTTCTATAAAGCCATGGTTGGAGGGATTGTCCGAAGACTCCAATTTTGACATTGGTTTGATAACACAGTTGCAGAATTTAAGAAGGTTAATAGAATTGATTTACATGTTTTGGGATTTATATGAAAATGAAGTTAGTGTTTGAAACGTACTAAATTTACCTAGAAGTCAGACTTGTCAATTTTTGTAACATTATGTCAGCTCTAAGAAAAATGTAGACACATAGAAAGTAAAATCGCAGTCCAAAATGTTGAAGGGGACATGTCAACTCTTTACTTTTGAAGCCTCCAACACCAACAGGAACCATGAAGTACCTATTGAAACCATGAAATTACCGAGAACCTGGTTTTCCGTTGTGCATGTGGTGCCCTATATTCCCAATGACACATACTGGCCAATGTTGGCATTTCAAGGGGTAACATTCCTCTCTAGGAAAGTACAAGAATACCAAACAAAATATATACATTTAGGCTTGATTCCAAAAGCACATACTTGCATTTTAGCTATGAGAACCCTGCTGCAGCTATGCTAGGCTACTGAAAAGCAGGTGTTCTTCTATCAGTGATGAGAACGCTTAATCATCCGATCATGTTGGGTAAAGCAATTTAACACAACCAAGTCTGCACCCCCAATATATCGTGCACCCGGTGCTTGGCTGAAGAGAAAGACGGTCCACCAAACCTGTGTCTTTAAAGGCTTTCACGACTTTTACAGATCAGGTCACTATCTGACATAATATTTACCTATACTGTCTTGAAAAACTGAGGCCTAGTATATATTCAAGTTCAGTCAAAGATTCATCTCACTCCCCACACTCCCTTCACCCCACAAAAAACATAAACCCAGCATTTGCTGAATCTAGGGGAAGGTCATCATTTCTTTGTGTGAGCTAAGTATTCAATTCCCAACTATTTTAGGCGAGAGTATTTGACCTTTCAGGAGTTCACTGTTGTTCACAGAGTGTGAAGATGGAGGAACTCTGATTCTAGGAGGGGCTTGCTCTTCTCCTACTGGCTTCATTGCAGCTCAGGTTCTGATCCTTTAAAATGGATGCCTGAGTGGAGGGGAGGGAAGAGCATGTGCTTGATAGCAAGGCCCAAACCTGGGAAAAGGCTTACCTGGGCTTGGTGCATTTTGGTCTGAATGATTTGTAAATGCCCTTTGGGACCTGTGGATTCTCATGACCTCTTCCAAGAACATGAGCGCTTTTATCATCTCTGCCATCTCTTCTCTTTTAGACGTCAGGAATCTTGGAGCCGTTCTTGGATCAGAGAATTGAGTGACATTCTCAAGTGCACGTTGACACTCCAAATGTTTCTGCGAGTATCACAGAGGTTCAGTAGGTCTCATGAATGTCTTTCGAGCCTGGTATTCTCTAGAGATGTCTCCATGCCGGTATTCTCCATTGTAGCGGAACAACTCTCATCAATATGTTCGCATCTCTCCTCAATCCGTGCAGCCAGCTTTTCTGCCAGCTTCTCTTCGTGTCTCCCATAAAGTCGACTTCAACAGGACTTGGCAAGTCTGAAAGTACCTCGGAGGTTCACCAGTAAGCTGATGACAGGCAGATCTTCCACTGTCTGCCCTTTCAGGTTCTGGAAACTTATCCGTGAACTTAGGTCTTTTGGCAGCTGATTTATCTCGAACTTACACAGCGTCCAGAACAAAAGACCTAAGCCAATCTCCACAAGGGCGGCAGCCCCTCCATCACACTGATCCACCCACAGAATTCTGCCCAGTTACCTTGGATCCACCAGCCACAACAAACCTCGCGGTACACACCAAGATTCCACCTAGAATCCAACCGGTAACTGCCATCCCCAATGGTTGCTCAATATTGTGACTTTTGGGGGAGGGGCTGCATTAAACGAGAGGTTCCTAAGTTAAATGTGATTCTATCCACTAGCGTGCCACTGTCCTTTTATCTTCCCTCTTTCCTTTGGTTCAGATCTGTATATACAGTACAAACGGAGGGAAGTGTGTCCATTTTTAGTTTATGGTTTCACACGTCTTGAAACTTTCTAACAGCTCACAGTACACAGAGACCCCACTAAAGGAAACTCATGTTTGTGTAATATCCATTCACCCAGAATACATATACGTCTGTTGCTTTCTGCTGAAACACCCACGCTCTCATTAAATGGATCCACTTGTTTCATGGGGGCTGAAATTCCGAGAAATGAAACCAATCCCAATGTGCACTTTACTGTCTGTCTCGTTTGCTCTTAGTACAGTTTTGCAGAGCTACTTTTCTTTGTTGTAGGCTTATGCCGTTTCTTCTCTACTTAGGGTAGAATATGGCATTCATTCTTGCTGTTGGAAGAATTGTAATTCTATATCACGGACTATGACCAAATCTTATTCAAAATCGTCATTTGGTTTAGGTCACGATATGCTCTTTTGAATCAATATTTATGAATATTAAGGCACGCGTCTGTGTTCTGAATACAAGTGTGTTGAGTACATTTAAGCTGCGATACTGGGTCGGTGCGTGCTGAATGATCCTTGACATCACTTTGCGTATTTTGTTTTGAATACTCATGGTTTCTTTGGTATATGTCAGCCAACCGTACCCTTTTGGTGTCTGTTTGTTTGACTGTTTGTTTGTTTGCTTGTTGTTGGTTTTGCAAACACATTAGGCCATGCATCACTCCGTTTGCTTCAATCAGAGAGTCATATATGTGAATCACTTCAGATAGTGCTTAAAATCACCTATGATTTCCTGCTACCCTCTCCCATCTTATGGCTTTGATGTCCTCCTTGCCTTCTTCTTGTTTCTTGTTTGTAACTCACGCTCTTCTTGCATTTCCAATAATGGTTTTTCTTATTTCCATTTCATCTTGCTACTTTTCTATTCAGGGTAGAATTCTCAATCTTTCTTTTAGGATAAGTTTTGAACTGCTGAATTCTTTTAAGCTTTGCTGGTCTGTGAATTTCCCTAGCTCTGCCGTTATTAGAAATGGCAGTCATGTGGCATAGGCTACCCATGATTACAGCTTGTTCTCATTCAGGTTATGGCCTATGTCCTTGCACTCCTCCCTGTTCTGCAATATTTCTGCCGGGATATGAGCTGAAACCCCTCTGGAGGTTCTGTTGTGACTAAATTGCTTTCCTCTAGATGCATTTTAAATCACTGGGGTGATCATGAACTTTGTTGATTTGAATTATACAGCTGCAAGTAGGTCTATTGGAAATCCGCCTCCTTTGGACGCTGTGTAGTTCCTGAATTCGTATAGATGATTATTTCTTGTCTTTCAGCATGTTCCAGTCTGACTTTTCTACAAATATCTTTTCAGGCTTTTTTTTGTTTATCATGCTTTTCCATCTGGGACTCTTACGAATCATACTCTTCCATGCTTTGTCTTACCCCAGGCTTCAACAGCAATGTTTGCATTGGTTTGCACTTCTTTTTCTATGTCTTCTTCTGATCGAGGGATTTCTGTTCCCCTGTCTTCACAGTCTTTCACGAATCCGTCTGCATTATCAAGTCTGCTTTGGACTGACTTTAGCCCTGGTATTGTCTCATCCTTGGGTTTTGTGATATTATTTGGCTCGTTTTTAGAGTTTCTCTTCTCCTTTCCCGGTATACTGCCTTTTGTGATTCTGAGACATTGTTGAACTTCATGTTTTCCTCACCTCAGTTTTCAATACTTGCTCTGGTAGCGTTTTGCAGTCTAGACGTATGAAAGCTTATTTTTTGGGCCTTCAAACTCTTTGGAACTGAAAATGGTACTTCCTGTTTCTTTTACTATACTTCTTTATCTCTACTGGTCAAGTAATATCAGGTATCTAATATAGATTTATAGGGCTTTGTTAAGTGAAAATTTTAGACCATTTGGTGTACAAAGTTCCATGATATTTCTGTGAGGACAATTTCCCTAGGCATTGATTACAAGTCCTGTTCCTGTGTGTGTTGTCTGGTACATCTCTATTTGCTGGTGTTGCCTTTGTTGTGATGAGCACACCTTAATATTTCAATCAGTTAAACTTCGTTTTATTGCACTTACCTCATAATTCTGAAAGGGCAGAGTACATTTCGTCTTCTGGAAATGAAGCTTAAAGCTTTTCAGCTCGGTATTCTGCTGTACGTCATCTTGGAATCTTTCCAAAACAGCGAACTGAGAGTGCGCTTGTGATTTCTATTGCCATGGGAAAGTCCCAATGATACCAGTTCTTCCCAGAGCTTCTCTGTCTACAGAAACACCAGTGGAAACATATGTATGGATGTCATACATCAGGGCCTGCTGGAATGATCCAGCAGACCGAACTTTGTGTCCTCTGGGCAGTAGAATGTCAGTGCCATCCTAAATGTAGCATCTGCATTTGGGAGATAATGCTGAAGGAAATGCTTTAACTTCTCACGTTGTGGACTTTGACCACTCTCCCTTGATCCCTCATCCTTGGGTCATGGGTGCATGAATGTAACCACAGAGTTGTACCGAATTCTCTTCCTCAAACCAATCCTTAATCCCTGTCCAGGTTATGACTGTAGCAGATCCTAAAGTTTGAATACTGATTTCAAACCAAAGGGCAACTGAATCCCTCAGACCAGATGCACGGCTCCTCTAGTTGGGCCCCACACGTGCTCTATTGGCAAAACGCCAAATTGATCCGGGGCCTGCAAGATGCAGTGGATGTGGCCATGGCACATATCGAAAACCTCAACCACACACGCCAATGTGGTTGCTTTCTTACTGGGGTAACAGGTCGGTTTGCTCTCTTGATAGAACCCACCACAACCCACAATGCACTCCAGATCCCTGAGACTCAGCCTGTGCCATTATCTGTAGCTCTATACCTCATTTTCCGCTGCCTCTGCTAGCTCAAGTTTGGCAGATCGGATCTTGGTCTCAGAATCAATTGTGGGGATATTTTGTGCTGATTTATATGAGTTATGTCAGCCAAGCACCTGCTGTGCACTCTTCTAACACTCAGCGCATTACCTACAGTCCCATGTGGGCTGTCCGCTTGAGAGTGTGCGTCCAAGTAAAACAGAGTTTCACCTTTGCTTCTCCATCAGCAGTGGTCAGATCCTGCACAGATTTCCATTCTCTACTTTGCCTTCTCCTGCTTCCAGGTTTTCTGAGGCCTCAGCCTGTCTTTGGAAGTAACAGACCACTCTTCGGAAAGTGTCCTGTGCCAAGGGCTGGGTGAGTGAAGTTTACATTGCTGTGTACATGGGAGGGAGTGAGTGCAGGTTGCACTGGTTCTCTGCCAAATGGGCATCGATAAATCAACACTTTCCAGATGTAATTCACAGAAATGTGATGTTTGTTTAGCTCTGTTTTCTATAAAGCCATGGTTGGAGGGATTGTCCGAAGACTCCAATTTTGACATTGGTTTGATAACACAGTTGCAGAATTTAAGAAGGTTAATAGAATTGATTTACATGTTTTGGGATTTATATGAAAATGAAGTTAGTGTTTGAAACGTACTAAATTTACCTAGAAGTCAGACTTGTCAATTTTTGTAACATTATGTCAGCTCTAAGAAAAATGTAGACACATAGAAAGTAAAATCGCAGTCCAAAATGTTGAAGGGGACATGTCAACTCTTTACTTTTGAAGCCTCCAACACCAACAGGAACCATGAAGTACCTATTGAAACCATGAAATTACCGAGAACCTGGTTTTCCGTTGTGCATGTGGTGCCCTATATTCCCAATGACACATACTGGCCAATGTTGGCATTTCAAGGGGTAACATTCCTCTCTAGGAAAGTACAAGAATACCAAACAAAATATATACATTTAGGCTTGATTCCAAAAGCACATACTTGCATTTTAGCTATGAGAACCCTGCTGCAGCTATGCTAGGCTACTGAAAAGCAGGTGTTCTTCTATCAGTGATGAGAACGCTTAATCATCCGATCATGTTGGGTAAAGCAATTTAACACAACCAAGTCTGCACCCCCAATATATCGTGCACCCGGTGCTTGGCTGAAGAGAAAGACGGTCCACCAAACCTGTGTCTTTAAAGGCTTTCACGACTTTTACAGATCAGGTCACTATCTGACATAATATTTACCTATACTGTCTTGAAAAACTGAGGCCTAGTATATATTCAAGTTCAGTCAAAGATTCATCTCACTCCCCACACTCCCTTCACCCCACAAAAAACATAAACCCAGCATTTGCTGAATCTAGGGGAAGGTCATCATTTCTTTGTGTGAGCTAAGTATTCAATTCCCAACTATTTTAGGCGAGAGTATTTGACCTTTCAGGAGTTCACTGTTGTTCACAGAGTGTGAAGATGGAGGAACTCTGATTCTAGGAGGGGCTTGCTCTTCTCCTACTGGCTTCATTGCAGCTCAGGTTCTGATCCTTTAAAATGGATGCCTGAGTGGAGGGGAGGGAAGAGCATGTGCTTGATAGCAAGGCCCAAACCTGGGAAAAGGCTTACCTGGGCTTGGTGCATTTTGGTCTGAATGATTTGTAAATGCCCTTTGGGACCTGTGGATTCTCATGACCTCTTCCAAGAACATGAGCGCTTTTATCATCTCTGCCATCTCTTCTCTTTTAGACGTCAGGAATCTTGGAGCCGTTCTTGGATCAGAGAATTGAGTGACATTCTCAAGTGCACGTTGACACTCCAAATGTTTCTGCGAGTATCACAGAGGTTCAGTAGGTCTCATGAATGTCTTTCGAGCCTGGTATTCTCTAGAGATGTCTCCATGCCGGTATTCTCCATTGTAGCGGAACAACTCTCATCAATATGTTCGCATCTCTCCTCAATCCGTGCAGCCAGCTTTTCTGCCAGCTTCTCTTCGTGTCTCCCATAAAGTCGACTTCAACAGGACTTGGCAAGTCTGAAAGTACCTCGGAGGTTCACCAGTAAGCTGATGACAGGCAGATCTTCCACTGTCTGCCCTTTCAGGTTCTGGAAAATTACCCGTGAACTTAGGTCTTTTGGCAGCTGATTTATCTCGAACTTACACAGCGTCCAGAACAAAAGACCTAAGCCAATCTCCACAAGGGCGGCAGCCCCTCCATCACACTGATCCACCCACAGAATTCTGCCCAGTTACCTTGGATCCACCAGCCACAACAAACCTCGCGGTACACACCAAGATTCCACCTAGAATCCAACCGGTAACTGCCATCCCCAATGGTTGCTCAATATTGTGACTTTTGGGGGAGGGGCTGCATTAAACGAGAGGTTCCTAAGTTAAATGTGATTCTATCCACTAGCGTGCCACTGTCCTTTTATCTTCCCTCTTTCCTTTGGTTCAGATCTGTATATACAGTACAAACGGAGGGAAGTGTGTCCATTTTTAGTTTATGGTTTCACACGTCTTGAAACTTTCTAACAGCTCACAGTACACAGAGACCCCACTAAAGGAAACTCATGTTTGTGTAATATCCATTCACCCAGAATACATATACGTCTGTTGCTTTCTGCTGAAACACCCACGCTCTCATTAAATGGATCCACTTGTTTCATGGGGGCTGAAATTCCGAGAAATGAAACCAATCCCAATGTGCACTTTACTGTCTGTCTCGTTTGCTCTTAGTACAGTTTTGCAGAGCTACTTTTCTTTGTTGTAGGCTTATGCCGTTTCTTCTCTACTTAGGGTAGAATATGGCATTCATTCTTGCTGTTGGAAGAATTGTAATTCTATATCACGGACTATGACCAAATCTTATTCAAAATCGTCATTTGGTTTAGGTCACGATATGCTCTTTTGAATCAATATTTATGAATATTAAGGCACGCGTCTGTGTTCTGAATACAAGTGTGTTGAGTACATTTAAGCTGCGATACTGGGTCGGTGCGTGCTGAATGATCCTTGACATCACTTTGCGTATTTTGTTTTGAATACTCATGGTTTCTTTGGTATATGTCAGCCAACCGTACCCTTTTGGTGTCTGTTTGTTTGTTTGACTGTTTGTTTGTTTGCTTGTTGTTGGTTTTGCAAACACATTAGGCCATGCATCACTCCGTTTGCTTCAATCAGAGAGTCATATATGTGAATCACTTCAGATAGTGCTTAAAATCACCTATGATTTCCTGCTACCCTCTCCCATCTTATGGCTTTGATGTCCTCCTTGCCTTCTTCTTGTTTCTTGTTTGTAACTCACGCTCTTCTTGCATTTCCAATAATGGTTTTTCTTATTTCCATTTCATCTTGCTACTTTTCTATTCAGGGTAGAATTCTCAATCTTTCTTTTAGGATAAGTTTTGAACTGCTGAATTCTTTTAAGCTTTGCTGGTCTGTGAATTTCCCTAGCTCTGCCGTTATTAGAAATGGCAGTCATGTGGCATAGGCTACCCATGATTACAGCTTGTTCTCATTCAGGTTATGGCCTATGTCCTTGCACTCCTCCCTGTTCTGCAATATTTCTGCCGGGATATGAGCTGAAACCCCTCTGGAGGTTCTGTTGTGACTAAATTGCTTTCCTCTAGATGCATTTTAAATCACTGGGGTGATCATGAACTTTGTTGATTTGAATTATACAGCTGCAAATAGGTCTATTAGAAATCTGCCTCCTTTGGACGCTGTGTAGTTCCTGAATTCGTATAGATGATTATTTCTTGTCTTTCAGCATGTTCCAGTCTGACTTTTCTACAAATATCTTTTCAGGCTTTTTTTTGTTTATCATGCTTTTCCATCTGGGACTCTTACGAATCATACTCTTCCATGCTTTGTCTTACCCCAGGCTTCAACAGCAATGTTTGCATTGGTTTGCACTTCTTTTTCTATGTCTTCTTCTGATCGAGGGATTTCTGTTCCCCTGTCTTCACAGTCTTTCACGAATCCGTCTGCATTATCAAGTCTGCTTTGGACTGACTTTAGCCCTGGTATTGTCTCATCCTTGGGTTTTGTGATATTATTTGGCTCGTTTTTAGAGTTTCTCTTCTCCTTTCCCGGTATACTGCCTTTTGTGATTCTGAGACATTGTTGAACTTCATGTTTTCCTCACCTCAGTTTTCAATACTTGCTCTGGTAGCGTTTTGCAGTCTAGATGTATGAAAGCTTATTTTTTGGGCCTTCCAACTCTTTGGAACTGAAAATGGTACTTCCTGTTTCTTTTACTATACTTCTTTATCTCTACTGGTCAAGTAATATCAGGTATCTAATATAGATTTATAGGGCTTTGTTAAGTGAAAATTTTAGACCATTTGGTGTACAAAGTTCCATGATATTTCTGTGAGGACAATTTCCCTAGGCATTGATTACAAGTCCTGTTCCTGTGTGTGTTGTCTGGTACATCTCTATTTGCTGGTGTTGCCTTTGTTGTGATGAGCACACCTTAATATTTCAATCAGTTAAACTTCGTTTTATTGCACTTACCTCATAATTCTGAAAGGGCAGAGTACATTTCGTCTTCTGGAAATGAAGCTTAAAGCTTTTCAGCTCGGTATTCTGCTGTACGTCATCTTGGAATCTTTCCAAAACAGCGAACTGAGAGTGCGCTTGTGATTTCTATTGCCATGGGAATGTCCCAATGATACCAGTTCTTCCCAGAGCTTCTCTGTCTACAGAAACACCAGTGGAAACATATGTATGGATGTCATACATCAGGGCCTGCTGGAATGATCCAGCAGACCGAACTTTGTGTCCTCTGGGCAGTAGAATGTCAGTGCCATCCTAAATGTAGCATCTGCATTTGGGAGATAATGCTGAAGGAAATGCTTTAACTTCTCACGTTGTGGACTTTGACCACTCTCCCTTGATCCCTCATCCTTGGGTCATGGGTGCACGAATGTAACCACAGAGTTGTACCGAATTCTCTTCCTCAAACCAATCCTTAATCCCTGTCCAGGTTATGACTGTAGCAGATCCTAAAGTTTGAATACTGATTTCAAACCAAAGGGCAACTGAATCCCTCAGACCAGATGCACGGCTCCTCTAGTTGGGCCCCACACGTGCTCTATTGGCAAAACGCCAAATTGATCCGGGGCCTGCAAGATGCAGTGGATGTGGCCATGGCACATATCGAAAACCTCAACCACACACGCCAATGTGGTTGCTTTCTTACTGGGGTAACAGGTCGGTTTGCTCTCTTGATAGAACCCACCACAACCCACAACGCACTCCAGATCCCTGAGACTCAGCCTGTGCCATTATCTGTAGCTCTATACCTCATTTTCCGCTGCCTCTGCTAGCTCAAGTTTGGCAGATCGGATCTTGGTCTCAGAATCAATTGTGGGGATATTTTGTGCTGATTTATATGAGTTATGTCAGCCAAGCACCTGCTGTGCACTCTTCTAACACTCAGCGCATTACCTACAGTCCCATGTGGGCTGTCCGCTTGAGAGTGTGCGTCCAAGTAAAACAGAGTTTCACCTTTGCTTCTCCATCAGCAGTGGTCAGATCCTGCACAGATTTCCATTCTCTACTTTGCCTTCTCCTGCTTCCAGGTTTTCTGAGGCCTCAGCCTGTCTTTGGAAGTAACAGACCACTCTTCGGAAAGTGTCCTGTGCCAAGGGCTGGGTGAGTGAAGTTTACATTGCTGTGTACATGGGAGGGAGTGAGTGCAGGTTGCACTGGTTCTCTGCCAAATGGGCATCGATAAATCAACACTTTCCAGATGTAATTCACAGAAATGTGATGTTTGTTTAGCTCTGTTTTCTATAAAGCCATGGTTGGAGGGATTGTCCGAAGACTCCAATTTTGACATTGGTTTGATAACACAGTTGCAGAATTTAAGAAGGTTAATAGAATTGATTTACATGTTTTGGGATTTATATGAAAATGAAGTTAGTGTTTGAAACGTACTAAATTTACCTAGAAGTCAGACTTGTCAATTTTTGTAACATTATGTCAGCTCTAAGAAAAATGTAGACAGATAGAAAGTAAAATCGCAGTCCAAAATGTTGAAGGGGACATGTCAACTCTTTACTTTTGAAGCCTCCAACACCAACAGGAACCATGAAGTACCTATTGAAACCATGAAATTACCGAGAACCTGGTTTTCCGTTGTGCATGTGGTGCCCTATATTCCCAATGACACATACTGGCCAATGTTGGCATTTCAAGGGGTAACATTCCTCTCTAGGAAAGTACAAGAATACCAAACAAAATATATACATTTAGGCTTGATTCCAAAAGCACATACTTGCATTTTAGCTATGAGAACCCTGCTGCAGCTATGCTAGGCTACTGAAAAGCAGGTGTTCTTCTATCAGTGATGAGAACGCTTAATCATCCGATCATGTTGGGTAAAGCAATTTAACACAACCAAGTCTGCACCCCCAATATATCGTGCACCCGGTGCTTGGCTGAAGAGAAAGACGGTCCACCAAACCTGTGTCTTTAAAGGCTTTCACGACTTTTACAGTTCAGGACACTATCTGACATAATATTTACCTATACTGTCTTGAAAAACTGAGGCCTAGTATATATTCAAGTTCAGTCAAAGATTCATCTCACTCCCCACACTCCCTTCACCCCACAAAAAACATAAACCCAGCATTTGCTGAATCTAGGGGAAGGTCATCATTTCTTTGTGTGAGCTAAGTATTCAATTCCCAACTATTTTAGGCGAGAGTATTTGACCTTTCAGGAGTTCACTGTTGTTCACAGAGTGTGAAGATGGAGGAACTCTGATTCTAGGAGGGGCTTGCTCTTCTCCTACTGGCTTCATTGCAGCTCAGGTTCTGATCCTTTAAAATGGATGCCTGAGTGGAGGGGAGGGAAGAGCATGTGCTTGATAGCAAGGCCCAAACCTGGGAAAAGGCTTACCTGGGCTTGGTGCATTTTGGTCTGAATGATTTGTAAATGCCCTTTGGGACCTGTGGATTCTCATGACCTCTTCCAAGAACATGAGCGCTTTTATCATCTCTGCCATCTCTTCTCTTTTAGACGTCAGGAATCTTGGAGCCGTTCTTGGATCAGAGAATTGAGTGACATTCTCAAGTGCACGTTGACACTCCAAATGTTTCTGCGAGTATCACAGAGGTTCAGTAGGTCTCATGAATGTCTTTCGAGCCTGGTATTCTCTAGAGATGTCTCCATGCCGGTATTCTCCATTGTAGCGGAACAACTCTCATCAATATGTTCGCATCTCTCCTCAATCCGTGCAGCCAGCTTTTCTGCCAGCTTCTCTTCGTGTCTCCCATAAAGTCGACTTCAACAGGACTTGGCAAGTCTGAAAGTACCTCGGAGGTTCACCAGTAAGCTGATGACAGGCAGATCTTCCACTGTCTGCCCTTTCAGGTTCTGGAAACTTATCCGTGAACTTAGGTCTTTTGGCAGCTGATTTATCTCGAACTTACACAGCGTCCAGAACAAAAGACCTAAGCCAATCTCCACAAGGGCGGCAGCCCCTCCATCACACTGATCCACCCACAGAATTCTGCCCAGTTACCTTGGATCCACCAGCCACAACAAACCTCGCGGTACACACCAAGATTCCACCTAGAATCCAACCGGTAACTGCCATCCCCAATGGTTGCTCAATATTGTGACTTTTGGGGGAGGGGCTGCATTAAACGAGAGGTTCCTAAGTTAAATGTGATTCTATCCACTAGCGTGCCACTGTCCTTTTATCTTCCCTCTTTCCTTTGGTTCAGATCTGTATATACAGTACAAACGGAGGGAAGTGTGTCCATTTTTAGTTTATGGTTTCACACGTCTTGAAACTTTCTAACAGCTCACAGTACACAGAGACCCCACTAAAGGAAACTCATGTTTGTGTAATATCCATTCACCCAGAATACATATACGTCTGTTGCTTTCTGCTGAAACACCCACGCTCTCATTAAATGGATCCACTTGTTTCATGGGGGCTGAAATTCCGAGAAATGAAACCAATCCCAATGTGCACTTTACTGTCTGTCTCGTTTGCTCTTAGTACAGTTTTGCAGAGCTACTTTTCTTTGTTGTAGGCTTATGCCGTTTCTTCTCTACTTAGGGTAGAATATGGCATTCATTCTTGCTGTTGGAAGAATTGTAATTCTATATCACGGACTATGACCAAATCTTATTCAAAATCGTCATTTGGTTTAGGTCACGATATGCTCTTTTGAATCAATATTTATGAATATTAAGGCACGCGTCTGTGTTCTGAATACAAGTGTGTTGAGTACATTTAAGCTGCGATACTGGGTCGGTGCGTGCTGAATGATCCTTGACATCACTTTGCGTATTTTGTTTTGAATACTCATGGTTTCTTTGGTATATGTCAGCCAACCGTACCCTTTTGGTGTCTGTTTGTTTGTTTGACTGTTTGTTTGTTTGCTTGTTGTTGGTTTTGCAAACACATTAGGCCATGCATCACTCCGTTTGCTTCAATCAGAGAGTCATATATGTGAATCACTTCAGATAGTGCTTAAAACCACCTATGATTTCCTGCTACCCTCTCCCATCTTATGGCTTTGATGTCCTCCTTGCCTTCTTCTTGTTTCTTGTTTGTAACTCACGCTCTTCTTGCATTTCCAATAATGGTTTTTCTTATTTCCATTTCATCTTGCTACTTTTCTATTCAGGGTAGAATTCTCAATCTTTCTTTTAGGATAAGTTTTGAACTGCTGAATTCTTTTAAGCTTTGCTGGTCTGTGAATTTCCCTAGCTCTGCCGTTATTAGAAATGGCAGTCATGTGGCATAGGCTACCCATGATTACAGCTTGTTCTCATTCAGGTTATGGCCTATGTCCTTGCACTCCTCCCTGTTCTGCAATATTTCTGCCGGGATATGAGCTGAAACCCCTCTGGAGGTTCTGTTGTGACTAAATTGCTTTCCTCTAGATGCATTTTAAATCACTGGGGTGATCATGAACTTTGTTGATTTGAATTATACAGCTGCAAGTAGGTCTATTGGAAATCCGCCTCCTTTGGACGCTGTGTAGTTCCTGAATTCGTATAGATGATTATTTCTTGTCTTTCAGCATGTTCCAGTCTGACTTTTCTACAAATATCTTTTCAGGCTTTTTTTTGTTTATCATGCTTTTCCATCTGGGACTCTTACGAATCATACTCTTCCATGCTTTGTCTTACCCCAGGCTTCAACAGCAATGTTTGCATTGGTTTGCACTTCTTTTTCTATGTCTTCTTCGGATCGAGGGATTTCTGTTCCCCTGTCTTCACAGTCTTTCACGAATCCGTCTGCATTATCAAGTCTGCTTTGGACTGACTTTAGCCCTGGTATTGTCTCATCCTTGGGTTTTGTGATATTATTTGGCTCGTTTTTAGAGTTTCTCTTCTCCTTTCCCGGTATACTGCCTTTTGTGATTCTGAGACATTGTTGAACTTCATGTTTTCCTCACCTCAGTTTTCAATACATGCTCTGGTAGCGTTTTGCAGTCTAGATGTATGAAAGCTTATTTATTGGGCCTTCAAACTCTTTGGAACTGAAAATGGTACTTCCTGTTTCTTTTACTATACTTCTTTATCTCTACTGGTCAAGTAATATCAGGTATCTAATATAGATTTATAGGGCTTTGTTAAGTGAAAATTTTAGACCATTTGGTGTACAAAGTTCCATGATATTTCTGTGAGGACAATTTCCCTAGGCATTGATTACAAGTCCTGTTCCTGTGTGTGTTGTCTGGTACATCTCTATTTGCTGGTGTTGCCTTTGTTGTGATGAGCACACCTTAATATTTCAATCAGTTAAACTTCGTTTTATTGCACTTACCTCATAATTCTGAAAGGGCAGAGTACATTTCGTCTTCTGGAAATGAAGCTTAAAGCTTTTCAGCTCGGTATTCTGCTGTACGTCATCTTGGAATCTTTCCAAAACAGCGAACTGAGAGTGCGCTTGTGATTTCTATTGCCATGGGAATGTCCCAATGATACCAGTTCTTCCCAGAGCTTCTCTGTCTACAGAAACACCAGTGGAAACATATGTATGGATGTCATACATCAGGGCCTGCTGGAATGATCCAGCAGACCGAACTTTGTGTCCTCTGGGCAGTAGAATGTCAGTGCCATCCTAAATGTAGCATCTGCATTTGGGAGATAATGCTGAAGGAAATGCTTTAACTTCTCACGTTGTGGACTTTGACCACTCTCCCTTGATCCCTCATCCTTGGGTCATGGGTGCACGAATGTAACCACAGAGTTGTACCGAGTTCTCTTCCTCAAACCAATCCTTAATCCCTGTCCAGGTTATGACTGTAGCAGATCCTAAAGTTTGAATACTGATTTCAAACCAAAGGGCAACTGAATCCCTCAGACCAGATGCACGGCTCCTCTAGTTGGGCCCCACACGTGCTCTATTGGCAAAACGCCAAATTGATCCTGGGCCTGCAAGATGCAGTGGATGTGGCCATGGCACATATCGAAAACCTCAACCACACACGCCAATGTGGTTGCTTTCTTACTGGGGTAACAGGTCGGTTTGCTCTCTTGATAGAACCCACCACAACCCACAACGCACTCCAGATCCCTGAGACTCAGCGTGTGCCATTATCTGTAGCTCTATACCTCATTTTCCGCTGCCTCTGCTAGCTCAAGTTTGGCAGATCGGATCTTGGTCTCAGAATCAATTGTGGGGATATTTTGTGCTGATTTATATGAGTTATGTCAGCCAAGCACCTGCTGTGCACTCTTCTAACACTCAGCGCATTACCTACAGTCCCATGTGGGCTGTCCGCTTGAGAGTGTGCGTCCAAGTAAAACAGAGTTTCACCTTTGCTTCTCCATCAGCAGTGGTCAGATCCTGCACAGATTTCCATTCTCTACTTTGCCTTCTCCTGCTTCCAGGTTTTCTGAGGCCTCAGCCTGTCTTTGGAAGTAACAGACCACTCTTCGGAAAGTGTCCTGTGCCAAGGGCTGGGTGAGTGAAGTTTACATTGCTGTGTACATGGGAGGGAGTGAGTGCAGGTTGCACTGGTTCTCTGCCAAATGGGCATCGATAAATCAACACTTTCCAGATGTAATTCACAGAAATGTGATGTTTGTTTAGCTCTGTTTTCTATAAAGCCATGGTTGGAGGGATTGTCCGAAGACTCCAATTTTGACATTGGTTTGATAACACAGTTGCAGAATTTAAGAAGGTTAATAGAATTGATTTACATGTTTTGGGATTTATATGAAAATGAAGTTAGTGTTTGAAACGTACTAAATTTACCTAGAAGTCAGACTTGTCAATTTTTGTAACATTATGTCAGCTCTAAGAAAAATGTAGACACATAGAAAGTAAAATCGCAGTCCAAAATGTTGAAGGGGACATGTCAACTCTTTACTTTTGAAGCCTCCAACACCAACAGGAACCATGAAGTACCTATTGAAACCATGAAATTACCGAGAACCTGGTTTTCCGTTGTGCATGTGGTGCCCTATATTCCCAATGACACATACTGGCCAATGTTGGCATTTCAAGGGGTAACATTCCTCTCTAGGAAAGTACAAGAATACCAAACAAAATATATACATTTAGGCTTGATTCCAAAAGCACATACTTGCATTTTAGCTATGAGAACCCTGCTGCAGCTATGCTAGGCTACTGAAAAGCAGGTGTTCTTCTATCAGTGATGAGAACGCTTAATCATCCGATCATGTTGGGTAAAGCAATTTAACACAACCAAGTCTGCACCCCCAATATATCGTGCACCCGGTGCTTGGCTGAAGAGAAAGACGGTCCACCAAACCTGTGTCTTTAAAGGCTTTCACGACTTTTACAGATCAGGTCACTATCTGACATAATATTTACCTATACTGTCTTGAAAAACTGAGGCCTAGTATATATTCAAGTTCAGTCAAAGATTCATCTCACTCCCCACACTCCCTTCACCCCACAAAAAACATAAACCCAGCATTTGCTGAATCTAGGGGAAGGTCATCATTTCTTTGTGTGAGCTAAGTATTCAATTCCCAACTATTTTAAGCGAGAGTATTTGACCTTTCAAGAATTCACTGTTGTTCACAGAGTGTGAAGATGGAGGAACTCTGATTCTAGGAGGGGCTTGCTCTTCTCCTACTGGCTTCATTGCGGCTCAGGTTCTGATCCTTTAAAATGGATGCCTGAGTGGAGGGGAGGGAAGAGCATGTGCTTGATAGCAAGGCCCAAACCTGGGAAAAAGCTTACCTGGGCTTGGTGCATTTTGGTCTGAATGATTTGTAAATGCCCTTTGGGACCTGTGGATTCTCATGACCTCTTCCAAGAACATGAGCGCTTTTATCATCTCTGGCATCTCTTCTCTTTTAGACGTCAGGAATCTTGGAGCCGTTCTTGGATCAGAGAATTGAGTTACATTCTCAAGTGCACGTTGACACTCCAAATGTTTCTGCCAGAATCACAGAGGTTCAGTAGGTCTCATGAATGTCTTTCGAGCCTGGTATTCTCTAGAGATGTCTCCATGCCGGTATTCTCCATTGCAGCGGAACAACTCTCATCAATATGTTCGCATCTCTCCTCAATCCGTGCAGCCAGCTTTTCTGCCAGCTTCTCTTCGTGTCTCCCATAAAGTCGACTTCAACAGTACTGGGCAAGTCTGAAAGTACCTCGGAGCATCACCAGTTAGCTGATGACAGGCAGATCTTCCACTGTCTGCCCTTTCAGGTTCTGGAAAATTACCCGTGAACTTAGGTCTTTTGGCAGCTGATTTATCTCGAAATTACACAGCGTCCAGAACAAAAGACCTAAGCCAATCTCCACAAAGGGCGGCAGCCCCTCCATCACACTGATCCAACCACAGAATTTTGCCCAGTTACCTTTGATCCACCAGCCACAACAAACCTCGCGGTACACACCAAGATTCCACCTAGAATCCAACCGGTAACTGCCATCCCCAATGGTTGCTCAATATTGTTACAGTTGGGGGAGGGGCTGCATCATACGAGAGGTTCCTAAGCTAAATGTGATTCTATCCACTAGCGTGCCACTGTCCTTTTACCTTCCCTCTTTCCTTTGGTTCAGATCTGTATATACAGTACAAAAGGAGGGAATTGTGTCCATTTTTATTTTATGGTTTCACACGTCTTGATACTTTCTAACAGCTCACATTACACAGAGACCCCACTAAAGGAAACTCATGTTTGTGTAATATTCATTCACCCAGAATACATATCCGTCTGTTGCTTTCTGCTAAAACACCCACGCTCTCATTAAATGGATCCACTTGTTTCATGGGGGCTGAAATTCCGAGAAATGAAACCAATCCCAATGTGCACTTTACTGTCTGTCTCATTTGCTCTTAGTACAGTTTTGCAGAGCTACTTGTCTTTGTTATAGGCTTATGACGTTTCTTTTCTACTTAGGGTAGAATATGGCATTCATTCTTGCTTTTGGAAGAATTGTAATTCTATATCACGGACTATGACCAAATCTTATTCAAAATCGGCATTTGGGTTAGGTCACGATATGCTCTTTTGAATCAATATTTATGAATATTAAGGCACGCGTCTGTGTTCTGAATACAAGTGTGTTGAGTACATTTAAGCTGTGATACTGGGTCGGTGCGTGCTGAATGATCCTTGACATCACTTTGCGTATTTTGTTTTGAATACTCATGGTTTCTTTGGTATATGTCAGCCAACCGTACCCTTTTGGTGTCTGTTTGTTTGTTTGACTGTTTGTTTGTTTGCTTGTTGTTGGTTTTGCAAACACATTAGGCCATGCATCACTCCGTTTGCTTCAATCAGAGAGTCATATATGTGAATCACTTCAGATAGTGCTTAAAATCACCTATGATTTCCTGCTACCCTCTCCCATCTTATGGCTTTGATGTCCTCCTTGCCTTCTTCTTGTTTCTTGTTTGTAACTCACGCTCTTCTTGCATTTCCAATAATGGTTTCTCTTATTTCCATTTCATCTTGCTACTTTTCTATTCAGGGTAGAATTCTCAATCTTACATTTAGGATAAGTTTTGAACTGCTGAATTCTTTTAAACTTTGAAGGTCTGTGAATTTCCCTAGCTCTGCCGTTATTAGAAATGGCAGTCATGTGGCATAGGCTACCCATGATTACAGCTTGTTCTCATTCAGGTTATGGCCAATGTCCTAGCACTCCTCACTGTTCTGCAATATTTCTTCTGAGATATGAGCTGAAACCCCTCTGGAGGTTCTGTTGTGATTAAATTGCTTTCCTCCAGATGCATTTTAAATCACTGGGGTGATCATGAACTTTGTTGATTTGAATTAAACAGCTGCAAGTAAGTCTATTGGGATTCCACCTCCTTTGGATTCTGTGTAGTTCTTGAAATCGTATAGATGATTGTTTCTTGTATTTCAGCTCTTTTCAGTCTGACTTTTCTACAATTATCATTTCAGGCTTTTTTTTTTGTTAATCTTGCTTTTCCATCTGGGACTCTTACGAATCATACTCTTTCATGCTTTGTCTTACCCCAGGCTTCAACATCAATGTTAGCATTGGTTTTCACTTCTTTTTCTATGTCTTCTTCTGATCGAGGGATTTCTGTTCCCCTGTCTTCACAGGCTTTCACGAGTCCATCTGCATTATCAAGTCTGCTTTGGACTGACTTTAGCCCTGGTATTGTCTCATCCTTTGGTTTTGTGATATTATTTGGCTCGTTTTTAGAGTTTCTCTTCTCCTTTCCCGGTATACTGCCTTTTGTGATTCTGAGACACTTTTTATTTCATGTTTTCCTCACCTCAGTTTTCATTACTTGCTCTGGTAGCGTTTTGCAGTCTAGAAGTTTGAAAGCTTATTTTTTGGGCCTTCAAGCTCTTTGGAACTGAAAATTGTATTTCCTGTTTCTTTTACTATACTTCTTTATCTCTACATTTCATGTAATATCAGGTATCAAATATAGATTTTTCGGGGTTTGTTAAGTGAAAATTTTAGACCATTGGGTGTACAAAGTTCCATGATATTTCTGTGAGGACAATTTTCCCTAGGCATTGATGCCATGTCCTGTTCCTTTGTGTTTTGTCTGGTATTTCTCTAATTGCTGGTGTTGCCTTTGTTGTGATGAGCACACCATATTATTTCAATCAGAAAATCTTCGTTTTATTGCACTTACCTCACAATTCTGAAAGTGCAGAGTACACTTCCTCTTCTGGAAATGAAGCTTAAATATTTTCAGCTCGGCATTCTTCTGTACGTAATCTTGGAGTCTTTCCAAAACAGCAAACTGAGAGTCCGCTTGTGATTTCTATTGCCATGGAAATGTCCCAATGTTACCAGTTCTTCCCAGAGCTTCTCTGTCTACCGAAACACCAGTGGAAACATATGTATGGATGTCATACATCAGGGACTGCAGGAATGATCCCGCAGACCGATCTTTGTGTCCACTGGGCATTACCATGTCAGTGCCATCTAAAATGTAGCATCTGTTTTGGGAGATAATGCTGAAGGAAATGCTTCAACTTCTCACGTTGTGGACTTTGACCACTCTCCCTTGATCCCTCATCCTTGGGTCATGGGTGCCCAAATGCAACCACAGAGCTGTACCGGATTCTCTTCCTCAAACCAATCCATAATCCCTGTCCAGGTTATTGCTGTAGCAGATCCTAAAGCTTTTGATACTGATTTCAAACCAAAGGGCAACTGAATCCCTCAGACCAGATGAACGGCTTCTCTAGTTGAGCCCCACACGTGCTCTATTTGCAAAATGCCAAATTGATCCTGGGCCTGCAAATGCAGTGGATGTGGCCATGTCACATATCGAAAACCTCAAACTCACACGCCAATGTGTTTGATTTCTTACTGGGGTAACAGGTCGATTTGCTCTCTTGATAGAACACACCACAACCCACAACGCACTCCAGATCACTGAGACTCAGCGTGTGCCGTTATCTGTAGCTCTATACCTCATTTTCCACTGCCTCTGCTAGCTCCAATTTGGCAGATCGGATCATAGTCTCAGAATCAATTGTGGGGATATTTTGTGCTGATTTCTATGAGATGTCAGCCAAGCTTCTGCTGTGCACTCTTCTAACACTCAGCGCATTACCTACAATCCCATGTGTGCTGTCCGCTTGAGAGTGTGCATCCAAGTAAAACAGAGTTTCACCTTTGCTGCTCCATCAGCAGAGGTCAGATCCTGCACAGATTTCCATTCTCTACTTTGCCTTCTGCTGCTTCCAGGTTTTCTGAGGCCTCAGCCTGTCTTTGGAAGTAACAGACCACTCTTCGGAAAGTGTCCTGTGCCAAGGGCTGGGTGAGTGGAAGTTTACATTGCTGTGTACATGGGAGAGAGTGAGCGCAGGGTGCACTGGTTCTCTGCCAACTGGGCATCGATAAATCAACACTTTCCAGATGTAATTCACAGAAATGTGATGTTTGTTTAGCTCTGTTTTCTATAAAGCCATGGTTGGAGGGGTTTTCCGAAGACTCCAATTTTGACATTGTGTTGATAACACAGTTGCAGTTTCTAAGAAGTTTAATAGAATTGATTTACATGTTTTGGGATTTATATGAAAATGAAGTTAGTGTTTGAAACGTACTAAATTTACCTAGAAGTCAGACTTGTCAATTTTTGTAATATTATGTCAGCTCTAAAAAAAATGTAGACAGATAGAAAGTAAAATCGCAGTCCAAAATGTTGAAGGGGACATGTCAACTCTTTACTGTTGAAGCCTCCAACACCAACAGGAACAATGAAGTACCTATTGAAACCATGAAATAACCGAGAACTTGGGATTCCGTTGTGCATGTGGTGCCCTATATTGCCAATGACACATACTGGCCAATGTTGGCATTTCAAGGGGTAACGTTCCTCTCTAGGAAAGTACAAGAAAAACCAAACAAAATATATACATTTAGGCTTGATTTCAAAAGCACATACAGGCATTTTAGCTATGAGAACCCTGCTACAGCTATGCTAGGCTACTGAAAACAGGTGTACTTCTATCAGTGATGAGAAGGCTTAATCATCCGATCATGTTGGGTAAAGCAATTTAACACAACCAAGTCTGCATCCCCAATATATCGTGCACCCGGTGCTTGGCTGAAGAGAAAGACGGTCCACAAACCTTTGTCTTTAAAGCTTTCACGACTTTTACAGATCAGGTCACTATCTGACATAATATTTACCTATACTGTCTTGAAAAACTGAGGCCTAGTAAATATTCAAGTTCAGTCAAAGATTCCTCTCACTTACCACACTCCCTTCACCCAAGACAAGACATAAACCCAGCATTTGCTGAATCTATGGGAAGGTCATCATTTCTTTGTGTGATCTAAGTATTCAATACCCAACTATTTTAGGCGATATTATTTGACCGTTCAGGATTTCACTGTTTTTCACAGAGAGTGAAGATGGGGGAACTCTGATTCTAGGAGGGGCTTGCTCTTCTCCTACTGTTATCATTGCAGCTCAGATTCAGATCCTTTAAAATGGATGCCTGAGTGGAGGGGAGGGAAGAGCACGTGCTTGATAGCAAGGACCAAACCTGGGAAAATGCTTACCTGGGCTTGGTGCATTTTGGTCTGAATCGTTTGTAAATGCCCCTTGGGACATGTGGATTCTCATGTCCTCTTCCAAGAACATGAGCGCTTTTATCATCTCTGCCATCTCTTCTCTTTTAGACGTCAGGAATCTTGGAGCCGTTCTTGGAGCAGTGAATGGAGTGACTTTGTCAAGTGCACGTTGACACTCCGAATATTTCTGCCAGTATCACAGAGGTTCAGTAGGTCTCATGAATGACTTTCGAGCCTGGTATTCTCTAGAGATGTCTCCATGCCGGTATTCTCCATTGTAGCGGAACAACTCTCATCAATATGTTCGCATCTCTCCTCAATCCGTGCAGCCAGCTTTTCTGCCAGCTTCTCTTCGTGTCTCCCATAAAGTCGACTTCAACAGGACTGGGCAAGTCTGAAAGTACCTCGGAGCCTCACCAGTAAGCTGATGACAGGCAGATCTTCCACTGTCTGCCCTTTCAGGTTCTGGAAACTTACCCGTGAACTTAGGTCTTTCGGCAGCAGCATTATCTCGAACTTACACAGCGTCCAGAACAAAAGACCTAAGCCAATCTCCACAAAGGGCGGCAGCCCCTCCATCACACTGATCCCCCCACAGAATTCTGCCCAGTTACCTTGGATCCACCAGCCAAAACAAGCCTCGCGGTACACACCAAGATTCCACCTAGAATCCAAACGGTATCTGCCATCCCCAATGGTTGCTCAATATTGTTACAGTTGGGGGAGGGGCTGCATCAAACGAGAGGTTCCTAAGTTAAATGTGATTCTATCCACTAGCGTGCCACTGTCCTTTTATCTTCCCTCTTTCCTTTGGTTCAGATCTTTATATACAGTACAAACGGAGGGAAGTGTGTCCATTTTTAGTTTAAAGTTTCACACGTCTTGAAACTTTCTAACAGCTCACAGTACACAGAGACCCCAATAAAGGAAACTCATTTTTGTGTAATATCCATTCACCCAGAATACATATCCGTCTTTTGATTTCTGCTGAAACACTCACGCTCTCAGAAAATGGATCCATTTTTTTCATGGGGGCTGAAATTCCGAGAAATGAAACCAATCCCAATGTGCACTTTACTGTCTGTCTCGTTTGCTCTTAGTACAGTTTTGCAGAGCTACTTGTCTTTGTTATAGGCTTATGCCGTTTCTTCTCTACTTAGGGTAGAATATGGCATTTATTCTTGCTGTTGGAAGAATTGTAAATCTATATCACGGACTATGACCAAATCTTATTCAAAATCTGCATTTGGGTTAGGTCACGATATGCTCTTTTGAATCAATATTTATGAATATTAAGGCACGCATCTGTGTTCTGAATACAAGTGTGTTGAGTACATTTAAGCTGCGATAATGTGTCGTTGCGTGCTGAATTATACTTGACATCACTTTGAGTATTTTGTTTTGAATACTCATGGTTTCTTTGGTATATGTCAGCCAACCGTAACCCTTTTGTGTCTGTTTGTTTGTTTGATTGTTTGTTTGTTTGCTTGTTGTTGGTTTTGCAAACACATTAGGCCATGCATCACTCCGTTTGCTTCAATCAGAGAGTCATATATGTGAATCATTTCAGATAGTGCTTAAAATCACCTATGATTTCCTGCTACCCTCTCCCATCTTATGGCTTTGATGTCCTCCTTGCCTTCTTCTTGTTTCTTGTTTGTAACTCACGCTCTTCTTGCATTTCCAATAATGGTTTTTCTCATTTCCATTTCATCTTGCTACTTTTCTATTCAGGGTAGAATTCTCAATCTTTCTTTTAGGATAAGTTTTGAACTGCTGAATTCTTTTAACCTTTGCTGGTCTGTGAATTTCCCTAGCTATGTCGTTATTAGAAATGGAAGTCATGTGGCATAGGATACCCATGATTACAGCTTGTTCTCATTCAGGATATGGCCTATGTCCTTGCACTCCTCCCTGTTCTGCAATTTTTCTGCCGAGATATGAGCTGAAACCCCTCTGGAGGTTCTGTTGTGACTAAATTGCTTTCCTCTAGATGCATTTTAAATCACTGGGGTGATCATGAACTTTGTTGATTTGAATTATACAGCTGCAAGTAATTCTATTGGGATTCCACCTCCTTTGGACTCTTTGTAGTTCCTGAATTCATATAGATGATTCTTTCTTGTCTTTCAGCAAGTTTCAGTCTGACTTTTCTACAATTATCTTTTCTGGCTTTTTTTGGTTAATCTTGCTTTTCCATCTGGGACTCTTACGAATCTTACTCTTTCATGCTTTGTCTTACACCAGGCTTCAACATCAATGTTAGCATTGGTTTTCACTTCTTTTTCTATGTCTTCTTCTGATCGAGGGATTTCTGTTCCCCTGTCTTCACAGGCTTTCACGAGTCCGTCTGCATTATCAAGTCTGCTTTGGACTGACTTTAGCCCTGGTATTGTCTCATCCTTGGGTTTTCTGATATTATTTGGCTCGTTTTTAGAGTTTCTCTTCCCCTTTCCAGGTATACTGCCTTTTGTGTTTCCGAGACAATGTTGTACTTCATGTTTTCCTCACCTCTTCTTTCAATACTTGCTCTGATAGCGTTTTGCATTCTAGTTGTTTGGTAGCTTATTTTTTGTCCCTTCAATCACTTTGGATCAGAAAATTGTACTTCCTGTTTCTTTTACTATGCTTCTTTATCTCTACTGTTCAAGTACTATCAGGTATTATTTGTAGACTTATACGGCTTTGTTAATTGAATATTATAGACTCTTGGGTGTACGCAATTCCATATTTCTCTGAGGACAATTTTTCCTTGTCATTGATGCCAAGTCATGTTCCTGTGTGTGTTGTCTGTTATATCTGTAATTGCTGGTGTTGCTTTGTTGTGGTGAACACGCTATAATATTTTGAGTATTATATCCTCATTTTTATTATGCTTATCTCAGAATTCTGGTAGTGCACAGAATACTTCCTCTTGTGGAAATGAAGCTTCTAAACATTTTCAACTCTGCATTTTGCTGTATGTCATTTTGGAGTGTTTCCAAAACAGGAAACTGACAGTGAGTTTGTGCTTTCTATTGCCATGGGTATGTCCCAATATTACCAGTTCTTCCCAGAGCTTCTCTGTCTACAGGAACACCAGTGGAAACTTATCTATGGATGTCATACAACAGGGCCTGCTGGAATGATCCTGCAGACCGATGTATGTGTTCTCGGTGCAGTAACATTTCTGTGCCATCGAAAATGTACCATCTGCATTTGGGAAAATGCTCAATGAAATTCTTCATCTTCTCACACTGCAGAATTTGACCACTCTTCCTTGTTCTCTCATCCTTTTGTCATGTGTGCACGAAGGGAAGAACAGCTGTTCTGCATCCTCTGCCTCAAACCAAAATGTAATCCCACTCCAGACATTGAATGTAGCAGATCCTAATGCTTTTAATACTGATTTCAAACCCAAGGCCTCTGGTTCCCCCAGACCTGATGCACAGTATCTCTGATTGAGCCCAACATGTGCTCTCTTGGCAAAATGCCAAATTGGTCCCTGGTCCTGCAGATGCAGTGGATGTGGCCATGGGACTTATTGATAAACTCAAACTTGCAAGCTAGTGTGGTTGCTTTCTCATTGGGGTCACAAGTCAGTTTGCTCTCTTGATAGGACCCACCACATCCCACAACGCAATCCAGATCCCTGAGAGTAAGCGTGTGCCGTCATCCGTAGCCCTATCCCTCATTTTCTGCTGCCTCTGCCAGCACAAATTTGGCAGCTCGGGTCTTGGTCTCAGATTAAATTCTGGGGATATTTGGTGCTGATTTCTTTGAGTCCTGTCAGCCAAGCATCTGCTGTGCACTCTTCTAACACTCCACTCATCACCCTCAATCCCATGTGTGCTGTCTGCTAGAGAGTGTGCATCCAAGTAAAGCAGAGTTTCACCTTTGCTGCTCCATTACCAGATTTCAGATCCTGTAGTGGTTTCCATTCTCTACATTGTCTTCTCCTCCTTCCAGGTTTCTGAGGCCTCATCCTGTCTTTGGAATTAACAGACCACTCTTCAGCAATGTCCTTTTCCAAGGGCTGGTTGAGTGGATGTTTACATTGCTGTGTGCATAGGAGCGAGTGAGCACATGATGCACTTGTTCCCTGCCAACTGGGCAGTGATAAATCAACACTTTCCAGATATAATTCGCAGAAATATGATGTTTACTTAGCTCTGTTTTCTATAAAGCCATGGTGGAAGTGTTTGTCCGAACACATTAGTTTTGACATTGTGTTGATAACTCAGTTGCAGTCTTTAAAAAGGTTAGAATAATTGATTTACATGTTTGAAATTTATATGAATATGAAGTTAGTTTTCAAAACATACTAAATCTGCCTAGAGGAAAGACTTGTCAATTTTTGTTACTTTTGTCAGCTCTAAGGAAAAAATAGACAGATAGAATATAAAATAGCAGTCCAATATTTTGACGGGGCATGTCAACCCTTTAATGTTGAATCCTCCAACACTGACAGAAAGGATGAACTAACTATTGGAACCAAGAAATAACCCCCAACCTGGGATTCCATTGTGCATGTGTTGCCGTTTCTTCCCAATGGCACATATTGGCCAATGTTTTCATTTCAAGGGGTATCATTCTTCTAGAGGAAAACACAAGAAAAACCAAATAAAATATGTACATTTTGGCTTCATTTCAAAAGCACCTAGAGGCATTATATCTATGAGAATCCTGCTGTAGCTATACGAGGCTATCGAGAATCAGGTGTTCTTCTATCAGTGATGACAAAGATTAATCGTCTGATCATGTTGGTAAAGCAATTTAACATAACATTGTCTGCATCCCATGATATAGTCCACCCGGTGCTTGAATGAAGGGAAAAGACGGTACACATAAATTATGTCCTTTAATGTCCTTGGCGACTTTTACAGTTCAGTTCAATAACTGACATAATATTTACCAATACTGTCTTGAAATACTGAGGCATAATACTTATTCAAGTTCAGTCAAAGATTCTCCTCACTTACCACACTCCCTTCACCCCAAAAAGACATAACCAGAGCATTTGCTGAATCTAGGGGAAGGTCATCATTTCTTTGTGTTAGCTAAATATTCAAATCCTAGCTATTTTAGTTGAGAGTATTTGACCTTTGTGGATTTCACAGTTGTTCACAGAGTGTGAAGTTGTAGGAACTCTGATTCTAGGAGGGGCTTGCTCTTCTCCTACTGGCTTCATTGCAGCTCAGGTTCTGATCCTTTAAAATGGATGCCTGAGTGGAGGGGAGGGAAGAGCAAGTGCTTGATAGCAAGGCCCAAGCCTGTGAAAAGGCTTACCTGGGCTTGGTGCATTTTGGTCTGAATGGTTTGTAAATGCCCCTTGGGACATGGGGATTCTCACAAATTATTCCACCAACATGAGCGATTTTATCATCTCTGCCATCTCTTCTCTTTAGAAGTCAAGAATCTTGGATCCATTCTTGGAGCAGAGAACTGAGTAACTTCCTCAAGTGCATGTTGATACTCCATAATTTCTGCCAGTATCAACGAGGCTCAATATGTCTCATGAATGTCTTTTGAGCCTGGTATTCTCTACCGAAGTATCCATGACTGTGTCCTCAATTGTAGCAGGACAACTCTCATCAATGTGTTCTCATATCTCCTCAAACCATGTAGCCAGGTTTTCTTCCAGCTTCTCTTTAAATCTCCCATAAATTAGACTTCTACATGACTGGGCAAGTCTGAAAGATCCTCGGAACGTAACCAGTATGCTGATGACTGGCAGATGTTCCACTGTCAGCCCTTTCAGTTTCTGGAAACTGACCCGTGAACTCAGGTATTTGGGCAGAAGCAGTATCTCGAACTTACCCAGCTTCCCGAACTAAAGACATAAGACAAGCTCCACAGAGGGTGGCAGCCCTTCCATCACACCAATCCACCCATGGAACTCTGCCCAGTTACCTTGGGCCCACCAGCCACAACAAGCTGCACTGTACACACCAAAATTCCACCTGGAATCCAAACAGTACCTGCCATCCCGAATGGTTGCTACATCTTGTCAGTGTTTGGGAGGGGCTGCATCAGACGAGAGGTTCCTAAGGTAAATGTGAATCTCTCCAGTAGCATCCCATGGTCCTTTTTTTCTTCCTTCTTTCCTTTTGTTCTCATCCCTATACACAGTACAAACGGAGGGAAGTGTGTCCATTTTTAGTTTATGGTTTCATACGTCTTTAAACTTTCTAACTGTTAACAGTACAAAAAGACCCACTAAAGGAATCTTATGTTTGTGTAATATCCATTCACCCAGAATACATATCCGTTTGTTGCTTTTCTGCTGAAACACCCACACTCTAAGAACATGTATCCATTTGTTCCATCGGGGCTGAAATTCCTAGAAATGAAACCAATCCCATTGTGCACTTTACTGACTGACTCTTTTGCTCTTAGTACAGTTCTGCAGAGCTACTTTCCTTTGTTTTAGGCTTATGCCATTTCTTCTGTATGTAGGGTAGAATATGCCATTCATTCATCATGTTGAAAGACTTCTAAATCTATACCACGGACTAGGAATCCATTTTAATCAAAATAGAGATTTGGGTTAGGAGACAATGTGCTATTATGAATCAAAATTTATGAATATTAATGCACGCATCTGTTTTCTGAATACAAGTCTTTTGAGTACTTGCATGCCTCGAAACTTTGTCAATGCGTACTGAATGATCCTTGACATTACTTTGAGTATTTTTATTTAATTTTTCATGGTTCCTTTGGATAGGTGTCTGCCAAGCGTACTCTTTTGATGTTTGTTTCTTTGTTCAATTGTTTGTTTTCTTATTCTTTGTTTTGCAAACTCATTAGGCCATGCATCTCTCCGTTTGATTCAGAGAGTCATATATGCTGATTAACTTAGTATAGTGCTGAAAATCACCTATGTTTTCCTGCTTCCCTCTCCCATCTTTAGGATTTTGATGTCCTCCTTGCCTTCTTCTTGTTTATTCTTTGAAACTCATTGCTCTAATTGCATTTCCAATAATGGTATTCTTATATCCATTTCGTCTTGCTACTTTTCTATTCTGTTTAGAATTCTCAATCCTTTTTTTAATATTAGTTTCGAACTGCTGTAATCTTTTAAGTATTGCCGGTCTGTGAAATTCTCTAGTTCTGCCATTATTAGAAATGGTAGTCTTGTGGCATAGGCTACCCTAGATTGCAGCTTTTACTCATTCAAGATTTGGTATATGTCCTGGCACTATTACATCTCCTGTACTATTTGTGTCGAGATATCAGCTGAAAACCCTCTGGAGATTCTGTTGTGACTAAGTTGCTTTCCTCTACGTGCATTAAGAATCACTTGGTTGACCATGAACTTTGTTGCTTTGAATAATACAGCTTCTTGTAGGTCTATTTTAATTCCACCTCCTTTGGACACTTGTACTTCCTGAATTCGTATAGATGACTGCTTCTTGGCTTTAAGGAAGTTTCTGTCTGATTTTTCTGCAAATATATTTCAGACTTTTCTTCTTTATCTCTTGCTAATTCATCTGGGACACTTATGAATCATAATCTTTCATGCTTTGTATTACCCTGTGATTCAACAGCGATGATTGCATTGATTTTCACTTGCTTTTCTATGTCATCTACTAATCGAGGGATTTCTATTCCTCTGTCATCACAGTCATTCAAGAGTCCCTCTGCATTATCTATTCTGCTTGGGAATGACTTTAGCCCTGGTATTATCTCATCCATTGAGTTTTCTGATATTCTTTCGCTCATCTTTAGAGGTTCTCTTCCCCTTTTCTGGTATTCTGTCTTTTGTGATTCTGAGACACTGTTGTTCTACAGTGTTTTCCTCACCTCAGTTTTCAATACATTCTCTGGTAGCGTTTTGCCATCTAGTTGTTTGAAAGCTTATATTTTGGGCCTTCAAACTCTTTTGTACTTAAAATAGTACTTCCTGTTTCTTTTACTATACTTCTTTATCTTTACTGGTCAAGTACTTTCAGGTATCTAATGCAGACTTATAGGGTTTTGTTAAGTGAAAATTTTATACCACTGGATGTACGCAATTCCATGATATTTGTGTGAGGACAATTTTTCCTACACATTGATGCCATGTCGTTTTCCTGTGTGTGTTGTCATGTATATCTCTAATTGCTGGTGATGCCTTTGTTGTGATGAACACAACATAATCTTGTTGTTTAGTATGTCATTTTTACTACTCTTATATCACTGTTCTGAAAGTGCACAGGACCCTTCCTCCTGTGGAAATGAAGCATGTAAAGGTTTTGAGCTTTGCAGGCTCTTTAATGTCATTTTTTGTGTGTGTGTTTCAAAAACAGCATCATGACAGTGAGCTTGTCCTTTCTATTTCCATGGGAATTTCCCAATGTAACGAGTTCTTTCCAGAGCTTCTCTGTCTACAGAAAAAACTGTGGAAACATATATAAAGATGTCATGCATCAGGGCCTGCTGCCATTTTTGGGCAGCCCCAGCTAGGTGTCCTTGGTGCCGTAACCTTTCAGTGCCATTCAAAATGTAGCATCTGCATTTGGGAGATAATGATGAAGGAAATGCTTCATCTACTCATGCTGTGTACCTAGACCACTGTTCTTTGTTCTCTCATCCTTGTGGCTTGGGACCACGAATGCAACCACAGAACTGTCCCTCATAATCTGCCTCATACCAAACGTAATCTCAGTCCACGCTATGTATGTAGCAGATCCTAAGCCTTTGGAAAATGATTTCAACCACAAGGCCCCCTGGATCACTCAGACCATATGCATGATATCTCTGATTGAGCCCCACATGTGCTGTATTGGCAAAATACCAAATTGGTCCCTGGGCTTACAGATGCAGTGTATGTGGCCATGGGACATTTCGAGAAACTCAACCTCATGCACCAGGTTTATAGCTTTCTCATTGGTGTCCCAAGTCAGCTTCCATTCTGGATAGGGAGAACCACAATCCACAACACACTCCAGATCCCTGAGGTTCAGCATGTGTCATCATCCATTGCCCTATCCCTCATTGTTCGCAGCCACTGTGAGCCCAAATATGGCAGCACCAATCTTGGTCTCAGAATCAATTGTAGCGATGTTTTGTGCTGATTTCTTTGAGTTCTGTCAGCCAAGCATCTGCTGTGCACTCTTCTAACATTCAGCACATCGCTTTCAATCCCATGCATTCTGTCCGCTTGAGAGTGTGTTTCAAAGTAAAACAGGGATTCACCTTTGCTTCTGCATTAACAGAGATCAGGTCCTGCACTGATTTCCATTCTCTAATTTGACTTCTCCCCCTTCCATGTATTCTGAGGCCTCATTCTGTCTTTGGAAATAAGAGATCACTGTTTGGCAAGTGTCGTAGACCACGCACTGGGTGAGTGGATGTTTATCTTGCTGTGTAGATGGGAGTGAGTGAGTGTAGGTTGCACTGCTACCCTGACAACTGGACATCAATAAATCAACACTTTCCATGTATAACTCACAGAAATGTGATTCTTGTTTATCTCCATTTTCTATACAGCCATGGTGGGAGGGTTTTTCTGAAGACTACAGTTTTGAAATTGTGTTGATACCTCAGTTGCTGTCTTTCAAAAATTTAGTAGAATTGATTTATGTTTTTGGGGATTTATATGAATATGAAGATAGATTTTGAAACATACTAAATCTGCCTACAAGCCAGACTTGTCACATTGAGGTACCATTTTGTCAGCTCTAAGGGAAAAGAAGACAGAATGTAAAAAAGCAGTCCAAAATGATGAAGGGGACAGGTCAAATGTTAAATGTTGATGCCTCCAACACAAACAGGAACCATGAAATAAATATTGGTCCCATGAAATTACCCTCACAAAATGTTTCCCATTTGCATGTATTGCCCTTTTCACCCAGTGAATTGTACTGGCCAATGTTGTCATTTCTATGGGTAACATTTCACTGTAGGAAGACACAAGGTAACCCAAACTACTTATTTATATATACGCTTGGATCCAAAAGCAACTACAGGCATTAAAACTATGAGAAAACTGCTGCAGCTTTGATAGGCTATTGAGAACCAGGTGCCCTTTTATCAAAGATGAGAATGCTTAATCTTCCAATTATGTTGTGTAAAGTAATTAAACACAACCATGTCTGCACCCATATGATATATTGCACCAGGGGCTTCAGTGAAGGAAAAGACTATCAACATATCATGTGTCCTTACATGTCTATGGCGACTTTTACAATTCAGTTCACTAACTGACTTATACTAGTTACCTGGACTGTATTGAAAAACTGGGGACATATACATATACAAGTTCAGTCAAAGATTCCCCTCACTTACCACACACACTTCACCCCAAAGAAGATGTAACCACAGTATTTGCTGAATCTAGGGGAAGGTCATCATTTCTTTGTGTGAGTTAATATTCAATTCCTACCTATTTTAGTCGGGAGTATTTGACCATTGAGGAGTATAGTGTTGTGCATGGAGAGTAAAGTTGGAAGAACACTGAATCTAGGAGGGGCTTGCTATACTCCTACTGGCTTCGATGCATCTCAGGTGCTGATCCTCTGAAATGGATGGCTGAGTGTAGGGGAGGGAAGAGCAAGTGCTTGATAGCTAGGACCAACCCTGGGAAAAGGCCTACCAGGGATTCATGCCCTGAGGTCTGAGTGATTTATAAATGCCCCTTGGGACGTGTGGATTCTCATGACCTCTTAAAAGAACAAGAGGCATTTTATCAACTCTGCCATCTCTTCTCTATTAGACGTCAGGATTCTTGGACCAGTTCTTGTAGCAGAGAATTGAGTACCTTCCACAAGTGCACGTTGACCCTCCACAGGTTTCTGTCAGTATCAGCAAGGCTCAATATTTCTCATGAATGTCTTTTGAGCCTGGTATTCTCTACAGAAGTCTGCATGCCAGTATTCTCCATTGTAGCAGAACACTCATCAATGTGTTCACATCTCTCCTCAATCCGTGCACTCATCCTTCTGACAGCTTCTCTTGGTGTCTCCCATGTAGTCGACTTCTACAGGACTGGGCAAGTCTGAAAGTCCCTCGGAGCGTCACCAGTAAGCTGATGACAGGCAGATCTTCCACTGTCTGCTGTTTCAATTTCTAGAAACTGACCCGTGGTCTCAAGTCTTTGGGCAGCATCAGTATCTCGAAATTACACAGCTTCCTGAAAAATAGACCTAAGCCATGTTCCACATAGGGTGGCAGCCCCTCCATGACCCTGATCCTCTCACAGAGCTCTGCCCAGTTACCTTGGATCCACCAGCTACACCAAGACTCACAGAACACACTGACATTCCACCTGGAATCAAACCGGTACCTGCAATCCACAATATTTGCTACATCTTGTCAGTGTTGGGGGAGGGGCTGCATCAGTCGAGAGTTTCCTAAGGTAAATATGATTCTCTCCATTAGCATCCCATGGTCCTTTTTTCCCTACCCTCTTTGCTTTAGTTCAGATCTCTATACAAAGTACAAACCGAGGGAAGTGTGTCCATGTTAAGTTTATGGTTCCACACGTCTTTAACCTTTCTAAAATTAACAGTTCACAAAGACCCCACTATAGGAATCTTAAGTTTGTGTAATAGCCATTCACCCAGAATACATATCTGTCTCTTGCTTTTTGGCTGAAACTCTCACACTCTCAGATCATGGATTCATTTGATTCATGGGGGCTGAAATTCCTAGAAATGAAGCCCATCCTAATGTATACTTTAATGTTTGTCTCTTTTGCTCTTAGTACAGTTTTGTATAGCTACTTTTCTTTGTTATAGGCATATGCCATTTATTCTTACGTAGGGTTGAATAGGTGATTCATTCATCCTGTAGGATGTCTAGTAAATCTATATAATGAAATACGAATCAATGTTATTCAAAATAGGCATTTGGTTTAGGTCACGATATGCTCTAATGAATCAACTTTTTGAATATTAATGCACGCATCTGTTTTCTGAATACAAGTGTTTTGAGTACATGCCAGCAGCGATAATGTATCGATGCGTGCTGAATGATTCTTGACACCCGTTTGAGTATTTTCTTTTGAATTATCATGGTTTCTTTGGGTATATGTCAGCCAACCATAGTATTTGGTGTTTGTTTGTTTGTTTGATTTTTTGTTTGCTTGTTCTTTGTTTTGCAAACACATTAGGCCATGCATCTCTCCGTTTGCAGCAGAGAGTCATATAAGCTGATTAACTTTGTATAGTGCTGAAAATCACCTATGTTTACCTGCATCCCTCTCCCATCTTTAGGGTTTTAATGTCCTCCTTCCCTTCTTCTTGTTTATTCTCTGCAACTCTTTGCTCTTCTTGCATTTCCAATGATGGTTTTCTTATTTCAATTTCATTTTGCTACTTTTCTATTAAGGGTAGAATTCTCAATCTTTGTTTAATGATAAGGTTCGTGCTGCTGAATTCTTTTACTTTTTGCCGGCCTATGAAATTTTTAGATCTGCCGTTATCAGAAATGGCAGTCTTGTGGCATAGGCTACCCTAGAATGCAGATTTTTCTCATTCAGGTTTTGGTCTATGTCCTGGCACTCCTTCCTGTCCTGCAATATTTCTGTCGAGGTATAAGCTGAAACCCCTATGGTCTTTCTGTTGTACCTACGTTGCTTTCCTCTAGGTGCATTTAAAATCACTGGGTTGATCATGAAATTTGATGATTTGAATAATACAGCTGCTTGTAGGTTTATAGGGATTCCACATAATTTGGATGCTGTTTGCTCCTGGTTTCGTATAGATGATTGTTTCTTGGCTTTCAGCAAATTTCAGTCAGATTTTTCTCCAAATATCTTTTCAGAGGTTTTTTTTTTTTTTTTTTGTATACCCAGCTTTTCCTTCTGAGACTCTTAAGAATCCTAGTCTTTCATGCTTTGTCTTACCCCAGGATTCAACAGCAATATTTGCATTGGTTTACACTAGCTTTTCTGTGTCATCTTCTTATAGAGGGATTTCTGTTCCCCTTTGTTCACAGACATTCACGAGTCGCTCTGCATTATCTAGACTGCTCAGGACTGACTTTTAACCTGCTATTATCTTATACATTGAGTTTACTTATTTTATTTGGCTCATCTTAGAGGTTCTCTTCCCCTTTTCTGATATTCTGCCTTTTGTGATTCTGAGACACTGTTGTTCTTTATTGTTTCTCTCACCTCCATTTTCAATAATTTCTCTAGTAATGTTTCAAAATCTAGTTGTTTCAAAGCTTTTTTTTTGGCCTTCAATCTCTTTGGAACTGAAATTGTTACTTCCTGTTTCTTTTACCATATCTTTATCTCTGTTGGTCAAGTACTATCAGGTATCTAATGCAGACTTGTAAGGCTTGTTTAAGTGAAACTTTTAGTCTATTTGGTGTACCCAATCCCATGATATTTCCCTGAAGACAAATTTTCCTTGACATTGAAGCCATTTCGTCTTCCTGTGTGTGTTGTCTGGTATACCTCTATTTACTGGTGATACCTTTCTTGTGATGAACACACCATACACGCATCATTTAGAATAATCTCCTTTTATTATGCTTATGTCACTTTTCTGAAAGTGCACAGGACCCTTCCTCTTGTGGAAATGGAGCATCTAAATGTTTTCAGCTCTGTAGGCTGTTGTATGTCATTTTGGAGTGTTTTCAAAACAGAATATTGTTAGTGCACTTGTCCTTTCTAGTTCTATGGGAATGTCCCAATTTTACCAGTTCTTCCCAGAGCTTCTCTGTCTACAGAAAAACCTGTGGAAACATATCTAAGGATGTCATGCATCAGGGCCTGCTGCCATTATCCCACAGCCCCACCAAGTTGTCCTCGGTGCCGTACAATTTCAGTACTATCCAAAATGTAGCATCTGCATTTGGGAGGTAATGGTGAATGAAATGCTTCATTTTCTCATGCTGCGGACCTAGACAACTAACCTTTGTTCTCTCATCCTTGTGGCTTGGGACCACAAAGGCAAACACAGCGATGTCCTGCATCTTCTGCCTCATACCAAAACTTAATCCCAGTCCAGGCTAGGAAACTAGCTGATCCTAACACTTTGCAATCTGATTTCAACCCCAAGGACCCCTGGATCCCTCAGACCAGATGCATGATTTCTCTAATTGAGCCCCACTCGTGCTCTATTGGCAAATGTCAAATTGTTCCCTTGGCCTGCAGATGCAGTGAATGTGGCCATAGGACATTTCGATAAACTCAACTTTGCACACAGGGTGGTTGCTTTCACATTGGGGTCTAAGGTCAGTTTCCTCTCTTGGTAGGGCAAACCACAATCCACAACACACTCCGGATCCCTGAGACACAGCGTGTGACATCATACATAGCCTTATACCTCATTTTCCACAGCCAATGCTAGCTCAAATTTGGCAGCTCGGATCTTGGTCTCAGAATCAATTGTGGGGATATTTTGTGCTGATTTCCTTGAGTTCTGTCAGCCAAGTATTTTCTGTGCATGCTTCTAAAACTCAGCGCATCGCTTTCAATCCCATGTGTCCTTTCCGCTTGAGATTGTGTGTCCAAGTAAAACAGAGTTTCACCTTTGCTGTTCCATCACCAGACGTCAGGTACTGCACTGATTTCCATTCTCTACTTTGCCTTCTCCTCCTCCCAGGTTCTCTGAGGCCTCATTCTCTTTTGGAACTAAGGGACCACTCCAGCATGTGTCCTGAACCAAGGGCTTCGTGAGTGGATGTTTATCTTGCTGTGTACATGGGAACGAGTGAGCATAGTTGGCACTAATACCCTGCCAACTGGGCATCGAGAAATCAACACATTCTATATATAACTCACAGAAATGTGATTCTTGCTTATCTCTGTTTTCTATACAGCCATGGTGGGAGGGTTTGTCCGAAGACTACAGTTTTGACATTGTGTTAATACCTCAGTTGCAGTCTTTCAAAAGGTTAATAGAATTTATTTACATATTTTGGGATTTATATGAAAATGAAGTTAGATTTTGAAACATACTAAATCTAATTACAAGCCAGACTTGTGAAGTTCTTTTACAATTTTGTTAGGTCTAAGGGAAAAATAGACAGATAGAATGTACAGTAGCAGTCCAAAATGATGAAGGGGACAGGTCAAATCTTTACTGTTGATAACTACAACATCAACAGGAACCATGAAATAACTATTGGAACCATGAAATAACCCCCATCCTGGGTTTCCCTTCTGCATGTGCTGCACTTTCCTCCCAAAGACACATACAGGCCAATGTTGTCATTTCAAGGGGGAACAATTCTCTCTAGGGAAACCCAATTAAACTAAAACACCATATTTATGTGTATTCTTGGTTCCAAAACTCCTAGAGGAGTTATAGCTATGAGAAAACTGCTGCAGTTTTGCTCTGCTATTGAGAACCAGGTGCTCTTCTATCAACCATGAGAACAAACGGTTGATCATGTTGGGTAAAGCAGTTTAACCCAACAAATTATGCACCAACATGATATACTGCACCTGGGGCTTCAATGAAGTGAAAAGATGGTCCACATATCATGTGTCCTTACATGACTATGGTGACTTTTACAGTTCACTTCACTAACTGACATAACTGTTACCTATACTGTCTAGAAAAACTGAGGCCTAATATATATCAAGTTCAGTCAAAGATTCCCCTCACTTACCACACTCCCTTCACCCCAAGGTAGACATAACCCCAGCATTTGCTGAAACTAGGCTAAGTTCATCATTTCTTTTTGTGAGCTGTGTATTCTATTCCTATCTATTATAGCCTACAGTATTTGATCTTTGAGGATTTAAGTGTTGTGCACAAAGTGTGAAGTTGGAGGAACACTGTACGTAGGAGTGGCTTGCTTTTCTCCTACTGGCTTCATTGCAACTCAAGTGCTGATCCTTTGAAATGGATGCCTGAGTGGAGGGGAGGAAAGAGCAATTTCTTGATATCTAGGCCCAACCCCGGGGAAAGCTTACCAGGGCCTCATGCTCTGTGGTCTGTGTGATTTTTAAATGCCCCTTGGGATATGTGGATTCTCACAAACACTTCCAAGAACATGAGCGTTTTTATCATCCCTGCCATTTCTTCTCTTTTAGACGTCAGGAATCTTGGACCACTTCTTGGAGCAGAGAATTGAGTACCTTCCTCAAGTAAACGTTGACCCTCCACAGGTTTCTGCTAGTATCAGTGAGGCTCAACATGACTCATGAAAGTCTTTCAAGCCTGGTATTCTCTAAAGAAGTCTTCATGCCAGTATTCTCCATTGTAGCAGAACAACTCTCATCAATGTGTTCGCACGTCTCTTCAATCTGTGCAGCCAGGTTTTCTGCCAGCTTCTCTTCGTGTCTCCATTAAAGTCGACTTCTACAGCACTGGGCAAGTCTGAAAGTACCTCACAGCCTCACCGGTATGCTGATGATGGGCAGATCTTCCACAGTCTGTCTTTTCAGTTTCTTGAAACTGACCCGTGATCTCAGGCCATTGGGAAGCAGCAGTATCTCGAACTTACAAATCTTTCCAAAATTAGACCTAAGCCAAGCTCCACAGAGGGTGGCAGTCCCTTCATGACACTGATCCACCCACAGAGCTCTGTCCAGTTAACTTGGATCCAACAGCCACAACAAGCCTGGTTGAACACACCAATATTCCATCTGGAAAGCAACCGGTAACTGCCATCTCCAATATTTGCTGCATCTTTCCAGTGTTGGGGGAGGGGCTGCATCAGACGAGAGATTCCTAAGATAAAAGTGATTCTCTCCAATAGCGTCCCATGGTCCTTTTTTTCCTACCCTCTTTCCTTTAGTTCAGAACTCTATACACAGTACAAAATAGGGAAGTGTGTTCATGTTAATTTTATGGTTCCACACATCTTTAACTTTTCTCACAGTTAAAAGTACAAAAAGACCCCACTATAGGAATCTTATGTTTGTGTAATAGCCTTTCACCCAGAATACACATCCGTCTGTTGCTTTTCGGCTGAAACACCCACAGTCCCAGAAAATGGATCCATTTGATTCATGGCGGCTGAAATTCCTAGAAATTAATCCAATCATAATGTACACTTTACTGCCTGTCTCTTTTGCTCTTAGTGCAGTTTTGTAGAGCTACTTGTCTTTGTTAAAGGCATATGCCATTTATTCTCTATGTAGGGTCGAATAGGCCATTCATTCTTCCTATTGGAAGACTAGTAAATCTATATCATGGAATACGAATCGATTTTATTCAAAATAGGCATTTGGTTTAGGTCACGATGTCCTCTTATGAATCAGTATTTTTGAATATTATTGCACGCATCTGTTTTCTGAATACAAGTCTGTTGAGTACATGCAAGCAGCAATACTGCGTCGATGCGTGCTGAAAGCTCTTTGACATCCCTTTGAGTATTTTCTTTTGAATTATCATGGTTCTTTGGATATATATCATCCAACCGTACTGTTTTGGTGTTTGTTTGTTTGATTGTCTGTTTGCTTGTTCTTTGTTTTGCAAACACATTAGGCCATGCATCTCTCCGTTTGCTTCAAACAGAGGGTCATATAAGCTGATTCACTTAGTATAGTGCTGAATCTCACCAATGTTTTCCTGCTACCCTATCCCATCTTTAGGGTTTTGATGTCCTCCTTGCCTTCTTTTTGTTTATTCTCTGCAAGTCATAGCTCTTCTTGCATTTCCAATGACGGTTTTCTTATTTCCATTTCGTCTTGCTTCTTTTCTATTCAGGGTAGAAATCTCAATCTTTCTTTTAGGATAAGGTTAGAACTGCTGAATTGTTTTAAGTTTTGCTGGTCTGTGAATTTCTCTACTTCTGCCATTATTTTAAAGCTTGGTCTTGTGGCATAGGCTACGCTAGTTTGCAGCTTTTTCTCATTCAGGATTTGGTCTATTTCTTGGCACTCCTTCCTGTCCTTCAATATTTCTGTCGGGATATCAGCTGAAACCCCTCTGGAGGTTCTGTTGTGACTAAGTTGCTTTACTCTAGGTGTATTTAAAATCATTGGGTTGATCATGAACTTTGATGATTTCAATGATAATACAGCTGCTTGTAAGTCTATTGGGATTCCGCCTGCTTTGGAAGCTGTTTGCATCCTGATTTCGTATAGATGATTGTTTCTTGGCTTTCAGGAAATTTCAGTCTGATATTTTTCGAATATATTTTCAGCCCTTTTTTTTTTTTTTTTTCTTATTCTTTTATAATCTTTCTTTTTCATCTGGGAATCCTATATGTCCTAACCTTGCATTCTTTGTCTTTTCCCATGTTTCAACAGCAATGTTTGCATTGGTTTACGCTTGAATTTATATGTCATCTTTTTACTGACAGTTTTGTGTCCTCATGTCTTCTCAAACACTTTTAAGTCCTTCTTCATTATCTAGTCTGCCAATTCCTGTCTTTAGCCATGCTATTATCTCATCCACTAAAGTTTCTTTTTGTTTTTAACTGTTTATTGATTCATAATCATTTTACAATTTTGTTTCAAATTCCAGTGTAGAGCACCATTTTTCTCTTATGCATGTGCATATATACATTCATTGACATTTCTCTTCTTTTTTAACCAACACAAAATCTTGTATATATTTCCCTGTGCTACACAGTACAGTCTTGTGTATATTTTCTACATTTTGATATCCCAGTCCTTTCCCACCCCCATTCCCCTTTGATCAGAAGTTTTTATTCTATGTCTATGAGTCTGTCTCTGTTATATATATATATACATATATTTCCACATATAAGTGATCTCATATGGTATTTTTCTTTTTTCTTTCTGGCTTAATCCGCTCAGAATAGTATTCTCCAGTAACATCCATGTTGCTTCAATTGGTATTATTTTGTCAGATTTTATGTCTGAATAGTTTTCCATTTTATAAATATACCACATCTGCTTTATCCAGTCATCTGTTGATGGACGTTTAGGCTCTTCCTGTGTCTTGGCTATTGTAAATAGTTCTGCTATGAACATTGGGGTGCAAGTGTCATTTTGAAGTAGGGTTCCTTCTGTATATATGCCCAAGTGTGGTACCCTGTGTCATATGTTGTCTAATCCTAATCTTTTTAGGAATCTCCATACTGTTTTCCACAGTGGCTGCACCAAACTGCATTCTCTCCAGCAGTGTAGGAGGGTTCCCTTTTATCCACAGCCTTTCCAGCATTTGTCATTTGTGAACTTTTGAATGATGGCCATTCCGACTTGTTTGGGGTGATACCTCATTTTAGTTTTGATTTGCATTTCTCTGATAATTTGTGATATTGAGCTTTTTTTCATTGCCTATTGATCATTTGCATGCCTTCCTTAGAGAATTGCTTATTTGGGTCTCCTATCCATTTTGGATTGGGTTGTTTGTTTTTATTCTTATTAAATTGTGTGAGATGCTTATATATTCTGGAGATCAAGCATTTGTCAATTTCATTTGCAAAATTTTTTTCCCATTCACTAGGTTGTCATTTTGTTTTACTTATGGTTTCTTTTGCTGTGCAGAAGCTTGTAAATTTTATTAGGTCCCATTTGTTTATTCTTTCATTTATGCCTATTGCTTGGGTTGACTGTTCTAGGAGAATATTTTTGAGATGTATGTCAGATAATGTTTTGCCTATATTTTCCTCTAGGAGGTTTATTGTATCATGTCATATGTTTAAGTCTTTGATTCATTTTGAGTTTATTTTTTTTGTATGATGTAAGGGAGTGTTCTAGCTTCATTGCTTTACATGCTGCTGTCCAGTTTTAACAACCCCATTTGCTGAAGAGACTCTCTTGACTCCACTGAATATTCTTGCCTCCTTTGTTGAAGATTAGTAGACCAAAATTTTGTGGGTTCATTTCAGGGCTCTCTATTCTGTTCCAATATTCCATATGTCTGTTTTTGTACCAATACCATAATATCTTGATTAGTGTAGCTCTGTAGTATTGTCTGAAGTCTCGGAGAGTTATTCCTCCAGCCTCTTTTCTTTTCCTTCAGCAATTCTTTGGCAATTCTAGGTCTTTTATGATTCCATATAATTTCTTATTTGAATTTAATAGATGCAGAAAAAGCATTTGATAAAATTCAGTGCCAATTTATGATAAAAATTCTCACCAAAGTGGGCTTATAGGGAGCATATCTCAACATGATAAAAGCTATTTATGACAAACCTACAGCCAGCCTAGAACTCAATTGTGAAATGCTGAAAACCTTCCTACTAAAATCTGGGAAAAGGCAAAGTTGTCCACTCTCCCCATTTCTATTCAACTTAATCTTGGAAGGCCTAGCCACTGCACTCAGGCAAGAAAAAGAAATAAAAGAGATCCAAATTGGAAAAGAAGCAGAAGGAGATAAAGATCCCTGTGCTATATGGAAGAAATTTGTTTTTTTCAATCCAGCTTTTATATATTGTGGCCCACATTTGCAAATCACAAACTCCCAAATTTATCCCTTCCCACTCGCTTTCCCCCAGTAACCATAAGAATATTTACTTTGCTTACAAGTCTGTTTCTACTTTGTAGATGAGTTCATTACTGTGTTCCTTTTCTTTCATTTCTTAGATTTCACATATAAGTGATACCATATATATTCTTTCTCTTTCTGGCTTCCTTCACTTAAGAATGATGATCTCTATATCCATCCATGTTATTATATTATTCTTTTTTATGGCTGAATAGTATTCCATTGTATAAATATAACACTGCTTCTTTATAGTGTCATATGTCAATGGACATTTAGGATGTTTCCACATCTTGGCTATTGTATATTGTGCTGCTATGGACATTGGGGTGCATATATCTTTTCAATTTAGAGTTCCCTCTTGATATATACCCAGGAGTGGTATTGCTAGATCATATGATTGGTACAGCCACTATGGAAAACATTATGGATATGTCTCAAAAAACTAAAAATAGACTTACCGCATGATCCACTCCTGGGCATATCTATTTCTGAATGATCTGAGTATAATTTATAGAAATCGTGTCTCAAATTCAGTGACTATTTTTTAAGATATAGATTTCTCTTATGCAATCACAATATATTTATCAAAATCAGGATACTTAATACTGATTCAGTATTATTATGTATGCCACAGTTCATATTCAAATTGTACCAGCTGTTCTAATCATGTTCTTCTTAATAATTTTTTTTTTCGGTCCAACTGCAATCCAGATATTTGTGGGAAAGTTTTCAGTTTTTCACCATTGAGTATTGTGCTGGCTGTAGGTTTGTCAAAAATAGCTTTTATTAAACAATGTTATGTAAATTTTATTATGATTTGTTCTACTTCTGTGAAATATGTCCTGGGTAAATTGATAAGGATCACCTTAAATCTGTAGATTGCCTTGGGCATATGACCATTTCAACAATATTGATTCTTCCAATCCAGGAGCATGGGATATCTTTCCATTTATTTTTTTGTCTTATTTAAATTCCTCCATCAGTATTTTATAGTTTTCTGTGTAGAAGTCTTTCACTGCCTTGGTTAGATTTACTCCTAGGTATTTTATTACTTTGGGGGCTATTTTAAAGGGGATTGATTCTTTACATTCTTTTTCTGTTGATTCATCATTAGTGTAAAGAAATGAAATTTATTTTTGAATGCTAATCTTGTAACCTGCTACCTTGCTGAATTCTGCGATAATTTCTAGTAGTTTTTGGGTTTTCTTTATATAATATCATGTTATCTGCATATAGTGACAATTTTACCTCTTCTTTACCAATTTGGATCCCTTTTATTTCTCTCTCTTGCCTGATTGCTGTGGCTAGGACTTTCAAGACTATGTTGAATAGGAGTGGTGATAGTGGGTAACCATGTCTTGTTCCAGATTTTAGTGGGAAGATTTTGAGTTTTTCACCATTGAGTACTATGCTGGCTGTAGGATGTGTAGACGTATTTTTGATTTAGCATTCCCTTTGTACAATTGCCCAGGAGTGGGATTGTTGCATCATAAGTTATTTGTATTTTTAGTCTTTTTAGGAATCTCCATACTGTTTTCCACAATGGCTGCACCAAACTGCATTGACACTGACAGTATAATAGGGTGCCCTTTCTCCACACCCCCTCCAGCATTTTTCATTTGTAGACTTTAGAATGATGGCCATTCTGACTAGTGTGAGATAATATCTCATTGTAGTTTTGATTTACATTTCTCTGATAATTAGTTTTTTTAAGCATTTTTTCATGAGCCTATTGGGCATTTATATGTCTTCATTGGAGAATTGCTTGTTTAGGTCTTCTGCTCATTTTGGGATTGAGTTTTTTGTTTTCCTTATTAAGACATATGAGCTGTTTATATATTCTGGAGACCAAGCCATTCAGTTTCATCTTTTGCAAATATTTTCTCCCATTCCATAGGTTGCCGATTTGTTTTGTTTATGGTTTTCTTTGCTGTGCAAAAGCTTGTAAGTTTAATTATATCCCACTTGTTTAGTTTTGCTTTTATTTCTATTGTTTGGGTAGACTGCCCTAGTAGAACATTGTTGAGATGCATGTGAGATAATGTTTTGCCTATGATTACTTCTAGGAAATTTATTGTGTATTGTCTTATGTTTTAGTCTTTAATCCATTTTGCATTTATTTTTGTGTATGGTGTAAGGGAGTATTCTAACTTCATTGATTTACATGCTGCTCTCCAGTTTCTCCAACACCATTTGCTGAAAAGACTCTGTTTATTCCATTGTATGTTCTTGCCACCTTTGTTGAAGATTAATTGACCAAAATTTTCTGGGTTTATTTCTGGGATTTCTATCCTGTTCCATTGATCCATATTTCTGTTTTTGTACTAATACTATGCTGTTTTGATTACTGTAGCTTGTAGTATTTTCTGAAATCTGGGAGGGTTATTTCTCCAGCCTTATTCTTTTTCTTCAGCTATGCTTTGGTAATTTTGTGTCTTTTGTGATTCCATATAAAATTTAATATGATTTGTTCTATTTCTGTGCAGTATGTGCTAGTTAATTTAATACAGGTTGCATTAAATCTGTAAATTGCCTTGGGCAGTATGAGCATTTTAACAATATTTTTCTTCCATTCCAGGTGCATGGGATATCTTTCCATTTTTTCAGGTTTTCTTTAATCTCCTTAATCAAAGTTTCATTGTCCTTCATTTATAAAACTTTCACCTCCTTGATTAAATTTATTATTAGTTATTTTATTACTTTGGGTGCTATTTTAAAAGGGAATGTTTCTTTAAATTCTTTGCCTGATGATTCATTATTAGTATAAAGAAATGCAACCAATTCTTGTCCATTAAGATTGTATCTGTTACCTTGCCAAATTCTTTTATTAGTTTTAGAAGTTTTGTGTGAAAATTTCAAATTTTTCTGTATACAGTATCATGTCATCTGCATATAGTCACAATTTTACCTCTTCCATTTCCTATTTGGATCCCTTTTATTTCTTTCTTCTTACCTGATTGCTGTGGCTAGGGCTTCCAAGACTATATTGAATACAAGTGGTGAGAGTGACAACCTTGTCCTTTATGGAGATTACACTATATAGCACAGGAAAATATATACAAGATCTTGTGGAATCTCACAGCAAAAAACAATGTGACAATGAATATATGTATGTTCATGTACAACTGAAAAATTGTGCTCTAAACTGGAATGTGACACAACATTGTAAAATGACTATAACAATTTTAAAAAGTTTAAAAAAAACTTTTATTATGTTGAGATGTGTTCCCTCTATAACCGCTTTGGTAATGTATTTTATCATAAATTAGTGTTGAATTTTATCAAATGATTTTTCTGCATCTATTGAGATGATTGTGTGTGTGTGTTTTTTTCTTTCTCTTGTTGAGATGCATTACATTGATTGATTCATGTATGTTGCAGCATCCTTGTGTTCCTGGGATGAATCCAAATTGATCATGGTGTATGATCTCTTTTATGTGCTGTTGGACTCTGCTAATATTTTGTTGAGGAGTTTTGCATCTATGATCACCAGTGATATTAGTACATAATGTTGTTTTTTGGTAGTACCTTTGTTTTTGGTATCAGGCTAATAGTGGCTTCATAGAATGAATTTGGGGGTACTCTCTCTTTTTCAGTCTACTGGAAGTGTTCAAGAAGGACTGTTATGAGTTCTCTGTATGTTTGGTCGAATTCCTCAGTGAAGCCTTCTGGTCCTGGACTTTTGTTTCTAGGTAAGCCTTTTATTTCTAATTCAATTTGATTTCTCCTGATTGGTTTGTTCAAGTGGTCAATTTCTTCTTCATTCAGTCTTGGTGGACTCTATGGTTCCAGAAACTTGTCCATTTCTTCTAGGTTATCCATTTTATTTCCTCATAGTTGTTCATAGTATTCTCATATGACATTTTGTATTTTGTGGTATTGTTTGTAATTTCTCCATTTTCCTCTCTTATTTAGTTAATTTCTGCTCCCTCTTTTCTCTTCTTCATGAGCTTGGCCAGAGATGTGTCAATTTTGTTTACTCTTTCAGAAAACCAGCTCTTGGTATATTGATTTTTTCCATTGTTTTTTAATCTTTATTTATTTCCTCCATGATCTTTCTTATTTTCTTTCTTCTGCTGACTTGCTTTTGTTTGCTCTTGGTTTTTCTGATTCTTTTAGCTAGTAGGTTAGAATGTTTATTTGAGATTGTTCTTCTTTTTTGAGGAAGTCCTGTATTAGTATGAGCTTCCCTCCTAGGACTCCTTTTCCTGTAAAGCATATATTCTCTGTGGTTATGACTAGTAAAACTTTAAATAGATGTTTTCCAAGAGCAGTTTTACACTCACATCAAAACTGAGAGGAAGGTACAGAGATTGCCCATATGCCCTGTCCCCATACTTGCACAACCTTCCCTATTAGGCCACTCTGGTGGGGGACGTTTCTATCTGTTACTGTTGATGAACCAATAATGACACATCTTTATCACCTGAAGCTCATGGTTTTTATTAAGTTTCACTCTTGGTGTGCGTTCTGTGGATTTGGACAAATGTGTAATGACATACATGCATTATTATAGTATCAAATGGTGTATTTTCACCAGCTTCAAAATCTTCATTGCTTGCCGATTCAGCTCTCCCATCCAAAATCCCTGGCAACCATCAGTCTTTTTACTGTCCATATGGTTATGCCTTTTCTAAGATATCACATAGTTGAAATCATACAATATGTAGCCTTTTCCAATTGGCTTCTTTCACTTAGTAATAGCCATTCAAAAAAAAAAAAAAAAAAAACAAAGGCATTCAAATTTCTTCCATGTCTCATCATACCTTGATGGCTCATTTGTTTTTAGCATAGAATATTGTTCTGTTTTCCAGCTGTACCACAGTTTGTTTACGCATTACCTAATGAAGAGCATCTTGGTTGCTTCCAAGATTTGGATATGATGGATAAAGCTGCTCTAAACATCTGTATATTGTTTTTTGTGTGGACATAAGTTTTCAACTCCTTCTGGTAAATACCAAGGAGTGCAACTGCTGGATTATATTGTGCATGAGTGTTGAGCTTTTTAAGAAGATGCCAAACTGTCTTCCACAGATTCCCTACAATCTTGCATTCCCATCAGCAGTGAATAAGAAGTGCTATAGATTCACATCCTCACCAGGATTTGGTGTTGTCAGTGTCCTGAATTTCGGGTGTTCTAATAGGTTTGTTTCCTTTTTTGTAATGACATATGATGCGGAACATTTTTTGATATATTTATTTGCCCTCTGTGTATTTTCTTTGTTGAGATGTCTGTTAATGACTTTTGGCTACATTTAATCAGGTATTTTTGTTTCACTGTTGAGTTTTAAGTGTTTTGTGTATATTGAAGCTAACAGTCTTTTATTAGATGTGCCTTTTGAAAAGATTTTCTCCAAATGTCTTCTCTGTCATTCTCTTGACATTATCATTTCTCTGGCAAATTTTTAAATTCAGTTATACTTTTCAACTTCAGGTTTTCCATTCCTTTTTTTTTTAAAGTAAGTTCTTTCTTATTATTTTCTATTGGATGAGACATTTGCATATCTTCCTTTAAAATTTTAATCATGACTTTTTGTTCTTATAGGAGTTATAATGTCTAATATTATATCTATAATATCTAATATCTGTGCTCAGATATTGAAAAATAGTATTCATTTGATTTGTATTTTTATTCTCCTTTAGTATGGAACAATTTTCAGCATTTCCTTTCTTTCCTGATCTTATGATTTTTGAAGAACACATGTCATTAATTTTATAGTGTCCATTTTATAGTTTTCTGATATTGCCTGATGACTAGTTCCATGTCATGTATTGTTAGCAGGAGCACAACAGGCATCAGTGATGCTATGTTCTTCCCAAAGTGTTACTTTAGATGGCACAAGATGTCAGTTTTTCCACTTATGGGTGATGTTAAGTTCATCACTGCATTAGGTGGTGTCTATTAGATTTCTTCCCTATAAAGTTCTTTTTTCCTTTCTGACTAACCAGTAACTTGAAATTATGTAAATATTCTGTTCTTCATCAAAATTTCACCCACTATTTTTAAGCATCTATTAATTTGAGATTATGTAAATATTCTGAGATTATGTAAATATTCTGTTCTTTTTTTAATACTTATTCAATTTAATTTCTAGTGATCGGTTTGTTCTAGTGGTCAATTTCTTCTTGATTCAGTCATGTGGACTGTATGTTTCCAGAAACTTGTCCATTTCTTCAAGGTTATTCATTTATTTTCCATAAAGTTGTTCACAGTATTCTCATATGATATTTTGAATTTCTGTGGTATTGGTTGTAATTTCTCCATTTTCCTTTCTTATTTTGATAATTTGTGCTCTGTCTTTTCTCTTCTTTGTGAGCTAAGCCTGAGGTTTGTCAATTTTATTTACTCTTTCAAAAAACCATCTCTTTGTTTGATTGACTTTTTCTATTTTTTTAAATCTCTATTTTATTTCCTCCCTGATCTTTATTGTTTTCTTCCTTCTGCTGACTTTAGGTTTTGTTTGCTCTTCTTTCTCTAATTCTTTTAGTTGGTTGGTTAGGTTGCTTATTTCAGATTGTTTATCTTTTTTGAAGAAGGCCTTTATTGCAATGAACTTTCTTCTTAGTACTGCTTTTGCTGCATCCCATAGATTTTGTGTGGTTGTGATTTTTGTCATTTGTCTCAAAGCATTTTTTAATTTCTTCTTTGATTTTATCATTGACCCATTGGTTTCTTAGTATCATGTTGTTTAATCATCATGCTGTTGTTTTTTTCTCCTTTGTTTTGCTGTAGTTGATTTCTAGTTTCATGGCATTGTGTTCAGAAAAAAATAGTTAAAATAATTACTATCTTCTTAAAATTGTTGAGTCTTCTTTTGTGCCCAAGTGCATGGTCCATCCTAGAAAGTGTTCCATGTGCACTGGAAAGAATGTATATTGTAATTTTGGGGGATGTGATATTCTGAAAATATCAACCAAGTCTAATTGTTCCATTGTATCATTTAGTTGCTGTGTTGCCTTTATCTTTCTGTCAGAAGAACCTGTCAAGTGATGTGAATGGGGTGTTATAATCTCCTACCATGATTGTATTCCCATAGATTTCTCTCTTTATATTTGTTAGTATTCACTTTATGTATTTAGGTTCTCTTATGTTTTGTTCTTCTATGTTAACATGTATACTATCCTCATCTTGCATTTTGCCTTCAATCATTATACAGTGCCCTGTTTATCTTTATGGCTTTAGTTTTTAAATTATTTTGTCTGTAATCAGTATTGCTACTCCTACTTTGTTTTTTTTTCCATTTGCATGGAATATCATTTTCAATCCTCTCATTCTCACTCTATGTCTCTTCTTCTCCCTAAAGTGTGTCTCTTGTATACAGCATATGGTATGTTGTTGTTTTATTTTCCAATATACCACTCTGTCTTTTTATTGGAGCATTTAGTCCATTGACATTTACAGTAATCATTGATAGACTTGTATTTATTGCCATTTTGAACTTGGTTTTGCAGTTGATTTGGTATTTCCTCTTTGTTTCTTTCTTTTTCTTTTTGTGGTTTGATAATTTTCCTTGTATTATGTCTGTTTTATTTTGTGTGTGTCTCCGTTGTAAGTGTTTGTCATGTGGTTACTCTGGTTTTTACATATACTAACCCATTACTATGTCTGTTTGTTTTAAACAGATAGTGATATAAGTTCAAACCATCCTGCCAAAAAGAAAAAGAAAAAGAAAAAAAGAAAAATACTCTTAATTTTCTTGCTTCCCTCTCCCATTCTTAATGATTTAGACGTCTCTCTTACAATTTCATGTTTATCCTGTTGTTATTCATTGTAGTTATCACCTTTCCAATTACATTTTTTTCCTTTCAGTAGAAAACTGGTCATCCTGATTATAATATGTCTTGGTGTGGTTATGCTTGGTTTCTTCTTGTTTTGGACCCTCTGTGCTTCCTGTACTTGGATATCTGATTGCTTCTATAGGTTTGGGGAGTTTTCAGTTATTTTTTCTTTAAATGCCTTTTCAATCCCTTTTGCTCTTTCTTCTCCTTCTGGGACCCAAATTATGCATAGATTGACACACTTTATATTATACCATAGGTCACTTATATAGTTTACATTGTTTTTTTTTCTCTCTCTGCTATTCTGATTAGGTGATTTTGTTTTCCTGTCTTCTAAGTCACTTATTTGTTCCTCTGCATTATCTAGCCCACTAGCTCTCATTTCAATAAATGGGTTTTCCAATTTTATGTGGCTCTTTTTTATAGTGTTAATTTCTTTTTTTTGACATATTCTCTGTCTCTATGCACAATTTGTTTTAGTTCCTTCAGTACTGTGATCAGTCATTTTTTGAAATAATGATGTAGCAGACTATCAAAGTCTGTTTTATTGATTATTCTTTCAGGGAATTTCTCTTGTTCTTTTAATTGGGAGTGATTCTTTGCTTCTTTATCTTGCTTAACTTTCTTTGGCACTATGGATTATGAAGTATCAGTTATCTACTCTGGTCCTGAAAGGTTTTATTTATTCATTTATTTATCTGAAGTGGATGCAGAAATAAAACTATGAAAAAGAAATGCAAAATAAAACATTGAAAACAGTGTATAATCAATAACAGAAGAACAAAACAAATAAAACTGAAATTGAAATCAATTTTAAAAATTAATAAAAATATTTTAAAGAAACATTTTTTAATGAATAAAATATAAATAAATTAAAGTAAAAATTAAAGAAAATATGGATATATTTCTCTATAGACTGTGTGCCCTTATAATTTTGTTGAGAGTTCTTTCTTACTTATGGGTAGTTGCCAAGTCTTCCTTCATTCCCTTTTGCCTGTTATCACTTTGGTTGGGGTTGTGGCCAGTGTTCTGGTGGCAAGAGCATGCCCTGGCTATTTACTGGGCCCTCCTTTTGGTTCTGTTGTTGTCACCGACCCTATCCTCACCCTGCTGCCTGAATTCCACTCACTGGTTCTAGAGGCCCAACAGTCATGTCCCTGGATCAGGGAAAATGGCCTCACTAGCCCTTGCCCCTGCTCTGTGCCAAATTTCTGCTTCTTATTCATTTCTCTTAGAAGCATGAGTCCACAGAGGCACCTTTGCAGAAAGTTTCCCTCTGTCTGGGGCTGTAAACAAATCTCACTCTCACCTATGAGGTTGCCAAACCCTAGGTATAGCTTCAGGTTTTAACCCCACTTTCACTTGGGAGCTGCACACTGGAGAATATGGTGGTTGTCATTAAGCCCTGCCTCTCTTCTCCCAAGGATACACCCATAATGGTTCCATGGGTCTGCAGAGACAAATGCTACAGTGCCCCTCTCCCTAGGGCACACCTGCAGTGTTGCTTTGTGTGTGTGTGTATTTTATGAGGGACCCAGGCTTTTCTGATCTGTATATCCCCCTAGCTATGGCACATAGCTCACTGAAGTCCCCCAAGCTTGCCTCTGTAGAGTTGGCCCATATCCTTTTCCTGGTTCGGGCAGCCTGTCCTGTCCCAACCCTGCTGGTTGATGTCTATGCCTGGGGATTACAGGGATCCTTTGTGCCCACTTAACTTAGTTCTGTCAGTCAAAGGCCATTCCATCCAGATCCAAACCTTGGAAGCTCCCCCTCCATCCCACTGACCTCTCCTTTGGAGTGAAGGAGACCTAACAAATGAATGCTATTACTCTTTTGTCACTCTCTCCCTTCAGGACCGGTTCCCCACTATTTTCCTTTCTTTTCCTTTTTTTTTTCTTTTCTCCTACTCAATTTGCAATGTATTTTGTCTTTTGAAGAAGGCAATGTTCTGTCAAAGTTCAGCATTTGTTCTGATTGGATGGGTGGGTTCATGGATATCAGCCTTGGTGTATTTGTGTTAGAGGGTGAGCTACAAGTGTCCTTCTACTCCACCATCTTTGCCCTTGTCCTCTGCTTATTTTCTATTTAGAGTAAACCTTTCATTATTTCCTTTAGCATAGGTATAGTATTGCTGAATTCTTTTAGTTTCTGCTTGTCTGTGAAATTCTTTCTCTTTCTAGTCTAAAGTACAGCCTTACTGCATAAATTATCCTAGGTTGCAGCTTTCTCTCATTCAGAAGTTTTAATATATATTGCCACTCCCTTCTGGCTTGCAGTGTTGGTGAAGGGAAACCAACAGATTGCCTTATGGGGTTTTCCTTATAACTAACAATTCATTTTTCTCTTGCTGCCTTTAGTATAATTTCTTTATCTTTAAATTTCACCATCTTAATTTTAATATGTCTTGGTGTAGGTCTATTTGGGTTCTTCTTCTTGAGTACTCTCTTGTTTATCCTGTACTTGGATATTTGATTGCTTCTTTAGGTTTGGGATATTTTCAGTCATGATTTCTTCAAATACTTTTTCAATCCCTTTTGTTTTTCTTCTCCTTCTGTGACCCCTATTATGCATAGGTTGGAATGTAATATATTATCCCATATATCCCTTATATTGCTTTCATTGTTTTTTTTTTTTCCTTTTTTTCTCTTGCTTTTCTGTCTGCTGTTCTGATTGGGTGAATTCTCTTATCATGTCTTCTAAGTCACTTATTCATTCTTCTGCATTGTCTAGTCTGTTTTTGACTCTCTATCGCTTGGCTCTTTTCATAGCCATTGAGTATTATGTTTTTAATTATCTCCTCTTTATAGTTTCAATTTCCTTTTCATAATGTTCTCTCTCTCTATTTATAGTCTCTTTTATTTCTTTCAGTGCTTTCATCACTCCAGTTTTGAAGTCATGATCTAGTAGACTATTGAGATGTATTTCATTGACTGTTCTTTCTGGGGATTTCTATTGTTCTTTTAATTGAGAATCGTTCCCCTCCTTCTTCATTTTACTTATATCTCTCTGGCACTATGGATTATGAAGTATCAGTTATCTTCTCTGACCTTCAAGGGATTTTTTTTTTGAAGAGGATGTGTTCCTGTGTAGACTGTGCTTACCTAATAATTTTTTCGCTATGTCTGTTTTTAGTATGGATGGTAGCCACGTCTTTCTTCTATGTGTGTTGTCTGTTATCCTTTTGATTAGGGATGTGGCTGGTGTTTTGGTGACCAGAGCCTTCTCTGGTTTTTTAATGTGGTCTCCTTTTTGTTCTGTGGTTGTCACAGCTCTGTCAGGGACTGGGTCTGTTTCCTTTTTGTTGGGAGTGAGGCTTCCAGACCTGATTCTGAGCTCTGGTGCATAGTAGGTGGGGTTGGAGCAGTTTAAGTACTTTTTCTTGACTCTGCCCTTGTCCTAGCTTTAGTTAAAGGAATGTCAGTGTCACACACTTGGTTGGTGATGCACTATCAGGTCAGTGACATCACCAGCAGCAAACACTGCACCTGCACTTGCCCTGATACACAAACTCGGCTCACCTGTCTTAGATGCCTACACCAGTAGGGCTTCCAGCACTCAGTAACTGAATTCATGCTACCAGATCAGCACCATGCCAAGTGCCAAATGCTGCCCCTTCAATCACCCCACTTTGCAAATTCTGCTCACTCTTCCCAGAGGCCCACAGGCCATGCTACTTGGTCAGAACTACTCTCAGTGCTGCATCCACTCAGGGTAGGTGGGCTCACAGAAAATGGCCACACCAGCACTCACCCTCACTCTGTGCCAGAACTCTAGTCCTTGCCCATTTGTCTTAGAGGTGTGAGTCGACAAAGACACCTGCATAGCAAAATGGTCCCCTTTGCTTGGTGTTGTAAACAAATTTCAGTCCTGCCTGTGAAGTTGTGGACCCTCTGGGTATGAATTCGTGTTTCAAATCCACCTCTGCCTGGGAGCTGAACACTAAGGGATATGGCGGTTGTGCTGGAGCCCTGCCTCTCTTCTAAGAACACATCAGCAATGGTGCCACAGGCCTGTGTAGACAAAGGCTATGGCCCAGCTGCATTGTGCTCCTCCCTACAATGCACAACAGCAGTATTGTTTTCTTTTTTTAAATTTTATGGAGAACTTAGGCTGTTCTGTTCTTTATATCCTCCCAGACATTGTTCATAGCATACTCCAGCCCCCTGAGATTGCCTCTTTGCAGTTGGCCCCAGTCCACCACGTGGCTCTGGCAGCCATCCCCAGCCCACCCCCTGCTGGTTTGTGTCTAGGGCTGAGGTCACATGGAAATTTAGTGTTCATTTTACTTATTGTTTTGTGGGTCAAGGGCTACTTTGCACAGATACAAGACTTGGAGTCCTCCGTCCCCCCCAGTTTAAGAGTGTGAATCCTTATTTGTCACTCCCACACTGTGGGATCCATCCCACGCTATTTTCCTTTTACTTTTTTCCTACCAGATTTGTGGTGAATTTTGTCTTTTGAAGAAGGTGATGTTCTGTCAATGTTCAGTAGGTGTTCTGAGTGAATGGGTGGGTCCTGGGGTGTTTCTCTTGGTGTATTTGTGGGAAAGGGTGAGCTACTAGTGTCTTTCTACTCCACCATCTTGGCTGCTCCTGACTCCTCTTTCTTAGATTTGATACTGAAATTACTAATAATTGGCCAGAATTCTCAATGTTTCCATGATCTATTCAGACAGATATTGTATACCTGTCTGAAAATTAGCATGACATTTCTTATTTTTAAAAAAATTGACAGCACATTCTGCAGGGAAGAAGTAAATATAAGTGTAATCCTATGAATCTTCAATAAAAGGATGAATTAATGGAAAGTCTGGTAGCCATGTACAGTCAATATCAGTTATCTTTGTTCTACCTTCCTTGATAATGCCTTTTTCTGTGGTACTAATTCCTTCTCTTCCCTCTACTGATCAAAACTTCTCCATTCGAAGGCATTGGTGGTATATTGGTGAGCATAGCTGCCTTTCAAAACTTCTCCACTCTCCACTGTGAACAAAAATTAAAACTAAAATATCTTAGCCAGACATCCAAAGTCAAACATAGTTTTATCTTAATTCCATTCCCCCACAATCCGTATAATTCTAGGAAATAAAGGTGAACATGTCAGTCTAATACTGGAAGACACTGCACTTCTTTTGAATGTCTATTGGTGGATGTCTAATATCAGTTTTAGATTTTTTTCCTCTTGGGCAAAATCTAATTTCCCAAAAGTAAATATTTAAGTATTTTCTCTGCTGGGTTTAAGTCTTACAATTTATTTATTAATTATAGACTAGAATCATCCTTATATTATGAGATAATGAAATACAAAATACATTTCAATTTGCTTCTCCACTCACTCTCCTCTTTCTTTTAGAGAATAAAAATTTATTGTTGAAATTTAATGCATAATTAAAATATATCTATATATTTATTTATATTTATTTATTGAAGTTTAGTCAATTTACAATGTTATGTCAATTTCTGGTGTACAGGATAATGCTTCAGTCACACATTAACATACATATATTCTTTTTTATATTCCTTTTCACCATAAGTTAGCATAAGATATTGAATATAGTACTCTGTGCTACACAATTTGGAATTGTTTTTTATATATTATATATATATATTGTTATCTGCAAATCTCAAGCTCTCAATTTAGCCCTTCCCACTCTCTTCTCCCTCTGGAAACCATAAGTTTGTTTTCTATGTCTGTGAGTCTTTTTTTAATAATTTCATCTACTTTTTAGATACTACATATAAGTGATATCATATGGCATTTTTCTGTCTCTTTCTGACTTCACTTAGAATGATATTTCCCAGGTCCATTCATGTTGCTTTAAATGGCATTATTTTATTATTTTTTATGGATGTACATTATTCCATTGT